>NC_062289.1:25848054-26474190 GCF_902655055.1 Lutra lutra | reverse complement strand
AACAGAGAAATGACAGGGGACCATGTCCTCAGGCCAAGCCTGACTGCAGTTGGCCTCTGTCCCCTTTCTGTGCTCCTGCATTCAGACAACTTCTTCACTTGGGAGACCCTCCAATGAATGAGTACTAGGGTGAGCCAGAAGCTCAGAGGCCAGGAACCCCCTTCCCTGTGGAGATGTGGAGATGTGGGAGACCAGTGCGATAGCCGAGGCTCACTGGACGCTCCTGCCTGGGACTTTGCCCCTGGAGACAGTGGTGCCCAGGGAAGGCGACGTTCTTGGTGTGGCAGCCTCCTGGGGGTGATTGTGGGGATGCTGATGTCATGCCTATTTTGGTTTCTCCCAGTTTTCTGGGGCTGGCTTTCCAATTTCCCGTCAGTCCTTAGAGCTACGATATGCTTTTAACAGATCTGTTTGCTGCCTCATTGTTGGTCTTCTGTGGCTTGTAAGCAAGCACCTCCCCGGCTGCACTTGAAGGAGAATGAACAGCCTACACCAGACCCAGCGTTAACGCCTTTGTTGGCCCCCTGTTTTGTTCACGCATATCTCCCTGGGAAGATTAGAGAGACACCGGTCTTTGATGTCCAAATAAAATTAAGTTGGAGGCCATTGTCACCATTCACCAGGGCCTATTGCCTTACCCCATGAGAGAAATTGTAAAGGTCAGCACAACTCAGTGTCCAGCTGGTCACCCAGTGGAACCCGCAGAAACTTACATGCACAGCCCAAGCACCTGTCATCTGTCCCTGTTCACGGAGGGGCCAATGCTGGGACTCAGGACTGCTCACCCTGTTGGAGAGACACCCCTGCATAGGCAGTGAGGGAGGGCCTGAAGCCATCGCCTCTCCCACCAGAGGAACCAGACCAGTGGCTAGTGGCTGTGTGAGGATGTGGGGCACAGGATGGCCTGTGACTGGGGGGGGGGCGCTGAGTGCTTGTGTCTTCCTCAGACTCATATGTTGAAACACCTCCTCCCCCACCATGGGATGCCATTAGGAGATGCAGCCTTTGGGAGGTAAGTAGGATGAGATGGGGTCATGAGGATGGGGACTCATGATGGGATTCGTGCTGTTAGAAGAGCCACAAGGAAGCTTGCTTCCTCTCCCTGCTCTCTGTCCTCCCAGGACACAACAAGGAGATGGTCGCCCACAGCACAGAAGAACCTTCCTGTGCAGGCACCCTGACTTAGACCTCCAACCCCCACAACCCTGAGGCATAAATTCCTGTGGTTTATAAGCCACCCAGTGTGTGACACTTTGTTATAGAGAGTCACTGTTCCTGTCCCCCTAGAGGAGCCTGAGTGGAGGGTGGCGTAGGAGGGGTGCAGTGATGGGAGACAGATGGAAGTTTTGCTCTTGGTTTGGGCTGGCCTGTTTACATCACGGAAAATGACTTTTCTTATATCTGAATGTGACCAGAAAACATACAGGATCTTCTCAAAATGTGGAGTCGAGGAAGGAAGACCCAGCAAAGTGGGGTGAGGAGCAGGGGTGGGGGGACAAGGAGCCCCTTCTCGCTGGCACGCTACTGCGTCTGGCGCCCTCCATCAAATGCAGGTGGCTCCGTGGAAAGTCAGTGCAAACAGCCTCCCCCACCCATGCCGTTTCCTCATAGACCATGATGGCTTTCCTTGGTCTTCCCCCAGCAATCGCAGGGCCTGGGTGAGGAGACGAGTAGAGGTCCCCATGTCATATGTCTGAACATATAAATCAAGGTAACAAATTATTAATTAAACTGTGTTCTAGTCTCCTATCTTGAAGAGCATACCTTCAGAAAGATCTAGAAAGCTGGATTCACTAGTCCTCCGGTTTCTTGAGGTTCCGGTGGGGCAAAGCCGGTCTTTCAGCCCATAGCCACGCCCACCTCTCCCTGCTTCGCCATCCCCAGCGGCGAGAGGTCCCGCTTTGAACACTGCAATCTACTGGTCTAAGTTCTGTCCCTCCTCCCCAACAGCCACCTCTGGTCATCCTTCAGCTTGTGGGCGGGGTTGGGGGGAACCTCCTGCGGCAATCTGCCCTCAGAAAGTCCTGGGGGAGGTCTGCTCCGGCCCTGGAAACAGGCTTGAAGCTGTTGAGGCGTTGACTTGAGGGGTCCCAGACCTTCTGAGCATGCGCCGTCCGGAAAGGGCTCAGGCTCCTTACATGCTAGGCTCATGGGGAGCCCAGGGCCGGGGCCTGGTTGCCAGTCCAAAGGGCTGTACTGACAACCATTCTCAACTTCTCAAACCCCACTTTTAGGCTCCAATTCTGAACTCATGACTCCTTTCCTGGCATGTCGGACAGGCCCGGCAGCCTCTGCTGGCCTCCCTACCCGGCATGGGTGTGGCGGCCGCTGTCAGCCCCGGAGATGGTCCTGTTGTGCCTGGCGGGGCGGGTGGCAAGGGAGGTTGGGCTGTCACTGGGCACCATCTGGAGAGGAGGCCTGGCCACATGTCATCAAGGTGCTGCTGCTGAATGGCCTCCCTGGTTGTCTTCCAGCAGTGTCACATGCCAGGCAAACCCTGAGAAAATTACCAGCTCCACATTTGGATTTGAAAAGAGGACGTCCTTGTCATTTGCATCTTGCAGCTTGCCCATGGTTCTGGCCATGGCTGATGCCCCGTCATCAGATTATCCAAAACAACAACTCAGATAATCATGGGGGTAAGTCATGTGTGCTGACCCCTCCCTCCCTCCTTCCCTTCCTCTCCCCCTCTCCTCTTCGCCTCTTCCTTTCCCACTGGAGGAAGAAAAGCAAAACGAAAGGAAAACGGTAAAGAACGTAAGGAAGCACAATCATTTTAAATGTTACTGAGGGAGCAGAGAGGAGAGATGACAGGAAGCCGATGTTGACTGAGCCTCCTCCAGCCCCGTGAGAGCCCTCTGGGTCCATGTCAACTCATACTCTGCTGCGCCGAGCCAGGGTGCTCAGTGACATGGGGACTCCAGTGCAGACAGAAGCTCCGGGTCAGGGCACCCGCACCCCCAGAGCTGAGGCTGGGCTGAGTGCAGACAGGGAGGGAGACTTTGAGATCCTTTGCAGCCACTAGCGGCTCTGTCTGGAGGAGGAAGCCAGGTCGTTGAGCCCCTATATGCCTGACAGTGGGACATTCTTTGCCCCGTTCTTTCTTACTAGGCCATCCCCCTCCTCCCCGCAACGGCTATCCCTCCCCCACCCCACAAAGGCCCACCTATGTGGGGAAATCCCAGCCATTAGGAAATGAAAATGTATTTCTGCATTTCAGAATGCCATTCCCATGGAATGATGTTGAAATGACAAAATAAAAAGCCATTTTCATTAAAACTCACACTCGGGCTCTACCATGCCTATTAAATTAGAAAAGCCCTTTTTGAGAAGGGAGGCTGAGCACAGGGCTGAATGTCAGCACCGCAGAGGAATGTGGGGTCAAGTTTTAAGTCCCCCTAGGAAGGAAGAGTGGGGACAAAGAGGACCCGGGCTGGCGAAGCGTGCTATCTGGGATGGCAGACTCGTGTGTCCCACAGGCCCAGGGCTGGGGAAGCTCTGAATGAGGACTTACCAGAGCTGCTGGGCACGGAGGCATCAGGAGGAGACCAGCCAGCAGCTTTGTCCAAACTGACTTCTGTTCTGGGTGGTCCTTCGCTCATCGTGGGGATGGCGTGGCACCGTGGCCGGGAGTCAGCATGTCTGGGCTCTAGCTCTGGCTTGGCCAGAGCTTGCGTGCCTGCTGCCCCGTCCTCACCGCATGGCCACTTTGGGCTTCAAGCCCATCCCTCATCTGCAGAACACTGCTTGGGTATGTGATCTGTTTGGGGGCCACACCACATTATTGAAACTATTTTCCTGTTTGGAGAATTCGCATCACGAATCCTTTCTTCTCAAGGTGGAAACCAGAGGCTGACTTTCCCCGGACAGCCTGCAACGAGGCCTTGACCTCTAGCCATCAGATGCACCGGTACCAGAGAGCAAGGTGAGGAAGCACAGGTGTGTGGGATCTGTTTTTTCTGGGAGGATGGTGGTGGAGAGTGGGCCACAGTGGGGAGTTCCCAGTCTTGGGACCAGCATCAGCAGGGGGATTTGTGGGGTCTCTGCCTAGCAGCTGCAGAACTCAACTCTGCTGGAGCAGTGTGACACTGGGTGGCTCAGAGTTGTTCCTGGCTTCCCGGCCTCCAGGCCATGGACTGGGTGCAAATTTGACCGTGGCACCCCTTCTGTACACTTTACTGCCATCTGCTGGAAACTGGCTATGATATACAAATCTAGTGTCTCTTAAAACAAATACACAGATCTGTCTAGTGTGTGAATAGTGCCTCTTCAAAAGTGGCGGTGTTGTGCAGTGCACAACCTGCACAACTGATCTTGGGGACTCGGCATGCCTGACACCTTGGCGCTGGGGGAGATTCTGTAAGAGACTCATTTCCTTTAATAAATGCCTTTTCTACTTAAGCTGCCTGGGTGAGCTCTGCGGTTCAACTATGAATCTCAGCTGATACAGAGAGGGATGAGGATATGTGCCTCTTAGGTTAAAACCCAGTTCAGCGATGGATGTTAGGAGTCCTCTGAGAAAACACAAAGCCTTCATGTTACTCAGAGGGTTTGCACTTAATGTATTAATTTCTAGAGGAACACGGGAAAGGGTCTGATTCACTGTCTTCCTTCCTTCTTCCAGAAACCTCTTTGTTTATTCCTTTGCGTGTGTTGTCAGGGTCAAAGTTCATGGTTAAACAGAGAAATCACGAGGATAAAGATGAGAGAGTGCGTTATGAATATTCCAGCAGGGAGGCTTGTGGGGAAAGCGGCCGTGCTGGGTCTCATCTACGCGCTGCCATATCTCCTATTGTTACGAGGAGGGATGACATCAACCTGTGTATCGTTTGTCTGATGAGCCTGTGTGTGTGTGTGTGTGTGTGTGTGCGTGCGCGCGAGTATGTGTGTGTGTGCGCGCGGGCACATGTCTGGCTGCAGATCGAGTCATCAGTTTCCAGGCTTCCCAGGATTGTCCAGATTTGAGATGTTTTGTCCTTATTTGTCAGTCCATTTCAGGGCCCGGAGTTTTGGGTGTAAGCCCTGTGGGCTCCGTTCCTCAAGGTCACAACAGCCCCTGCCCAGGATGTGGTAAGGAGGGAAAAATGAGCAAAGCCTCCCCAGGGAATCCTCTCCCCATCAATTGCTGGAAATGCATGTTTGACTCAGTTTTCAGTGCTTCAGAGCTGAAAGGAGGGAAAGAGGCTGTTTGCTGGCTTCCTGCATCCCCCTTCACTCCTGCACCCCTCGGCAGGGTAGGGGAGAGGTGGGACGGGGTGGGGGAGGTCCAGACAGACGGGTAACTGCCTGCTAGGGTGATTTCCAGGCTGTCCGTTCAAATCAGCCACCCTTGTTGGCTGCTCGAGGCATGGTGTGGCTTCGCTCTGGGGCCTTCCTCTGCACCCTGAACGAGGATCAGGGGTCTGCGGAGGCCGGGAGAGGGAGCCTGTGAGTCATGTTCCCCTTTGGTGGCTCCTATCTGGGTGTAAACAGAGGGGAGGCCAGAAAAGACAGAGTGGCCACATTCTGAAGGGCAGTTCAGAAGGGCAGGGGTAGAAAGGGGCACCAGGAGAAGGGGGGAGGGTGACATGGGGGGTGGCGTGTTGGGGAGTAGGCCACTGGATGTAAACATCTTCGATTCTAGAATTTACCTCAGGTCCCTGGAGGGGCCTCTGACTTTTTGTAGGCCTCTACTCCTGAAGAGTGACAGACTTTTCCCATGAGGGGGCCTGTGGCCATGAGGCCCTGTTCTTTCTCTTTCCCTCACAAAGCCCTAACTTCATGTGGCTTTCAGAAGGGAAAGTGCACACAGGGGAACACGCAGTTAGGCGTGTTTCTGGAAATACCCGCCCGTCCACTCTGCGGTAAGCTCAGAAGGCCCTCAGGGAGGAAGAGCTGGCAAGGTCCCAGGACAGGAGGCATGGGGTCCCGGAAAAGGTCCTCCAGGACATGGCCTGGGTCTCTGCAGCCCTACAAATGGAGACTTTTGTCCTGTAAAGGTAGGCTATGGGGGCAGAGAAAGGCCTAAGGTGAGAGACCCTCTTCATTCCCGTTGGTTCATTACTCCTCTGTCACGTAATCAGGGTCTCAAAATAAGTCAGGGCCTCTTCGACACAGAGTCCTGTTTCTCTGGCCCCAAGTTGCTGCAGGTCACAGGACAAGGGGTGGGGGTGGGGAGAAGGTAGGTGGCCCTGAGCCACCAAGCTGGGTTTTGTGAACTTGTCCCATCTCATCTTTTTTTCACTTGTCACCCCCTCTCCCTGGCACAGTCCTTCTTCCACGGTCACCTGAGGATATGTATTCATCCTTTCGCGAATCAGATGGAGGGGACCCAAAGGACAGATCTCCTTCTGTAAAGGACTCTCATCTACATTATTGAAAGGCTGTGTTGAACCCTTTTGCTACTGAGAACTCCCTGCCTCACAAGGGACCCCACTCCTTTTTAGGACCACCGTACATGTTAGAAGCTACCTTCCTTTCCTCGGACATCCAGCTACCTCCTGGAATATCTCTTATTGGTTGGAGTTGGCCAGACTTTGGGTAAAATCTTCCCTCTACCTGATAGAGCTTTAGAAATTCCAAGGTCTGTTTTCATATATCTGTTAAGCCTTCCTCTCTAGGTTAAGATGCACATGGTTCTCTGTCCTCAATGGTCTCATTCTCCAACCTTTCTCTCCTCTCTGTCCTGGAGGTCCCTTTGCTGTTAGCAACCCAAATTCTTTAGCACCTTGGGGCCTGAGGGAGCGGGTCATGCCTGGCGAGTCTCCATAGAATACCCACCCAGCCAGAACTAGTAGAGATTTTACCCACATGAGTTTAGGAGTCCCCAGGGGTCAAGGTGTATTGGACCCATGGCCTACCCCTCCTCCGTGTTTACCTATAGCCCTCAGTGGACATCGACTCCTAGACTGAGGACCCAGTGAGCCCAGGATGCCTGATCTGAGTGAAATCTTGAATCCATGGCCTCATATTTCTTGCACTGGGTTGTGCTGACTCCCCAAAGCCCTCAGCCATCAGCTTGGGCCTCTCAATGGTCTGCAGGGTAGGTGGGGTACGTTCTGACTTTACTAGAAGATTTTGGGGGGAGGGGGGGGAAGACAAGTAATGTAACTGGCAAGTAGTTCAAAATGATATTTTTATATTAAGACAAATGCATATACATTATGTGATAGAATGTCGGTATGTGAATTTCAAAGCCACAACCTCCAATTGCAGAATTTTACACTACGGGAGGGATGCTTCAGGCAATTTTTTTAAGAGTTCAGTCCCCATTTCTTGATTGACTGACTCCCCACTGCTGAAGGGCATTTGGGTGGAAAATTTGGAGATGCTCTGGTGTAATTGCTCCCTTTTGTTACTAGAGCCACGTGAGGACCAGAGTAGGGAGGTGAGTAGCCTGAGGGCACACTGCAGGAAGGAGCCTGGAAACCCACATTCGTTCTTTCCTCTGTATGGAGAAATGCTGCATTTGCTTTATAAGAATGCTGACCATGGGACACTTGGGGAGGCTCAGTCAGTTAAGTGTTTGCGTTCAGCTCAGGTCAGGATCCCAGGGTCCTGGGATTGAGTTCCGCATTGGGCTCTCTGCTCAGCGGGGAGCCTGCATTTCCCTCTCCTTCTGCCTGCTGCTCCCCCTGCTTATGCCCTTTCTCTCTCTCTCTCTCTCTCTGAAAAATAAATAAATAAAATCTTAAAAAAAAAAAAAAAAAGAAAAGAAAAAAAGAATGCTGACCATGGCAAGAAAGGGGATTGCATTGCTGGGGGGAGGGGGGTCAGGAGAGGGGGTGGGGTTATGGACATTGGGGAGGGTATGTGCTATGGTGAGTGCTGTGAAGTGTGTAAACCACGCGATTCACAGACCTGTACCCCTGGGGATAAAAATACATTATATGTTTATAAAAATTAAAATAAATAAAACAGATGCTAATTGAAAAAAAAGGGGGGATTGCAAACAGAAAAAGAGGCTCTGGGAAACCCTGGGTTACCCAGAAAACACAGCTCAAAGAACAGTTTTACTCAGAGAGTCTGTGCTCTGGGTTCTGAGTAGAGTTGACTCTGTTCAATGGCAATCCTTACCTCTTTCAGGAGCTCGTGTTCCCTGCTTGGGAAAGAGGTTCGGTGAGAAGGGAAGAGAAGTCCAGCTCCATTGCCAGGAAAGGAGAGAGGGTAAGGACAGAGCTAGACCAGCAGGGGCCGCCATGGATGCCTTGGTGGGGAGCTAAGGGGACTGGCGGTGACAAAGGGTCAGCACTCCATGACTTTCGCGGGCTCACACACCACAGTCTGTCCCTGCACACGCGCACGTGCACACACACGCACACGTGCACACACACGCACACACACATGTTGCACTGGGGCTCGCGGATGCCCCAAAGCTTGTGATGGCACAGTGCCTCCCACACCTGAGAGGTAGGAGACGCTGAGGAAGTTAAGCTCCGGCCTCCCCACCATGGAACCACCCCGGACACCTAAAATGAGCCCTGGAATGAGGAAGTCAACCTGAACCAGGAGACTGAATAAGCCTTGCTTTCTGTGCCTCACGACACTGTCCTCCAAGTGACTAGTGAAGGCCCAAAGGTTTGTGGTTTTTGCAAAGACGTCTTTGACATTATTGTAACCCTGTGACACCCGGTCATCAGATCCTTTTTTTGCGGTGAACCCCTAGCCATTGACTTGCTGCTGGTCACCTCTCACAGAAGTGCAACTCTCAATAATTTAATCAAGTCAATTAATACTGTTTAATAAATAGGCCAGAAAATTAGCTGAGAGTTTTTCTCGGCGGGGTGCAGCGTGAGACCAAAGTTATGGAAGATTGTCCTTTGAATCACTAAGGCAAACTCTGTTGTGTCATTTTACATAAAGCAATCACATAAAAAAAAAGTTATAAATAGGAAAAATTCCAAAGTTTTCCCACAGACAGACAGGGAAATTGAAACACCAAAGGAAAAAAAAAGAAAAGGAAAAGAAAAAAAAGAAAAAAGGAAAGAGAAACAAAGAAAAGAAACAAAACGCAAGCACCCCTGCCCCCCCACCCCCAACCCATTTGCGTCAAGTTCTTCTCCATCATACAGTACTCAAGATCTTTGGATATTTTACAATGTACGACTCCAAACTGCAGCGGAGAGAAAACAAAAAGAAGTAACAAGTCGTCTGAAAAACTGAGTTTATAAGAAGTCATTACCTTTACAAAATAAAAACAAAAGCCCCAACACCACTGGATTCCAATTTGTTCATTTTTCCTTGTTTTCTAAAGTCTGGGTCAGCCCCAATCCCTTGGCTGATGGGGGAAACATGGGGATGTTGGTGGATGGGCTCCAGAAGTGAGTGTCAGAAATGGAGGTGGGAATCTATGATGCAGCTGCCCAGAACGATGGCATCTGAGACAGAAAGGTGTCCGAAGCTGTTCCCTCTGATTGGAATGGCATCGGGGGAGTGCGGAGTCAGGGTTCTCTTCTGGGGAGCTGCGAGGGGGACAGAGTCTGTGGTCTTCTCTGGCCTTTTTGTTTTTTGTTTTTGTTTTTTTCTGTTTGCTCAGAAAGAAGCCAAGGCGATAGGAAGAGCCGAAGTCTCTTGTGCCCACAGCTCCTGGACTGGGAACACCGGCCCTGGGTAATCGGTACGGATGACACTCCCACTGTCGGGGCTGCTGAGAAACACAGGCCAACCCAGCAAGAGAAGGAGCGGGGGCAGGGGCAGGAAATGGGAGAGAAGAACAAGAAGGCGCTGGGCCAGCAAAGCGGTCTTCCTTCTCCGAACTTGCTACAAACTCAGGAACCGGGGAGAGCATGTGGGCAATCCTAAGGCCCAGAGCCCTTCCAACCCATACTGGAGCCAAGACTTTGCCTCCTGCCCCTGAGGGAAGCCAAACTTCCCAGCTTCCTCCCCGAGGGATGAGGGAGAGGTGGAGGGTGCACAAATACAGCTGAAGGCAATCCTCAGCGATCCCAAAGCCCTAAGGAACAATAAACACAAACCCCAGGTAACCAGGTGTTTTGTCTGTTTCCAGGAATCAGGGTAGAGGAGGGCAGCCACCAGGTGTTACAAGGGGCCCCCATCCCTTCTGTATTGGCCCCAGGAGTACCAAGAGACTTTGTACAGCCCTGGAGGGGGTGTGTGGAGGAGGGGTAAATGCTTAAAGAGCCCTCCCAGGGGCCCTGACACAGTGGCCTGCCTGCCGGGAGAGGTGGGGAGTACCTGGAGTTCCCCTGAGCTGCCTGTGGACACGCCACACCGCGGCTCTTCTCTGTCACCCTTGTCTAGTGTGGCCACATTTCTCACCTGTGCTAATACAGAGGTGAACGTGATTAAACGAGATCCGGTAGGATAGGTGTTTTCATTAGGACTTTAGGAGTGCAAATCTCCCACCTTCTCCAGAATTCTTTGTAAGGGACAGCTGTGTAGATGTGTGTATGTGGGTGGGTGGGTGGGTTCCAGAGGGGAAACTAAATTAGCGGCCCTTCCTCTGTAGCAGGGTAGAGAGGACTGACCTGTCCAAGGTTATAGGGCAGTGAGGGGAAAAATGGGCCGGGCTTCCAGGAGCCCTCCCCGCCAACAGGGCATTTCCCATAAGGATCCCAGGATGGCCGGAGACTAGAAACATGACCCAGCAGAGCCGGTCGTAGAGACTTTGCCACAGGACTGTGGGGAGGAGAGGACATGTGCCCCAAGCCCTTAGGGTAGGCCTGAGGTAGGCCTCAGCCCTGCTCCATCCCGTCTGCCTCTGGCCAAACTCCCTCCCTCCATCTAGCCCCACAGAACTCCAAAGTGCCCCTGGGCACTCAGGGTGTGGCCTCCTCTGTGGCACAGGCTCCTGTGAGTTTGTGGGTGACAGCCAAAGTGAGAGACAGGTGGAGGCCAGGCCCCGGGGCTCCAGGCCCTTTGGGAAGAGGTGTCCATCTCAGACACCTTCGAAAGGGAGGCGGGAGGCCTCAGGAGGCCTGGAAAGTATCACTGTTGCTGATAATATTTTTTCTTGTTTCCTTTGTGATTTCAAAGACGAAGTTCAAACCCACTGGGTGGCGCGGGGGGGGGGGGGGTTCTGGCGGGAGAGGGGGCAGGGCCGCGGGACTGGGCGGGGGAGTCCAGGAGGACCAGCCTAGTTGTTGGCTTCGGACATGGAGGCCACGTGGTTGAGGCCCGCGAGCCCCGGGAGGCCGGCCAGGCCCGCGGCCCACGGGTCAGGCAGCGGGAAGTAGGGCCGCGCGGCCGCCACGTTCTCGGCCAGCGCGAAGGCCAGCAGGCCCCCCGCGTCCCTCTCCGCCTCCAGCTGCGCGCGCCCGAACAGCTTCATCTGCGTCTCCTCGAACTGCCGCTCGAGCTCCTGCAGGCTCAGCGCGCCCTTGGGCGCCGCCAGGAAGTGCTTGGCGGGGCTGGGGCCCGGGAGGCACACGGCCGCCCCGCCCAGGTGGCCGCCCACCTCGCCCAGCGCGGGCGGCATCACGAAGGCCGCCTTGTCGGGCGCCGGGCCGCCGGGCCCGAAGAGCAGGCTGGCGGCCCTCCAGGCGGCGGGCTTGCGGCCGCGCCGGGGCCGGGCCATGCGGCAGCTCTGGCGCTTGATGTGGCGGTGCAGGTGGTCGGAGCGCGTGAAGCTCTTGTAGCAGAACTCGCACTGGTAGGGCCGCACGCCCGTGTGGATGCGCATGTGGTTCTTGAGGTCGTAGTTGTGCACGAACTTGGCGTTGCAGTGGATGCACAGGTAGGGCCGCTCCCCCGTGTGCTTCCGCATGTGGATCTTCAGCTTGTCCTGCCTGCAACGCAGAGCGGGCGTCAGTCCCCGGGCCCCACGCGGGGAGCCACCCCTACGCTGCTGCCCCCTTCCTCCAGAACCTGCCAAGGCCCGCCCCTGCTGTGGTGCCCAGATCCAGAAAGGGGGCCGTGCTGGGGCTTCCTCGCATCCCCTGCCTCACTCCAAACAGGTCCCTCAGGGGGATTAGAGGGCTGGAGAAGGAGCTGAGTCTGGAAAGGCCTCCTTCACTCCCCCAACTCGCTTTACTCCTAGGCTCAGAATCTTCAAGAGCCTCTCCATCAGAGGCCTCAGACTGGAAATGGGCCTTCTGGGGACACTTCTCCCCACAGGTCAGCAGTCTGTCCTTCGTCCCTGCAGGGTGTGACATCCTTTGATACTGGGTTGCACCTTAATTTCATGCCCATTAGCTCCAGGTGACAGTCTTCCCTCCTGTTGGTCCTGTGCTTTTGCCTAGAGCCCTTGGGGCCCATGGTGGCCCCGGTGACTATTGAGATCTGTCTGTCCTCAGCACTAATTTGGGAGGCTATGGAAGCCGAGCACACCTTGTTCAAGTCTCCACACACCGTGGTTTCTTATCCTGAGTCATGGGCTCTCCTCTTTGTCTGCTGAGAATCCCAGGGTTTACAAAAGAGCCAGGTGCGACAAGAATGTAGCCTAATCTAGGGCAAAGCTTTTCAGGATTTAAAAATCTGTTATTCAGAGGGAGGGTATGTGAGAAGGTGGGGCTCCCCCTGGGCTCGGGAGGCCCTGCTCCAGCTGCGGGCCCACCACTAACATGCTGAATGTCTGCAGGCAAGTTACTTAACATCTCAGCACTGAGCCGAACTTAGCATTAGACATCGGTTCCTGTTGTTCAGGGCTGTTGGAAAGAATCTGGGTTTGTGTCAGACTAGATCCAACACACCTCCTGGTGATCTTGAAAAGAAAACTGACTTCACAGGGCTGTCTTCCTAAAGCCTGAGCTCTGCACAAGCCGGCCAATGGAACCTTCCAGCCTGACTGAAGTGGGGTCAGGTGGACTGCAAGAACTCATCTCACGGTCCTTCTGGAACCTTCCTCGACCACGCCTGGCAGGCCAACAAGCTCCTCGTCCTGTCTCCCACGTCCTCCCTGCAGGTGTGGCTCAGGTGGACCATCTGCCTATAATTTTGGGCTCGGGTTTGAGGTCAGAGCAGATGAGGAAGCTCAGGCATCCGCCCTAAAGTGGCCAGATTTAAACCACGCTCTGTAGAACCCCAGGACAGCGGGAGCCGGTCCTGGTCTCCTAGTGTCTCCTGGCCACTAGAGGTCTCACTGGCTCTCATTTCTGGACTGGTTCCCCAGGGGTGGGGCTGGAGAGAAAAGGACATTTTCCTGTACACTGGCAGGGATCAGGGGAGGAGGACCAGGGAGGACAGAGCCACCCCTTCCACCTGTGCTCCCAGGAAGGCGGAAGGGCACCCAGGAGATGGAGATGGGGGTGGGAAGCAGGATGGGCAGGGAGGAGGATGTAAAGTGGGCAGGTGTCTCCACACAGCAGACCATCCTCTTGTCCCCACTCCCTGTTCCTGCCACAACCCACCAGCCACGCCTAGGCTGCGTAGCACCCTGTTGTGACATCCCATGTTCCCTTCCCCAGCCAGCTTGCTGCCCTTGTGGTATCTACAACCCACATTTCATCCCGTTGACTTGGGGTCTGAACGGGAAGCAGTCTTAGCAAGCAACTGGGCCAGCGGGTCTCAAACTCGAGGCTGCCTAAGAAGGGCCTTGAGGGCTCCATGGGCAGCGTGCTGGGCCCCACTCCCAGAGCTTCTGATCCGAGAGGTGGGGTGGTGGGAGAGAGCAGAAGATTTGCATTCCTAACAAGATGCAACTACTGCTGCCACCCACCCCCAGCCCCGCCCTGCTAGTCCCCGCACCACCTGAAGAGCTACCTTGGCTGGAGGGGAGACTGGGGTCTCAGGAGGGGAACTTGCCAAGGCCACCAGAGGAGTAATGGCAGTGCTGAGCCTAGAACTCAGGCTTCGTTCCTCAGCACTGCAGGAGCGGGGTGCACGGTACCATTTGTACCTCAAGAGCTAAGTGCCGATTTAGTCGTGGGGGACAGGTCCTGGGACTCCACACATTCAAGGCTCTCAGGGAAGTGCTGAAGCTTGCTGGTCACTGGCCAGGGGACTTGTGTCTTTCCCTGGGCCTGGTGGAGGGTTCGGTGAGGAGTCAGCTCTGGGTTGTTAAGTATAGCCCCTTATTTAACCCCCTCCATGAACTGATATACTGGATATTTTTCAAAATCATGATCACATGTAATCAATAGTATTGATGTGGAGGGCCACTCTCAAGTAATGGACAGTGCAAATGGTAAGGCTTCAGATATTCAGACATAAATACCCATTGCTTCTCCCAAGCTTTTCATTAGAGCATCCAAAATAAGTCACATTTCAGCAGCACTTAACTGAAGTGTGTAAGAAGAGCTCAGAAGGTGACGATCGCTTCCTTTTACTGAGCACCTGCTATGAGCCGATGAATATACACCATTTCAGGGACCCTGGAAGGTTGTTATTCATTCAGAGGCAAGTTGTGGTGTAGAGCGAGGCTGCCATGGCGGTGGGGGGGGTGGTTCTGGGAGTCCCTGCTGTCACTGTGGACCCACCACTAAGTTGCTGGGTGACCTTCAGCAAGGTACTTAACCTCTCTGTGCAGAAGTGAACCAAGGGCCCAACATCAGTTACTATTGTCTAGGACTGATGAGAGAATCTGGGTTCAAATGAGTTAGATTCAACATAGCTAGAATAATTGCCTCACTGAGAGGACGAGTTGAAGCTCAGGGAAGTCAAGCGACTTTCCCAAAGGTATCCGGCCATGAGGGGCAAAGAGGCCTGGGGAGCCATCTGGAGTAGGGTTTTATTTGCAAGGTATTCTGAGATTGAGAAAGGTTGATTTTCCAACCAGGGACTCCCAGCCTGTGGCCCAGCAGGGCTGCCTCAGAAAGTGTAGACCAGAATAGTCAGCATTTGTGGTCAGCTTTCTGCCTCTGGGGCCAGAAGACAGGGGCAGGCGTGGGAGGAGCTCAGCCCTGGGCAGGAGCCGGCTGGCCCTAACTATGACTTTTCTTTCCTGGGAGCAGTGGGGAGGGTTAGTAGAGCTGATAAGTTAGTCCTGGAAAAAGAATTTAGCGATCATCTGGTCTACCAGGATCGCATTAGTATGTTCTGATTCACAGTCGAGTCAGTGGGCCGGGCCACCTATGTTATTGGCAGTACACTTGCTGGGACCTTGAAAATACTGATTTCAATTAAATTCTTAATGCTCAAGATGAGGAAAGCAAGGACAGAGAGAGAATGGCCTTCTAAGGTCACACCTCCTCCTCATCCCTGTCACGACCTGTGTACGTGGATATAATGTGCAGGCCCATTGGCAGAGGCAGGCCCGGGGGCAGGCAGGCTCCAAGAACTGGACCAGGTCCTTAGGTGCCCTGGGCCTCAGTTTCCTGACCTCTAAAATGGGAGGCTGGGCTGCACCATTTTGACCTCTGGTGTTCTGTGAGTGTTTGCATCTGGGGAATGGGTTTACACCGAACCTCCCTCTAACTAGTTGGCTTTGCAGAAGATGGTTCTTCTACCCCTGCTTCCTCACGGATCTGGTTTGTTTGAGGAGGCAGCCTAAGTTTAGCCAGAAAGTGTTCTAGCTTGACTCTCAGGAGCTGAGCTCTTCATCCCTTCCATTTGGGACTGGAGGTCTGGTGGTGCCGATGACCGATGTGCCAACTGGCTCCTTGGCATGGCTTACAAGACCCTCATGAGCTAACCCTTCCAGTTACTAACTGAGTTTTAAGTTCGGGGAACCCTCGGTGACTACAGCTAACAATACAGCATTGTATACTTGGAAGTTGTTAGGAGAGTAGATCTGAAGTGTTCTTGCCACACACACACACACAATGTAACCATCTGAGGCGATGAGTGTGTTAATGTGTGCACTACCACACATTAGTGTGGTATCCTGACATCGTAGACCTTGGCCTTCTATGCTCTAAGTCCATTATATCTGAATAAAGCTGGAAAAAAAAGATCACCCATCTACTTGCTAACTCCCCTCCCCAGAGTACTGCCCCCCCTCCACTAGACGTATATGCTGGTCCCTCAGCAGGCCACGCTCTGGGGAACTGGTCGACTCTGTGTCTTTGAACACCTGGAGGCATGAGCCAGACTTCTAGCCGTCCCTCCTTCCAGTAGAGAGCCTGCCGTATTATGAAATGGATGCTTGGTAAATCCTGTCTCCTTCCCTTTCTCTGCAGATCTCGTGTTTGGATACCAGTGTGCCATCTCTGGCTCCCACCAGAGGTCCAAGCCCAGATGTCAGCGTGCGTGCTCCTTCCTCCCCAGCCATGAACCCTCGTTCCGGCCCCCCTCCTCCCTGCACCTCTTTCTCAGTTTACTTTGGCAAATTGCACTGCTGGAAATGTCTCCCACTCCCAACTCCTCACCTCCACCCTTCAAGGTCAACTTCAAGGGCAATCCTCTACAAACCTTTCCATGTCCACCCAGGTCTTATCCTTGGCCCTCACCTTCCAGAGCACGTGACCTGAATACTGTCCCTCGAGCTAGGTCACTGCCGGGCAAGGAGCCCCTTCTCCCCACCATCACACCCCTCCCTTCCTCCCCACTCCCCCGTTCAGCATCACTTAGTGAGTGCGGGGCACTGCTTTTCTGGCCTCACTCAGTCCGTGGCACCGAAGCTACCCGACCTGCTTTGATGAGAACCTGTCGGACGCTTCTGTATTCTGCAGGGTTGGTACACCACCTGGACCGTGCAGGGAGCGTTCGTGGAGCCTTTGCCGACTGACCCTTAACCTGCAGGTGCAGGAGCAGTTCCCAGAGCTCCCCTGGCTCCGATTCCAGTGCGCTCTGGCTCGCCCTGACTTCCCTGCCATCCCTGTCTGCCATTCCCTGCCATCCCATTCCCTGTCTGCCATCCCCTTCCCCGATCCTGTGCTGGGGACCAGTCCAGGCTCTGTGCACCCAAGCCTTGATCTGCATTCCCCCTTCCAGTGGGGCATGTCATGGGAAAGCTGTGTCGGTCCTTATGAGCTCATTCCCTCGAGTGAAGGAAAGGGCCACGGGGTCTCGTCCGGGGTCCCCGGCCTCCGCGAGGGCTCCCAGGCCCGACAATGCTTTCCCAGCACCATCCGCCCACACTTCTTGGTAACCTGACAGACTGAGACAACCCCTCTTCCTGGTACCACTGCTAATGACATTGCATTGTCTTAATAAGTCCCCAGGGCTGCCAGGAGTGGGAGGGCTAAAAGGGAAATATGGGGAAAAGGCAGCTGCCGGGCTCCTGGCCTGGTCTGGAGAGCAGACCACTGCAGGTGTGTGTAGCAACCGGCATGGGGCTCACGCGGGCGGCAGGGGTCGGAGGTGAAGCTTTGCAGCCTTTATGGGCTGGTGGCAGGAGGCCTGGTGGACACTGAGGAGGTCACAGTCACTCCCAGGGGCCGGCCAGACAGTGATGCTCAGTGTGCAAGACTCAGGGAGAAGGACTCCATGTGATTGTGGGGTGACCAGAGCTGGGAGGGGACAGCGTGGGGCCAAAGAAACATAGTCTGGTTGAAGCCTTCAAGGCCCTGCCTGAGGCTCCAGGGGTGTCTCATATCTGGAACAATCAGCGGAAAGACAATGGTCCCCAGGGCTGCTTGAAATCGAGCACTGTCTCCGAGGTGAGGGTCTGACGCCAAGGAAGAGACAATGCCATGGTGGGGGAGGCCTTCCCCTCTCTTCTTGGAGAACCACAGCATGAAAGCTACAGGCTGGGCTCTCAGGACAGAAAAGGGGCTCTGCGGGAAGGACTCCCCGATCCTTCCACCACCGCTGCTGCCGAAGCCGTCAGGAATGACACGTAGACATTCTGGGAGTCGGCATCTGAGGTCATAACTCAGAGCCTGGGCCAAAAGGGCCACTTTGCCAGAGGAGGGTGGGCCGCTCCAACATCCCCTGGGGTGATGGGAGGTGGGGTCAGCATCAAGGGGAAGGGAAAGGAGCCCCGACCAGAGAGCGGAAGCTCAGCTGTGTTTAAGGAAAGAGAGGGAAAATAGTGTCTAAGAGGAGGAGTGGAGGGCGGCCCGTCCGAGATCCCTCACCCTCCGAGGGACCCAGTCCCTAGGAGTGGTTTGGCCTTACAAGGGAGGCTGGGAATCCTGAGTCAAGGAGGCAGCAGCTGTTTTAAGGGGCTGCTGAAGTGCCTCCATCTGGGGAGGGAGGGAAGGCGTTGTGGGAGGTGGTGCAGGCAGTCAGCCCCCAGGAGGGTCCCCACGGAAGGGCTGTGAGGGATCTGACTACAGGGAGAGGCCAGGGCTCAGAGAAGGAGCCTGGCGGGCCAGCTCCGGGAGGGGGCAGGACAGAAGCATGGAGCCAGCCGGCCATTCTAAAGAATGTGACAGGGAGGGTGGTCAGCGGCAGCCTTCGGCACGCAATCAAGTCCCCAGAGTCCCTTGTGTGAGGAGGCCAGGAAAATGTCCAGCCTCCCCCCACTCTGGGGCGCCCCTGATCCTGGGAAGGAGGGGGCCCAAGAGCAACTCTGATCTTTCTCAGCAGGGTCAGAGTCCAGCGGGAGCTGGGTGAGGGGAGGTGCTGACTGAGGCAGGAACGCAGCTGCTTCAGGGGGCCCAGATGGTGGTCCCTGAGCTGAGCAGGAGTGGACCAGACGGAGGGCAGCAGGGCAGACTCACTGCCGGGATCTGGCCCGGAGGGCTGGTGAGGGCTGGTGAGGCTGCAGACGCAGCCGCCCCCTAAGCCCCCTACTATGTGATCATCAGGAATGTGCTGGGAGGGAGGGTTCTGGAATGCGGCCCTCCTCTACAACCCAGTGTCCTACCCGAACCAGGAGGCTTACTCAGAATGTTCTCGTGTCAGAAGGGCAAGAAGTCTGTCTGCAGCGACTGACCAAGTTTAACATTTTCCCAAGGGAAGGCAGGGCCCACAGACTGGCACGGCCTGCGCAGAAGGCTGTGTGTGTGGGAAAGGCCTGGAGGGGAGGGCCAGCAAAGGAAGGGACTTGGGGTGCTAGGCAGGCTCACTGTGTGGCATGCTGAGATGTGCACCTCCTCCAAAGCCACAGAGCCGGGGCTCCCCTGCAGGGGAGAGGGGTCCCGGAGTCAGCCCTGTGGGAAGGGAACAGGTGTGGGAAATCAGGGACATGGACCCCAGATGGCAGGAGGGGGTGTTGTGACTGACTTGGGGCCTAGCTGGATCTGGCCTGTGAAGAGTGTCCTTGTCTTTGAAGTCACTCCCAGGGGCCTGGGCTGGGAGTCACAGGCTGGAGATGGGTGAATGGTAGTCGAATGTGAATTGTGGCCTAGTTTATCTCCCCAAAATGATCCCCCTGCTTTTGTCACTGATCGTCCAGGTATTCCAGCCTGGTCTGTGGGGCTAAGGTAAATTTAGGAGAAGGTGGTGGTGGTGGCGGGTGCTGGGGGTGATTCGAGTGGCAGGGCCGTTAGTGAGGGCTATCCCGGGGAGGCGAGTCCCAGGGACTTTGGGCCCAGCTGCTGTGTGCCAATAAGGGGAGCAGAGTGCCCTGAGGTCAGGGCTGTGGGGAAGACTATGGGGGCGCCCCTGGGGTAAGTGGAGCCCTGCCCCTCTGCACCTGGAGACTCTTCCTCCACTGTCAGCTCCAAGCATCTGGGAGAGATTCTGTTTGGGGTGTCTGTCTCAGAAGCAGCTGTGCAGGGACCCCAAAGCCACCTTGGAAACAATCAGTATCCTCCTTCCAGTCACCAAAGAGCCTGCAGAGCTCTGATACCCCTGCCACTGTCACTTGAACAGATTACTGATACCCTTCTCGGGAAACTTCAAAGAGAGTTTTGAAGCCACCCAAGACAGTGGGTCTCATTATTTTGTAAGGCTCATCTTATTTTTTTCCCCGGAAAAGTACCACCCCTGATTTGCTATTATTCAGCTTGGCTCCAAAAAAGAAAAAAAAAAAAAAAAAAAGGTCACTCTCTCCTCAAAGGCCAAAGCTGGGCCCCACCGAGGAAACTCAAAACAACGAGCCCCCAGCAATTCCCAAAGAAAAATCTCCAAGAGGATATGGAGTAGTGGCAGTGCCCTTGGAACAAGTGTGGGTCTCAAGGGGAGTTCTTTGCCAGGGAACGGGGCAGTGTGGGGCAAGGACCTAGTCTGGTAAGTCACGGTCACAGGGCAGATGTCCACCAGGCTCTGTCTGCATCTGATCCACAGAAATGACCATGCCCTGATGCAACACCACCCGCCGGAACTTTCTCCACTGTCGCAGTGCCCGGGTCAGCCTCACACCAGTGACCACACCCAGCACCAACAAACCCTATTTTCCCATATGAGGACCAGCAAAACGGAGCAGGGAACACATCTGAGCCCACAGCACCCCCCCCCCCCAATCAGTTCTGAACCCAAATGTTGCAATGGAGAGAACATATCACACGCTTGCTGAATGGCACGGAGTCTGTGTCAGATGGAAGGTTTGTGATGTACTGATTTCAGATCTCAAACTTTATAACCGCATAGAGTGAACCCTCGTCCTGACATGGAGAATCGGCGGGAGAACATAAAAGGAGGCTGATCCTTTAGATAGGATCCAGAAGAGGACTGAAAGGACTACAGGGAGGCGGGGGGGTCTCTGCAGTCTCCCAGTCACAGATTTTGGTGTCATACATGTCCCAGCTCTGGCATTTTCCTCTCCATGCACTTACAGGTGGCCAATTCGCCACAGAGAGGGGGACTGCTCCTCTGTAAGCAAAGGCTATGGCAGGAACCGCCCCATTGTCCCAGGGCAGGGCTGTGGTGACGGTCTCTGCAGCAGTTCAGGACGCGGCCGAGCATGCGTGGAGTAAACTAAAGAGGCGACACTCCACTGGGGGGCTTCAACCTGGCTACCGCGGGTGCATAGTGGGGGAGGGGAGAGGGAGGTCAAGCAAGCACAGCGCGGGGTTGGCGGCGGGGGGGGGGGGGGGGGGGGGGGGGGGCTCGCTCTGCCTTACCCGGGACAGCTCTGCGCTCACCTATACTGTATCTCAGCCTTCTACCTCATCTGTATTTCAGAAAACCCTCTAGCTCTTGAAATGGGTTTGGGAATCCCTGCACCAGGTAAGGCCTCGCGTACGCGCCTTCTAGCAAATAAACTTGACATGCCTCTCGGATCCAGCGGGGCCTCCCCGGAACTGGATGTCTCCACATCCCAGCCCTCCGTGTCCCGCTCTGAACCCCCGCCCCGAACTGGGGGCGGCAATACACACCTGGTGAAGCGGACCTCGCAGATACTGCACATGTATGGCTTCTCCCCGGTGTGGGTCCTCATGTGCCGCGGCAGCTTCCCGGCACCCATGATGACCTTGTGGCAGATGGGGCACTGCTGGGAGGCCTTGGGCTTTAGCTTGCGCTCCTCCACCAGCGGCCATGGCGGGAAGAGGCCCCCCAGGTGGGTTGCACTCAGGAAGTTGAGATAGGCACCGTAGTCACTCTCCGCCTTGATGGGGCCCAGCGGCCCCCCGGGAAGGTCAGGGAACATGTCCTTGAAGAAGTCGCTGGGGAAGGGGGGCGGTGGGGGTGGGGGAAGCTCCTCCTTCTCCTCCTCCTTGATCTTCCGGTTCTTGATGACCAGGTCTAGCGGCCCACTGTCCATGGGCTGTTCGGGCAGCTGGGCAAAGGCACCGAAGTCCCCCGGCCAGAGGTGCGGGAAGAAGTCGGGGGCGAACGGCGATAAAGAGGGTCTCCTGTCGGCGATGTTGGCCTTGGGGTACAGGTTCTCCCTCAGCAGAGATTCGATGGAGAAGTCCCGGATCATGCCCAGATGCCCAGGACCGCCAGCCTGGAAGGAGTCAGGGAAGTCCCTGGGTGTGTCCGAATAGGCCTTCTCGGTGAGATGGTCCGTCTTGGAAGGGCTTTGGTGGCAGTTGATGTCCTGGGGGTCAGGCAAGTTTTCTTGATCGGCGAAGTCCTCTGTGTCGTCGTCCTCATCCTCCTCCTCCTCTTCCTCCTCCTCCTCCTCATCCTCCTCATCCTCGTCCTCGTCGTCATCATCGTCGTCCTCCTTGTCGTCCTCCTCCCCACCGTCCCCGCCAGGCTCCATGATCTCCAGACACACGTTCACGATGCACTGGATCTCCAGCATCCTGGCGGCATTGAGGATGTGCTTGACGTTGGCGGCGGTGATGGTGAGTGTGGATGTGTAGGCGAAGTCCAGGATGGCGGCCAGGGCCTCGGGCTGGACGAAGTCGATCTCGTAGACGTACGGCTGGCTGGCGAGGGTGCCGGCCGTGAAGAGCTTCTTGAAGTACTTGCTGCAGGCGGCCAGGACGGAGCGGTGGGTACGGTACTCCTGCTCCTGGACCACCAGAAGCACGTCGCAGAGCAGGCCGTCATGCCGCTGCTCGTTCAGGCTGCACAGGACCTCACTGCTGTGGTTGGGGAAGGGAATGCCGATGAGCTCGTCGATGCCATTGGCCATGGTCTCAGCCAGAGCCCTGCGGGGATGCACGGAGAGGAGACCAGGGTTAGAGGCGTCGTCCCGGGAGCGGATCCCCAGTGCTGGGGCCCCCTGGAGGCCAGGCTGCTGGGCGTGGTGGCCACAGCACCTCTGCCCTCCCCTGCCCTCTCCCCCTCCACCAGGAGGTCGGCCTTCCTCTTTCTTGGCTTTACCAAACCCCATCTGCCGTTCAGGGCCCAGCTCGCCAGCCAGGCTTTTCACTGTCCAACGTGCAGTTTCTCTCCCGGGACCCCGAAGGCCCTCAGAGTTAGGCTTCTCACTGGGCAGTGGGCATCTGCCCTGCCACCAAGGCTGTGGAAGCTTCTCGCGAGCATGTTTTCCACTGAATTCCATTTCACTGACGTGGATCTTTAGAAACACCAGAATGGACCACGGGAACCCCAATGCTCTGCGTGCTACGGGGACAGCGTCCACCACTTACCCACATGACATCCGTGGGTAAAGCACCACAGGGGGAATGGTCTGTCACCTCTTGGGGCTCCTGCTGGGAAAATGCTCTGTTTTTTTGTCTTTTTTCCCCCCCCACAAAACCTGTGACTCAGGTAATGGATGAACATCTTGATCCTACTGGCTCCTGTGAAGAGCTGGGCTGGGGTGCCCCCCCCAACCCGTTTATGTTGAACTCTCAACCCTCAGTATCTCAGAATGCGACTGTATTTGGAGGTAAGGCCTTTAAGGAGGTGATTAAAGTTACAGTGAGGTCATATGAGCGAGCCCTCATCTGGTCTGACTGGTAGCCTTGTAGGAGGACAGGAGGCCACAGACACACACGGAGGGGCCACCCCACGAAGACACAGTGAGAAGATGAATCAAGGAGGCCTCACAAGAAACCAAACCCACAGACACCTTGACCTTGAACCTCCAGCCTCCAGAACCATAACAAAATCGATCTCTGTTGTTGGAACCCCCTGGGCTATGCTGCTTTATGGCGGCCTGAGCAAATGGATAGAGCTGCTAGGAATCTTAAAACCAATTTTGTGGCCCAATTTCAGCATGGAAACCGGGGTCTTATAGCCCACGTTTTGCCTTCTGGACCTTCCTTCTGGCTTCATCTTAGCTGATGAAGTTTCTCTTCTTTTGCACATCTTGACCTCTTTTTTTCTTTTAAATACTGACCTCCTATACATGTATATACTTCCTATTTATGTGTATCTGTGAGCTGTTTCAGATATAAAGTACACATTCAAATTCCACATTAAATTCAAGTACATCATTAATGTATCCTGTCTGTATTCTGTTACCCTCAGGGAAAGGCATCCCCTGCAGGGAGAAGCCTCTTCTGAGACCCCTTAGCATTCTATATATAAAATACAAAGTGTGTCCAGTGAGAGCTGCGAGGAGGGAAAAGTACAGGACGGAGGACACCAGGAATTACCTCCCTGTAGGGAGTAAGACTCACAGCCCAAGTCTGCAGGTTCAACCTGGACAAAAAGCCACCTCAATTTTTATGCCATCACCTAGAGGAGGACCCTTCTACTTAGGGCAAAGCTTGATTTATGGCCCATGATAAATCCTAGCAAAACCTGGGCCATACCCCAGTGCGATTACCGTGGACAGAAGATAAAAAATAAAAACAAAACCTGAAATCCTTGTGCCCCTGTGGGAAGAGCTTTGGGGATCCCCACACATTTATCTTCTGGACGTTTCTACTCTGGGAAGGCAGATGCAGTGGGAGGGGAGGAAGGAGAGGAGTGAGGAGTGCCGGGCACACAGTATGTGTGAATGGGGTCTTGGAGGTACCAGGAGCTTGGCGGGAAGTGCAGGGTGCTGATGCTCTTTCCCCCTTCCATCCTCTCCCATCACCAAGGGCCCAAGGCTTCCCTGAGCAATCCCAGTGATGGGAGGGGCTCAGGAGGTTTCCCAGAATGACAGCTTTGCTGCCTTCCCACCTTCTCCTCTTTAGGAGGGCCAGAGACCCCACAGGCCAGACATTCATTCCTTAACTAGTCACTGGGTTTTTCCCAGAGCCAGGCTCTGCCCTGACCTCCAGGAATGCACAGAGGGCAGACCAAGAAAGCCCCTGTTCTAACCCCGCTTACAGACATAACTGTGATAAAGATACAGCAAGATTCACCAGAGAGAACTGAGAGCTCCCTACACACCTCTCAAAATGGCTAAAATAAAAACAGTGATAACACTAAATGCTGGTGAGGATGTGGGGAAATGAGTACTCAGCCATTGCTGGTGGGCATGTAAAATGGCACAGCCTCTCTGGAAAACAACTTGGTGGTTTCTGAAAAAAACGAAATATGTAACTACCATTTGACCCAGCAAGTACTCTTAAGTACTTATCCCAGAGAAATAAAAACTTAGGTCCACACAACCTCAATGCAAATGTTCTCAGCAGCTTTGTGCATAGTAGTCAGTAACTGGAAAGAACCCGGATCTCCTTTAACGGGTGAATGGTTCACCAAGCCGCAGTGCATCCATTCCAGGGAGGACTAGGCAGCGATCAAAAGAAATGAGCTACTGATGCATACAATTCCTGGAAAAGCCAGAGTGAAAAAAGCCAATACTGGTAGGTTACATCCTATATGATTCCATTTACATAATGTTCTCGAGGTGGCGTAATTATAGAGATGGAGAACATGGGAGGGGTGGGGCAGGAGGGAGGTGGGCTTGGCTATAAAAGGGCAACACAAGGGACCCTCCTGGCGATGGGAATGTCCTTTACCTAGACTGTGTCAAGGTCACGATTGTGGCTGATGTGGATGATGTGGCTATGATATTGAAAGATGTTACCATTGGAGAAAACTGGGTGAAGTGGACATGGGATATCTGGACGATCCTTAAAACCACATGAGAATCAAAAAATGATGTCAAAAATAAAAAGTTTAATTTAAAAAATCAAATGATAGGAAACAACATAAACCAATCAATAAATCTTCTTCCACCCCAATGTTATTTATCATCTATCTATAGTAGTGGGTGGGGTGGTAGGGAGAGGGAGACTACTTTACTCAGAGTGGTGAGGGAGGACCTCCTTGAGGAGGTGTCCTTTGCCTGGATGGTAAGAAGGATCCAGCCACAGGACGATGTAGGGAACAGAGTTCCGGGCTGTGGGAACAGCAAATGCAAAGTGGGCAGTTCCACCAAGGCACTCTAGGTCTGGGGGGCTAGGTTCTGCTCTGAATGGCCCCATTTAACTTGGTTCTTGTCTACTGAAAAACCATCCCACTTCTACCTCCCTCCAGGAGGCTCAGGTCCCCCTGAGGTCCTATGTAGGACTCCCTTCTTTCTCTCTGACTAGGAAGGGCAACCCCAGGCTGCAGGCCTCAATTGTCCATGCCAGAGAGAGAGTTCTAAGGCTCCTTCCTTCCCTGACATCCCAGGCTTCCCTGCTGCCATGGTGGGGGCTAGAGGGAAAGCAGAGGGCTTGAGAATGCCTGGCAGGCTGAGAGGCTCCCTGCTGGATGGCTCCTTCTACACTTCTACACTGCCCTGACTGCCGGGGCTGCTCTGTGGGAGGCAGGTCCCACATGACCTTCTGTGCAGTGAGCTCAGACACTCAGGCCTCTTAGGGCTGGATGGCAGGATAGGGTTGGGCCGACCACAGGCCAAGTGCCTGCCCCCCACAGTGGGGCTCCCAAATGAGGGACCAGGACCATCACCTGGCCTCAGGCCTGCCCATCTTCACAACAGCTGGCATTTAGCTCCTCTAATCATCACCGTCCCTATCTTACAGAGGAGGAGAGGGAGGGACAAAAGGATAAATCACAGAGATGTTAAGTTACAGCATAAGGCTCTGAGTCCGAAGGCCGGCTCGCCAGGCCAAGCTCTTAACCCCAACCACTCTACCTCCTACCTCCACTCCACAAAGGCCACCAGGAAGGCCACGGGTCCTTGCTATCCCCCGAGGGGCCCAGACTTCCGGGCATTCGGAGATGCTCAGGGCTGCCTCTGTGCAGGAGGGGTGGAAAGGATTTGGGTCAGCAGGGGAGGTTGGTCCTCCCTTCCCAGGAGGGCCAAGCAGGCAGGGCCAGCAGGAGGATGAAGGCTAGGCCGGCTCTGGGAGCTGCAGCATCAGGAAGACTTCCCAAGCAAGCTTCAGGCTGTGGCTTTCCTCAGAGGGGACAAAGCAGCTCTGAGACCCCAGAGGGGACCCTGGAACTCGCTCACTTTCTCCTGGGGAGCCTCCCCTTCTCTGTGCAAGCACCCCCCACCCTGACTGGTGGTGGTTCTGGCAAAGCTCTGCCAGACAACAGGGGAGGAGGGGAGAGGAGTAGATAGAGCTGAGGCTCTGTCAGTCTTTCCCATCGCACTTTCTGAGCTGACAGCCCACAGCACTGATCTCAAATGTGCCCCACACCCTAGCCCTGTACCCTCTTCCCTCTCTAATTCCCCGACACAAAACCTGCTTCTCAGCCTCCGTGCCTTTGCTCGTGCTGAGCTCCTGGCTGGAGAGCACCCAGTACCCCGCACGTCCATCATCCTCCTTCTCCAGGAGGTCACAGCCCACCCACACTCCCAGACTCCACTCAGATGATCCTTTCTCCGGCTCTCAATTCAGATGCCCGGATGACTCCTGCCATGGACCTCACTCTGTCTTGGACTTATTTTCTGCATCTCGGTGTTTCTGTTCGAGATCAGACTGTCATTATGGCACGCAGCTGGTGAAGGCCAAGGGCAGAGGCCCAGTGGCACCAAAATTACCGTTGTGCATGTTGCTCACTATACAATGGCACTGCCCTTAAAGGCGGACTCAAAGATGTCATTCTTGTCTCCTGGCAGCAAGGACTCATGGCCTCGCATGGTCCACTTCCTCGTGAATAGGGCTGACCTGTGTAACCAGTGGGATTTGCAGACGTGATGGTGTGTGACTTCTGAGAGGAGGTTATAAGGGGCCTTCTGGGGGAAGCCAGCTGTCATGTTATAGGGACACTCAGCACTCAAGCAGCCCAATGGTAAGGGACCACGGCTTCCTGCCGGCAGCCAGCACCGGCTCACCCGCTGTGTGACTGAGCCACCGTGAGAGGGGGCCGTCCGTCCAGCCCCAGGCAAGCCTTCAGATGCCAGGGACCCCACTGATATCCTGGCTACAACTCTCTGAGAGTTGCTGACCCAGAGCCACCTAGCCGAGCTGCTCCTGAATTCCAGTCCCACAGACCCTGTGAGGCAGCGAACGTCTACTCCCCGTTTAAGTTTCTAAATTTTAGAGTGATTTGTTACGCAGCTATCAGTAGCTAACACAGGGCCTACTGACTTCGGAGACATGATAGATCTGTGATATTTAGCAGACGGTGGTTAAAAGCTCCAGTCTAACAAAATCAGTGTATTACAAGGCTGTTTTGATAGATGCAAGTAGATGCAATAAGGAAATGGCCCCTTCTCCAAATTCCCACCCAGCTACCACATGGGTGGCAGGTTCCTTGTGCTCAGAGACACCCTCTCTGCTCAGGTTTGCAAATGGAAATGTGAGTGTTAAGCATCAAGTCCAAATCAGAAAAGTCCCAGAAAATCAGTTCTTTATGGAGAGCCACATTTTCTTGCTTGCTAAGGGCTTACTGCTTTAAGGACAAAAATGTTCTAAATGTTTCTGAGAGAAAATTCTTACAATTCTTTAAGCTTTCTCTTGCCTTTTTAAAATAGAGGAGACGCAACCCACTGAACTGTGGGTGGGTGGTCAGTGTCTCATCGGAGCCCCCTGAGGAAGGGAGGCTGGCCATTCCTACACTAACTGTCCCTCTCGTCACTCTGGGAGCCCCGTCGTCTGTTGGGACTGGGAATCAGGAGCCCTTAGCTGTGTGGCTTTGGGAGGGCATTTGGCCTCTCTGGGCCTCTGGTTCTTCATCTTATCATCTCAAGTTCACGGAAAACCTGATGACTGTTGTCATGATTTCCAGAAGCTAAGGTGAAAAAGGGAGATGAGGACGGGGCCTCATCCTTGGGGCCTGGGTGACCCTGGACACAAAGGCTGGACTGCCTGCCCAGCAGCGACTTCTCATCGTGCCTCGGTTCAGAGCTCTTGTCCCATTCCCGGAGGAGCGGATATAACCATGACCCTGGGAGCCGTTCTTCCGGGCAGGAGGTGGGGTTGCCGTTTGCCATTTCATTGTCTCTTTGGGAAGAATTGCCCCCTCCGTGCACTCTGGGAGCTTCCCCGGTGACCCTGAGATTCCCAGGCCCTGGAGGGCCTGTAGACAGCAGTGTCCCCAAGGAGATGCCACACCATGCCCCTACCTTCCCGCCCAGGCCCTGCATCCCCTTCATCACCCAAGCCAAGGCAGTGCTGTCTCCAAGAATAATACACTCAGGAAAGAGAATTACACACATACGTGCGTGCGCACGCGCGCGCACACACACACACACACACACAAACTCTCAGCAGCCAGGAGAGGCATAATGCAAAATGTAAACCTCGGTTAGGAGGGGATAGGAAGAAAACATAGATCAGAAATATAAGGGGAAGCAGGAGAGAGGTGAGAGGGAAAGAGGAGCTTGTAGATGGAGAAAGGAGGTGGAAGAGGAAGGACGCAGGACAGCTGAAAACTTCTCCTGGATGTTCATCATTCCAGGGGACCTTCCCTGGGCCTCTGCCCTCCAGGGAAAGTTCTAGAACCAGGGATGTCTGAGCAGCCCTGTCTGACCAAAGAAGTACTTCTCTTCTCCGAGCCTCTGTTTATTCAGCTATAGAATGGGAACACTACTTGTCCCAGGTAGGGTGCCCATGTCCCCCTCTTCCCCAACCAGGAGGATGGGGCATGCCCCCAGTGTACTAGCTAAGGAGGGGAGGAGGTATTCCTATAAGAGAAACAGAAAAGTGGTGGGGGCAGGGCAATTGGAAGAGGCCACCAGGGCCTTTGACCCACAGCAATGCCTTAGAGAAACCTGGCTTTAGAGGCGCCTGGGTGGGTCAGTCAGTTAAGCACCCAGCTCTTGGTTTCAGCTCAGGTCATGATCTCAGGGTCCTGAGATTGAACCCGTGTCAGGCTCCAGGCTGAGTGTGGAGCCTGCTGAAGATTCTCTCCCTCCTTCTGCCCCTCCCCCTCACTGCCCTCCCCCCGCCCGGCTCATACTCTCAAAGGAAGGAAGGAAGGAAGGAAGGAAGGAAGGAAAAAGAAATCTGGCTTTAGAAGTCCTTCAGTACAAATTTCTTGAATGTGACTTGAATTTTTGTGTTCTTTTGTGTCCGGTTCTGATAACCCGTCAAGCAAGCTGGCTAGAGCATTTACAAGAATCATTGCGACGATCTACCATGTACGGATGGCTCGTAACATGCCGGTCACTGCGCCTCAAATCCTTCCTCAGCGGACACAGCTCTGAGAGGTGCCTATATTTTATCGTCACCTCCAATTTAGAGATCCAGAGCCTGGTATGGAGAGAGTGAGCCGCCAGAACCTCAAGCCGGCAAGGGTCGGAGCAGGATTTGAACCCAGCGGCACCTGGGGCCAACACTCATATTCATCCCTTTCCACCACACTGCCTCCTACAAAGTCCAGCTTGGGATTCAAACCCTCCTCCCCAAAGGTTGTCTCTTACTGTAGAGATTTATCAAAGTCAGGGCTGAGGGATGTGGGCCAGGGAGGGGGGGGTTCGGGGCTGAGACCCATGCACATCAGGGTGGCTCAGTCCCAAGCACAAATGAGAAGTAGGGACAGAAAGGCACTGGACCCCGGTGGCCTGGACGATCAGGCCCGGATTTCAGGAGGAGGGGCCTTGTCTGCACTGTGCAGGACAGAGAGGATTTCACCAGACAGAGGGGCAGGAAGAAGCTGTCCCATGTCATTTGGATCTGGAAGACTTTAGGTTCCCAGAATCCCCTCATGCAGGAACTGGTTTTCAGCCAGCAGGGGTCTGAAGTGGACAGATGGCCTTCTGAGAACAGAAGACCCTGCTCGGAGTGGTGGAGGGGGAGGCCCTTTTCTCGGACTGCCTGGGTCCACCTCCCGGCTCCCCCACTGATGGCCCCTGGGACTCGGTATCACCGTCCTCCCACTCAGTTTCGTCCTTTGTATGAAGGGCATGATGGTCACGTCCACCTCTCAGGGTCGTCCCGTGGCTTGGATGAGGAGAGGCACATGAAGTGCCCCCGGTACACAGGAAGCTCTCCACCAGTGTCCGCAGTGATGAAGTCCAGGAAGAACATGGACCCCTAACTGATGTCTTGGCAGAGGGAAGTAGGACCTCATTGGTTTTCTAGAAGTTTTCTAGAAGTCCACACTATTTAAGCACCTCTCCCAGAGATACCGAGAACAGCCTTTATGTGCTCCCAGGGCCACCCCGGCTCATGTAGGACATGATAATCTTCCAAGGCCCTTCCAGGGCTCCTGTCTCATGTACTTCTAACCCAGGAAACAGGCAAGGCTGGGATACATTTTATGCCCATTTTACAGACGAGGAAAATGAGGCACAGACAGGAGCCTGTGCCCCAGGTGACACAATGGGTTAGTTCCCAAGTCAAACTTTGCACCAAGGTGTCCCGACGCCCCCGCCTCTGCTGCTCTGATAGATTACAGTGCCCCACCCCCACCCCCGAGGTGCAGGTGCTAGTCAGGGACCCATGTTCTCAGACTGGTTTTACCGGAAACGAGACGGGCATGGTAGGCAAATGACGTACTCCGGCTGCCCTCGGTTTGCTTCTCGGGGAAACAGGGAAGTAACTGCCTAGATCTCACCTGCTCTAAGGCAGGCTTTGCTTCTATGTCTGGGTCATGTTCAGATTGCCATGAAACAGCCCAATGAATGAGAGCCGTGGGCATAAACTTGAAGTCATAAAGGGCAGCACGGTAGCTCCAACCCTCTGCCTTGGGAACACGCAGCATTTAACAGAGCCCTGTCATTCATAAGGTACTTGAATTCATCCTTGCATCTCATCCTTATATGATTCCCATTTGATGGGATCAGAGAGGCTAAGTGGCCTGCCCCAGGTCACACAGCTAGAAAACAGCGGGCTGAGCCTTGATGCCTACTCCGGTCCCACATTTTTCTTGTCTTCCATGGCTGCCTTGGTGGTGTGATTTTTGGGACGTTCTATTGCTTGGATCCACAAGCCCAGTACCTCCCTGAGTCCTGCTCGGTTCAGCAAATCTGGGGCTCAGGGTTATGCTTCTATCTGCCAAACCCCCAGGGCAGGCTGGCCCCAGCCGGCAGACTCCTGCTGCCCTGGGAGTGGCCCCACTGGTCTCGAGCCCCAGCTCCTCCCCAGCCTGGGCATGGAGCTTCAAAGCCACCTGGCAGAAGGTGGCCACAGTGAGGGTGAGGGGCCACACAGGGGCTGAGAAGGGACGTGGCGTTCTTTTCTAGACCTGGCCATGAGGCTGGGCAGCCACCCTCTGCCTCCTATGGGCAGTGGTCTATGTGGGTCCTGAAACCTGCAAGGGGCTGGTGGGCCGGAGCAAAAGAGGGGCAGGGAGGCCTGCCCCAAGCAGCTGACCAGCCCCACAGACCTCTGCCCGGGCATGCTCCACCCAGCCCTTGGCAGGTCCCTAAAGCAGGGCAGCCACACCTCTTGGCCCCAGAATGTCCCGGGGCCTCAGCTGCCCCAGAAGCCGGGGCCAGATTTGTGGGCTGGGAGGCTGGGCCCGGCCCCTTCAACTTCCAGCCTGCCTCCCGGAGCACCCCAGGCAGGGTGCCCACAGCTGGGAGAAGCCGGCCCCGCCTGCTCTATTACCCTGCCAGGACACACCCAGGGCCCACAGTCCCCGGTGCACGGCACCTCGAGCCTGGGCTTGGAGCTGGCTGGTTTCTGAGAAATGAGTTCTGAGCTTCCTTCTCCTGCTGAAGGTGCTGGCCACAGCAAGAGTTCCCTGAACGCTGGAATTCAGCTCCCTCCACCCCGCCTCACACAGTTGTGTCTCCCCTTCTCTTTCCCCCAATGCCTCATCCTCCCATCCACAGGACAAGACATGTGAGGGCTGGGCCAAGGGCCAGGCCTGATAGGCCCTCCTGGATTCTCATCCCAGCCATGGCCAGAGTTTTCCTGTCCCTGTGGCTGGGGGTCTGAGTGTTTTTCTCCTGTGATCAGTCGCTTGGGTTCCTGCTCCACGGTTCTCTGCTGAAACCCCTGTGTCCACAGTGCTTCGTGCCTGTCCAGTTCTATACTCTGTGAGGCTTATCCTCATGGGCTTTTCTCCATGCATTTCCCTAGGATCCCCGGAACAGGAGGAATTACTTGGCTCACTTTGCTGATGACAAATTTAAGCTCAGGCTGGTAATCACACCAGCCCAAGGTCACAGAACTAGGTAAGGGACAGAGACCCCAGACCTCCTGCCTTGTAGCCAGACCATCCACTGTATTGTGCTGCTTCCCTTGCCCAAGCCCGCCCTCACCATCATCACCACCTGCACCTCCCCCCATACCCTGCACCGGTTTGATTTGATGAGAACAAGGTCTAGGACCTCCCACAGGGGTTGGAATAGTAGCAAAAACCAGGTGGGGTTCTTCCTACTTAAATTCTTACTGGGGTGAAACCTGCTCGAGGGGGCAGACTTAAGGGGTACCTAGGAGGGTGGCCTGAGACATGGCCAAGGAAGAATGAGGGGCGGCTCCATACCCGGACATTGGTGAGAGACGGAACATGGGGGTATAGGAATGTCAGAGCTGCTCACTTACCCCGTGAGGAGCCCCTCCCTGTTGGCAGCAGTGGCCCATAAGCAACTGAGTGACCCCAGAGTGGGTGTATGGGGGGCACTGTCCCCAACCCCTCACCCAAGGGGTGGTTTGAAGCCTTTCACTTTGCAAAAGTACTTTCACCTCCTTGAGATTATACCCATTTTGCAGAAAAGGAAACAGAAGTAAAGTGAGGTCAAGGTCATAAAGCAATGTGGTTAAGACTGTCGAAGAACTCGCACATGCCCGCCTTCCCCCCAACAGGGCCATTGATTTTTCTACTGCTGTGCAGTGACCTTGCAGGAAAGATAGAAAGAGTGGGTTCTCTAAGGGGCTGCACGGCCTCAGGAACACACAATGAGGGCCTTCTTCAGTGAGCTGGAGGGAGGCTGGGGGCCCCAGCAGAGCACCCAGCAGGAGGGTCCCCCTGCTGACGACTGGAGCACTGGCCGGCTGGCCCGGTGGGAGTCTGGGCAGGACAATAAAGTGCTGCTCCTCCCAGCTGCCGTCCTTTCATTATTTACTGATCCTTTGTTTATGAGAGGATGAGGTGAAAGGGGGCAGGGAAGACTTGTTTTAAGAAAAATCGCACACCTCTTTATGTTCAAAATAAAGGATTTACTACTTGTGTTTATTACAGGTGATTTCCTGAGCCAGAAAACTCCTTGGGAGGCTTATTAAACCTTATTAAGCCACTGAAAATTTAGATAATAAAATAAATCACTCGTCTCCCATAAACAGCTCCAGGCCCCGTGTTAGGGAGTCTGAGTCCCAGCTGCCTCCGGAGAGGGGGGGGGCGTTTTTCAGGTGCACTGGCTGCTGGGCTCCATGGGGGTGGGGGGAGGGGCTGAGCCAGTCCCCTGGGAATGCTCTTCTCTTCTCTTCGCATCTCTGTCTAGAGATGCTGTCTCCTGCTGGGAGGAGGGGGAGTGGCTTCAAGTTTGTTAGTTATTTAAGGGGGTGTGCGTGGACTCTTGGGTTAAGTGGTGCCCAATTTGCATTCTTCCTGGGGGATATTTTAGTGTCTTTTCTAGAAGGTACCAAAGTGGCTTGCAGAGCTGGCCAGCCCTCTGCCTGCACTCTGCCTGCGCAACCCCGTGACCCTGTGCAAAGCCACTGCCACCGCCACCCCAGGGGACTTTACAAGGGGAAGAGGGGAAAGCACAGGCCAGGTGAGAGGGCCATAGTTGGGATGGAGAAAGGTCAAGTTGGTTTTGGGAAAGAGAATGAGGGGTAAGGGCTGAGAAATGCCCTGGTATGCAGTCTACAGAGAGGGGTAACCCCTTTCGGGGAAGAAGGGCAATCAAAGCTCATGTTTACAATTAATCTCTGCCCTGCAGCTGGATTCCGGGTGACCTTGGCGCAGCCACATTCCCTCTCTGAGCTTCAGTTTCTTCTTTACTGGAAGACCAGGAGGCTGCTGCCCTCAGACTGGACAGCTCTATGCTCTGCTCCAGCTAATCCACTTAAATATTTGGGTTCCGGGGTTGATCCTTGGATTCCAAGGTCATGAACAGCTCACTTCGGGCAATCTTGGGGCTGCTGCACCCAACTGTGAGTTTCCTGGTTCTGTCCAGCCCTCCCCTGCCAGGTGTCACAGGGACATGGCCAGGGCACACAGGGAAAGAAGCGTGAACACACTTTGGGCTTTCAAAGGATGGATGTTCTATAAATTCAGGGAGGGATGAGCATTTGGCCACACTGGGCAGAGTGATGGAGACCCAACAGGTTGGTAGAAAGTGCTGGCTGTGTGCCCTCCCCCTGCCCCCAAGGGAGGGGAGGGCACACAGCCAGCACTTTCTACCTGACACCTGGATGGGGATGGTTGGATGCTCGTGGAGCCAAGTGGTGGCAGGGCAGAGCCTGGAAGCCGCTTCTCCAGAATGGGCACTAATTCATCACAACAACCCCTCAGGCCCTGTGGGAGGCTGTGGGGGCGCCGACAGAGACACAGATGGACAGAGAGACAACCTGTGGGAGACAGAGGGTTAATTCTGAGCTGCCTCCAACTGAGAGCAAGGGAATCAAACTGGTAACTGAGATACACATTGATGCCAGCCGATGTCCTAAATATTTTATGCAATTCTCTCACTTAATCCTCTCAAAAACCCCACGAGGTGGCCAGTGCCATCATCGTCACCCCATTTTTCAAACGGGGAGACTGAGATAGAACTGTGACTTGAACCCAGGCAGCTGGGCCCCACATTTCCTGAACAGGCTACAAGGCCATCTCTCAGCTGGTGGAGTTTGGCCTTTCTAGGGAGGGCTGGAGAAGCGGGGAGGGGAGGCTGGAACTCCTGGTCCCGAGAACTTGCAGCACAGAATTAACATTAGGAGTGGGGAGTGCCAGCCCAGGGGTGTGGACAGGTCCCCGGGGTGGGGGCAGGAGGCAGGGGCCCTGCGGGGGTCAGGGAGGCTGCTCCACCCACAAAATGATGTGGGGGTTGACCTCAGAGGCACCCAAGCAGCCGGGGTTGGGGCAGGGAAAGAAGAACATTCTGGCAGAGAGAACAGTGTGTGGAAAGCAAGGCACAGAAGCTGGAGTTTAACACTGCGGGAACAATGGGTAGTGGGGTGCTGGGTGTCATGGCTGCTGTTCACTCTTCGGGGAATCCTGGGGGGAATTGGGGGGGGGAGGAGCACGGAGGTGAGGCCTTGGGAGCATCGGGACTGTGTAAGCGGCCACGGGAAGGAAGTCCAGGAAGGTTCTGGATGGGAGAGGAATCTGCCTGGCATTGCATTTGAGGCGGGTGTCGGCAAGAGGGCTAGGGAAGGGCAGCTGGAAACCAGCTAGGAGACTGTATTTTCGGACCCAGGAAGGAGCTAGCTGTCATTACTCACAGCCACGCCGCTGCCCTTCTCAGGGTGCCAGACCTCCCAGACCTCAGGTGGGATCCGGTGGGGAAGGGCTATGGCCGAGGTCGGGGCTGTGGGAGGCAGGAGGGCAGAATCACACTCCCGGGCCTCGGCCCAGGTATAGGACGTCCTAGTTATGCTTCAGCCCTGGAAAAACACTTCTGCCTCCCTGCCATTGTCCGCCTCAACCTGCAGACAGGGCCCAGGTCAGCCGCCCAGCTGGATGGCCTCAAGGATATCAGCTCGGCCTGTGTTTTCCAAAGGAAGTGAAACCTCAGATTTGCCTCCGATCTTGCTTTTTTCTTCTAAACAGACGCCATCCACCACGAGAACCGCCTGGTGTTTGGCTGGGAAGAACAAACTAGAAGCTTGCAATTTTCAGGCTTAATTGCACGTATAATAGTATTATATAGAACTTTTATTGCACTGGGAAAGTCCAAGCATTTCCTTTTCCTATTTATACTCCAGCCCAGTCTCTCCTTTGCTGTAATGTCCTTCCTTGCCTGCTGCAGAAGCTGAAGGCCGTTCGGTTCCAGGAGCCCTTTCCAAAGAAAGGACAATTGGGACATGAGTGGAAACTCATTTGTCTTGAGTGGTTTCCTAGCAGAACACCAGTCAGTCAATTCATCGGGTCATCAGTTACTCAAATGTGTGCTTGACCTGGGCTTCACACTGTGTGGGGTTTTAAACAAGACCCCAAACCTGCTTTTGAGGGGCTTCTGGTCTCACTGAGCAGGTGACACTAACCCACAGCAAAATAGTAGACAGAAATAGGACCCAAGAAAGAATCTAGTGTGGTCTGGGAGCTACAATCAGGAATGGGAGGCCAGGAAGGGAGAGGTGGGGGTCCAGGACCCCAGTGCTGGGCTGGGGATGGGGAGGCTTCATAATGATGTGCAACAGGCTTTTCTTTGTGAGTGAGCACAGCCCTGGGAGTCTGGCCTTCCCTGTAGTTTGGTTTCCCGATGCAAACCTCGAAAACAGGTGTCTGTCTTCCCCCTACCATGCCCGCGCTCAACCACAGAGCCCGGCACCAAGGCCTGGGCTCTCCCAGCCTCTGGGGAGAGGCCTCACCTGCCAACAGCTTCCAGAGTAACTACCCCACCCCCAACCCTTCTTCTGCCCTGCCCTCCCCTCCCCTACCCACCACCACTCATCACTCATCTTCCATCTGCCCTGAGAGTTTTGGTCAAGATTATCCCAAATTACACTGAAAATATTCTCAAGGCACAAGAATCCTCACCCACACCCTCCTGTAGCACCCAGCCCAAAGAATCCTGGCTGGCCTACCGGGGAGCTGGAATGGGCTCCGTGATTTCCTCACACCTAAGGAGGTCTGGTCCCCTTTGAAGTCTCAAGATCAAACATACGGAATAAGCGTTAGAAAGTTAAAAAGTTAGAAGAGAGTTTGCAAAGACCCATTATTTGCAGAGGATAGGATTGGATACTTTCCTAGATAAACAATGGACAAGTTAAAAAATACGTTAGAGGAGCCCATTCACTTGGCAACAAAAGTAGATGTAACACCTAGGAATAAGCTCATGAGAAATGTGCAAGATCCATACAAGAGAAGTGACTGGAGCATTTTTTGGAGATATTTAAGTGGAAAGATACACCCTGCTCTTGGGTATGGAGCCATAAGGCTGGGAACACACCAGGGCCTCCTAAATTGTTCAATAAATCCCATATGATCCCAATAAATATATCAACGAGAATTTATATTGAAATTAGATAAGTGGATTCTAAAGTTCATGCAGAAAAATAAGCATTTAAGAATGGCTGAGAGAGTTTTGAAGCAGATGAGTGACGGGATTTGGGAGACTAGCCTTACCAGATAGGAAAACACATTATAAAGCCATAAACATAAAATATTTGGCACTGGATCCTGAACAGTGAGACAGATCAATAGAAAGTCATAGACAGTCCATAAATGGCCTCATATAAATTCATATCTGTATAAATTTAGCATACAATAAAGGAGGGAACTCAATTTCTATTTTAAGATGAACTTTCCAATAAACGGGACTGGGACAACCGGCCAAATCATATAGGAAACCAAACAAAACAAAACTTGGATCCCTTCCTCACTTCTTACGCCAAAATAAATGACAGGTACAGCAAAGATTTGCAAGTTTAAAAAAATCGCAAAAAGGAAATATTGGAGAATGAGTTTATAATTTCAAAGGGAACTGCTTTTCTTTCTTTTTTTTTTTTTCAAGATTTTATTTATTTGACAGACAGAGATCACAAGTAGGCAGAGAGGCAGGCAGAGAGAGAGGGGGAAGCAGGCTCCCCCCTTAGCAGAGAGCCGGATGCGGGGCTCGATCCCAGGACCCTAGATCATGACCTGAGCCGAAGGCAGAGGCTTAACCCACTGAGCCGCCCAGACGCCCCGGGAACTGCTTTTCTAAGTCAGACAGAAAATCTAGAAGCCATAAAAGATTGATAAATCTGACTATATAATGGCTTAAAAATTTGTGCACCACACTGTTATGCTGAAAAAAAAATAAAAATTTAAAAATTTAAAAAAAAAAATTTGTGCACCACAAAAATCCGGTAACAAAATCAAAGCACAAATAAACCGGGAAAAATATTTGCAGAACATATGATGAAGGGCTAATTTCCTTTATAAAGAGAGCTTATATTAAATCAGGAAAAGATCTACAGCTTGTTAGAAAGATTGGCAAAAGGCACGAACGGGAAGATCACAGGAAAGGAAATACAGACAGCTTTTAAATATGTGAAAAATGCTCAAGATCATTCAGCATTACATACATAAAAATGAAATAGAAATAGATTTTAATTTTCATCTGTCAGATGGGCAAAAAATAAATTCTGATGACCTAGAAATTCCCCTTCTAGATTTTTATCTTATAGTTTTATTATCACATGTGCCCCACTTATGGACAAAGATCACCCCTCGCAGCATTGATTCTATGAGCAAAGACGAGAAGCAAACCATATGTTCATCAATGGGGGGCTAGCTTGACACGTGGTGGAGTTCTAGGCAGCCCTTAAAAAGGAGGGGCACCTGTGTATTGTTATACAGAGAACTATCTCTCAGGTTTACTGCAAAGCGTGCTGCCTCGTGCATGGTTTGTTGCCATGTTTGGAAAGAAAAAATGACTGCATACACGTTCGTTGGCAGGTGCATGGGCTATCTTTGGAAAGACACTAAAAACTGGTTACAGGTGCTCTTCAAGATAGGATTGGAGAACTGCCAGTGAGGGGTGGAAGGTAGATTTATTTTCCTATATCCACAGTTGATATAGATGATATTAGAATTTTAAAGGCATTACTATTAAAAATATTGAGTGATTTAGGGGCGCCTGGGTGGCTCAGTGGATTAAGCCGCTGCCTTCGGCTCAGGTCATGATCTCAGGGTCCTGGGATCGAGTCCCGCATCGGGCTCTCTGCTCAGCAGGGTGCCTGCTTCCCTCTCTCTCTCTCTCTCTCTCTCTGCCTGCCTCTCCGTCTACTTGTGATCTCTCTCTGTCAAATAAATAAATAAAATCTTTAAAAAAAAATATTGAGTGATTTGGATTCTCTCCCCTCTTTCACAAACTCCCAAATCTTCTGTGGGGTTTTTTGTAATGTCTGATCACTGTCAATTTGTTGAGGGGCATTTCGACTACTCTGTCTCAGTTTTTCTGTCTGTAAAATGGGGTTAATCGCACTGGGCTGTCTATCTCAGAGGTGGTTGTGCAAATCAGATGAGAAGTGGATGAGAACAAGCTTTAGCCGTCATCAGGTCTTGTAGGATACAACTGTGAGATATTAGGGGTGGCCCAGGCTCTGTCCAGCACCTACATGCCACATAGCAATATAACCATGGCTAGAAATGGTAGGCCATGGGTGAGAAGGAGATTCTTCTATAGTGGAAGAGCACATGGTTTCAGCCTCAGGAGGTTGTTTGCTATTCTGACACGGGGAAGAGGAGGAACCCTGATATGATTTTAGCATCTTGTGAATGGCAGGACTCCTAGGACGGTCTCCTGCAAATGGGGTTCATCACAATAATCAAAACCTACTGCTTCCTAGTCCCCCACCTATTTCACACATATTAACTCATTCATGATGCCCATTTTACAGATGCGGCCACTGAGCTCTAGAGGCTTGAAGTGACCCACTCAAGGTGCCCAGATAGTAAGAATCTGAGCCCCTGGGCCCTGTTCTGCACAGAACTTTCTATGGCTCTCTTTAGGGCATCCCACCACCCCAGTCTGCCCACCATGGTCCTTTATAGTCTGGTCTTAACCTTATTTCCCAGAGTTGTCTAACCTCAACTATCTCTTGGCATTGCCCTCCAAACACACCAGGCTCATTTCAGCTTCTGCACCTGTTCCGGAGCCTGCTCACACCTGTCCTGTGATCCCAGTCTTTTCAAGACCCTCCCTGAATCTCACTTGTCCCTGTTGAACCCAAGGTAACTTTCCACTGTGTGTCAGTCAGCCTCCAAGATGGCCCCCCAAGGATCCTCACTTCCTGGTATTCACATCTTGTGACATCCCTCTCACATTGTATTAGGGTTGGTTGGTATGACCACAGAACACAAGGATGTGATGGTCTGTGACTTCCAAAGCTAGGTTATAAGAGACATTGCCACTTTCGTCTGGCTTTCTCTTGGAACTCTTGCTGTGGGGGGAACCAGCCGCCATGTTGGGAGATACCTAAGCAGCCTATGGACAGCTCCAAAGGGAGGAAATGAGGCGTCCCACCAGCAACCAGCACCAGCACCAGCACCAGCTTGCCAGCTGTGTGAGTGAACCAACTTAGAAGCAGGTCTTTCAGTCCCAAACAAGACCCAAGACGACTGTTGTCCCAGTCAGTCAAAATTTTGACTGCCACCTCATGAGAAACCCTGGGCAGGAACTCCCCAGCTAAGCAGCTCCTGAATCCCTGACTAAAAAAAAATCATGAGGATAATAAATGCTATTATTTTAAGCTGCTAAAGTTTGGGGGACACTTTTGGTAGGCAGCAACAACTAACGAATGCACATTTCTTCCAAACCCTTGGGGAGTTGGGACCTTACCCCTTGGCCCTCACCCATTTACTCTTTTGCCTAGCTTTTCATGTTGTATAATCTTGGCTTTCCAACAAAATAGTAAACAAGTGTGGGTCATAATTCCCCTAGATCTCCCATCACGCCTAGTTGGGGGCTGGAGACAAAGGGAGAGAACCACAGTGATTTTTCTGGCTTCCTATTTGTGAAGGGAAGGCAAGTAAGTGAGAGGTCACAGCACACGGGTGCAGAATGCTTCCTGCTTGACCAGGACCCACGTAAGTATGTGCACAACTCACAGAATACCTGCAAACCCACAGTCTAAGACCCGCAGCTCACCCTCACACCACAGCACTCAGGGGGGAGCCATCCGAATGTTCCCCAGTGAGTCAGACGCACAACCCACATCCAGGGGTCTACTGGAGGGCGGGGGCAAGAGGAGAGCCTGTAAAGGGCTGCTGTCTCATACTCACTACCCTGAGTGCTACTTGTGATTTATTGCTTGCTCCACACCCTCTCCAAAAATATTTCTTTCAAAGCCAGAGTGACAGCCTCCTTTCAGCATTTCTGACACTCGAGTCTGAATAGATGAGGTGCTTAAGCCCCAAGAACAGTTTAGGAGTTTAAGAATCATAAAGAAAACTACTGTAAAGGCAACTGCTGCTTTTAAACCCCAGCCCCTCTCGGAACCAGAGCTGCCTGCCTTGTCCCCAGAGACACAGCTCTGAAACCGCCCAAGCTCTTTCCCCTACAGGCTGTCCGTGGGAGGACATGACCCCCACTCTCCCCCTCCCCAACTCCCTCCCACCGCCCATCTCCTTCCCGGGCCAGCAGGCTGATTTTCCAAGACTCATCAAAAAAGGTTGAAGGGAGGAGGAGGGTCCTTTTGTAAAATGGCGTCTACGCAGACGCAGACCGCCCCGTTTTTTTCGGCTGGGTGGGTAGAGGTGACCAAAGATACAATTATAACGGAGCCCATCCTCTCCCGCGAGACCCATTTTAACCAGCGTGTAATAAAGCCCCAGCTCATCCACCCTCTGATTTGGGTCAGATGAGATGAATTTTTAGCTTTTCTGGGGAGTTCGTGCCAGCGGGGGCAGCAGAGGAGGGGAGGAACAAACAAATAAGCTACGGCTCCCTGGAAGAAAGGAAGAGTAGGGAGCAGACAGAGCAGGAGACTCAAGAGGTCACCCTGGGCTCCTTCCGCCATGTCTCTGCTTCCAAGTTAGCTACCCAGGTCCTAAACCTTGGCGGAGATCATGGGTCTCCCTCTCTTTTGCCCCCTTGCTCCCAACATCAGTGTGCTGTCCCAGGGCCACCGTCTTTCTTATCTGTGCTCTTCTCTCCATTCCTGCTGCAGCCACCGGTGCCATCGCATGGCCCTTGTCCACCTTGCTCCTCTGTCTCCTGCAGACAACCTGCCTCCAACAACTGGAAGGCATTACCAGCATGCCTGCCTCCTACCACCTCAGCCTTGCTCAATCTGTCCTGTGGGCTGAATCTCCCTCCTGAACCCCTCACCCCCTTTCACCTCTATTGGGCTGATTCTTGCTCAACCTTTGAGACTTTGCACAGGCGTCACCTCCTCCAGGAAGCCTTCCCGAATTAGGTGCCTGGCCTCCATGCTCCCTTCCTTTCCTGTCTCTTAGCCCTCAGCACATGGAGATACAACTGGAAAATGGGTATTATTGTGATCTACCTGGGATAGGAGGTGCTGGGGGTGACAGGTCAGGACAGGGGTAGACAGACTACAGTGGGTGTGGCAGGATGGGCACTCAAGTATCAGGGATCCCCCTAACCCATGGGGTAGGAGGGGCTGCCAGGAGGGAGAGAAATGTGTCCCAGTGCAACCCAGAGCAGCCATGGAGTGTTAGGGCTGGGATGGAATCGGACAGAGGTAGAGACAAGAGTATGTACGACCCTGTTCCGGCCGGCAGAGGCCAAGGAACTTCCCATGCAGTGAGCAGGGGGTGGGCAGGACATCTTGGAAGTGGCTACAGCTGATTTATAAAGCTTTAGTTATTAAAATTGTAAAAGGAACAATGTGTACCCAGATGCAAACCTCATTAGGGAGAAGGGTTAGGGAGGAAGGTATCCTAACAGACAACAGTAGGATGGGGCAAAAGTTGGGGTACTTATATATTCCCCTAAGAAAGATCATTCCTTCCTTTTCCCCTTCGCCCCAACACTCACCACAGTCTGCAATGGAGGGGCCGGCCAACTGGTGCGGTCCTGCCCTGGAGTTCTCGGCCCCTCCTTTATTAGGGCCGCTCTCACCCTCTCTAGCCTGAGCCCTGGGTCCCTCCAATAGTCCTGGGCACTCAGTAAACAAGGCCCTCAGGCTGCTGGAGACAAGGGTTGGGGGGGGTCTTCAGACCCAAAAGAACCCCCAACTCCATTAGTAGGCTGAGCAAATGATTTCACACACACGTATGGCTGGGTTTCAAATGCACGCAGATGGGATTGTAATGAATTAAACACAAATGCACATAACACCATGACTGAATGGTAAGAGACAGGTACAGCCCGCTGGAGGTCCAAGAAATGTATTGAGCTTCAAAAACGATCCTCATTTTGAAAAGGATAGGGCCCCCAGGGCCAGAACTAAGTGCCTTAACAGTAAGACTTGCTTCTCTGTACCCTACATGGGATGGAGCACAGAACTTCAGGCATTTGGCCTATGTTCGTTGAGTGACTTGCTGAGCATGTGTGGGCCCAGTTACCTTGAAGTAGTCAGTATGACGACCTTCCTAAGGAGGAAGTGACTGGGAACATAAATAGCGAAGAAGGGTAGAGCCCCCAGTGAGCAGCAAACACTTGGGTCTGCTTTACCCTTCTTGTAACCCTGGGCCCAGCCACGCGTTGGGCCCCTGCACTTTCAAGTAGCAAGCAGAGCAAAATGCTAAACCAGAAAATTCACATGAGCTAAAACTCCCAAGAGGGGGAAAAAAGGGGGGCAAGGGGAGAATCTTCTTTCTTCCGATGAAACAATTTCGGCTAGGAATAAAAAGGATTTCCTCTGAAAACCTTCAGCCCAGCACTGCTTCATAAAGGCTATAACCTCAAAACATAACCAACACAACCACTGTGAAACGCTCCATTTTGTTCGCCGGTATTCAGTTTGAGAGGGGAGGGGAGCATCCGGTTGGTTCCTCTGAAGAGGTCCGATCCCTGGGAGAGGAGACAAGGGCCCTCTATCCCTCTCCCAGAAGGACCAGAGTGAGCTGGAAGTGTGCATCCCACGGGATTTCTACACAATTTGGTCTACGGTATCACTTCTGTGCTAAACATCACATCACGTCCACCCACAGAGCCACCAAACCCTGAGCGTGTCAACACGTCCAGAGTATTTTTCACTCCATGCACCATTTCTTGAGCACCTACTATATGCCAGGTATCGCATATTATGGATAGTATGTTATTAACCTCATTTAATCCTTCTGACAACCGACCCTGTGAGCTGGTTCTTTCTACCCTCATTTTCCTATGAGGAGACAGAGCCAGGACTTGGGAAGTCCCATGTCCCAGGCATCCAGGAAGGAATGGACTTCCATCCTCCGAGCTCCCGTCGAGAACATCCGAAAGCCCTGTACTGGGATAATGGTGGAAGAAGCTGGAAGAACCATCTGCAAACATCTGAAGTCATCTCCTAGGATGTCAGGGCCCGACAGGACCTTTTCTAGTTGAAGATGCTGAGGCTCAGAGGGGTAAAAAGTCTTTTCCGCCTAGTTATGGCAGCAAGTTCAGCATGTACTCCCAGTCAGGAGCCCGCTCTGGGCTGGGGACTGCGGTGACCATGTGGGGCCCGCCTTTGGCTTCCCTGGAACTCAGCTCTTCACTGCAGGGAGGAGGCCCAGGTCCCGATGGGTGGGAAGAAGCCTGTGACTGTGCCAGCCAGCACTCCAGAGACGATCAGAACACACGCTTCTCACCCCAGAGGTACTCTCCCTTCTTCTCACTGTCCAAAGCCCGGAGGGGAGACCAACTCATCCTGGTTTTCCCAGGACTTCCCTGGTTTACTCATTCAAACATTCTGGGAATCCCCTCGGTACCCCGCAAGGACAGACAGTTGGTCGCCCTAGACTACCTCCACCTTCTTGTATCTACCCCACTCCCCCGCCGCCTTGGATGGTCATGTGACATGAGTGCGCTAGAAAACCATGTGGGGCTTTGGCCCCAGCCCACCCCTGGAGGGACAGCCCAGCCCTAGTCAATGCCATCATCCTGGGTGGCTCAACTTCTGCTTTACCTGGGAGGGGGCAGCTCTCTGTCTCGGGCTCCCAGAGGGGCACAGGGCAGGGAGGGGCAGAAGTGGGGGAGGCAGGTGTGATGGGCACAGGAGGAAGGGAGGCAGGGGGGATGTAATTAAATTGAGACAGAGGGAAAATCGAACAAAGGGAGGGGCGGTAAGGGAGGTATGGAGAAAAAAGAGGAAGGTGGCAAGACCTGGGCGGGGATGTGTTTAGAGTTACATGGGGCTGTGCGGACCACCTGGTTTGATGTCTTCGTTTTGCAAGTCTTGGGGAAGCTGAGGCCTTGTAACTGGGAGGTTAAGAGCCTCCACCGTAAAAGCCATCCCAAACCCCTTTTTGTACCCAACGCAGACCTTTCATGGTAGCATGTGTGGCAGGTTCTTAAATGTTCATTACTAAGGATGGTGACAATAGTGATATTTATCTCTGATAATCCAGACCTATTAAGCAGGTCTGTCCAAGTCAATGTCAACACAAGGCTAGATAATTATCTTGGAAATTTGAGCAATATGGCCATGAAGGATGGGAAGGTGGCCCCAGTCCACTGGGGAACAAGCAGGATTGGCCCCACATGTGGGTGGCTGCTGGATGGGGTAACTGGAGGCACCTCATGGAGCCCTACCCACCCCAGTGTACTTCCACAAGCCTGATACGATGCCACCCAGTTCACCGTTCCCTCTCCTGGGAATTCCTGCCAGGGGGCATTTTTCATAAGGAACTCGTTGGGAACACCAAAGCCATTTTTATGCCACACCCAAGTTTGTGAGGATTTCTGGATTAGCCCAAGAAGAGTAGATGTGAGCTCATCAGACCGAGTGCTTGTCTCCTTGGAAGACCCTGGGAACCTGCTCCATGGACCTCAGGTCTACTGTCCATGCCACTAGTTGTGGGAGGCAAAGGAGGGGGAAGAATGGTGACAGGAACAGGGAGAGGAAGGGGGCTAAGATGGGGCGCCTCACCAGAAAGACGGAATGCAAGGAGGAAGGATGGACGGTAAGGAGGGACCTAGCAGCTCTGTTCTAGAGATAAACAGAGGGGATGGCCTAGTCTTGCCTAATACTGGCTCCCTGTGGGTGCTGTTGAGTAGCTACCCTCCCCAGTCCAAGAGAAGGACTCCATGGTCAAAGTTTCTGCTGATAAGACCCGACACATCTCTCTGGTTCGGGAGAGGCCTCCACTGTAAAAGTCTTTGTAGGAAACTCCTGTTAGGGGAGAGGGGGCTCCTCCACTCCCACCCCTGGGCAGTAAGCTCATGAGCACGTAACCCTGGTCCAGCCTATTGGACGTGGTGGTCAGGACTCTAAGTCTTAAGTGAGTGGCAGCTAGCAGCACTGGTCTGTGTCTCTTATTTGCAAGTCTGAACTGGATTGACACAAGTGTTTGGGATGCCTGAATACCAGAGCCCCGCGGGAGATTCAAAATGGAGATATCTCTTTCTCTCTCTCTCTCTCTCTCTCTCTCACACACACACACACACACACACACACACACACACACGCCCTCCTGAGAGACCCCATAGCAAAGGAAACTGTTTAACTTTAACTCTGCATTTCCCAAACTTGTTTACTCTTTCTGCTTTGCCGAACAGCTTGCATTATCCTGCGGGACCCGTATGGCCAGGACCCCAAAGGGACCCGGGTATGAAGCTGTGTTTCCCAAACTTTTTCAGTCACGGAATCCATAGAGGAAGTGTATTTTCATGGCACCCAAGAGTATGGGGCTTCTTAGGGGGTTGCTGGCCAACTCAGCTGACAGGATGAGGGGGCGTTGGTTCGTGTTTGGGCACAGAGCTACTGGTCGGGAAGCCTTGGAAAAGAGCTCAGAGTCCTCTGGGATGAAAGCCTGGAGGCCGGACCTCCTGGCTCTGGCTCAAATCAGCCTCCCTGAGGTCACACAGGTAGTCACGGATGCCTTGCCTGGGCTTTCCTCTACCACATCACACAGCTTCCTGTCCTGAGCTCTTGGAGAAGAGGTCTTCTTACCCAAGAACATCTGTTTTCTGTCATGGGATGAGGAGGGCAGGGTGAGGCAGCCCATCAACCAATCCACCCTCCGCCCCTGGAATTAGCTCAGGGTCAGGGCTGTCCAGCTCTGTCGTCAGCCCCCTCCTTTCCTCAGCCTCCACAGCCTGGATCCAGCAGCAGCTTCCGGGAGCTTCCTGTGTGAGGCAGCCCTGCCTTTGGAGGCTTCTCGCCCCAGCACGCTGTGTCTGCTCTTGTCCTTCCTCTGCCAGCCAGGAATCATCTCTTGGCTGGCCAAACCTTCAGCTTCGAGGCTATGCACCTTCCGGGGCCCCACAATGGTTACACGGCACAACTGGGGCCTGGCCCCGTACCCGCTGTGGCGCTGAGAGCCCTGGTTCCCAGCCCATCTCTGGAGTCCTCCATCTGCCCACAGCCCGTTATATCCAGACCCTGCTTGGCCCCCCCATCCCTGGCCAGCATCACGTCTGTATTGCAGAGGGCCCGCCCACGCCGTTGACATGCGTGCTGCCAGGCCCTTGGGGCGCAAGGGTCAGGCCGACATGCCACTTACAAGATCGACCATCATTACTGGGTTTTGACTTAAAGCAAGCTCAATTGCATATACCACATCTGAGGCTGGGCAAGAGGCGGGGACGCAGGCGCCATCTCCAGACGACAGCATCGAGAGCGCACATCCGAGCATGAACAAAGCAGCCATGAATTATAGAAAGTAGCGGGACCTGGATGCCCACGCAGGAACCCAGCTCTCCCCTCCACGTCGAGGAACATTCAGTGCACAGCCTCCCCTGCCCTCTTGGCCAAGATCTCCAAGAGCGAGTGCGCAGGCCGGAGAGAGAGGCGAGGCTGGCTCACAGCATCACAGAGGTACTTCTCTTGGGGTCCTCACCGGGTCAGGTGCACAGGAAAGCGAGGAGCAGGCGCCGGATATCGGGAGTCTGCCATGTAAGAACCAGCTCTATTCTCTGCCCAAATGGGTGACCTGGAAAGGGAGCTCAGCCCCCTGGAGTCCCTGCTTCCCTCTATAAGTGAAGGGGCTGGGCCTGCTTTTAAGGTTTCTTCATGGTTTTATAACCTATGCATCTCAGACAAGTAAAGCAGCCATGGAAGAACCAGGTGCAGAGCCCTGGATGAGCTGTTCTACTTCTGTGGGTCTTGGTTCCCTTATTTGTAAACTGAGGTATGTGATATAATTTGTCAACTTGGCTAGGCCACAGTTTCCGGATATTTGGTCAAGCATCAGCCTAGATGTAGCTGTAAAGGTATTTTTTAGATAAGATTAACATTTTTATCGGTAGGCTTTGAGTCAAGTAGACTACCCTCTATAATGTGGGTGGGTCTCATCTAATCAGTTGAAGGCACTAAGAGAAAAAAGACAAAGAGCTCTCCGGAGGAGGAGAGCCTTTCTGCCTCCAGACAGCCTTCAGAGTCGAGTTGCAACATCACCTCTACCCTGGGTCTCCAGCCTGCCAGCCTGCCCTGTGGACTTGACAACCCCCCAAAATCACTTGAACCAATTCCTTAAAATAAATCTCTGTCCTCTTGTTCTCTCTCTCTCTATCTCTCTCTCTCTCTTTCCCTGTCTCTCTCTCTCTCTCACACACACACACACGCCAGATGACTCTGGCTAATGTGAGGTAGCTGGATGAGTTAGTGGTCCTCAGACTCCCATCCTGTGGGTTTTCACCCTGATTGCACATCAGAATCACCGCAGGAGCTGTTAAAACCACCAATGTCCACGTCCTATCTTCAGACCAGTTGCATCAGCCTCTCCAGGGATGGGGCTGGGGCATCAGTGTTTTAAACTCCTCGGGAACTCCCCATGGGCAACCAGGGCTGAGAACCATGGCTGAGTCACTTTGGAACTTATTAAAAATGTATATTCCCTGAGCTCCACCCAGAACCTATGATTCAGAACATTTGGGGGCACCAGACTGAACCCTATTCCAGGCACAAGGGTCAGCTGCCCTTGAAAGTCTGAGAACTCTGGGCATGGATTCTCTCTCGGGTCCCTCTCTGCTTTGACCGTCTCCCATCCCTGCAGTCTGAGATTTGGGGCTGGACACACAACTCCCTCGCAGGTGTGGGCCAAGGATATCACATCAAGAGAAGACAGGAGAGCACCATCATTTGAAAAGGGGATGCATTCGGCATCCTTCCCTCCCCCACTAAGGGCACGTGGCACCTGCCAGGTAGGTCACCTGCCCTCATAGAGAGCACACACCGTGTCCCCACCCATCTTTGTATCCCCAGCCCCCGTGCAGGGCATGGCACAGACAAGGTGCTCACATGTCTCTGTTGCTTCATGGACTGAATGAACGCATTGTCTCCTCACCACGGGGCTCAGCCCTGTCCAGGTGTGTCTGTGGGTGGCACGCCTCTCCCCTTCCGCTAGTCTCCCCTGCTACAATCTAGAAGGCCCTTCCCTTTCTTGTCATCTTGGCAGCTGGCCATTCTCCAGGGTCCGGCTTACAGTCCTCCCTTCGAAAGATCTTTGCCAAGTCTTCTCTTTCCCACCGCTGAGTCTGACTGAACTTAGGGGCAGGCCTGAGAGCTCTCCAGTCATCTCATGTGCCTCTCTTCTGCGTCATCTCCAGACTGGGGGCAGTTAGAGTACGAGCCCCCCTCCAGGTTTACCCAGGGCCGGCCTGTGGCAGGCTGCAGGGAGAATGCATGGCAAGTGCAGAAAACATCTGTGCTTTGTGGTCAACAGAGGCTCAAGAAAGCCAGCCGGCCCCTCTAACCTCTCGCACCATCCCACCCGCCATTTTGGGGAGCCTCTATGATCAGGAGCAGGGCTCTGGGGTGTATGTGCTCTATCTTGGACCCCGTTCCTTCTGAAGCCAGGGCTATGCTCTGAGCCAGTACACTATCAGGCCTTCTCACTGCCCTGTGAGTGGAGCAGGAAAAGGGTAGTTATTGTCCCCAGGAAGGGCAAAAATGAAAAGGAGGATGTGGGTCAAGGATGTAGATTAGAAAAAGGATCTGACAGAGGCTTAGGCAGCTAGTTGGGAAACCACTTCTGGGGGCGGGGTGTGACCTCTGGAGGGCCGCGCTTGGTGAGACCTTGCACATCCCCTCCATGAGGCTCCCGGAGGCTCCCGCCAACCCCACATTCCAGGTGAGGCAAATGAAGCTCACAGAGCTGAAGTAACTCTAGGCGTCAGCACTCCTGCCTGGCAGGGTCAGGACCCAAGTGGCCGGTCCGTGTGAGTTCAAGGGGCCACTAAGTAAATGACAAGGAGGCAGGCGGGGACTCTCTCCTTCCCCCTCAATAAATACGTGGTAAATGTGTACGGTGTGCCAGGCATTGCTAGGTATATAGAAGGGAACGAAAGTCCACAAGGACTTTAGGGTTAAGTGACCGAGGGATTTGGAATGTTTTTAGACCATGGTATTCTGGAAGGTCACTAGGCTGGTCCTGCCTGCCCAGCTGTAAGACTGTCTTCATAACGACCTTGCATGCCAAGCCCAGGCTGTGGACTGGTACCCGGCCCCCAACTGGGAAAGCCACAAAGGTACTCTCATCAGACATTGTCACTGGAATCAGGTATTAGCACCACCTGCTCATGGAGGTCCAGAGGCAGCCAGAGGAAGAGATGGAGGAAGAGACAGAGGAAGGCTGTGCCCTATCCCAGAGGATGCCAGCCAAGGGCCCCAGCAAAGCTGGAAAGAACCTGCCTGTCTCAGCGTAGGGGCCACACCTTCTCCCACGCAGTGTTCTCCGGAGAAGGGAAATCCCCACCCTGAAAAAGCACAGAGAGGTCAGAGATGCCTGCTGAGTCACACTTAGCTTCCCTATACCCTGACTATCATCCTCTTACAAGTTGGTATCGGCCTAGAAGCAGAAGCCCAGAGCAGCCGTCGGGGGCCAGGGGGGACAGATGTCTGTGCATGTTGGGTGGAGAGCATCTAAACGGGCCATCATGGAAGCCCCTGCACGAGAAGCATCTAGAAAGCCAGATCATCCCCGCCCCTGCTGTGCAACCTTCCTCTTTCCTGATGTCTCTGTGCTGATCCTTTGCTTAGCTTCATGCTAAGCCTGGGTTCTCCCCCTTCCCAGTCCATGTCAGCCCAGCCGAGTGCCCCAGAGCTCCCATCAGCTTACGCACCAAGAATTCTCGCTCAGAAAATGTGCACATGTCACGCTGTGTTACCACTGGGTTTCCCCGCATGGCCTGAGGTCCTGAAGGGCAGGGACCGGGGACAACTTCCTTTATGCCTGCGGCACCATGCCTGGTCCATCATAGGCACTTAACACACACAGGAGAAATGGAAGAAAATTTCCCAAGAGCTCTGGATTTTCAGACATTCCTAATGCAACAAGACACACCAGACACAACCTCACTACACAATTGTCCAGCAGATCCAGAGAGCACGGCGCTTGCCCGGGGGTCCTTGTTAATGAACACAAATGATGAAGTTAGCTTCTCTGAAAAACTTCCAATTGCTTATCATTTTGAGTCAAGGAACCTGGAGGACGCAACCATGAAAGCACAAAGGACCACCCAACCCCAAAACGGACGAAGGACATGAACCGACATTTCTCCAAAGATATATGAGTGACCCCACAACCACATGAAAAGATGCTCAATATCACTAATTGTTACAGACAAGCAAATCAAAACCACGAGATACCACCTAATACCCATAAGGACGGCTACTTTCAACAAAAATACCCCAAAGCCAAAAAACAGAACATAATGGGTATTGGCGAGGATGTGGAGAAATCCCAACCCTTGAGCATTGCTGGTTGGGGTGTCAGTGATGCAGCTGGCGTGGAGGACAGTGTTTGGGGTTCCCCAAAACCTAAATGAAGAATGGCTGTATGACTCAGCAGTTCCAATTCTGAGTGTATCCCCCATAGAACTGAAAGCACGAGCTTCCACTGGTATCTGCACCCCCGTGTTCATAGCAGCATTATTCACAATAGCCAAAGGCAGGAACCACCCCGAAGTCCACAGACAGATGGCTGGATAAAGAAGTAGGGTGCATCCATTATACAGAGGAGGGTATATTAGGGTGGGATATTAGTCACCCTGAAAAAGGAACGAGGTTCTGACACAGGCTACATTACGAATGACCCTCGAGGACATTACGCTGAGTGAACAAAGCCGGTCACAAAAAGACAACTACTCTGTGTTTCCACTTGTAGGAGCTCCTTAGAAGAGTCAAATTCATGGAGACAGAACGTAGGAGGGCAGTACCAGACGCCGAGTGGACAGTGGAATGGGGGGTCGCTGTTGAGTGTGCAGAGTTTCAGTCTGGAATGATGGAAAGTTGGGGAGCTGGATGGGGGTGATGGTTGCACAACCATTAAACGTACTTAATGCCACGGAATTATATACTTCCCTGTGCATTTTATGTTATGTGTATTTTACTGTAAATGAATGAATAAAGGAATGGATGGAGCGTGGATGCCTCTTTGAGGAATTTCTTTAATTTCTTTAGAATCAGCCAGCCATAATGTCTAGTCCAGCTGTGTGAGATCAGGTGACACTCTGCCTCTCTGAATCAAGTCCCTCCTCTATATAATGGGCTAAGAATACCCCAAAGAGGGGGTAGAAATACCCACTTCATGAAACAGATCTGAAGATTGAGTGAGATGTTAGATAGGAGGTGCATAGCCCAGGTCCCTCATCTGTCCTCCTTCTTCCCAGCGGGTCCCTGGGGAGTCATTTCCGCTGGTCTGCTGCGCCTTTGGTGCCCACATCCAGCTCACCTTTCCCAGCACCTGCAGCCCTCCCAAGTCCCACTCCTGAAGGGCAGTTGCCAGCCTCCTGTGATGGAGGTGGGTGGTGGGCAGAGCCCTCCAGGGCCTCCCCAGAGCTCTGGCAACAAGCAAACAAGCGAAGGCTGAAATGGGAAAGGTAGAATTTCACTCTCTGTGGGAAGCTTGTGGTAAATATATTTTTAGAATGGGAGAAGGAAGAAGGTATTTTTAGGATAGGGTACTCTTCCCACTACTTCTCAGATCCCACTTCACCGAGAAGAGCCACCTCTGTGGGGAAGGGAGAAGCAGGGTTAGGAGTGGGGAGCCTAGGGGTCTCTCCTCGGGGTGAGGCAGCCAGCACCCTGCAGAGCAGGAAATGACCCGGTGCTTTGTCCTGAGGCCAGGGCCCCCAGGGGGTTCAAACCTCTGGCCAGAGCCTTGCCATCCCTTCCAGAACCACCTCTGGGGAAGGGAGCCCGGAGTTCCCTTTCCCTTGTATGGCCACATCCCCATTCTCCCTTCAGGATGCCCTGAAAGGGAAGTTTATAAGAGGAAAAGGAATGAAAAGGATCCTATTTAACAGCACATACTGGGTGGGGGAACTTCCTGACAGGAAATGCTGTGGAAACCAGGCCCGATCTGGCCATGGAAAACTGGTTTGGCTCAGAACTGGCCAGAGTGGACAGAAGACCTCTCGAGCAGCTGTACGTCGCAATTAAACTGGACTTGTCTGAGGTCACGTTCTTTCTTGTTCCTCTAAGCAAGCAGACACTGTAATAATCTGTACACCACAGGGGGAAAAAGGTACCATTTTTTTTTTTTAATCTGAGAAAAAAACCCACCCTGATTTGGGTCGCAGAGACAGAAAGGGCTACTGGTTGGGCTGGCAAATCAGCCCCAGATGGAGGCCGCTGAGCAGAGCCAGGCTGAGGAGGGCCACTGCCATCCAGCCACCAGCCTGAGTCACCCGGGTGGGGAGGGCGGCAGCGGTGGGCAGGGGGGCGGTTATCTTTCTTCTGGGGCTGGTGTGTGGGGTGCAGGAAACAATAGAACAGAAGAGTCCTTGGGGCTGGGCCTGGCACAGTGTTGGAGGCAGGTAGAGACAGGTTCCCGGCAGGCCGCTCTTCTGCGCCAAAGAATCCAAACAGGCCCTCCATCTGAACAGAGGGAAGGCCTCTCCTCCCCCTCGGCCTCTCCTCTCCTCCCCGCCCTGCGCAACAAGACCTTGCAATTCCCTATTCGCCCGGCTAAGTCTGGCTGTGGCTGGCCAGCTGGTTTCCGCCCCTGCTTCCCCACCCGCTTTCCCTAAGAGCCAGGCCATCCTGGCGCTGGCATGGGTGGTTCAGCCCTGGGACCCTCTCCCCTCCCCCCACACCCAGGCTCCTGCTCTGGGCTGGGTTCTACCCCCCTCTCCTCCAAGTTCCCTTTTCTCTCTGCTCCTTGATGCCCTTTCTTGTGATCCCCAATGGAGATGCAAGCTCTTAGGGGGAAGGCCCTGTTGCTGCCTCTTGGCTACTGTCTCAGCCAGCAGTGGAGGGATCTGGTGACACTATCTCCTGGAATGCGAGCTTTCTGGAGCATGGAGCTCCCCTGTCTTGGTGGCCTTCTAGCTATCCAGCAGTGAGCCTGGCCCGAAGCCGGGCTCCGTGAGTGTCTGCCATCCGAATGGATGAATACCACTGGGCATCAAGGCTTAGAACATCCCAGCACCCCTCTGAGGCGGGCTTGGTGGCTCCTTGTATAAAGGGGAGGGTTTTTGTGATATCCTTGAGTCAAAGATAGAAGTCAGCCTGGGACAGAGCGTCCTGGTTTTCCCAGCCCTACCAAACCTTCCCATGTTGGAAAGGAGAGAATAAAGGCCTGCTCTCAAAGAGGCACAGAGAACAGAATGGAGACATTTTTCGCAGGAAGGTCTCCGAGCTCTGTGGCCTGGGGAACGAGAGAGGGAAATGGCAGGATCAGGAACACTTGTCTCATTGGGGGACGCACGCCCGGCTCTCCTGCCATCCGAAGGCCTTCCCACACTGATGTTCTGGGGTGGATCACGTAGTTACTAATATTCTGGCACTTTTTTTTTTTTTTTAATTCTCAAATTTTCCTTGACCCTTTGACTCCTCTAGTTAATTAAACTCACATCTTTGCCAGTATCAAAACTAGGTCATCTGTTAAAGTGCGCAGAGAAGACAGAGGTGGCATAAAGAAGGAGAGAAAAGAGAAAAGAGGTGTTTTACAACTTTCCTGGTATACAGGCTTCTGTGTATTTTCTCAAACACTGCTTTTCCTATCCCACGTGCAACAGGGATCGTTACAAGGAAAGCGATGTTTGAGCATCAGTATGAGCAACGCCTCAGAATCCAGCACTAAACAGACTCCTCGGCAGGCAGACTTGGGCTCAACCTGCCACAGTCTCCTGGCCCAAAGGCCCACCTTGCTCTACAGGAGACCAGGGACATAAGAGGGGCCCTCCAGTTTTCGCTGCATCTGTTTGATGGCGGTGGTGGTGATGGCGGCGGGAGGCGGGGGGGTGGAGGTGTGGAAGGGCATCTAGCCCAGCTTCTAGAGAAAGAAGCTAGACGGAAACAAGATGGAAATATCACAGCCAGCCCAGAGAGTTTCAGCCTCCAGGGGACTGCTTGGTGCCTGGGGCTCTGGGAAGCCCTGTAGTGGTCCTTCTTCCCTGACCATGGACTTGGCTGAGATCAGTTATGATCACGCGGTGTTGGGCTGATTTGTTCCACTTCCCACCTCCCCACAACCAGGATGGGATCCGTGAGCTTAACCTGCTAGCCTCTGGGACAGCAAGAACCCCAGGCCTGTTTCAGGTTCTCCTCGGGAAGGGGTAGATCAATTCCTCTGGCTTTTTCCCAGAGGTGGTTTCCTCCTTCCTGCATCTGAACGGGACAGTGTGCGGGTGAAACACAGGTGCTGGAGAGAGTCCACCTGCTCTGCTGGCTAATCCCTCAGCATCTGCAGAGATTGGGACCAGGGGCTCCAGCCTCCCCAGACACCCCCGCCGTCCCCCGCAGATTGAACACAGAATGGGTCTATGGGCACCTAAGGCAGCGCTTGGCACCAGAACTCCGTGCAGAGGGAATGCTTGCTGCCGGCACCTCCCTCCCTAATCCTCCTCCCCGGGGCAGGTTCGGGCAGCTTCCCCAATGCCCACTGAGCCCACTCCATGTGACAGACCTGGGCCAGGTGCTGCCGGAATAAAAAACAAGGTGGGCGGTGGGGGGTCAGGACCCCACCTAATGAGTGGCCTCTATGTCCCAAGTCCTTTGTGAAGGGCTTGACTCCCATACCTGGGTCTGGTTTTGTTTCCACAGTTCTGGGAACACAGTCCTGCAGTGCAATGGGCTCTTCATTAATAACCGTACAGGTCAATGTGGGAAGGGCCTGGGAAAGAAAAACAGAAGGTGCCCCAGGGCCCAGAGGAGGGGAGGTGGGGGTGGGGCTTCTCTTGGGGGAAGGGCTACCCGCAGCTTTTCCGTATCCAGAACACTAACTCCAAAGACTCCTTGCTTTCTAAGCACCTTGATCTGAGACTAAGGCGAAGGTTGACTGATGCTAAGGAAAATACTGGTTGGCCAAGTGACTGATCTCTCAAGCTGAGCAGAAGCAGGAACCCCAGCGGCAGGAAGAACAGGGAGGGGTTCCTGGCCTGGCAGGGACCTAGTTCAAGTTACCAAAGGACTTGCATCCTCACTGACCCATTGAGGCCTCGGGACAGCGACCGGTAATGGGTTCCACAGTGAACCCTCTGGACTTGCAGGCCAGAGCCAGGGGTCCCACAATGCGCTGCTCCACGGAGAGCTCCGGGAGCCCAAGTGCACTTGGTCCCTGCATGCCCCATCCCCCAGAGATCTGGCCGTGCCCCCTTTTCCATTCATCTAATTAAACTAAAAAGGAAGCTCCAGTTAAATACTAACCTGGGTTTAATGCCTCTCCTTAAGATCCTGCATGTGTCTGACAGCCTCTAAGTGAGAGAGCGCCCAAGGTCTCTTCTAGCAAAGGCAATGAAGACAAAGTGGAAAGAAATTTATGATCTATTTAATGGGGGGGGGGATGAGTAAAGAAAGGCAATACAGGCTCATTCCTAAGAAGTCAGAAAATACAGAAAAGGAAAAGGAAGAAAATAAAAAATAAAAGCCACTGTCTATCCTGGCTACGCAGGGACAGCCCCAAGCACAACTTGCAATATCTATATTTTTATGTAGATAGGTACTTTAAAAATGGGATTATAGGGGCGCCTGGGTGGCTCAGTGGGTTAAGCCGCTGCCTTCGGCTCAGGTCATGGTCTCGGGGTCCTGGGATAGAGCCCCGCATCGGGCTCTCTGCCCAGCAGGGAGCCTGCTTCCTCCTCTCTCTCTGCCTGCCTCTCTGCCTGCTTGTGATCTCTGTCTGTCAAATAAATAAATAAATAAAATCTTAAAAAAAATGGGATTATATGCCACAAACTGCCTTATAATATAGTTTTTGCCCCCACTTGACAATATTCATAAATTTCCATGCTGTCTCCACTGCCTTTGCTAGAAAGGAGTGGTTAGGGGCTATCATAAACACATTGGGTGTTAAAGTCAATACTAAGTTGTTAGTTGATGCCTCCTCCTTGATTTAACTGGACTTGTTGGAAGAGCATTAGAAAGAAACCTACAGTCTAGGAACATATACTGGCAGCCATGTTGAACAATTTTGTCCTAGAACAAATAATGGAAGAATTCTCCATCTTCTGGGTTTCTAGCATCCATCTCCTCTAAATAAGGAGGGTCTTCTGGATATCTGGACACTTTTAGAAAGGAACCGTGAGCAGATAAGGGTCCCTGTCCTCTTGGGATTCCCTGAGATCTGTGCCCTGGTTACCAGGGACCAAACTGCTGAAGTCTGTTTTCCCAAGGGAGTTAAAGGGGAACGGATAAACTCGGTCAATGGAGACAAAGCAGATGGTCCTACTTCAGGCCCACCTGAAAGGTAAATGTTTTGAATCTAAACTATTTGGTGTGGCTGAATTAACCAGATAACCGTCAGGCCTGTCCCCCATAGAATTTTGGAGACTAATTCTCCCACAGCTGAGCATGGCATGAACCAATCAAAAGTCAAAGGTCAAAAAAAGTCCCAGAAGTACTTGGGAATGTCCCAGAGACCTCTTGGTCTTGTGCCCATGAACATTTCAATACAGGAAATTGTTGTCAATTTCCTTGCATGAGTGGGGGTGACATTTAGCAGAAGGAAGTGGGTGGTGCTTGAAAATTACCATTGGTGATTCTGTTATGACACTATCCAAATACACCCCAAACCTCATACCTCTCCTTGTGCAATTCATGCACCAAACCAGGATGTGTAGGGCATCCCTGCCCCACCCAGCTAGACTGAGCCTAGTACAGGGCCTGGCATGAAGAGGCCCCTCCATGCTTAAGACAGCTGGATGGATGGGTGGAGGGATGGATTAATGGATGGATGGATGGATGGATGAACAGATGGGTAGATGAATGGACAAGCAGAGAACGTATAGTCAGGGCATGCATAAACGACACCAGGAGGCTTAGCTCCTTTAGCATCAGAGGTATGTGTGGAAGTGTCAGGAGATGAATATCGGAGGGCACCGCAGCTAACTGTGGCAGAAACAACACTCAATGACAATGGTAAGTGTGTGGGCTCCACACCAGCACTTTCCATGGCCCGGACTTGGGCCCTGCCTGCTGCACTGTTGCCTCCCTGGTTGCCAGCATGAGATGGTGGGGAGGACTCCTCATAGGCTCCTTCCGTCCCCTAACCTTCCACAGCTCCCATGGCTGGCTTTCAGCCTGAGTGTCAGCTACATCCATCCAGAATGATAGCATGCAGGGGTGTACCCAGGAGGGGCTGGCGGCCAGGTGGCCAAGGATCTGTTGTTTCAAGGAGCAATCTGCCCACCTAACAAGAGTCTGCTGAGGTGGAGAGAGTTGAAGGACTGAATGGATCTCAGATGGTTCCCTCAGGGTTGGAGGTGACAGGAGATTTGGGTATAGCTGGCTTTTGTCTCTAAGATTGGCCCATCTCCCAGGATTCCAAAAGACCTTCATTCATCTAGGTTCTACATTAGGGAAGGAGTCCTAATGGGGGAGAGGCACACAGTCAAATCTAAAGGTGCTGTATCTCTAACATCTCTGACATGGGAACACAGGCCCCCTTGGGTACCTACAGGTGCCCACACACAGAAGGGGAAGTGGGAGGCCCCACCTCTGTGGGGAGAACACAGTGTGGCAGGGTACCCTTGACCCTGGAGCTGACACCCAGGCCCACATTCCACAGGGAGCAGCAGACCCTAGCACAGTGGGAGTAGGCTTGTAGGTACACAGGGGAGAAGTTGTGAGCCAGTCTGTGGCACAGCAGCCCCAGAAGGCAGAGAGGGCAGCCCCAGACCAGGTGAAAGCCCAGCCGTAGGAACCGCAGTGTTCTCACACTAGAGTGGCAGAAAGAACTGGAGAAATATTGTTTCTGATTTCCACTGTGGCTGGAGTTTATACCCCACAAGTATGGCATGGGAGATGTAGGCTGTATTTATGTAACAGTTATTAGGAATTATAGTGGTTTTTTTTTTAATTGACGTAAGATTCACGTAACATAAAGTCAGTCATTTTAAATGAACTCACAATATTGTTATCAACAACAGGTGTGATTGTCATCATCACCTGTATTTAATTTGGAAACACCCTAAAAGAAAGCTCCATACCCATTTACCAGTTACTCCCCACTCCCTCTTCCTCAGGCCCGAGAAACAACAGTCTGCTTTCTGAATACTTCTTATAATTGAGATACAACAGGGGTGCCTGGATGGCTCAGTTGTCAGGCATCTGCCTTCGGCTCAAGTCATGATCCCAGGGTCCTGGGATTGAGCCCCACATGGGGCTCTCTGCTTGGCAGGAAGCCTGCTTCTCCTTCTCCCATTCCCCCTGCTTGTGTTCCTTCTCTCTCTCTCTCTCTCTGTCAAATAAATAAATAAAATCTTTAAAAAAATTGAGATACGACATACGACTGTTGTGTCTGCTTTCTCTCGCCTACTACAACATCTTCATGGTTCAGCCACTTTGTGGCATGCGTCAGTGCCTCACTCCCTCTCATGGTGGAGTACTAGTCCATTGTACAGATGGATATACTACAATTTGTTTATTCATTTACCTGCTGATGGATAGTTGGATGGTTTCTACCTTTGGCTATGATAAATACTGCCATGAGCACTTGTGCACAAGCATTAGACTGAGTCCCTGCTTTCCCTTTGTTTAAGCATCTGTCTGAGAGTGGAACTGCTGGGGGGATTGTAGAGTTACTGGAGTTACAGTGAGCTGAAAGGTCAGTTATTCCAATTTTACAGACAGGGAAACTGAGGCCTGGAGAAACAATCCTCCCTGCTGCGGGTCACCCAAGCGTCTGGATGTGAGGTGTGGCCAGAAGCCGAGTGTCAGAGGTTCTTCTTAGTTCAACCACATGTAAGTCGTGACCTGTCTGTGGCCTGCCATGTGGCTTCCGCGGTGTCTAATACACTCCCACTTGCATGTGATTGACTCTGAATATTTATGGAGTGGATGAATGCAAAACAAAACAAAACAAAACAAAAAACTCCCTCTAGTTTTTAAAAATATGACTCACTATGAAAAGGGAAGTGAGCCTTATCCCATCTCAAAGGGTCAAATCATCTTGAGGTCAGAATAAAATGAGCCCAGCGTCCACGTCCCTTGGAGACAAACACAACCAGAGTGGGATCAGGGCCTGCATGTCACTCCATTCTCTAATCTGTTCCTTCCCGGCTATCTCCACTTCTCTTTGTCACCTCCCTCAGGAGGGAGTGAAGCTGGCCGTGCCTTAGAGTGAGCCACTGTGGCTCAAGGAGAAAGTGGTCAGCTCGCCCCTCAGCCAGAATCTCTTAGGATCCACAGGCACAGCAGAAGGCCCCTTCTGGGCCGGGTGGTGGGCTCAAGCCCACTGGATAGGCCAGCTGTCCCATTTGGCTCTCACGGTACCAAGCGAGTCCATCTTGTGGGGCATGATGGGGTCCCAAGTCTTCCTGCCTGGCAAGCGACAGGGGGTCTGGGAAAAGGGTCTGTGCTAGTAGACACCAGGAGTCTCTGCTGGCAAGAACACCTAGTCCACCGGCCAGCGAGCGTGTGCCCAGGGGTTAGAGGGCCCGGGCCAGCTCCTTCCTCCATCTTCCGCCTCCTCCACCAGCTGCACGAGGCTCTCCTAATGACCCTGCCGCTCCTCCAGGCGCAGGGAAGGGGCGTCCCCACACACTGGCAAGCCCCGCCGACATTCTAACGGCTCCTCTGGAGCCCACCTGACAGTGAAGCGCCTTCGGCACGTCTCTACCAGCGGCCGGATCCAACCAGCCCTACGTGGAGGACAAGCACTTCTGAGCCAGCTGTCAACCTCAGCACTCGGGACCCTGGGCCGCTTGAGGTCATCGGGGACACCCGTAAACGACGGCGTGTGGGTCTTTGCCTGCGCCCTTCCACCTCACACCTCTCACGGTTTTCCGTGGACCCCAGTGAAAGGCCACAGACTTTGTGTACCGGCATGAGGACAGAGCTAAAAGAGCCACAGAGGGTTCTCCACAAAAGGAAGGAGCAAGGAGGGGCTCGGGGCCCACCTTACCCACTCCATTCCCCGTGCTGCCCCTGCCTGGCTGTGCCGGTCATCCCATCTTTGTGGGCCTCTCTTCCTGCAGCTTTAAGGGAAGGAACGGGCTCTGTACCATCCCCAGAAGCTCTACAGTGCCCTTGGCAGTGACCTCCATGCCCTGGCATGTGTGCCCCTGATACGGATGTGTGACAGCAGGCTGTGGCTGTAATGCGATGCTCAGGCTGCCGTGTGCGCACGGCCGATCCCTGTCGCGATCCACGACGCCCCCCGTGCTTCGCTGAGACCTGCTGCCAACCTCTCCACACTCCTCCTTTGCCTCGGCCACTCCACAGAGCCCAGACAAGCCCTCATGTCCCCTCCCATCATCTCCTTCCCCACTGGGTTCATGCCTTCTTCCGTCCACTCCTCCTCTGTGCAACCACTCAGCAGCCTTCCTTCAGCCTCCTGCGGAGCCAGAGACAAGCAGACCTACAACTCTCCCTGGGGAGCCCACAGCCTGGATCCCTGCACTCCAGTAAACAGACTCTGGGGGGTCACGTCTGAGGATAAGCATGCTTACTGGGGAATAAATGGCGGGGGGGAAGATTGGAGCCACCTTAGAGGAAGTGGCCTCTTGGGGAACAGGGAGGACCAAAGCCAGGTGGCCCTGGTTGTCTGCCCCTACTGGAAGTAGGGGAGGGAAGTGCCCTCCCAAAGTGCAGGAGGAAGCCACACTCCCCCTTACCCACCAACCCCCATCACCACCCCAGGCAGCCCCCCTTCCCCTGGCCACAGTGGCTCTCTCCTTCTTGTCTCTACAGACCCATGACGAGCATTTCTCCGCCCCTGATGCTGATGGTTTGCCCTCTTATGATAGATCCCATGAGACCCTGGACCTCCTCTCAGAGTCCTGTGCCTTCCAGAATCAGGGCTGGGCATGGGGTTGTGACGATGCTCCTTCTAGGGACTTCTTTCCAACCCCCCATCAGGGTTCTCCCATTTGGCTTTACCCAGTCCCCCTTCTCCCATTCCCGCCTCCTGCCTGCAGATCAGCAGTGCCAGAGTCAGGTCCAGCTCAGCAACACATTTTGAACCCCTGCTATATGCGACTCTATTTCTGAGGCTTCTGCACGGAAGCCACTGGCCCTCAGCCACTGTGGGCACCTAAAAGTCAGCCAGTCAAATGAAGATGGGCTGTGGGTCTAAAATAGATACAGGATTTCGAAGACTTGGTACCGAAAAAAAGGGGGGGGGAATAGAGCACTCATAACTCTTATATGAATTACATGTTGAGATAATAATGTTTTGAATATACTGGGTTTAATAAAATACATCATTGAGGTTAATATCACCTATTTCTTTTTCTTTTTTCAATGTGACTACTAGGAAAATTTTTTAAGTGCCTATAAGACAGTGATGGTCTATACCCCCGGGGATGCCAGGAGAGGAAAGCTTGTTCCCATACTTTGGGCTTCATGATGGTTTGGGGTCTGGGGCATTCCAAATGAGCTGAAATTAAAACAGTCTCCCAAAAAGTATTTGTTTGCCACATAACTGTGCACCATTCCCTTGTACCACTTGCTTGGAGAAGACTCCAACACGCCAAACCTTCAATGGGGCAGCAGAGTCGGGGAGCGTCTGGGACTGGATGGGGGGGGTCTGATCCATCATTTTCCTCCACAGTGAGGCTACAGGTGAAAGTCTCCCACAATGGTCTCTGGTTGTGAGCACAAGGTTGGCCATGCTGGGAGCTTCTCAACCCACCTCCATTCCTAGCAATCATGTGACTTGTCGGCAGGGACCCAAACAAGACGGAGCTGTCACTCAGACCCTCCGTGGAGAGGAAGCCAGCTCAGAGAAATGCAGGAATCTGGCTGAGGAGGGAAGGGCCGTGAAGGCTCAGCTCCTTGGCTGCCCTCTGGGATGTTTGGCTGTGGTGAGGTTATTGGTTGGGAGAGTCGTACTATGTGACCAGAAACTCAGAAAGGAAGAGACAGTCCAGGCAAACAGCACGCTCTGAGTCCCTTCCACAAGCCGGATGCGGGTTTTAGGAAATCCTACTATCCTCACCACGCCCCTGCTGGGTGGGTGTGAGCCCAGTTTATGGACAAGACAATAAAGGCTCAGAAGGTTCAGGGACCCAGCCTAGTGTGGGCTGCTTCCCACTGCCCCTCCACAGAGAGGATCCAATGCATGAAATTGTTGGGGGATGGGGCCTGGCCCAGAAATCAGGCCATGTGTCCCAGATTCAAATCTTGCCAGTTAGGTGATCTTGGACAGTGCTTTCCCCACCTGAAACTCAACGTTCTTGAGAAGAAAATGTAGGCATTGGTGAATAAGACTAGTGTTTAACTTTTAGACTGTAACTCACTATAACATTTTCTTCATGATTAGGAAATAAATCTGTATGTGTGTAAAACTGTGAAAAGTTTGAATATTTATTTTAACTACATAATGAGGCATGTTGTTATTTTCTATTCTATTTTCTGTCTCTTTCTATGTTTTTAAGCTGGGAGATGGCCATCCACTAGATGAATTAAATGACCCATCATAGTTTCTCCCCTACAGTTTGAAAAACATGGTCCTACACGATTGATTTCCAAGTGCCTGTCCAGAACTAATATCCTGAGGGTCTCTTCCTGACGCCACACCGAAAATCTGTGAGCAGGTCTCAGATCAGCTTTCTTTCCTTCTCAATATTCCTCCGGCCCCTCCAACTCCTTTTCTCCTCTCCTCATGCACCAGCCACCACGCCCCCCCCAACAGGTGAGGCAGAGAACAGAACACGATTGTCTGCACCCGAGGACACGCTGTGACGAGAGATTGGGACCAGGAGGCTACTATATGACCCCCCTCTGACCCCCAGATCGTCCTTTCTGGAGGCCATTCACTGAGACACGGAAATCTCTGTATTATAATGGAGTACTTCTCTGTGATGGAATTGGTTGTAACAGGGGTTTACAGGAAAATGTGTTTCAGAGCCCAGAAAAAGAGGGAACTGAGTAGTTCCCCAGATTGTTAAGTGGTGCCTGTATAAGGTGACCCTGTTATTCCTTCTGATTTCAGGTAACAAACTGCCTTATTTCAGCAACCCCTTTTCCTCCTACCTTGTCTCTTCAGCAGCCTAGGATGAGAAGCTGAATGTGCCCTAATCCCACCAGTGAGTGCTGAATTGTGTTGGCAGAAACAGACCTTTAAACACAGCGAGATTCTGTCTGGGGATTTGTTGCAGGGACAGCCTTAACCAGAGAAGCAAGGAGTTGCTGCCAAGTGCCTGTGGAAAGCCTCTACATCTAAGTATTCTGGAAGCCTCTGTGGGCATGTGGCCTCTTCTGCATCCAGGTTTCTTGTCCATTACCCCTGGATGGATGTCCCGCTGGGAAGGGTGGCTTCCTGAACTGGGAGGCAAGCAGGGGCACGGGCTCCCAGCCCCATGGCAGCTAAGGAGGGTGGTGACAGGTGCTAGGGGAAGGCCGGAGCCCAACAGAGGCTCAGCCTTCAGAAGGCCAGGGAAGGGAACCAGCAGTGAGAAGCCTAGACCAGCAGCCAGGAGCAGACAAAGAATGAGGTCCTGCCAAACAAATGTCACTCCGACCCGACTGCTGGATGTTCTAGTGACCCTCTACCTGTCGCCTTGATGAGTTAGTGCTCTGTTTCACTTCTCGCTTTCTTTTATTTCAATTGTCATATTTGGACCTATTCCACCTTTGGCTTTGGGATAACTCTTAGGAGTGGTGGCAGGTAACACTTGGGGTCCTGGCCAGCCTTGCTTCACTGCTCCTGTGCCCCTCAGGCCTGATTCCAGTGGTGGCAGCAAATCTACACTTCCCTGGGCCATGCAGCCTACCCCCAGACATCCCAGTGCGCCCTGAGCCAGGGATGGGTGAGTGGCTCAGGCCCAGCACCAGGTCTGGGTTTTGCTTATACAGACTCAGACCTGGCAGGGCCCAGACGGACTTCTTGGGCTCTCTGGGCCAAGGTGGAGCTCTCCCACATGCTTCTTGGGTTCTAGAGGACCTAGTTTGCAGCACCTGGCAGCACACAGGCAGAAACGACAGCTGCTTGCTTGGGGTGGGGTATCAGGAGCTAGAAAGAGCCTCTCTCACCCTGACCCTTTTCCTACTTACCCCCAGGCCTCCTTGGCTGTCTGATGACCATAATCCCACAATCAAAGCTTCATACCTTTGGGGCAAGCCAAACTTGGACTTTAGCTAATATTAAAATGCCCATCCCTGGGAGTGGTGTCATTAAAATCTTATCAGTCATTCACCTCTTAGAATGAATGAGTTCATTCAAATCTATTCAGCTGAACTCAAGGGCCTGGCTTGTGTCTGGGCCTCTACTGGGCCTTATGGTGGATGGAAAGGTGAGAAGACACTGTCCTTGCTTAAAGGTCCATAGGCCTTGGGCTCTTTTTCTGAGAGCAGGCTTTGAGGAAGGGATGGGAAGGTTCCGGAGAAAGGAAGAGGAGCGGGAGGGAAGGACGAGGAGCGGGAGGGAAGGACGAGCCCCATTTCCCCACCCGGGCATGTTGTGATGCATGCCCACGGGGACTTTTCACGTCCCCCCCCCAGTAGAATTTTCCTCACCAGAAACATCGGTCAAAGGCTAATCATGGATGGGAATTCGCACTGTCTGAACACATGTGAACTAATAAGGAGTAGAGGATGTAAAAACGCAGCCCCTAGACAACAGTTTGCATTCCTGCTCTGCTCTGTTAGCTGTGACTCTGAGTAAACGATCTAAACTCTCTGTGCTTTAGTGGTCTCCTCTGTCAGACGGGGAGGTTAGCAGTGTCGACCTCCCAGGGTTGTTGTGAAGATCAAAAGAGTTGGTAAGCTAGGTGAACTTATCATTAGTAGTTTCTAGAATCACTGCAAAAAGGTGCAATTGGCTCCTGCTTCATCAGTGGGCCCGTGTATTGTGCTTGCTCCCAGATAAGGTCATGGACAAGGTGATGAGATGTCATCTACTGGAACAGTGGTATGCATGTCCCAGCTTATGATAACGAGGCAGGTGAAGCAGCAAAGCCTGGGATAGACTAAAGTTTCTGAGAGAGAACAGCAAGGGCAGAGGGTGGGCCTGGCTGTGACTGCCAAGGGCAGCTTTGGTTTGGAAACAACATATGGGATCCAGAGACCACATACCATTCAGAAAGGCTAAGGGGCCAACGGATAGAGGCACAGGCTTTGCCACGGGTTACCAGATGATGAAAGTGCATCATTAGGGGGAAATGACACTTGGCACTCACTACGCGAATATAGCCAGACCTGCATGTCTCAGGTGGTAGGTCCCCCAGACAGGGAAGGACAAAAGCAGGCAAGAGCATGAGCGCCCTGCTGGAGGGTCCCAACAGGAGAGGGATGGCATCACGTCATCCTCTTTCCAGCTGCTTCGTGCAAGAGTTTGGATATGGCTGTGGGTCAGATTCCAAACCTCCTGCTCCCTTCACTAAATTATGCTACCTTGTTAAATATAGAATTTTACTTTTATCCTCACATATATATTTGATTTTAAAATTTATACATGTTCATGAATAAAACTTGGGAAGTAAAAAAAAAAAATCACGTTAATAAGAAGAGACTGATATTTCTCTTGCTACCTCCTAAGATTAATTCTTGTGAGAAAAGAGTTGATAATATGAGTCCAGCACCTGGCTGGTAGGACGCGCTCTGTAAACATTAGCTAGACTTAGTATCCACTGGCAAATCTCTTCAGGGGAAACTGAGTGTAGACGGTGCGGAACTAGGCTTTGGACTCACTGTAAGGAATGCTGGTCAGGGACAGACTCTGGAACCTCTTATGGATATCTGGGGTCTTCAGAGCCCCCTCTCTCCTCCAGCCAGGGCCCCTGCCTGTGTCCAGTGGCAGGCTCAGCGACCCTGCCCCGGGTGGGAGGCCTCTGAGGGGCTCTGGCTCCTTCTCTAGGATCCCTGGCTACATGGAGACCCCTCCTGACCATTCACAGGCTGTCTCAGCTAGAAGTAATCAGAGTCCACCACTGATGGGTGGTTTGTCCCAGGCAACTCCTGGTTGTCTTGGGTTGGGGGGGGGCCCAGAGGGGCAGCAGGGCTGCCTGTCTTCTCTCCCCGCATCGCTGAACGTCACTGGCCAATTCACCTTAGCAAACAATTTGGATCATGCCATTCTGTAGCTCAGCCACCTTCAATGGGCAATGCGTACTTTGTACCAACTATGGGTACTTGGTGCTTAGTACTACACCCATGGCATGAAGGACGATTCCTTAATGGGACATTCACTTTGCCCCCATCTTCTTCCTGGGCTTTTCTTTTCCTCCCTGTTGTACGAGCACGATAGCTACAGTGAGATTCATTGAGCTCTGAGGCTATGCTCTGAACAGCCTCACGAGGTAGATACTAGCACCATCCTCCTTGTAGAGATAGGATACTGAGTCACACAGAGGTTAGAAAACACACTCAAGGTCACCAAGCTCATTGATGGAGCTGGGATTGAACCCCAGAAGCCAGGCTTCAGAGCAGGCGTTCCTATCTGCTGTCCCATGGGGCCACACCCAGTGTTCCGTCAGCCAGGTTCGCTTCCTGTTCCCCCAACACCCGTGCACACGGTCCTACTGCTCACATGCGCTCTTCCATTGCCTGGGACATCCTGTCACCCTCCAGAGTCCAGTCTCTCACCGCAGTGCAGTCCACACTTCGGGGGTCACATGGAATCCGTGAAGAGTGCTCTGCCGCTCAGGCAGAAGACATCCTCCCCTGTTTGCTGTTTTGGAGATGCACGCAAACACCATTTCACCTGTCTCATTGGATTCCAAGGGCTCCTCTGTGCATCCTTGACCTTCTTACAGCTGCCCAAGCAGGCTTGCGACTGTTTGTTAAATGAACGAATATAGGATGTGCAACAGGTTGTGAACTTGGCACACGCTCTAATCCAGATTAATCCAATTCTGTGTTGGAGGATGTATTATTAGTCCCATGATGCAAACAACAATAATGATAATAATGATAGGTCCAATTTAGTAAGTGCTGCCTCTGTGTCAGGCATGGTGCTAAAGGGTTAACATATAATTTCTCAGTAACTCCTTCCCACTATTCTGAGAAGTAGCTTCAAGTAACTCCACTCTCCAGATGTGAACACTAAGGGTGTTGCCCAGGAGCTGCTTGGAGCCACCGCTGAGTTCTCCAGGGCTGACTCCTCAGCCCTGGCTGTTTGCTGTTGAGAACGCACTATCCTCCCAGGCCTGGAGGAGGCACCCAGAGACACCCTCCCCAAGAAAGGAGGACATCCAAGTTCTATGAACAAAGGCAAGATATGCAAAAGTACCTGTGACTTCAGGTGACAAGGAGGACACTGTGTTTCCTGTGAGAAGGCAAATTCTCTGAGTTAAGAAGCTGAATACAATGTAACCTTAAAATACAATTCTTGGGGTGCCTGGGTGTCCATCGGTTGAGCATCCAACTCTATTTGGGCTCAGGTCATGATCTCAGCGTTGTGAGATCGAGCCCCATATCCCGCTCTAGGCTGGGTGTGAAGCCTGCTAGGGATTTTCCTTCTCCCTCTCCCTCTGCCCCTCCTCTTCCCCAAAAAGGATTCCTGTCACTTAAGTGTTGGGGGACTTAGAGCCTCTTTTCCGGGACGCATTTGCTTTAAAAATAGGCTATGTTCTTACACTTGCTGCTCTCCCATTTCTCAGATCTGTTTGAAGTGGTCAGAGCTATGTCCCCTCTGAGAGCTGGGCTCCAGGGTGCCCCCCTACCCCCGAACCCCCAAGCCTGCCCAGCTCCTGGGAGCCACTCAGTGGCTGCTATCTGGTGCCTGTTAATACTAGTCTCAGGCCCAGGATGGATTAGATCCCAGGGAAGGTACCGTCCCCAATTTTTCTTAATTCCTCAGTATTCACTTTTGCCTTTTGCCTTATTCTACTTCATTCTCTCCTTGCTATTCTTCAAAGCTACCCTTTACTTTTCAAAAAGACCAAAAGTAGCAGGTTTACATATATACACACATTCATACACGGGTGTGATCGACAGCGGTACTGACACCCCCTTCATCAAGGTCGGACTCTGAAAGTCCACCTTCGGTGAAACGAAATCCATGCCAGGCTGAGCCTACAGTGCCGGACAGACTTAGGATGGGAGAAATGGTTACGGTAACAGCATGAAGATTTGGTCTGGGCCTTCACTGAGTCTCACAGTCTAACAGGAGAGGGAGAACGCATGCCGCCCAAATAAGCAAACTCTCCCTTGGTTCCAGCTACCCTGGGCCCCACCAAGTGAATGAAACAGTTGTACACTTGTAAGCTGGCCCCACAGGAGCTGGAAGAAGGACACGTTGCCCTGGCTTGGGCTGTCACAGAGCCTCGGTCTTGAAGGATGGACAACATTTACAGACAGATAAGCTCTGGGCTGAGAAGGGGCTGCTGGGCAGATGGTCCACAAAAAGCAAACAAAAATCAAACCTGTATAAACAAAGGAACAATAACAAGAACGCAGGTGGTGTGTCCAGATGATCAAGGGATTCCATATTGATCCGAGGGATGGATTGATAGAAACGGTGGGTGTGAACCTGACAGTAGGCTGGGGGCGTGGCTGTCAAATTCTGGAGCCTCTGCAATGCCAGCCTAAGGAACCTGGCCTTAATCTGATAGGCAATGGAGAGCCACGGAGGACATCTGGGTGCAACAGTGATGGACTGGAAAACAAATCAGCTGGTGGGGGTGTGTCGGCCACGTCTCAGGATGTGGGCTCCTAGCCACAGAGGGACAAGGGCCCTGAAAAGATGACCTGCCCTACACCCATTATTTCCATTAATCAGAACAATCTGGGTCACTGCTTACGTGAGGGCTATGGTGCCCCCGCCCAGGCTCAAGGGTCGGGTTCAGAAAGCCAGGCCCTGGGTTTGTCATTTCCCCAACTCTGCCAGGTGGTTCTGATGTCCCTGAGAGCAGGGTAACTTCCTCACTCTGCCCAGGGGATGCTGTCCACCCCGGAACTGGAATCGCTGAAATGCAGATTCCGATTCAAGAGGCCTAGGGAGGAGCCTGACTTAGCATTTCGAATCCGCTTCCCTGGGATGCCCATGCTGCTAGTTCAAGGGAACGCTCTGATTAAGCAGCCAGGAGATGAAGTTTTGTCCTAAACCTAAAGAGTTGTTTTCCACCCTTCAAGGCTTAAAAAACCACCCTGCTACCTGGCTCCTTCAGCCTAATGAATCAGACTCTGGGGGTGCAGCCAGACCTGGGAGAGTCTTAAATCTCCCTGAAGCTGGGGCAGGCAAGGGCTGAGAGTCTCCATCCCTGACTCTAGAAGGTGAACACTGGTCTCTGCAAGGGCGTCAAGGGTCGTCCCAGGATCCAGAGCTGGGTGCTGTTGGCAGGGGTGTGGCCAATAGGCCGGGCAGGGGGCTGGGCAGCCCTGAGCCTTTCCCAGCCCTTGGCCAGACGCCAGCACTCAGGAAGGCTCACACAGGGTGGGACACAGGCCTGGAAGGTGACGGGAAAACACCCACATCTAGAGACAGCATGTGCTTTTTCCTATAAGGCCCCAGATTTTGTCAGGTCATAAAAGGGGAAGGCGAGGTGGCAGCACACAGGACATGTCCCATGTCCCGTCTCTGAGAGCCAACCATGAAGCACGGGCACCCCACTTAGGGAGAGGAAACGTGCACCCGGCGGAAGCCCACAGGCTGGCTGGCTAGCAACGAGGGGAGCTCTCTCTCGGGGTTTGGTGACCAGCTCCTAATCCTGGGCTTCGAATCTCTATCAAAGGGAGTCTCACCCAGGGAGTTAAAAGTCAGTTGAAACGACACCCACGGAGTTCTGGACGCCATTCCGCCCTTTCCTGAGCAATCACAGTCTCCATGAGCCCTGCTGCACTGGCCTTCGAAGTGAGCCAGGTGGGAAGAAGGACCCATGTTCTTCTCTGCTCCTGCTCATCCTGACCGGCCCAGCCGGACTGAGCATGCTCAGTGAGGGGCATCAAGAAAGAAAAAGGATGGAGGATGGAGGATGAGCAAGGAGTGTGTGCTGGGGGAGCCGAGACAGACTGGCACGAGGACGAGGACAGCTCAGCATGGCCGAGGCCTGTCTTTAGAGACTTTGCTCCCCCGACCCCCTCCCAAAGCCTCCACTTCCAGGAAGGTTGGCCAACCAGCTGCCCGGCTGCAGGATGAATGGTTCCTGCTCTGTTACCTGAATCAGGCCCAGCACCCCCCTTTCCGCCACATCTTCTTAGGGCACTCCGGCCCAGCTCTTTCCTCGCTGGGCTCCTGCGGCAGGTGCCGCTCTGGGTGCCCCTTATCTCATTACGCAGCTTCCCTCCGCAGCTGTGCTTGCCCATAGACATCAATTACAAGCCACATATGCAATTTAAAATAGCCTAGTAGCTGCCTAAAAAAAGTAAAAAGAAACAATTTCTAACAACATATTTTAACCCAATATGTCCAAGATAGGATTGTTTCAAGATGTAGCAATCATGATGCATGTTACTTTTTCTCTTTGTCTTTTTTTGCGGGGTGCCGGGGCGGGGAGCGGGGGAGACTGTCATCGATATCCAGTATTTTATTTTCGTGCTGCTTCCCAATTTGGGGTAGTCACATTTCAAGTGCTTGAGAGCAACAGGAAGCTCGCGGCTATTGCACTGGACGTCTCTAGACGGTATTCATTCTGAGGGCAGGAATCATGTATTAGGGGTCACGGGCACATTGGATGTGAAAGCTGAAGGAAGTCTTGGGACCACCCTGTCTGACTCCTTCAGCTGCAAGGCCAGGAACCACCCCAGCCCGTGAGGGACGTGGCTGGCTCTTAATCCCTGGGTGAGGACAGCCAGCAGCCAGGCCAGAGTTCTAACCATGCAAGCAGAACCCGGACGATCTTCTGCATGCGGTGCTGTCTCGGTCTGTGTGGCCTCCCCAGTGCAGGGAGACTCCACCCCTTCTCCCCCTGTGCGTCCTTGAGAAATCTGGCGATTGGTCAGAGCCCAGTGATACCTTCTGGGCCAGTCCCGGGCCTCCCTTGAGGCCTGAGCTCTGAGTGTTCGCACTGAGGCCGGTGCCTCCCTTCACCCCCCCAACTCCTCCAATCCTGGGTTAAGCCATGAAGAGATGAGGAGCTGGGAGGAAGAAACATTGGCAAACAAGCAGAGTGTGGACGCCAATCACAATTCTTGGCAGCGGACGGCATTCTGGGAATCATTAATGTGCTCCTATCGCAATAATGAGGGACCATCCAACCAACGAGCCTGAGTGCTTGTTTGCCCATAGTGGGTCTGTACCTCCAGACGCGGAGCGCTGGCAGGGATCTCAGGAGGCCACCTCCACTTACTACACTTGCTTCGGGAATCAGAGCTCCCCACCCCCACTGCAAACCTTCTGAGCACCCTCCACGTTCTGAACACCAGAGGCTCACCGGCCCCCCCTGGGGAGCCCGGACACTTGGGCACCCCTCAGCCGAGTGCCCCCAACCCTTGCAGGGAGCAGCTATGCCCAAACGTGTTTATGCCAGTTGAGCTTGTTACTATTATTTCACAATTTAATTTAATGTAAACTGATGAAACAGAATTGCAAAAAGAAAGCCACGTCCAAGTTTTCACGCAAACTAAATTGATAGTCTCAGGGGTGAGTCATTGCAAAAATGCTGTTGGGTTAGGTGTGCATGAGATAAGAAAACACTGGAAAGCAAACCAGAAACCTAGAAGGATTTTGCACTCAAGCAGGCTTTGCTTGTGTCTTTATGTCCTTCACTGTAATCTATCTATTCTAGAATCCTCAGACGATGTCTTATCTATGGGGATGTTTATGCAAGAACAGTGGAGGACCCCAACCACGAGACCCATAACCAAATAAAGTCCTTGACCAGCTTTGGTGAAGAAGATTCTAAGTTAAAATAAGACATTGAATGTATTCATACACCTTTAGTATACGCCTGCTTTAACTGACTTTTTGGAGTTGACTGATTAACTACAGGTTCTGGTCAAGTAAAAAAAGCTGATGGGTCAAATTTTTGCTCACCAGAAATACTGCTGGTCTCCACTGAATACTGAGGTTTGAGGTATACGGGGTATGCATTATAATACAGGGAGCTTGTATTGGTCAGGACCAGTCAAGACCAGGTAATTCAACAGAGAGGATTCAATGTGAGGGAACTCATGATTAACAAGGGTGGGAGGCTGTTAGACTATCCAGAGGGGAGATGGTCTTAGCAGAATGCAGTAGACCCTAAGGCCAGAACCATGGTGGGCTATCCGGGAGGAGTTGGAGCCACAGAGAAGACACAGGCATGGTGGAGAAGCCACCAAATGTAGAGAGGGGAGAAGAAGGGATATCTGGCTCCTCCCTTCTTCCTGCTCTCCTGCCCTGAGCTAGTGTTTCCTCAACCCAGCAAGGAAGCCCAGGCAACAGTGCTAGTGGGTCAGGGCTTAGGATATAGAGGAGAGCATGGGAAAAAATGAATCTGAGGACAGATGGGCCCAGGACTGGCCCAGATCTCCTAAAATCCAAAAAGTCCCCCCGAGTGACTCCAAGTGGCATTTAAGGTTGATCATAGAAAAGTGAAGATTTGGGGGCAAGGCAGAGAGAAGTTGGTCTTCTTGGTGCCTTAAAGGGTGCTACAGGAAGTGACTGCCTATCCTGAGGCTGGCCTGACAGCAGCTGTGAGGGGAAAACAGGGACAGGGATTCCTTTGGACATAAACATAGCAGTTCCCAGAAGAGGAAGCAACAAACTGTCCAGGGAAATCAGGAGTCTTCACTGGGAGGCAATGCCATGCTGCATCCAGCTTTTTAAAGTTCTTTTTTCAAGGCTTTTGAAGTTTCAGAGGTTTCTTGCTGATTCTAACCCAAATCCAAAGTCTAGCTAATTGAAATGGCCACGGCCCTCTGTTCTGGCTGTTGTTCAACGGCTGTCCTAAAGTCAGACGTTCCAGACCTGGATGGGCGATGTGGTCATGGCTGACTGGATAATGATGTGATCATCTGGCTGGCCCCTCTCATTTTCCCCTCACGTTTTTACTCCACGTGAAGACCTTTTGGGGACCAGCAAGGTTAGGCAGCTCACGTTGTGGGGAATGGCATGTCACAGTTACAATCACTTGACTAGCACTGAAGACACAATGTGGCCACCAGCCACCCAGCTGGGGGTCTTAGGGCAGGTCATGCCACCTCCTGAGTCTCAGGGTCCCTGTCTGTGAAAGAGGGAGATGAACTGACCTTATACATTTTAGGGTCATCCCTCTGACATGAGTTTTCATTGAACAGGCTTCGAAATGGAGGTGAAGGAGAAAAAGGGATCTTAGGGAGGAGGCAGATGGAGTCCAGGCAGACTTTGGAGGACAGCTGATAAAAAATTCCTCAGGTGAGATTTTCCCCCCCATTATCATATGCTTTTCCCCCTCAAAGCAGAATTCTAAGAAATAAATCCTAGTTAATTGAGAGTTCTGGTTACTTGGGATGCCCTTAATCAAGGTTTTACTGCATTTTCAATTGTAACGAGTTACACACAGGTTTGCATATGCTGTTACTTCTTAAGTGACTTCTGCTCCCTGACCTCATATCTGTTTCATTAAAATTGAACACTTTGAGACGAGAAAAGGAGCACGGAGCGGAATGGTTCCACCTGGATACAGCTCTGGGGAAACAGCAGTCAAGGTGATGAAAAGCAGCGTCCAACCATGCCCATACATTAGCTGCCCTACCTGAGAGGCAGTAATTGTATTTCCAACCACACTTCGCAGCACTTTTCCACCTGGCCAGGCATTTCTAGGTTATTCTTCTCACTCTGGGGCAGGTAAATTTGGTGCAAAAATCTCCCCCCGGTCCCTTCCTAGTAGCAACCATAATTTAACTTCGGCTAGCTAAGCAATGCTGCTGATTATCTCACAACTCTCAAGATGCTGTGTGTCAGAACTCCGGTATTCTTGGGTCTGGACAAATATAAGGAGTCCTTAAATTCCCAGGACCATGTTGAGGCATTCTGTAGCACACATTGGTGTTGCCATTTTACACAGAGATGGAGTGGAGGTCGGCAAAAGCAAAGTCATTTACAGACCTGCACTCTTCCTCAAGCCAGACACCTGGTGGTCAAGGCAGGAGAGGGCAAGCTGCCCGAGTGTAAGCTTTGAGGAGAATTCTGGGGCAGGGCTGGCCCATCGGGGTCTTAATATCTGATTATAAGGTGAAGGAATGAATGAATGAATGAATGGGCCTTACCAAGGTTACCTCCTGCAACCCACAACTGAGGGACAGATGGCTGTCTCCTGCCCTTGCTTCCCCCTGAGTATTCAGAAGGAGGAAAGCCTATGGTCTGCAAGCTGACAGACAGCTGGTAACCTCCTCTGCAGAACCCAGCAAGGCACAGAAAGCCATATTTCAATCAGAGAGGCGGGTGGCAATCAAGGCAGTCACCCACCCTCTCCTCAAAGCCACCCTTTTCCCGGAAGCTTCTGTTACAGTCCTGTGATACCTGCAGCTCTGCCTTTATTGGGGGTGTGGAACCCTGGTCCCATGAATGCTCTCCTACCCCTCTTACAGAAGTGCCTTTTAATTCAGGCAGGTAAACACTGTTACCTTCTTTTAGTGGGAAAGAGAAAACAGAGAATGCACCAAGTGGGAACATCTGATTAGAAAACTAAAAAACAAGAGGCATTTTGGTTTCTTCAGAGAGTGAGAGCAGGCATAAGCCAAAGAGAGGAAACAGAATCACAGGCCTGATCCCTTAAACACAGGTCACTAGCTGAGCTGTCACTTCTTATGGAGGCTCTGAACTGCTAAGTTCTCGGACTGCAAATGCACTTTCTGGGCAGGGTACTTACAGAGAAAGGAAATGCGGCTCCTGGTGACATCAGCATGGCTGCAGATCGCTTCCTGGGCTCTGACATGACTTTATCCTTTCTTTTCTTGTAAAATAATTGTCAGGATGTGACAACACATGACAGGCAGATGGAGAAGAGGGAGGGCAGGGGCTGGCTAGATATCATGTTGTTTGGGGGTTGAGGGCACTGCTCTCACCATCAGGGATGGAGCTCAGTAGGGAAAGGACAGTTGACAGGATACTTTCCTCTGAGGTCAAAAGTCTGAATCTTGACATGATTGTGAAACATTGTCCCATCTTGTGTGGAGGTTGAGAGAAATGGGTGGGGAGAGGGCAAGGGGGTGTGGTGATCTGACCCAGTGATCCAGCACCCAGGATCTGCTTTTTGGCAGTTATCAGAGTGGTTGCAGAGTTTAAATCATTTTTGTAGACTTGGAATTCCAAGATTGCCAGTCCCTTGAGGGAAGGCTGAGTTGTACTGATTTCTAAATCTTTGCCCCTGCTGCTATCGTTGCCATTTTCCCTGCAACCATTACCACCATGGCCTCCGTTACTACTATCAAGGTGTGGTCAGCAAATATGCAGAATATATAGAAAGAGGCCGGGGCGCCTGGGTGGCTCAGTGGGTTAAGCCGCTGCCTTCGGCTCAGGTCATGATCTCGGGGTCCTGGGATTGAGCCCCACATCGGGCTCTTTGCTCAGCAGGGAGCCTGCTTCCTCCTCTCTCTCTGACTGCCTCTCTGCCTTCTTGTGATCTCTCTCTGTCAAATAAATAAATAAAATCTTAAAAAAAAAAAAAAAAAAAGAAAGAGGCCTCCTTTGTGAGTGTCTGGCCAGACCTTGATGACCCCCTTTTCTTAAATCTGGCTCCTCTCTCCCTGCGTAAGTTTCCCCTTACTAGGGAACCCTGTTCTCTGACCATTGTTGACTAGAACAAAGCTAGGTAAACAACTTGGGCTAGACTAGCCCAGACTTTCTCTATATATGGTTAGACTTGATGGACATATAAGTAAGGATCTCATATGACCTTCTTCTATCATGTGCAAGGAAAGTCAAAGACAGATAATCTGTAGAGATGAAAGGATTATTCAGTTGTATAGACGTAAGCCAAGATGAAACAGCGCAGGGCCACAGGAAGACAAATATTGAGGAAATAATTGGTTGCCAATGGCTTTCCTGATTCCAGTAGCTCATGGAGTCCTGGATAGCGTTTTCCTGCAGAGTTTAAGATCTAAACCTGCCCCTGTATCCTTATAACAAATGGTATTTTCGCCTTAAGCTACCTTGAGTTGGTTTTCTTTATTTGCAATCCCAGGAGTCTTAACTAATACAGGGTTACTACTCCACCTATCTCAGCAGCCATCACTAATCAATCACAGCAGTCTTCTGGCAAGCCGCAGAATCCTTTGGCTGAAAATCACTACCAATGGAGCTAAGTTAGTAGATAAGATAAAATCTATTGGCACAAGCAAACCCCACAAACTGGCCAACTCAAAGTCTGTGATGGGCTAGAGTACCAAAAAAGTACAAGAGAAGAATATGGGAGGGAGTGATCCATTCTGAGCATGGACTGACCATTGAATGGGATTTATCCAGGCAGAGAGGGACAAGATGCGTTTTAGGTGAGAGACAACATAGGCAGCATTAATGGATCAAGTCACAGTATTGGGGAAGGACCCACTATTCGCCTTAGTGGCTTTCTAATCACATACTGCTGGGCTGTCTTTGGTTCTCAGAATACCTTCTTTTGTTACTTTTTTGTTGTTTAGGAGGTTCTAGAAAGTTCTGCTTAGAAAGGGGGTACTAAATAAAGCCAAAAGTTGGCCTGAGTCACAGCTGGCATGCTTGTTCTTCCACTGCTTCCCAGATCCCTATGGACTTGGGGGAAGGACCAAATGACTTGGTATGTTTTGGTTTCCAGGTCTGGCTTTATCACCAGTGCACCCTCTGACCTGAAGCTTTTGCTTTGGCTTCCCAGAATCCATTCCACCTTCCTTAGCCAGAGCTTCTGATTTCCTATTGTGCATTCTAGGCTCCCACTTTGGACCAGATGGTGTGATAGGACTCCATAACTGGTTCCAAGGTGAAGCACGTGACTGGGCAGAAGCCAGTCAATGAGTTCCATGCTCTGGCTATAAACCAATCAACGTGTTCCATGCTCTGGCTACAGGGATTGGTTCAGGGACTGGACATTTGACTCAAGACAGCCAATCAGCCCCACCAAAACTAATCCTAAGGCTTGGTCTTTAATAAGCACCAAGAGATGTTCTCTCTCTCTTTTTTTTTTCCTACTGGATCTGAACTGGAGAGATGTGAGGCTATCCCTGCTGCTACCCTCTAGCTGACAGGAGACAAAGAAACCTTCATCCCAAGTTTCCTCAGCCTGGATTCAGGGGCCTCTGAATCCAGCCGTACCCATGAATCCCTGCAGTACGTAGTCAGTACATAGTTCCCCTTAAGCCAGTATGATTTGGCTTTTCTCTCATTTGCACCCAAAAAAGTCCAGTTACACTCTGCGTCAGTTACCTCGTCAATAAAATGGGAAGAACAGCAGCTATCCTTTGCGTGGGACTGCTCCCAGGAATAACTGAGTGGGCATAAAATGCTGTATTAATAAGCAAAGGGGCCCTGGCTATAAATGATAACACCACTCCAATAAGTGGTTTTAGGAAGGGGCATCTAGTGTTCTCCAAAGAAAAATAAATGTGAAATATGTTACCTCATCTTTTGCAACATGTCTCCTCGCACATGCCAGCCCAGGATAGATGCTTAAGAATAACAGCCAAGGGCTGAAAGCTGTTGAAAGAACACACTTCCAGTGCTTTGCCATTGACCCGGGGGGCTCTCCCAAATCACTCCACATAGGGTGACAGCAGCCCAAAGGGACCCCATGCTGTAGATAACATCTCAGTGGACTTCCACTCTCACTCTGGCTCTGGATTCAATTTCGTGGCCACCCAGCACCTCCCTTCCCCCATATACAACCAGGCCTACCTGTTTGGAAACACCCAGGCCTACCTGTTTCATCAGGGGTTTGGGAGAGGTTGCAGGTGACAGATCCGGGTGGGGACTGAGCAAGTGTGCTGATGCAGTGTGATCCCTTAATGAGCTGGTAGGTGCAGCCCCCACCAAGCAACCTCCTGTGCTAGCTGGGGGCAGAGGGCTAAGGTCAGGCAGCCCCAGCTGGTTCTGATAAGGAGCCCAGTTATCAGCGTCCAATCTCAAGTAGCTGGAGCCTTTCCCCGCCCACCCGCACAGGTACAATGGCTCCATTAATGGCCTCGTTTGTCCAAATATCATTCATCACTTGAGACAAGTCTAATAAAAGGCTAAAGGCGCTCCCTCTCATACTTACTTTTGAACACAATTCACTTTTAAAATATTCGTGTCTCCTTTAACCGGCAGAGCTGTAAGCCTTCCCAATCTCCTCCCGGGAAGCCTGAGCCCAGAGCCACTCCTGGGATGGGGCGCTCACCCCGTGCCCCCCGCCCCCAGCCAACTCTGCAGTCATGCTTCCCTTCCTCCTCTCCCATCTCACGCTGCCTCACCCTGGACATTTGGTTTGGGGGAGGTGGACACATTCTCCCAGGTTTTTCTCATCAAGCTCTCCCTTTCTGCCTGTTCCTCCGTCGTCAGCAGATTAGGGTTGGAAATAATTTACGTGGAAGTAGGTGATTCTCCAGTTCAGCTTTGCATGCTTGACAATTAACTAAATAAACTGCTTGGGGTCACTTAGAGTAACAATTCACAGACTTCCCTGTGACAGGCAAAAGTTAAACCCCTCGGCGTGCAGGACCTCCCCACGGGGCAGGAGGAGGCTTGGTTCTGCAGGAGGGAAATTCTAGGCATCTTATTATTCACCCGCTCCCTTTCCAGTTCTGACCTTAAGAGTACTCTTAACCTTCCTCCTCCAGCTTGCTAATGGGGAAATAAATCTTGGGAGAGTATCTTAAATTCTTTTTTATCACAGACTGTATCACCGAGATAATAAGACCAGCCTTCAGAGTAACCATTAAGCCACAGAAGGTGTGGTCATCATTTATGATTTTTTTAGCCTTAATTGCTAGACAGACACTTTAAGTGGGAAGTCTGTCTAATGAGCCCAGTCATTAAAACATCAAAAACTGTTATCTGGGGTTTCTATTTTAGTTAGACATTACATTATTTTAATAAGGGGGCCGCATTTCTCGTCACAGGGTTTGGTAATGGAGGCCGGAGCAACCCCCTGGGGACCGGGGGAGGAGGAGGCAGACTTGCCTTTGGAAAACAAGGTCGCAAATCAAGACTGAGCTCTGGAAGGGGGTGCAGATGAGCAAATCTGGGAACCTGAGTGGGAGGAGGGCTGCCTGTCTGGCCACAGGGGACTGGAACTACACCCTCGCCGGAGACAGGCAGAAGGTAGATAGAGGGGTGTCCTGGCCTCATTAGGCATCATGTCAGCTTTCTGATCCGTTGCTCTAACTTTGTGCACAGTGTCCTTGGCCTGGAAGGTCCTCCCCTCTTGGACGCTTCCTTGCCGCTGGGGAAGTGGGCGGCCTGCAGGCCCAGTGCAGTCTGTGGCTTTCCTTCTCTACCAGAGCCCTACTTCTCCTTCCTCTGGACTCCTACAATAGGCACACTCGGAATTGCCCGTGTAGCCAGCCCTCAAGTCCACACTGGATGTTCCCAGACCGAAGGCTCAGGACTTTGACAATCACCGTTGGCTATATTTTATCGAACTGGACCAGTTACTGTCCGGTAGAAATATAACGGTGAGCCGCAAATCAGAGCCGTACGTGTGATTTCAAATTTTCTAGTCACCATATTTAAAGGGTAAAAATAAATAGGTAACTTTAATTTTAATCGCTTATTTTATTCAAACCAATATATCCCACATATTATCACTTCAGCATTTTAAAATGGTTAAAGAACTATTTTACCTTTTTTTTTTTTTTTTTAACACAAAGTCTTCCAGAATATCTTAATTTGGGCTAGCCACAGTTCAAGTGCTCAAGAGCTCCATGTGGGTAGAGGCTACCATATTGGACAGAACAGGTTTAAACTTGATTTTCCAAGTAACTAACTGTTACAGAGCACGTACTCTGTGCCAGGCACCATTCTAAGCAGTTGACATACATTAATTCCTTTAGCACTCACAACAGCCCCACAGAGTAGATACTATGATTATACCCATTTTACAGATGAAAAAAATTTTTCATGAGAAAATGAGTAACCTCTTTTACAGGCAGAGGTTAGGTTACTTGTTCCAAACACACACACAGAGCTCAGAACTTGTGAGCGCTACCACCCAAATGGGGTACATTATAGGTCTGGGCTCAGCCTAGATTTGACACTTAGCCATCAGCCCCTTGCTCGTTCTAGATTCAGCAAAGCCCCAGCAGACCTGGTGAATGGGCTGACAAATTCCCCACCAAACCAAGCCATCTGGAAGCAGCAGTCTCCCTGCCTCTGCGTGGCTGACATCCCCCTGGGCACGGAAGCCATAGGGGACCACCAGCTGCCTGTCGGCGGCGGGGGCATGTGTCTAACACCAGGAGATTCTCCTCCTCCTGGGAAACTCCCCAACATGTAGTCATTATTTTGAAAAAAAAAAAAAAAAATCAAGAGGCTAGCCTTAAAAGGATAGCATTTTAAAAAAATAACTTCTTAAAAAGCTGCTGACACTGGCAACTTCCGACATAGAAGCATTGCAGAACATCTTAAAACCCACAGTGGCACAGTAGGAGAGCAAAAGATAACAGGAAGCTGCTCTCACCGTTATCATCACCACCTTATGAAAATGATATTCATTAACGGTAAACGGTACAGAACACTCCAGCCCTAGGAGATGCTCAGTAAGAACTGGCTGGAAGAATTAGCTAACCCAGTCTTTCTGGAGAGAGTGGACAGGGCTTGAGAGGGTAACTATTTTCATCCAGACACAACTGGGAACAGTTATCGAAACCAGGAAAATAGGATAGCGTGATTGAAGCAGACGGAGGTTTGCACCAGAGCTCAGAGAAGGAGCTCCGGTGGAGGATGAAGGCAGGAAGGGGAAAAAAACGTGAGCCCCATGGCAACATCGCATTGATATCTCACCCAGTGGGCCCTCACTAGGTTTGCACAAAACATTAAAAAAAAAAAAAAAAAGGCAGTCCTAATTCACAGCACCGTTGTTTGCTTTTGAATTTTATCAGAATCCAATTCAACTGATGACGTTTATAAAGAAGAGAGGCAAGAAAGGCAACTATAAGTCAGGGAAGACGTGGTTGTGTTTATAGACCATAGAAGAAAATGCTGGGGTCCTAGTGGGTCACAGACCGGCCAGAGACTTCCAAAGGTCAGGAAAGCATATTCCCAGAAAGAAAAGTGAGAGGTCAGGTCTGGTCCCATCAGGAAGGCAAAGATTCAAAGAAAAACAACAAAGACACCACTGGCAACCGAAACTTCTGGCACAGATGAAAGGCTCGCTGAGCTGAGCTGAGGGACAGGTTAATATCGGCCTGCTGGGGTGCGGATGCTTTTGACCTAGAGCAGCATGGATCGCAGCATAGAAGAGTCACACAACGCGGGGTTGCCAGAGCAACTCTCTTGCCCTATGGTCTGAAGCAATTTCTGCAATTTCTCTGCCTCTCAGAGTTTTGCTTCCTTTATCTCTAAAGCAGGGGTAATGACAGCAGCCTTGGCAAGTTGGCCACATTGGTAAAAATATATGTAAAACAGAGTTACCAGGGCGCCTGGGTGGCTCAGTGGGTTAAGCCGCTGCCTTCGGCTCAGGTCATGATCTCAGGGTCCTGGGATCGAGTCCCGCATTGGGCTCTCTGCTCAGCAAGAAGCCTGCTTCCCTCTCTCTCTCTGCCTGCCTCTCTGTCTACTTGTGATCTCTCTCTGTCAAATAAATAAATAAAATCTTTAAAAAAAAAAAAAAACAACAGAGTTACCAGAGGTCTGAGCATTTCTGCTCCTTGCTATATACATGAGAAAATGAAAACATGGGTCCACAAAAGAGCCTGTACATAAATGTGCCCAGCAGCGTTCTTTCGAAACACCCAAAGTGGAAACCACCCAGATGTCCCTATGTGAGAAGAAGTCAAATGTGGTTGATCGACACAGTGGCGTATCAGTTGTCAACAAAAAGGACTGAATCACTGATGCCTGCTACAACAGGACGAGCCCTGGAAGCCACGCGCTAAGTGAAAGAAGCCCGCTCACGAAGGACTCCGCACGGCGTTGACTTCCACTTCTGTGAAACACCCAGAACTGGCAAATCTATAGAGCGAAAGGAGATCAGTGGTTGCCAGGGGCTATAGGTGGAAATAGGTATGAAGTTCCTTTTGAAAGGAGGGGATGAATATGTCCTAAAAGTGATGGTGGCTAAAAAAATAAAAAATAAATAAATAAAAGCCTAATGAAGCTAAAAAAAAAATGATGGTGGCAATGGTTGGGAAACTCGGGATATACTAAATGTGTGAATGGTACACTTTTAATGGGGGAGTTGCATGGTGTGAATTATAGTTCAGTAATGACAAATATGTGTGTGTGTGTGTGTGTATACAAAGTCGAGCCGGTGCCTGGCATATAAAAGGCACACACAGTAGTCCCCTGTTATCGGCACTTCTGCTTCCTGCAGTTTCATATCCAAGGTCAACTGCAACCTGAATGCAGAGGGTCCTCCTTCTGGCACACGGTCAGCCGAATGCAACATCCCAGCACCTGTGTCATTCACCCTCCCTTCCGCTCCTCACGCAGGCATTTGGTCCCCTCACACCATCACAAGAAGAAAAACGGGGGAGTACGGTACAATCAGATATTTTGAGAGAAAGACCACATTCTCGAAACTTTGCAGTATATTATCATAATTGTTCTATTTTATTACTAGTCATGGTGGTTAATCTCTTACTGTGCTTAATTTACAAACGGAACTTTATCATGGGTCCGTGTAGGAAAACACACCGCATCTACAGGGCTTGGTACTGTCTGTGGTTTCAGGCCTCCACTGGGGGTCTTGGAGTGCATTCCCCGTGGATACAGGAGAACTTATCCGTACGCAGTGCCTGGCAATTTTCAGTTGTATCAGAAGATCACTTCTCGTCCTTATCGATGCTCTACGAGGAGGCCAGAGAAGCTGGCAACATGGGGACCTAAACTCGCTCCTAAGTCCGTCTTCCAACTGGCAGCAGGCTTCAGGGGTCTCTGAATGGTCAGATATCCAGGTGGGACTGGGAAGTGAAGGGCACAGAGAACAGGGAGTGGGCCAGGCAGGGTGTAGGTGTGTTGTGCAAGGCCTGGGCACACCTGCACTGACTCCCCACAGCACGGGGCTGCTGGGTGTGGGGCTTATACAAGAAGAGCCCACGCCCAGCTATCTTGGGATCATTCGGCCTTGACCTCAGCTAAAGCTACATTCCCATAGTGCTTGCCTGGCTGGCAACACCCTGATCGCCGCGGTGGTACAGGAGACAGTCTGGACAGATCCCCATGGAACTGTCCAGAGTGTTTGCAAGGGGCTATATGGCCTCATTCCCTTCACCTCTGTCCTTTCCTCGGAAGACAAGCCCTCCCCTCTTGCCCCCAATTCTGCAATGGGGGGGAGAGACTGGAATAAGATTTAGGACAGGGGCAGCCTTGGTTCCTGTGCCCACGGCCGACCAGTATACAGCCAAGGGATCGCAGGCCCACGGGAGGGCAGAATTGAGAGCTGTTACCTTCATCCCTCCCACCACACAAGGTGCCTGATACACTTCTATGGAAGGGATTTAGACTGTCAGACCTCCCTTACAAAGCCAGGAGCCCCCCCCCCCCCCAGGAATTTTCCTGCTTTTCCCAGAGGCCTCTCAGGTGCGACAATTTGGGGGCTGTGCTGGGCTTTGCAGGGTACCTAGCTCCCGTGCTCCTGGCCCAACTAGCACCAGTTCCCTTCAGTGGGACAACTCCAAAAGAATTCCTGCTTATGCTTGTCAAATAGCCCTGGGTCCTTGAGGTACTGCTCCTGTGCATGGGGGTAGGGCCTCGTCCCTGGTGATCTTGAAGTTTCTGCCAGGCCCCCATCGGTGGCACCATGGGTAAGCTTAACGACCAGCTCTCCAGGAAAAGGACGGTGGGGAAGGCCCCTGGGTGGAGACTGCATTGATTGCCATGGAGTAATTGCTCCCACTGTGACGGATTCCAAGGACGGCTATATTGAACAACTGATTCAGAAAATTCGAATGACTTAATCAGTTCTAGCGCTCCTGAGCTGGCCCCAGCATACCCAGGCCTGACGGCCAGTGTCTTCTGGAGGCTCTGGATGCTAATTAAAAGTGTACACTGAGAGATGCCTGGGTGGCTCAGTCAGTTAAGTGCCTGTCTTCTGCTCAGGTCATGATCCCAGGGTCAGGGGTTCGAGTCCCACATCAGGCTCCTTGCTCAGCGGGGAGCCTGCTTCTGAATATGCCTGCCCTTCCCCCTGCCTGTGCTCTCTCTCTCTCTCTCTGGCAAATAAATAAAATCTTTTTTTTTTTTTTTAAGTGTACACTGAAATAAGAAATCATTTGGAATATTCTTTGTATGGTCATAGTTTAGAAACCATAATAATACTACTAATAAAAATCCTGACAGCATACTGTGACCTGAAGAGGCTATGGAAAATTGAGAAATCCTTCAGGGAAAGGCAGTGCTGCTGCCCGGCACTCTGAGGGGCAGAGTGATTCTGGCTCCCTCCTCTTCACCTCCCTTCCTGTCAGGACCCATGGCCTCTTCCCAGGCCTCCCCTTCAGAAAGCACCTGACAAGCCCCTTCAGCCCCATGGGGGCGTGGGTACAGACTTGACAGGTGTGCCCCCTCCTAGAGGACCTTGCATTTCCAAAAGTGGCAACAGAAGGAAGAGGCAAAAACTAACATCCCTACAGGAGAAAGGTCTTTAGGACTCTCCCCCAGGCTGGGGGGTGGGGTGGGGTGGGGAGTCCCAGGGGCAGGAGGTGCCTGGGCGGGTAATGGACTGGTTCACTCTCCTGACTGGGGTGATGTGTTTGTTACCAGGCAAATGTATCCAACGGAACTCATGAAACTCCAGCAGTTTACTGACTCTGAAACTGTGACCCAGTGTCCCCCAGGCAAACTGTGGAGATGGCTACTTGGCTCACCAGCTCAGAACAGACCACAGTGGTGCTCAGAACAAGGGCGGGGGATCTGGAAAGGGGGAGAAGGTGGGGGGACAGGACCTCTCTGGCTCCCCACCTCCAAACTGCAGGGATGGGGGGGGCAGGGAGGGGCAAAGGGAGGAGGGGAGGAAATGCTTATATAAGCCGCCTGGCAAGCATGGGACTGCCCTGAATTGTCTGTTTGTGAAGAAGAAGGTGATATAATTGGAATCAGAGCCTCAGCTGAACCAGGAAATGAGTGGAGATTTAAATACCAGGATGCAAAGTTTACCAAAGGAATAGGAGAGAGGGAGGGAGAAGGAAGGGCTGAGAGGTGGAGATGTGGGAGGGAGCTCTGGAGGGAAGAGAGATGGAGGAGGGGTGGGAGAGAGAGGAGGGGAGGTTGGGAGAAAGGAAGGCTGAGGAGGGAAGGAGGGAAAGGAAGAGGCAGGGAGGGAGGGAGGAAGGAGGAGGGTGGACCAAGTAGGAGGGAGAAGGGCAGGAGAAGGCTGAGGAAGAGGGAGGAGGGTGGGGGAAGGCTGAGGAGGGTGGGGGAGTGTGAGGGAAGGCTGAGGAGGAAGGAGGAAGGAGCATGAGGGAAGGCTGAGGAGGAGGGGGGGAGTATGAGGAAAGGCTGAGGAGGAAGGAGGAAGGAGTGTGAGGGAAGGCTGAGGAGGAGGGAGGAGTGTGAGGGAAGGCTGAGGAGGAGGGAGGAGTGTGAGGGAAGGCTGAGGAGGAGGGAGGAGTGTGAGGGAAGGCTGAGGAGGAGGGGAGAAGGTGGGAGAAGGCTGAGGAGAAGGGGAGGAGAAGGGCTGAGAAGGACAGGAGAAGAGGAAAAGCTGAAGAAGGGCCCAGGAGAGGGAAAGAAGGAGGAGGAGAGGGAGGAGGAGAGCTGAGAATCAGTGGGGAAAAGTGCTGATGCAGCAAGGCCAAGAGAAGGTCACTCAGTGACTGGATCCCTGAGAAGATTCCTGGAGGTTGCCAGCAACTTTCAGGGAGCCAACAGGCAAAGGGGAGTCTGATGATGTTTCTGGAGATAAGCAGGGGCTTGGGAGGGGCTTGGGAGGTGGCCAGAGGCAGGGCCCAGAGGCTGGGCCTGGGACAACCTGGGAGCTTGGCAGGACTTTTGGTGCTTCAGGCCATTTGAGTACTGCCAAGGTGCAAGTCACACTGACATGGGAGTTTGCTTGGACAGGGTCCCCTCATGCCCTAGGGGCTCATTTTCAAATAAGGACAGAATCTAGGGTCATCCTTGGAGCTGGAGCATGAGCTTGGCTCAGGTGTTAAGATGGAGCATCAGCAAACGCCACACCTACCCAGTGAAGTAAAGGGCAAGTTCCCTGGGACCAGGACTACCAGAGAGTAGCTGTAGAACCAGCTGGTAGAGAGGATTTCCTTAGCCCCCATCCTCTTTTGCTCCCAAAAGGAGTTCAGAAGTTCCTAGGGTTTGACTTTATGCCCAGAAAAATGTTACTTCTTCCTCCTCCCCTCATGAAATAAAACTTCCCCCCAAATATTCGTCAGGGTGAAGTTCCACCATTAGAAAGTCATTCCTTTGAGTATATCTGAGGCTAGGAGAGTGATGTTACTTCTCATGGTCAGCAGTGTCTGACTCCAGAGCCCATGCCCTTTTTACCTTAGGGTTGTCCTCAGTGGGTGAAGCCCCAGGAAGGGGAACAGCAGGCTGATGTGGAGGGAATGAGACAGCAGGGTCTGGAGTTTTCTCATGCAAGTAGGAAAGTGGGAAACGAGAAGCAGTAAGGCGGAACCTTGCAGTGCAGAGATTTAAGAGATTGAAGTGCAAGGAGGCTAGCCCAGCTAAGCAGGAATGTTAGGCCAAAGGGAGCAGGACACATAAGGTGGAATGCTTGCCCAAGCCTGAGAACCCAGGGAGAGAGCAGATTTGGGAAAGACAAAGCTGTGCAGACCTCAAGGTTTATCTACTCTAATGACTCCATTTTTGTAGCTGAGGATATGAAGACTCAGAGAGGGGTAACCCCAGGAAGCCAGGGATGATGGCCCAGACCCCTGGTGACCTCTCTTCTCTGCTCCAGGGCCAACTGCTCGTAAGCACTGGCAAGTTACAGGGACCCCAGGGTAAGAACAGGGAGATGAGCAGGGAAGTCAGCAGCAGCAAAATGAGGAAAATGCCCGAGTAAACCCCAGGCTGCCATGCTGGGGAAACGGAGGCACTGTGACTTTTGCACACTGCATTTATCCTGCCTTATGGTGTGATCCAAATAGTGAAGCGGTCTGGTTCAGACCGAGGTGTGTTAAATGTGCCTAGAACGCTGCAACAGAGTGGGGAGAGGGCGTACGTCGGGGAGGCACCAAGCTGTAGTGAGACAAAGCTCTGGCAGGGGACAGATCTCAGAAGTTTCTGGAGTAGGGACACTTCCTGGCAGAAAAGAGCTTGGAGCAGGAAGAGGGAAAGACACAGAGTTCCAAGTGTGGGGTGAGGGGAAGGGTAGCAGTCCGGTGAGGGTCTCGTGGCACTACTGGAACCCCAGGCCAGAAGTGGCTGTCACAGGCTGAATGAGGCTCAGGGGAGAAAATGAGGGAGCAGGGAACACCATGTGACAGCCCCTGAGCTGAGTGACACCCCTCTATGCAGATGGTCTCACCCCACCCATGGCTTCCCTGTTTTTAACACCTGGAGCTTATACCCCTTCCTGCAGGGCCCCTTCTCTTTGCAAAATTGGAAAGATGCAGAGATGACTTCTGCCATTAAAAATGATGCTCTTGGTCTCAGCTCAGGTCACGATCGCGGGGTCATGAGAGGGAGCCCCACATCGGGCTCCAGGCTGAGCATGGAGCCTACTTGCGGTGTTCTCTCTCCCTCTCCCTCCCCCTGTGCTCCCACCTCCCCCATAACTGGCAAGCTCTCTCTTTCTCTCTCAAGTAAATGAAATCTTTCTAAAAAACGATGTTTATGACCAGTTGGTAACTTGAACACATTTATGAAGATGAGCGAGAAAGCAGGATACACAATTGTATATAGTGTACTCATCACTGAATCGCAACAGAAAACCACACAAACGGTGCCGGTCTGGCAAGAGGAATGGGGCCGGAGGCTGAGCGAGGCTGTCTGACGCAGGGCCCGGGCAAAGGGTGGTGAGGGGGAGCAGAACAGGTACTGGAGAGGCATATTCTATTTCCTAGATGTTCTAGACGGAGCACGTGTTATTGTTATCATGGTGCAAACAATAATTTTTCATTGAAAGGAGGAAAAATATGATATTTTCAAAAAAGAGAAAGAGGTGCCTTCTTATACAGAAGGAGATTCAAACACAAGCAGCTCCTCACCCTACAAATTCTTCTCTGCCTTACCCCAGACTCGGGGAACCCAGTATCCTCCCACCCCCAATGGGCCACAGCCCCAAGGAGCAGCAGGAATGGTCTGCAGACACACATGGGGTACTAAAGGGGCAGGGACCACTCAGCCCAGATGGAACGGCAGGCTGGAGGCATGGCCCCACTTCACAGGCTAGGAGACTGAGGCTCAGAGAGATAAAGTGACTTAACCACAGGCTCGTGGCCATTAGTGGGAGAGACCATGGATCCTTAAATGCAGCTCAGGGATCATTTCTATTCTCTATACTACTTGATTGAATTTACTGTCATCACCACCATCACCATCACCATCATTCTCCACAGGTGCAATGTTCTTATCTCACACTGACAAGAGAGATCACTTTGGGTGTGTCTTTTGCACAGAGTCCCCTGGGCCCCTTGCAGTCCCACACCACACTGAGCAGAGGGTGAACGCCCTGTGGTTTCCGTGAATGGGTCTGCATTTGCCGGTCACCCTGTCCCCTCACATGGTTAGAATAGTGGACCTCAGAAAGCCTCTCTGTTGCCAGCGCCTCTTATCCAGCCTGCAGAGAGAGCATTTTTAAGAGGCATTCTCTTTAGGGAGCTAATTACCTAATTAGTGCATCTAGAGGAAGGCTTAGGTTATGAGGCTGATAATAAGGCAAAACCCACGGAACAATTGTGCGAGGCGGCTCCTTGCTGTCAGGCTGGTTGTCTGTGTCAAATTATTAATTACGATTCTTAATCACTCCTTTTCCCGTCAGAACCCCTGAGACTTTGTTCCTTTCGTTGTGTGGCCTTCCTAGAATACACAGTTCTGAGTATCTTTCTTCTTCAGGGTGATGGGGGGAATGGCTCCATCCGGCCAAGCAGCCATGCTTTCTGCTTGGACCCGAGAGCACCTGTAGCCACCAGCCTGGCTATGGGGCAGGGTACCCTCCATGCCCACGGGTCCTGTCCTGGCGAGAGGTGCCTGGGCAGGGAGGGGGTCCAGACTGGGGGGGTGGTTGCTAGACAGGGCAGGGAAGCAGAGGACAGCTGTGGTCAGCAATCTGACAGGCTCATCAGGGACGAGAGAGACCAGGATTATTCCATCACTCCACAGCAGAAGCAGAATAAGTGAATCTGTTGTGTGGGAGTCCCATTCGGGGTCCCAGAGTGACTTTCTGATAATTCTAGCTATGCCAAGGAGAGTAGGGATGGTCTGGAAGCCGGACTAGCCTCTAGCTCCCGATGCCTTCAAGCAGCTCGAGGATACCTCCCACTTCCCTCCGAGCCCCTTTCCACCCTAAACTGACCCCTCTGCTGCCCTGAGGCCAAGACTGTGCCTGACTCACACCTGCGTCACTCTCCCAGCCCTGGGATAGGTGCTCCGGGAACCGTTTGTGAATTGGAGCTGGAATAAAAAAAACAAGCCCAGATTCAAATATCAAAAACAAGAACACAAACAGGAGTATTTGGCCTGGGGGGAAGGTCGATGGGGAAGGCGCTTTCATGCTTTCCTTTTCTTCAAGGAGTGGAATGAATTTTTGGGATATTTGTGAAATGAACAATGAAAGATTACGAAGTCAATACAAAACTTCAAAAGAATCCTGAGATGGCATTTTCTCCCTTTTCTAAATATTTCGTAGCCCAAAGTGAGCAACTTATGACAACCCAGGACTGTACTGATCCCATCACAGCTGTCTCGGGAGGGAGGCAGAGGGGAGAGGCCTGGGCGGGGGCAGGGGGCTGGCAGGACAGGGGTACTAGACGCAAGTTCTGCCTAACCTCACGTGTGACAGAGGGTGACGTAGCTGCAGAGCACCTTAACCCCATCAGTGACCCTGACTCTGGGGTCTTCCTATGGGAGGACTTCTCTCCATGCTCATTTATTTTTAGAGACCAACCTGGTCAAAACACGCATGCTTATAAAACAGTGGAAACTCAGGCACAGCCAGACAAGGAAAAAAAAGAAAACAAATATACACAATTTTCTGGTGGGCAAGTTAGCAACGTAGGATCCAAAAATCATGATGTACATTTTCTTTGAGCTAGCAATTCCACTTCTCACCGCCTATCCTAATAATGGAGAACGTGGGATGGTTTTATTACCCAATATTAATCTTAGTATTGCTACATCGTGGGATAAAAATTTAAATGTCCAAAAAAAAATCAAAGTATGAGACTGTACATTTATACAACGAAATGACTTGTAGCCATTAAATAATGCAGATAAATACTTTACTGGCATGTAGATATGCTCTGTTGAGACACGTGCAAACAGGGCCCTACAGAGCAATCCCAATTTGTTTAACAAAATACATGCTTACCGAAAAAAGCCTGGAGTAATATATATTTTATAATAATCACACTCAGCAGGAGATTACAGTTGCCTCATTCTCTTTCTCTTACTGTCTGGGGTTTCCTAATTCTCTTTTTCCACCATGCACATGTGTTCCTTTTATAATTAAAAAAAAAAAGTTTACTTTTATGTATGCTTTTTCCAGGAAAAGAAGATCATTATAGACAGTTGAGAAAAAAGAAGTCTGCAAAGCGTATGTGCAGAAACCCGTGCTGTGTGTGCTTGTGTACACTGAGGGAAAAACGAGAGGAAAATAGACAGGAAAATTCTAAGAATATGTAATGGGATTACAGATAGCATTTCTAAGTAGTGGGAAGATGAGTGTTTCTGTTGTTTAAATCTTTCTATACAAAATGAGTATTTCAACATGAAAAGCCTTGAACTTGAAGATTGCGTGACCCCTTAAGTGCTTCGTGGGTTCAGCGATTTAGAGAAAGGGTAACATGGAGTCGTCCACGTGGATGGCACCGGCTTCGAGGGCCCATCGTGGGACCAGCTGCCCACACACAGCCAGTAAGCAGACAGGGGCTATTTCCCAAGCCGTCTTTGAAGGTGCCCTTCCTGTGGTTCTACGAAAGGGCATTTGGTTGCGGACAGGAAAGCAACATCAGGGGAAAGGCCCCCATGCTGTCAGCCCACAGACTCATTCATGACACCAGCTCATCGCCGTCTTGCCTCCAAGCTTTGCCTTCCTCACCTGCTCAGATGCAGATGATACTGCAAGCTGCCCCTCTTGGCTTGTGGAAGTACACGGAAAAGGAAAAAATCCCCAGACACACGGAGAACAATCGGAGGTGAAGTCACTGGACAAGCCAGCGAAGAGACAGAAGAGAAGCTCAACAGGGGTCCTTGGAGCTACACTGTTTTCAGAACCAGCTTAACCCGGAGCCTCTCACCCAGAACTCACTCTAGCCCCCTTAGGGCCAGGGGGAGGAAAGGGTCAGGAGGTGCCCTGTCTGGTCTGGACCACTCACCCTCATCGGGGGCGGCCTCCTGACCTGGGGTGCTTTTCATCTGACTCCAAATCAAGGGGAAAGTCATGCAAATCTGCAGGTCTAAGTTTCTTCCAGGATCTCAGAAATGGAACATGTGCAAATGACGAATTCATCCTCAAACCCAGCCCTCAACATGGACTGGGTCTCAAGTTGCGTTTTGGCTGCCGGTAGTATAAACACAGCTCCGCGGCTCTATCGGTAACAAGCTCTGCCAGCATCGTGTGTGGGGCATGCTCCTGGCCTGCCCTTAGGGGAGCCACCCAGGAAGCAGGCTGCTCATGGCGCACGGGGTGGCTGGGGACACACCGCTGGCCAGGGGTGGGGGCTGAGACCTGGGCCAAGTCCCCCTTCACTTGGGGTCTCTGTGTACTCATGTGTAAAATGAGGGCTGTATTGTCCTGTGAAAGACCCTTTGCGCTTTTGAGATCCTGGGATCACTTGGTAATCCAGAGGCCACAGTTCTGTCCTTGACAACAGTCATCATAACGCTGTGACTGATGTCATTTGTGTGGGTCTGGATGTAAATTTGCAGGAGGCAGGAGTACTGGCAGGAGAGGAGTTCAAGAAAATAGCCAACGTTATTGCCGCAGACACGGGGCAACCAGGAGCCGAGAGACAGCCGGGAGAGCGAGACTGGGTACCACCACCAGCACGGGACACAATTTGGCAGCATCTTAGGAAGCTGGACACACGTGTGTCCTTTGACCCAGCAATCCCACTACTTGATGCAGAGCACGGAGAAGCTCCCTGCTATCCACATCAGATGCTTCCAGATCTATCTTGAGGCCACCTCCCCTTCAGTCCACATGACTGCTGAAAGCAGGGCCTGTTGGGTCCAAAGTGAGCTCCTGCCCCACTCTCTGCTGGGTTTGCTGCTTCCTGTCACTGTCCCCTCCCATCTCTATGCTGGCCGCACTGGGGCCAGCCAGTGACCTGCTGCTGTCGTGACCTGCGCCCTCTCTGCCAGTGGCTCTCCTGCTTCCTGACGCTTCTCTCAGCCGCAGAGGGTCCTTGCTCTCACCCCCTCACCTCTGCTGGCTGTCCTGGCCACTGCCTGCCTGGATGTTGGCCCGCTGGGTATGCGATCTTCAGTGCCAGTGCTTACGTAGGCCCATCCCTTTCTAAGCCCGTGGTCCTCTCCCTGCCCATGTGGGGGGCCGCTAGACAAATCTGGCTCCGGTGTTGCTGTCACATCATGAGAGCTGAGAGTGCCAGTGGATGATGACCAAGAGCCAGCTAGCTTCTCCAGCCTCCCTATCCCACAGAACTGATTCTTCCAACACAACCAAATCGCCCTTGGCCGAGGACTCGGACACGGATAGCCCTTTCTCTCCCGACTCTTGTCTCCCGACCATTCCTGTCCACGGTGGAAAAGTCTCTGGTGCCTGGTGTTTAGAGGCCGTCTTGCAGAGGTGGCCCAGGAAAACTCCAAGACCCAGACAGGAGCCAGGCTGAATCCAGTGCCCAGCAGCATCTCTAGGTGAGGGCTGGGCTGGCAGGGTCCCAAAGAGGTGTGGCCATTCTTCCAGAGATCCTGGCAGGTGCGAAAGGATGGGCACACACCTATCAGTGGTTTCCCAGCGGCCATGGCCTCCACCAGCCCTGGCAGGCTCTCTGCCTAGTCCTGGTGGCCCACAGTCCCCTTCTGCTGGGCATTACCTTACCTGTCCTTCACCTCCCTGCCCGGGACTTCTCTTCACATCGGCAGAGCAAAGCAACACCTGTCTGAACAAGATCTAGCTCTAATCACGACCCTCCCTGGCTCTGCCTTCAGCATCCCCTAGTCACTCAATTTCCTCCCTTGCTCACTTGCTAACATACGATGAGCCCTCAGCAAGTCCTAGGCACTCTTGCAGACTGTGCTGGGAGCTGGGGGACACAAAGAGAAGAACACAGGCCACATTCCTCAGCTGTGCCCTCCTCTGTGGAGATCCCACAGACATTTCTGGCCTCTCCCTTACCTAGAACCCCTAATCCAGCCAAGCTGGAAGGCTCACTTTCTGGGCACACCTGAGACTGCCACGGCCATGGGTTTGTTCCTAGCATTCCTTGTATATTGCTATTGAAATCCTTCAAGGACCCATTCAGGTGACACCTCCTCCAGTAAGCCCTCCTGGTTAACCCCACCGGAAGCTTGTGTCTGAAGAAAAGAAAGTGCAGGGCCTGCATCACTCAGCCTGTGTAGCTCTTCTCTAGTCATATTGAGAGAGCAGGTCTGAACTTTCCAGAAGGATGTTATATTCCTCAAGGGTAGAGGCTCTGCTTTCAGATTCTTCTGCATCTCCCGTGGCACTTAACACCTCTGAGCTCCTGAGGACAAAACTGTGACCTGAGAACAGACTTCGTTTTCCCCCTTCTGAAGGTTCCAGTGATGCTGTTGTCCTGGGGATGGGTTAGAGCTGGGAGTCTAGCCAGCTGCCGCCCTCGCTCTGATGACCCAGCGGCCATCGAAACCATGGGTCTATTTCCAAGCAGAAACACGACTACTGCAGAGTGTACCAGTCCCTCCGTGGACAAAGCAAGCTTCCAGCTCTTTGTAACCCATGAGCCTTTTCTTATCAATTATATGAAATGCAGATGCCTCAAGGTGCGGGGGAGGCTGTCTGGCAGGCAGGGCAGACTTGGAAGGTAATGGAGAGAGATGAACGAATGCCCTAAGGTCTTGGGTGGCTCAGGTAGGGTCCCTTAGCCCTTCTGTCCCTCAGCTTCGGCCCTGCTGAAAGGCAGACTCCCTGCTGAGAGGGAGGTGAAACGCATAGGTGTTGGAGGGAGACTCCCTGGGTTCGAATCTTAGCTCAGCTGCTTTCCCACTGTGTGACCACAGCCAAGCTACTTGACAGCTTTGGCCTCAGTTTCTCATCTGTAGAATGGGAATAATAACCAGCCCCGCCCTGGATGGTCGTGAAGGTAGAGCACGTCAACACAAGGGAAGCATGTAAGACAGAGCCTGGGCATCACACGCTCTGTGGACGGAGCCTTGATGATGTCGTGAGCCATCCACACGGAGCGAAGCTTTAAAAAAAAATGCCAAACTGAGGCGCCTGGGTGGCTCAGTGGGTTACGCCTCTGACTTCAGCTCCGGTCATGATCTCAGGGTTCTGGGATCGAGTCCCACATGGGGCTCTCTGCTCAGCGGGAAGCCTGCTTCCTATCTCTCTCTGCCTATCTCTCTGTCTACTTGTGATCTCTCTCTCACTCTCTCTGTCAAATAAATAAATAAATAAAATCTTAAAAAAAAAAAAAAAAGACATGCCAAACTGGGGCGCCTGCGTGGCTCAGTGTGTTGAGCAATGGACTCTTGATTTCAGCTCAGGTCATAATCTCAGGCTCATGAAATGGAGCCCTGGGTTGGGCCCCACGCTCAGCATGGAATCTGCCTGAGTTTCTCTCTCTTCCTCTCCCGCTGCCCCTCCCCACCCAGTTCTAGAGCACCTATGCTCCTTCTCTCTCTCAAATAAATAAAGAAGCAAAAACAAAGCATACCAAACTGGTCTCCAGAGTGGCGGTGCAGAAGACCTGGGTGGGAATATCTAGTTCACTTGGCCTTTGCTTGCCAGTCCCCGCTGCCCTTATTTATTTATTAATGTGGAGCCAGCATTGTGAAAGAGATGAGTTTAAAAAAAAAAAAAAAGGCGGAATCGTGGGGCTTTAACCCGGGGTTTTTCAGTGGTAATGAGCCATAACAACTGTGCATATGCGAATTGGTCACTTGCCACACGCAATCCCACATCAGTCAGCTGCTGTTTCCTTTTCCTCCTTTATGGCCCTGAGAGCCTTTCTCTAAGGTTATTGGAAGCTCTTCATAGGGCTGATACGTTAACTATTTTTTTTGCTATGTGTTATATGTACCTGTTTTGAAAACTTTTTTAATAGTAAAATGTTCATCTGGAGACCCAAAGTATTCAGTGTTTGCCTATGTATTGCTCTTGTAGTGTTTTATCCTAAGAAAATACTCAGATTTGGGGTGGTGGCTGGCCCAGTCGGAGGAGCCTGCAGCTCTCGATCTTGGGGTCCTGAGTTTGAGCCCCACGTTGGGTGCAGAGATCACTTAAATAAATAAATAAACTTTAAAACTGTTTTTGAAGTTAAATATTTTTTAAAAAGAAAATATTCAGATTTTTGGAGCCAAGATATTGGTTCTGGTGCTATTTACATTAGAGAAAATTGGAAACCAAGTGTTTGTGGTATATTAATGTGTGTGAAGCGCTTAGAATGGGTTTCCTGTGAATGATTTGGAAATGATTAGGAGCCTGCTAAGGAAGAAAGCAGCATAATGACCAACAGAATCCCAGCTAGGATAAAATAAAAAAATCACACATGGGCTTTAGAAAAGGTTGCAGGAAGAGACACCAAAATATTAATAGTATTAACTGAAGTTATTTCTCAGTGCTAGAATTAGTGAGCCCTTCATCTTTGCACTTCTCCGATTTTCCAAATTTTCTATAAGATATGTATTACTGTACGTATTTTTGTAAAAAGAGATTATTGTTACCACATCACTCTCTCAAACTCCAGTGCCCAGTAGATGCCTTACTTGGAGGCTTCTTAAAACACAGATCACTGGGTCCCTCTCCCAGACTTCCTGGGGTGGGGCCTCAGATTCTCCATTTCTTTCTTTCTTTTTTTTTTTTTTTAAGATTTATTTATTTATTTGAGAGAGAGACATGGGGGGGGATGGGGGGAGAGAATGCAGAAGGGAGGGGCAGAGAGAGAGGGAGAGAAAATCTTAAGCCGACTTTGCACTGAGCACAGAGCCTGACTCAGGGCTCAATCTCAGGACCCTGAGATCACGACCTGAGCCGAAACCAACTGCACCAGCCGGAAATGCAGCCCCTGAGATTTTGCATTTCTAACAAGGCCCCAGGTCATGCTGCTGGTCCAGGCAACATGCTTTGAGAATCATGACTCTAGACTAAAGGGTATTTTTCTCTCCCATTGCCCTGTTTCCATTTAGGTTAAAGTGATGAAGAACACAGGTGTCTGTTCTTCTTGATCTTTGAAGACTGATTGTTTCCACTCACTGAGAAGGAGCCAGAACATTGCCACAAGCCCAGCAGGCAAGTGTCCTCATTCCACAGCCAATCCGACCTTCTTGGAAGACCTATGTTCCACATGTTCCTTCCCTAAAGCTACCAGGCACATCCCTTTCCTTCTTATTTTCCAACCAAATGAACTTTGGGGAGTCTGGGGACATTTCTCATTAGTAGTCAGTTCCTTTTTTATTCTTTGAAGTTTTTATTTTATTTATTTATTTATTTATTTATTTGAGAGAGAGAAACAGAGATAGTGACAGAGATCATAACAAAGTGGGGAGGAGAGAGAAGAGAAGCAGGCTCCCCGCTGAGCAAGGAACCCAATGCAAGACTCCGTCCCAGGACCCTGGGATCAAAGCCCTGAGCCAAAGGCAGACACTTAACTGACTGAGCCACCCAGGTGTCCCCAGATCTCATATTTTGAATTAACTTTCACCCATGACAGGTGGGTCCTCCCAGCCAGACCAAAAACTCTCAGTGGGTCCGGGAACCCCTGCAAAGGCCTGTCACAGGTGCTCAGTAAGTGTGTGTTGGTTTGACTGGGTCCCCTCCAGGGACCGTTTTCGGCTGGGAGGACACAGTGGGAGAGCAGAACTGGCTGGACCTTACCTTCATGAAGCTTTCATTCTAGTGGGAGAGCGTACAGTATCACAAAAAGATAATCATCTCATGGATGGGGGGGGAGGGCTGTGAAGGAAAAAAAGTAGAAGAACAGAATTATAAGTAATGGGGGGGGTTCCATTATTTGGGGACTCAGAAAGGGCCTTTTGAGTCTGCATGGTGTTGGCCTTCCCTAGGGTGGAAGGGACAAATAGGGCAGATCTCACTGGGTCTCCCAGGCTTGTGTTTCTCAAAGGGCAACAAGCATGACGCCCAGCGATTTCAATTCACTATTCAACAGGTCTGGGCTGGAGCCTGAGACGCTTCATCTCCATCAAGCTCCCAAGTGGGCTCCAAGTTGCTGGTCCAAGGACCAACCTCTGAGTAGCACAGAGTTAGGCCATAGTAGGGAGTTTAGAATTTAGTCTAATTACAATGGGGTCCACTGAGAGTTTGAAGCTAGAGAGGGGCAGATATCCCATCTATGTTTTTAAGAGATGATTCTGGGGGAGAGAATGGGTGGAAGGCTCCAGAGCAGAGGCAGAGAGGCAGGAGATCCGGGGCCAGTGGAGGGTGCTGGGTCCCTGGATGTGGCAGGGGAGGTGTGGAGAAACGGTCCGGGTCCCAGAATGTGTGTTGGAACTAGGGCTAGCAGGACACGCTGTGGAACTAGGCACTGGGGAAGGAGCGTGGGGGGAAAGCAAAGGAGATTTAACCTGCCAGCCAGCAGGTGGGTCTGTACAACTCCAAAACAAAGGGCAGGACCACGCTGACCTTCATCTTCCCATCAACCCATCAAGGATTTACTTGGGACTGAACTGCGTGGCTTTTTAGCACCACGCACACAGAATGTGAACTCCAGGCCTTCCCGACAGAAGGGGCAGGGAAGGCGCGTGGTAAGTTTTCACTCTGTGTCCTGGAGCATCAGCTCAGAAAGGAAGGCGCATGGCTGCAGGTGGCAGACAGGCTCTGGAAGGTTCCAGGAGAGTCCAGTGGGCACCTGGTCTCCCGTGAACTTCAGGCTGGCCTGGCCCGTCTCGAGAGGTCCCAGGCTCCTCCCAGGGAGGCAGCCACATCCCATGCCCACTCCTACACTTCCCACAGAGCTGGGCCTGGGAGCACTCTGGACTAGGACCCCTGCCCCATACTCCCATTTACTCACACAACACCAGCTTCCGTTTCTGAGTTCCCTCTGAGCAGGTTATTCCCTGCATTTCCATCTCATTCCACCAGGAATGCGATTCCGGACTTAGCTGCCTGCAGCTGGGCAGTCATTCGCCTTGAAGCCCTGGCCTGAGTGAAAGAGCCCATCTTGCAGGTCTGGGATGGCCCCGGGGATGGCTGGAGACACGGCAAGGACAGTGCCCAGAGCACCCACCTGGCCAGGTATGCTGGAGTCTATGAAATTAGGGCTTAGGGGCGGGGCTGAGGACTGTAGGGCCAGAGAGTGGGAGAGGGCTGCGGGGGAGCTGAGCTGGGTGCCAGCGGATCTGGCTTGGAAAGGGAGAACTGCAGGACCCCGGTGATGTCAGCATAATCCGGGGGGGCAGAGCCCTGTGGGCAACACAAGCTTTGCTCCATTTCTTCTTTTAATGGTGCTTCACGAATCCATGTCCATGGTGCTGGCCAGTGTCTGCCTTTGTCCTTTTCAGGCACACCACGTCCAGCTGAGTGGGTGGGAGAACACTGACATCACCATTCTCCGATTCTGGACTACCTCGACTGTTATTTGCTTCTTTCTCTCTTAGGAAGATGTAGTGGTTATTTGAGCTTTATTCCAGAGGCACATGGACTGCCGGGGCCAGCTGTGTCGGGGTGAGGGCCAAGACCATACACGCCGTCCTGCCCACGTGCCAGTTCCCCGGCGGAAGGGGCCTCGGAGCACGTGGTGCATTCACCCCCACAGCACCCTGCAGGGAAAGCCAATTTCACTGAGAGGACTCGGAACGGCGCGAGGCGAGAGAGGGCTGAGAGCACAGGCTTTGGGCTGATTCAATCTGTAACAACACGCTCTGGAGAAGCGTCTGGAATGGACAGCAAAGTGTAAGGGGTGGGACCAGGGCGAGGGTATGCCAAGTGAGAGCAGAGAACAGGAGGCCAAGGGCCAGTGAGCCAGATTTCCCTGGAGTTGGGGGGCGGGAGAGTGTTCCAGGCTGGGGATTTATCACAGCCCAGGTATTCCCGGCCAGCTGTGCATAGAGCCCACCCTATGCCGAAGAAAAGCCGCCCACACCCCAGGCCCCGCGGCACGATGCCAGCTTCCCTGGAGGATCTCAGTAAAGGGAAGAGTGAATGAATGAATGAATGAATAAACGAACGAAGGAAGGAAGGAGTGAGGAAACAGACACAACGGCAGCAGCTTGTTTAACTCACAGCCTTACTACCCACCCCCCGAACAATTGGCCTATTCCCTCTCAGACCTTGACTCCCTGCCGAAATAAGGAGTGGGGCCAGGGGGATCCTGTCCCTGGGGCTGACCCCAGAGCTGCAGCATCTCCCTCCTGACAGCTGTGGCTGGGGTTGCATGGTCCCCAGACACAGACCTCCAGCAAGCCTGCCACCTATGCCTCTGGCGCCACATGGCTCACTAACTGCTTTATGACCACCTGTTACGTGCTCCCCTCTGTGCTCGGGGCCGCAGGGAGAGGAGAGAGCCCTGTGGGATATCCGTCCTGTCTGCAGAGAAAGGTAGGCCATATACAGACCGCAGAGGGCACAGAGCTGAGTCACACCATCCCATTTGAGACTCCCTGGTGGTGCCGGCTGCTGGGAAGCAGTCAGCGGTCAGCCCTCAGCTCCGAACCGTACTTGTAGGACTGCCTGGGCTACAGAACCACTGACCCCAAGTCGTGTCTGTCTGAGGATGCCTGCAAAGGTCCCCGGGGGTTGGCTGAAGCTGCCGGGGCTGCCTCATCAGCTTCTCTTCTGCCCTTCCAGCTCCTTCCCTCGGCCTCCTGTAGGAGTCCATTCCCTGGGGCACTCCTAACTAACGTCCTCATACTGAACTTTGCCTTCTGGCCACTGCCCAGAGCCCCCAGCCTTGGAGCAACAGGGACTACAACACCGAATATAATTCATACAGTAACTCTCAGCATTAATTCTATAGCTCAGACTCTAAGTGCTAGAAGAACTAGTGGGTATAGAAATAAATGCTGTGAGATTGGGTATAGAAATAAATGCTGTGAGATGCTTCCTGAAAATACAGTTCTCCTTAGCAATTATTAAGTTTTTAGTAATTAACTTGTAGAGCACAAATTCATATACGTTAGAGTCTCGTTTATTAATATGAACCATTGCTTCTCTTGTATTTTATGTATGATGCTCAGCTCTGGGGTCCCTGATGGACAGGAGGTGGTGTAGCCTGGGGACAGTGAGATGGTTTCTTTCCTGCAGGGCTCAGCCAGCCAGGAAAAATGCCAATTAAGGCAAAGCTGTCTGCGAGGAATCATTTCAGTTGTCATGTTAACCTCACGACCTGGGGAATCACAGACTGGGTACTATCTCCCCAACTCTCCAGGCAAACTGTGCGCCTTTAATTGGCATCCATTCCTTTGGGGCGTGGTGACCCCTACCTAGTAATGCTGAACTTTGCATTAGAACCAATGCAAATGTGGGACGCCTGGGTGGCTCAGTTAGTTGGACGACTGCCTTCGGCTCAGGTCATGATCCCGGAGTCCCGGGATCGAGTCCCACATCGGGCTCCCAGCTCCACGGGGAGTCTGCTTCTCTCTCTGACCTTCTCCTTGCTCATGCTCTCTCTCACTGTCTCTCTCTCAAATAAATAAATAAAATCTTAAAAAAAAAAAAAAAAGAACCAATGCAAATGAAATGAAAGAACCAAGCAAAGCCTGCGGTCTGTCTGCCCGCCTGAGACCCCTGGGTGGGCCTGGGACAGGAGGAGGCCAGAATGGGCACCCCTATGTGAATGTGTTAGGAGATACAGGCTAGCACAGACCTTCACTGGCAGCCAACAGCACGTGCTGGAAGAGAAACTGCACCGTAGTCCCCAGAACCAAACAAAATGCAACCAACTACCTTGGAGAATCGTGGCATTTTGTTACTAATTACCTTTTTCAGATGCTTCCACTACTGAATTATCCCTTATGTTATTATTGATTACATTCATCATCATTACAGATAGCTGGCTGGTGCAGCGGATGGGAGACAGTCTGCATGCCCATCCTTGCAGGCCTGGCCAACGGAACCAGCTACCAGAAGTCCTACCAATGGGAGGACCACAGGCTCTTTGGGGTGCAGTGGGATTTGGGGGTGGTGGCTGGCTGGTCCTAGGGCCTCGGGAATGAGGCCAGGGCACTTGCCCTCACTGGCTGAGGACCTGGAAATAGTCATGGGATACTGGTTGGTGTCTGTCAATTTGTCTAAGCTGACCCTGGAGGGGCTCCTGCTCCTTGAGGAGCAGAGGTGAGTGGGGTGCCTGGGTGGCTCAGTCGGTTAAGGCTCTGACTCTTGATTTTGGCTCAGGTCATGATCTCAGGGTGATGAGATAGAGCCCCATGGGCTCTGCTCTCAGCGGGAAGTCTGCTTGAGATTCTGTCTCTCTCCCTCCCCCTCAGCCCCTCCCCCACTTGTGCAGGCTCACTCTTGCACTCTCTCTCTCCTTCTAAAATAAATAAATTTTAAAAGAGAGAGAGCGAGCGAGAGAGCATGCAGAAGTGAGTGAGAAAACACAAAAACAAAGACACCTCTTTACAAAATGGGAAGGAAGCGTTTTAGAGTTAGTTGGGGAGAAAGCCCCTTGCTGTCCCCCTCTCTCCCAGCCCCTCTGCTCCATCAAGAACCAGCACAGGGACAATCAGGAGGAAACTGAGGGCGAAACCTAGGAGCAGTGGCCACTGATCTGGCGCTGGCTCTTTGCAGCAGTGGGAGGAGAAGGGCCAGGAGCGCGAGTAGAACACAGGAGCCATGGGGGAATCCAGGGGCTCTTGGGAGGGGCTGGGGACAGTAGGCCAGAAATCGGCTGTATGGAAGTTCTGAGTTTAAAACTACTTAAACTATTAAAACTATTTTCAAACTATGGCTAGTCTGTGCTAGATGTGGTGCATAATTTATCTTTTAAATTCTTCCATCGGCTCCGGAGGCAGCTGTAATTTTCACATTGTACAGAAGAATTAATCCAAGGATCTGAGGCTGCAGGAAGTCCACGGTGACTGGGCTGGAGGTGGGTGCGCTTTGTGAGCTGAGACGGGCGCTCAGGCTAAGGGATCCTCACCTGGGCAAGCGCTTCCTGCTGCGGAAGCCACAGAAGGGATTTCGCTCCTGATGGGATTCTGGAGTCAGCAGTGTCCCAAGAACAAGGTTCCCAGCCCTGAACGGTGTGTCTCCTCTTGGCTGCCTCCCAGACATCTGTTCTTGCTCTATCACCCCCTCCCCCGAGCCACTGGCTCCAGCTTCCCTGCTGGGGAGCCCCCTTGATCCAGGGAGTACAGACAGCCCCCTGTGCTGGGAAGCCACCACTCCCAGCACCTTGTTTCCATCCCAGTACTCAGGTCCGAGCAGGCTGGAGAAGCATAACTGAGAGTGCTCGCTGTACCAATGCAATGGTTGTAAGAGGCGGTCAAGGCCACGGCAAGAGTGTAGTCTTCAGGGTAGGTAGACCCATGTTCTGGCTTTGCCATCTGTAGGGAAGAATTTTTGGAGCAAGAGGCCCTTCTGACAGACTGACATTGTCTGCCTCTCCTCCGTGGTGACCCCAGTGGACTTGGCCATGCAGAGCATTGAGCTGGGTCAGACAGCCGTGGGAGTCACTGTCCAGCAGATGTCCCTCTGGTGCAGTGTGACTGCACTGGGGTAGCCGGCGGTGCATTCTAAGAATGGGTGACATGGAGAACCCTTTCCCTGGTGCGCTCCAGGCAAGTGATCCCAGCAGGGCCCTGCCAAGTACGGGGCAGCCAGGACCAACCGGCACAGGGCCACAAGCACGGCAATGCAAATGCTCTGGGAAGCTCTGCTGACTTGGCTCTAGGGCCATTCCTTGATGATACATTGTTTCTAGAACATTTGACCTCTTCAGAGGGTATCATTTTAAAAGTTTCCATACTGATGTTTTCTATTTCCTTTATTATCTCTCACGCTGATTGCCCCCTCCTTTATTACCTGCTCTGATTTGATGCCTGGTAATCATTACTTTGGAAAAACCCATGATAAGATAATCCTTCATCATCATGGGAAAATCGACAGGGTCTGAGAGCAGGCCAGGATTTTGTCATAGGTCTAAGGAGTTTCTTATTAAGTACACCAGAAGAACTGTATCTGTCATCTACCCTGGAACTTAAAGACAGCCCCGATGTGCTGTCCCCCCTCTATCCCCATCAGTGGCTTTAATCCAGTCACCCGAAACCTACAGTGGGCTCATATCTCCAGTTTCCCCGGGGTGCTGCTCAGATTATTTCCAAAATTTCCAATGGTTCCAAGCTCCAGGGGAGATCCTGACCAAAGGACGCCTCCCTCCAGCTTCATGTCACCTGCAGCCACCTGCCTGAAATGGGCCATTGTGATGCATCACTGTTTGTCCTACCCAAATGGTGAAGGCCAACACTTACAGGCTGAGCCTTGAGGGCATCTCTTGTCTGGTCCTTACAGCAACCCCAGGTTGGGGGGGAGGGATCTCATGCCTTCCTACAAATGGGAAAGCTATTGCACAGAGAGGTTAAGTAACTGGCCCAAGGCCACAGAGCATGTAAATGACAGAGTGGCGGCTTGCACCTGGCCCTGGCCCCAGAGCCTCTGTGCTAGAAGGCCATGCCACGCTGTTTCACCCTCTGCCCCAGCTCCCAACACCTTGATGAAGCCTGTCCTGCAGGCTCTGCCTCTCACCCTGTGCTCTGACACTGAATGGCAGCATCCTTCTGGACCACTCAGCCGAGTGTAACACTCGATTCTATAGAATCTTGCTTCATTTTAAGTTCTGGTCCTAACTGGATAAATGGATGACAATGTTCAGAGGATGAGGGCGAGGGTGAGAGCCACAACCCTGTCCTTTCTGGAGCCAGCACACGGCCCTGCCACTTCCGTCCTTGCTGGCTTGCTGTCACCTGCAGGGGCCCCTCTGACCATAGGGCAGTTTCTCTACGCAGGGCCCCTCCAATCTTCTCCTGGCTCCCTCCACAGGAGGCTCACTTGGCCTGGTCTTTCATCCCGGCAGGGATTCAGGCTCTAGGTTGGCTCACGCTCAGCCTCTCGCCTCTGCCTGGGTCTGCAAAGAGTTCACCATCATGTTTTTGGAAAGGCTTCCAAGAGCTGGAGGCCAGGTTCACTCAGAGGGTGCACCCTGGGAGTGGGGGCGGAGGGAGGGCAGGGGTGGTGCAGGGACACACCCCTCGGCAGCGAGCCCCGACAGGAGAGGGCGGGCGGGAGGGAGCCTCTGAGCTGAGAACCCCTGGCTGTGTACAGTGCCCACCAAGGGGCCCGCTGCCCCAAGGCCTGCACCCTCTGCAGAGCCTCCTATCTGGATCTTGGCCCTCACTCATTTGTTCCCCAGCCTTCCCATGGGTCACACCCCGTGTTACCTTGAAGCAACCCCCTGACCTGTAGAGAGAGGAACCATTCTCACCTGCCTGGTTCTCCCCACAGAGCAGCCCAGGGTGTCCTGGTTCCACTCACTCAGCCTCCTCTCCATCCCTGCCCCCACCGGCCCAGGGCCGCCTCTGTGCCCAGGCATCACAAGCCAGGGCCGATGTTGCTTGGCTGAAGTAGCTCCAGAACAGAGGTCCTTGTTCCCACATGAACTGCCCCCTGCTCTGCCCAGAGTTACTGATTCTGCCTTCTCCTCATGCCGGATGACCCACCATGAGAACTGTGGGCTGGCACACCTCTTTCAAAGACAGATGCCCTGCCAAGTGGGGGGTAACTCTGTGGCCAGTGTCTTCTACACCTTCATGTGGATTAGCACAAAGAACCAGCTCTCTCCTAGTAACTGGGTCAGATCATCAGAGGGTGGGGGATCGAGTGAGAGTTTTGAAGGTTGGGGGGTGAGGGTGGGTGACTTGGGAACACAGAGTAATTCCCAGTTGGGCAGGCCCCAGGGGGGAGAGGAATTTGAGCTGTGAATGAAGAGCATGGAAGTACCCAGAAAAAAGTGGACAGTAAGTGCCTGTTTCACTGCCCTCCACAAAAATGGCCAACGCGGAGTGAGGACAAGCCAGGGCTGCAGACACTGAGGGTGGTTCGTAACTTCCCCAGGGTCCCCATCACCTGGCCAGAAGCTCAAAGCTTAGACAGTCAATGTCCTTAGTGTGGAGTGGGCACAGAGGACACACGGGCACACACACAGTCTCAAGGAAAACACAGCAATGCCCAGAAACCCACCCCAAACACGTGTCCCTAGCCAAGGAGGCTGCGCTAATCAGCAGGAGGGGGCAGATCAAGCCCACTTCCTTTTATTGCAACTTCTACCCTTCTAGAATTTCTCCTCCTCTGCAGGTCCAGGCCACAGAGACATTAATCCCTATTCAAATGAGCCTTCCAGGTTCTTCCTCCATTAGGAAAAAAAAAAAAAAATCTCTCAAAACACCCCAAAGCGAGGCTCCAAAATCCTGGCAGCAAGCAGTGTGCACAGTCCCGGGAAGAGAGGGAGAGGGCTGTGGGCCTCACCTGGCCTCTCTTGTTGGAAGGCAGAAATGCGACCCTGCCTTCCCTCCTCCGCCTGCTCCCCTCTCCCTGCAACAGCTTTCATAAACAGTGATTACTTCAGTCCTGTGAATTGTCCAGTCAGGGTGACGGGGTGGGAGCCAAGGGCTGGAGCGTGGAGCTCAGATCTCCGAGGAAAGCAGCCCTCCCTTCCCTCCTCCGCCTGCCCGCTCCAGGTGGGAGTTGAGGAGGAGGGCACGGCTCTGGCTGAGACCAGGGATGACAGAAACATTTTCCCAGCAGCCAGATGAGTGCAGAGCCCTAGTGGGGGAGGGGAGGGAGGCAGAGCTTGCTGACCTGCTCGGAGGTGGGGTCACCCTACCTACATGCCAGGAATTTGGGCCTCTCCAAAACTCTTCTGCCTCCAAATCAAGAGCCCTGAAATTGTAGCTTTGGGGATTAGCCTCGGGCTGCCTCTCTGGTTAAAATAGGCTGGCATATTGAGGACAGCATGGAGTGTTAGTCAACTTGTCTTTGATAGGAGATATTTGGGAAATAGGGGTTAAATGAATGAACACGTGAGTGAAGGACACTGCAGCTCCTGGTAGAAATCGAAGTTGGGGCAGAAAGCTCTGGGTGTTTCAAGGGAAGCAGGTGGGGATGCCACCAAGAGAGCGGAGAGAAGGGGTACCAGGTCAAATTCTGCCATGTCACTGTTGTGCCCTGGGCCAGCCAGGGCTGCAGGGGGCCTTTCCTCAAAGAGCAGGACTCTATTATCAGCCACTCCAGATACACTACCCCCCTCGGAGAAGTTGGGACAATCGTCCTCTGGGAAGGTGATACTCAGAATTGCTTTAGCTCAACCGCAGGAACCATCTACTCAGGGGATATCCAAATTTTTTTACAGTTGTAGGAGCCCCCTTGTTACAAATAAGATTTTGTGCAAAAACAGACCCACACAGAACTGCTTGGGATCAGCTCAGTGAATCCCTTTAATGAACGTCAAACTAGGGGTGCCTGTGTGGCACAGTCAGTTGCGCATCTGACTCTTGGTTTCAGATGGGGTCATGATGCGGGGTTGGGATCTCTGAGTCACAGGATCAAGCCCTGCATCAGGCTCCACGTTCAGCTCTGTCTTTCTCTCTGCTCTCTCTCTCACATCAATAAATCAATCTTAAAAAAGAAAATAGAACACCAATCTAATCCAGCTTCTCATGCTGAAAAAGTAAATCAAGGTCCAAAGAGGTCAAGCTGTGTCCTCATTCTCCATTACAACCACCTTTCAGGCAACTGGACTCCTCTTCTGTTCTTCCCGAGTGGGGCCTGGGACGCCTGTAATCTTTTAAAAGGTTTCATAGGTCATTACCTCTAATAGGTTTAGGAATTGCTGCATGAAGCATTGGCTTGAAGGTGAAGAGTAAATTAGTAGCAGAGACTGAGCCCAGCAGCTCTTGGAGTCACACAGACCAAAGTCGATGACAATGATTTCACAGAAGCTACTGGAAAGGATTTCTAGTACTGAGGTTGGCTTGTGTTGAACATGGTGCCCCAGAATGGCCACTGACGAAGCCCTCAGTATGTTCTGGTGAACAGGTAATTTTTTGTCATCTTTGGGAGTCTCTCAGGCTGGGCGCGTTTCCCTGTCCCTCTCAGCTCAAATTTGTCTTTGTGAGGAGTCTTACCCCAAGTCAGTCCCACAGGTATGGAAATGGGGTAAAATGATTATATCCTGGAGCTGAACTGCCAGCAGGAAATGGAGCGCTCAGCTACATCAAGCCATTCTGGATGAATCAGTGGGGCTTGCCAGCGACTCAAGGCCCCAAAAAGAAAGGAAGGAGGTAGCCTTGGATTGCCTCGCTGTCACTGGCTACGATGTGAAGGCTCGCCAACAGCTTCCTTTGTGGTCCCAAAGGGGTCACTCCACAGGATGAAAACATCAGGATCTCGACTAAGTCCCCACTCAAAGACCCAAACATTGAACAATGTGTCTAAATTCACTTCCATTAGGCCCATTTCTTCCCTTCCCAGGTCCTGGCTTTCCACTAGCAGCAGCCTTAGCTGGGAAGAGTGGGCTGAGGGAGTGGGTCCTGCTGCCAGCGCTCTGGAGCATTCGAGCATTCCTTAGGAAAACAAGGAGAGCACCAACCCCTGAGTCATACCATGGGAGCTGTCCTATGGAAACACAGACGAAAAACCTGAAGAGAACTCGGGGACATACAGAGGAACCATCAGCCAGGCAGAATGACCAAGAAGTTGAGACGGCTCTCCCTACAAGTATGGCAAGCCAATGCGGCTGTGGGGATCCAGAACATTGCCTGGGTGTTGCCTCTCGGAGCACACCAACCCTCAGAAGATGTGCCGGCTCTAATAAAAAGGCAGATATTATCAAGTGTTAGCAAAGTGGTGAGAGACTGGGGTCCTCATATATGGGCTGGTGGGAATGTAAAATGGCTCCATGAGGAACAGTATGGTGGTTTCCCAGAAGGTAACATGTGGAGCCACCGTATGACCTGGCATTTCCAGGGTTAGGTAAACACCCTAGAGACATGCCAACCTACGTCCACACGAAAACCTGGACGTGAATGTTCGCGGCAGCGTCATCTACAAGAGCCACACGTAGAAACGACCCAAACATCCAGCCACTAAAGAATGGAGACATAAAATGTGGTCTTACCCATAGAAGGAGTGTCATTCCCAAATAAAAAGCCATGAAGTACTGATACATACTACGAGTGCATGTGCCCTAAAAACACGCAATGGGGAAGAAGCCAGTCACGAGAGGCCACGTGTTACATGATCCGGTTCATACAAAATGGCCAGAGGGGGCAAATCTCTTTAGAGACAGGAAGTAGACGATCGGTGACCTAGAACGTGGAATGGGGAGAGACTGCTAAATGGGGACCGAGTTCTGCTTTGCAGGACGAAAGTGTTCTAAAACTATTGGTGGTGACGGCTGCACAGACGTGAATATACTAAAAGCCACTGAATTGTACAACTTTAACTGAGTGACTTGTATGGCCCATTCACTATATCTCAATAAAGCTGTTATTTTTAAAAACCTAGAGGGACGCCTGGGTGGCTCAGCTGGTTAAGCGGCTGCCTTCGGCTCAGGTCATGATCTCATCGTCCTGGGATCGAGTCCCACATCGGGCTCCTTGCTCAGCAGGGAGCCTGCTTCTCCTTCTGCCTCTGCCTGCTACTCTATCTGCTTGTGCTCACTCTCACTCCTCTCTCTCTCTGACAAATAAATAAATAAATAAAATCTTTAAAAAAAAATAAAAAATAAAAACCTAGAAAATTTCCCAATACCTAGGTTCTGCTTAACAGACGCATCCTCTGCTCGACTTCCCCAAGGCTTAAGGAAGGCAGGCACCAACAAAAGCTGGGGTCACTCTCCCCTCGCCAGTGGCCTTGACCCGTAATTCACAACAACCAACAGGCCAACCTGTTCGCTCCAGAAACAACTTAACAGGATTGTCAGCCAGGATCCATAGCCAGAAAAGAAGGAGCCCTGGGAAAAGGAGTGTGCCAAGTTCAGTTCTGTGATATCATTTGGGAGGGTCACGTGTACATTTGCTTCTGGTTTGTATCTAATTTGAAAAAGCCGACCTAGATTGTGTACTGTATTATTAGGCAATTTTTCCAGCTTGGAGTCTCGGTGTTGCTCCACACGATTTGTTCAGAGGATGAACTCACTTCTCTGCTGATGCAGAAACATTCCGCCCCAGGTTGCTGTCCCAGGATGGGCAGGCTTGGCACAGCCAGCTTTCCTATTCCGTCCTCCATGAGGATGCAAGCCAGGCCACCATGGGGAAAGAGCTCTTACCCCACAGGGGAAGCTTCCCTCTCGCTAGCTGGCCTCCTGCATGGTGGAGGGGGCGCAGGGGAGACCGTGAGAGGGCAGGGGGCAGAGCCGACTGGTACTCTCCCAGGCAAGGCACCGACAGAGGGGGCTTCCCTATGGAACAAAAGGGAGTTCGAAAGAAGACAGCCCACATTCCTCTTTTTCTAAATACAGGCTCAAGATGTGCAGCGGGAAAGTTAAATTATGTGGCAATTCTCAAAGTCATCCACTAAAGATAAACTCTCCCTTCACAGGAATTACTCATCTCACTCCATCATGAAACCTCGGGGTCTATCACTATTCAAATTTATTGAGCAATGACATGCAGAATGTATTGTATAAAGGACCTGTTTCATCACCCCATTCCCCAAGCTATTTCTTTTTTTTTGTGCTAAGTCATGAGAAGTCTGGCAAGTTAAAAACCAAAACAAAAACTAACAAGGACGCATGTGCACGCGTTAAAACACACACACGCACACAAACACACACAAAGATGGGAAAAAAATTCCTTCGTGGAAGTTACTATGAGGCAGGCAGCTTCAGAAAGGAAAAACACAATCTCTGACTAATATGAAGGAGACTTCAAATTGCTCTTGGCAACAGTCTCTCAGCCCCAGATTCCCCTCCCTCTATTCATCTCTGCAGTTCCCAGCCAAAGGAAAATAAAGTGAACAGCTCTCTCCCTGGCCCAGCCCAGAAGACTGAGTAAGGGCTGAGCAGACAAACATCCCCGTGCAAATGCACACCTGTGTAATTGCTACAAACACGGGACAGCCAGTGGGGTGCTCACTGCCCTTACTGGGCTGATAATCTCAGATCAGGAGAAAATGCCTTTATCCGGGCACTCTGACATCAAAACAGAATGCAATGTGATCTTGTGACCCCCCAAACACAAGATATTTTCTAAAGGGGACGGGAGAGGGAGAAGGAAGAAGAAAAAAAAAGTCCTCCCAGAAGTGCCTGTGTCAGTTCCAAAGAAGGAAGGCCCCAGAACATTACTTGGAGGGGTTTGGCTTCAAGGAAAGATTTATCAGTTCACCTTCCTCACAAAAATGATAGTTAATTTTAGAGGTAGTGATCTTACACCTATTATACCATTCAAGATGGAAGGACAGGTAACAGGCCAAATGTCCTAGAATATTTATGGCTGTTCTGTCCCAAAGATTCATCTGCCACCATTTTATTAGGACAGATATGTCAGGTCAGCTAAAATGGAGATGGACAGGGGCATCAGGAAATGGCCCTGAAGTGCGGGTACAAGCAAGTGGAACAGGGTCTTTGGCATTGAGCCCCGAAACGCCCTGGCAGGCTAGTGTGGGCTGCTCCGAGAATTACAGATGGCCTAGAGACATGGGTTCTAGTGCTGGCTTTGCTACCAAGTCCTGTGAACACGGATGAGCCTCCCCAGTGGTTGGATGAGGGCTGTAAGCACAGCTCTGGCCTTCTGTGTGTGTGTGCGTGTGTGTGCGTGTGTGTGTGTGTGTGTGTGTGTGTGTGTAAAGCGGCTGATGCCTCAGGACAGTGATGCTCTGAGGGCAGTTCCCACGCTGTTGGCCCTGCTCCAGAGAGGGGCCAGTCCTCCTGGAGGCTGCATGGGGCTCCTGACATCTCCAGCTGGGACGTGCCAAAACTAAAAGCCCATCTTGGAACCCACAACCGTGAACTGATCATCGCAGCTGCAGGGGTTCAAAAAGCTGTGTGCCTACTGTGTACCTTCCACAGGTCCGCTAGGGCCGCGGATGAGTCCTTGTGACTGCAGCATGGGGACAGGCCAGCTTTCCAGCCGTCCACCTGCCTCCTCACCCAGGCCTCCTGCCATTCCTCCTTCTCCCACATATGGTCTCATTAAATCCGTTCAATCAAATAAATAAATAAATCCAGTGAGTCCCCACTAAAGGATGAGTCACTGCCATTCCCACTGACAGAGCCCCGGGACCCGGTTGGACTTCACCTGCTGAAGTCCTTAGCCCTTAACGCTTCGCAACGTGCCTGGAATCACACATTAGACGACACAGTAGTTGTTGAATAAATGACAGACTGAATGGAAAGAAACTAAGGTTCAAAACAGTTACTACTGTTAACACTTACACACAATTTGTGCTGTGCTATAATGATATCAGGGGATTCCTGCCTTCCCTAACTGAAGTGTAAGATTCTAAAGGCTGTAGGTGTAATGGGCTGCTTTGACTCCTGGCTCGGTCACTGACAAGCTGGACTTAACCCCATTAAGCCTTAGTTTCCACATCTGCAAAGTGGGACTAGTGGTTATCTGATGAGGGATGTGGGTTACAGGAGATAATGTGTGCCAAGCACAGTCTGGCACCTGATCTCTGAATGTCCCATCTCCTCCTTCCCTGCCATGTACCCTCTGGTTTACTCCCAGCACTGACGCACCACGATAGGCCTTGAGTTCTATGCAACCTCCAGGCCTTTGCTCTTTTGTTCTCCCTCTGCCCCAATATCATTTCCAATCAGAAGCCCTTCTTGACCCTCTGGCTGCCAAAATGCCTGTGATCTGATTGCAAAGGGCCTCTCCTGGCTGTCTGGGGAAGACAACCTACTTGCTACCTAGCTTCACTATTCTGTGTAAGCCTTATCTCTGTGTGGTTGTCCGGAGGTAGGGGCTCAGGCCTGACTCCGGTCTGCATCTCCCCAAGGTCTCTCTCAGAGATGCTGGGTGGGTTCCAAATCTACCAGTTTCATGAAGTTCTGGAAACCAGGCGGGTGTGGCACTGGTGTCCCGTGGATCTGGGTAAGGCGCACTGGACTCAGTAGACCCCCTTGGCCTCAGGCCCTCCTCACCTGTAAAATGCAGATGATGAAGACACCTGCCCTAGGTATGGTAGTTGGGGAGAGTTTAGAAAAGAGTACGAGACATCAGTGCCAAGACAGAGCACTGGCTGACCCCGGCAATTTTAGGGAGAGTGACTTTATTCTCCTTTTCAGCCCAGGTTGGGCTTTAAGGGCGGTAGCCAGGTTACTTTCCTTTCCTGGAGATCTATCCAGAGGGGGTTCCTGGCCCTTCTGATCCCCCAGTTCATCACTGGGTAAAGGAGTGGAGCTTAAACTTGAACCTGGCAGGACCTTCCCCTCCCTTCCCACAAAACCTTCTATCCAATCTGGAGAAAACAGTCTGATTGTTTGAAACACTTCCTTTACATTTTCAAAATTCGGCACTTGGAGGAGGAATTGGAAGGGATATGCCAACAGCCTGCAAATGAATCATGGGAACGGGGCTGCCCCCTGTGAAACCCAGCACCGGGGGTTCAAAGAAAGAGCGCAGTCGTGCCCTGCCCGCCTGCCCACAGCCAGGACAACAGAAGCCAGAAACTCAGGCGGGCAACGAACCGGATGCACCCCGGAGCCCTCACCGCAGGCACGCGGAAAACTGCACCGCACTAGGCACGCTCGGCGAGGGGCTCTTCGCAGAGTGAGTCCCCGGCCAGCCCCGTGACCCGCCGCCGTCGAGCCCCCGCCTCAGCGAACCAGGCGATCGGGAGGGCGACGGCCAGGGCGCCGGCAGGGGTTGGGGCGCACACAGCCGCGCGGGGGGCTCAGAGACCCAGGCTGGACGGCACAGCCGGAGGGAGTCGCCCCGCCCACCTTGCGATCGGGGCGCCGGGAAGGGTCCCCTGCCCACCCAGCTTGGTGGGAGGTTCGAGCCCGAGGATCGCAACGCGACTCCCTACAGCTCGCCCAGGGACTTCTGCCGGTCGCCCCTTTAATTTCTGCTCCTGTCCGGACCTCGACTTCTGCCCGGAGTTGTCGCGGCTCTGGTCTCCCCCTTACCCCCCGAGTTTTGCATCTGACACTGGGGAAGCCTGAGCTTTTTTGGAGGGAGGACATTTAAAGGATCCGCGTCTGTCCGCCACTCCCTTCCGGAGCGGCCCTCGTGCCTCGCAGTCCCCTCTCCCCGCCACCGAAAGCTGCCCACGGGGGTGGCGGGGCTCGGAGCAAGCCCTAAGAGTTGCCTATAGAGTTCCAGAGTCCCTCCCGCGTTCGGCCGGGAGGGACGCGGCCGCGTGCCCCTCTGTCAGCTCGGGGACCCCAGCCCCGGTGTCCCCGGGACCCTCGGTCCGGCCCCAGCGCGGGTTTGAAGTTGCAGCCGGCGCCGCCACTCCCATCCGGACAGTGGGAGCGCACGCCGGGGGCAGGGGGTCCCCGCAGCGCCCAGAAGGGGTCCCCTCCCTACCCGCTTCTGCCGCCCGGCTGTCCCTTCTCCGCCCGGCTCCCAGCCGCCCCGGCCGCCGCACACCCACCTGGCCGCCTCGGGGGCGCCGCGCTCGTGCCGGAGCCGAGTCCTGAGCGCCGCCAGGGTCCCGGGCTGGGGATCCACGCGGCAGCGCTGCTCAGGGGAGCCTGCCGCAGCCGGCGGGAGGTTGTCATTGATTCGCGCTGGGCGAGTTAAGCCATTCCAGGAGTGGTTTTGAGAGAGCACTCCCACCCCTCCCTCCAACCCAAGTATTTGGCAGGCAGCCCCTGTCGTCCACCTGTACTGCTAAGCTCGGGGCAAGGACCAACTTCACCAGCCGCGCTCTGTGCTTCACTTTATCACACGCAGAAGAAACTCTTTCGTAAAGGTAAAGCAGAAATGAAAGCGGGGGGGCGGAGGGGGAATGGAGGGGATCCCCCACCCCCGCCCCTGGGGCTCCTCGATTATTTATTCTCCCTCTACTATTTCACAAAATGCCTTACCACTCATCTCAAATCAGGGCAGCTTTTTATTATTATTGTTTTACTCAATTCTGTGTGTCTTTTATTTTTAGAGGCAATTTTATTTCCATTTGCCTGAAACCCGAGTCCAATAAAATTACTAGAATTATGTTTTCTTCTCAAAGGGTCTTGAGTGTAACTTCACCAAATCAAACACTGCAGGGAGAGCATTCAAGTGGCAAATAAAAAAGAAGAAAGTGCAGGAAGTAAGCACAGAACTGCAGCTCCCTCCCTCCCCGCAGTCCATCTGGGCTTGGCCCAGGTGGAGCCAGGAGGCCTAAAATGGGGGATCCCACTGCCAGGAGCCCCCCCAGCTTCCCCCACTCCCCGCAACAAACATGTCATACAGGCTCTCTGCTGCTTTGTCTCTCCATTCTAAGACTGACTCAGAAATGCCAACCAGAGATCCAACAGTCCACATCTGGGGTGGGCCAAGCACCAGTTACAGAGAGGTGTGGCTGTTCCTTAAAGCCACACACCATACCCTTTTGGAGAACTGCCAGCTGGGGAGGCCCGCCTCCCTCGTTCCAGGAGAACCGTCCTTCACCTGGGGAGGGGGAAATCTTCATTAACCCCTTGGTGTCTATGCTGGCTCTCCTCAGATAAGGAGAAGGAGCCAAGGGGAGCTCTTCTTCCCTGGTGATCAGCGGCCCCCTGTGCCATGGAGAATCAGCATAAAACAAAGGAGCCCAATCAGAGTTCTGGCTGTCTGTGGCCTCTGCCACTCTTCCAAGGGCAGGCCACTAGCTGTAAAGCACCCCAAAGCCAAAGGTAAATCCCACAGGTCCATCAGCCCATGAAGGTCACGAACCCCAGGAAGATGGTTCAGACTAAAATATTTTCTCCAACAGGTGCCCCCTGCCTGAAATTCTAGTCTTAGTGATTCATTCCTTCGTGGGGCACGCCCTGCAGATAGCTTGCAACAGGCAGGCAACATTGCTTTGGAAAGGCAGGAAGGGTCTCTCTCTGTGCTTCCAAAACTGTACATATCCATGGGCAAGGGCAGGAATGGGTTTGTCAGGCGCTCCTTGCTACAGTGGGAGGATCATGAACAGCAGCGTGGGGGGACAGAGAGTCTCGGAGCCAGGGAGGCATGGAATAAAGTGGGGGAGGGGTGAAACATCAGGGAATCAGTCACTGAAGTTCAGAAGGGGAAGCACTTCATCGGGGCAGGTGGACAGTTTCCAAGATTGGGTGACTCCATAGTTTTTTTTTTTTTTTAATCAAAAACCATGTATTCCCGGAACATCCAAACCCAGGAACAAAAAGCCAAATCCCTTTGTCCACAAAGTCACTAATTAAATATCCAGTCATTTGGAACTCATACTCCACTCCCGGACCCGGTAGGTGAAAGTGCCAGTATGGGACCCGGATGGAGTGGTATCAATCCAGTTGTGTTTGCTGTGCGCCGCCCGGAAGAGGTTTACCTCAATGGCCTGGGTGGAGACAGGGTGGGGTGGTGCAGAGGGGCACCCCCCTCAAAGCCTCATGCCTTGTGGGGAGATAGAGCACGGGGGTCGGTCAGTGTGCGGCAGGGCACCTACAACCCTGTAAATGGTCCTTAAGGAGCAGGGCGCTAGTTCTGCTGAGCAGACAAGGAGCCAGGAGAAGACATGAAGACAGGGCTCAAGGAAAGGGCTGCAGGAGGGGGAATGGGCTGGTTGGGATGTAAGTGTTGCTGGGAGCAGGAGGGCCTGTCAGGTGCAGGAGTGAAGGCTTGGGGAGGGGGCAGCTTGCCAGGCGGAGAAGGTTCTCCCAGTGAATGCAACATCAGGCTGGGGTCTGTGTGGTGCGACCAGTTTAGGGATGCAGCTTCTGCTGGGATGCAGCTTCTGGCTGAAAGAGAGAGTGCAGGGCAGGGCCTGCTAGAGAAGGAGGGAGGGAGGGAGGAAGGGAGGGAGAATTGGAGCACCTCTTTCAAACCCAGCTGGAGCTGGATTTGGACCTAGTGGTGGTGGAGGGAGGATGCCAGGAGGGGTGGGGGAGAGCTGCGGTGCCGAGCCCAGCCTGCCCCCAGGCGGCCCCTCCTAGCAGGGCTCCAGCCCCGACCTGAAGGAGTGTCTGAGTAGGCCAGTGGGTGGGGCCAGGGCCCGGGAAGCTGCAGCCAAGAGCCTGGGGGGAGAGCTGGCCACTGGCCAGCCCACTGGCTGGGCCCCGCAGTGGACAGTCAATGTCATTCCTCCCTCCTCCCTCCCCCTTAATCACTGTCTGTGTGTGCCCAGTTGGGGCACACCCTTCGGAAGGGCTCTGGGCAAAAAGTGGGGAGCCCTACCCTAAGGCCCCCTCCAGCCTTGCCTCCTTGTTCTCAGTCCCCGTGCCAGGTGCCTGCTGGGAAAGGGAACAGAAAGGAGTTTCGGAGGGCTGGGGCGGGGGAAGGAGACTTCGGAGGCTAGCACAGCCACCCACAGAAGGGGTTCCAGGCTGGCCAGACTCTAGATCTATTATTGTGCATTTCCTTTTGGTATGTGGCTCCTTCCTAGGCCCTCTTTGCCTCCCCTCCCTCCCTGGCTCGAGCCCCTCCTCCTCTCCCTGCTCTTCCCCTCCCCACCCCCCCCCCCCCCCCCACCCCCAGCCCCTTTTCCTGGGTCAGGTTGATCAGAGCTCTTGGAAACAGGCTGGCTTACAGCCGCCTTGCTTTTCACATCTGCCTCCAAACCCACAAACTCACTCTTGGTCCAGGGAGGATGAAAGCTCCTACTCCAACCACCCAGCATGGCTCAGAAGGCTAAACGGAAGCCCAGGGAGCAAACCGGCTACCGTCTAGACCTCGGTGGTGCCTGCGCATCGGCGGTGATGCAGGCACGCCCGAGGCTTCTGAAGGTGCGTGCACACATACAGACCACCTGTGTGCATGGGTGCAGAGAGGTGGAGATGGATCTGGACCGTGCTCTCCAGAAACAGAAACAGCTAATGTCCACTGAGGGTGTACCCCACCCTCTTCACCTCTGCAACCTCACTATGAGGTAGATACTCTCATGTCCCCATGTTACTGATGGGGAAATGGGCTCACGGAGGTCTCACCACTTGTTCAAGGTCACGGGGCTCAATGAATTGTAAAACGGGACAGGACACCAGGGTCTTCAGAACTCTGGTGCCCAAAGGCTGTTTCTGGGGCTCAGCTCTGGCTCTGTCTAGCTCCTATAGCTGGCTCTCTTAGGAGAAGTTTGCTCTGCTGATGTGTGCCTCAGTTTCTCCAGCTGCTGAACAGGCAGGCTGATGACTTCCTGCACCAGGAGGCTATTATTAGCCAGGAGGAAGCTGAGATGGGGGGGTGGGGGGGACTCTGGTAAAAAGCCCTGGAGCAAGTCTTCCCTAGGGATTTTGCACAGCCCTGGGCCTCAGGATTACTTAAGCCGGAAACCACCCTGGCTGCCTCCCTTTCCAGCCTGCTCTGCACCCCACCCCTGCCAATCCATCCATCTGCAAGTTTAGCTCCAAAATAGATCTCCAGTCCTCTCTCTTCCTGCCACCTCCTCCTCCACTGCCCTTGGCTGGGCCACCATCCCTCTCACCCTGACCTCTGCAGGGACCTCCTCTAGGGTCCCCTTGCTCCCGCTCCTGTCCCACTCCCTCAGCCCAGTACCACGGGGCGCTTAAAATGCCATCCAAACTGTTCACAGTGGCCCTCAAGGCTCAGCAAAATTCCTGCTCCTCTCTCCAAGCTCACCCCTGCCTCCTGCTCCCGTCTCTGCTAAGGTTCCTTTTCCTTCCTGTTGTGGGACTTTGCATGTGTGGATTCCTTGGCCTGACATGCTCTCCCTGTGTCTTGCAGAAACATACCTCCTCAAATAAGCCCTCCTTGAGCACCACAGATAAATTAGAAACCTCCCCACTGTCATCCGTTTCAGACCTGCCATCAAAGCACTCAGGCAACTTGCATACTTTTATTTAACTGCCTGCCCTACTGGGTTGTTTTTTGACTGTCCCTCCCTCTAGAATAGAGGCTGCTTGTGGGCAGGGACCCCATGTGTTCTTTTCACCGTGTGTACCTGGTATGCGGTAGGCCCCTGGCAAATATGTGGGGGACAAAGTTTTGTTGCGAGAACCCCAGATCTGGTAAACAAGTAAAATGCGTCTAGTCCTCCCTCTGTCACTGCTGGGCTGTGTACCCACAGGGATGTCACCCACCTCCCTAGTCCTCAGCTTTGCCCTCTGTAAGTGGGGACAATGGAGGAGAAGAGAGGATGACCCAGAACTTCCCCAGGTCTGGTGCTCCACAGTTGGGTTGGCGTTCATCCTCCACGCACTTGCAGGTGCCGATAAATGGACAAGAAGAGAATCCCGGGGGCGCCTGGGTGGCTCAGTGGGTTAATGCCGCTGCCTTCGGCTCAGGTCATGATCCCAGGGTTCTGGGATCGAGCCCCGCATCGGGCTCTCTGCTCAACAGGGAGCCTGCTTCCTCCTCTCTCTCTCTCTCTCTCTGCCTGCCTCTCTGCCTACTTGTGATCTCTGTCTGTCAAATAAATAAATAAAATATTTAAAAAAAAAAAGAAAATAAATGTTAAAAAAAAAAAAAAAAAGAAGAGAATCCCGGCCTTGCTGTGCTTTGGGTGGCTTCGAGAAGGTTCTGCCTGTGTGGTCGGTCCCGCTGACTTATTTTAGACAAGTCAGCCTGTGAGAACTTCACATGCTCAGGACCGAGACAGACCGTGGCCGTTGCACACGCAGCCATGCAAGCATGGAAATGGGGGCTTGTACCGAGAAGGCAGTTACCTCGGTGAGGACCAGCACCAAGTAGGGGCTGATCTTATTGCGGGGGGGGGGGGGCTTCCTCCCCAGCAGCCAGGTGCCCACAGCACTGGCTCTGCGACCAGACCTCCGATGACATCAACATCTATGTCTACACATAGGGGGCTTTCCCTTCCTGTGACTTTTACACCTGCTGCCCTACTGGGCCTCCACAACAACCCTGGAGAGTACAGCAAGAAGGGATTTTTATTCCCACTTTGCGGAGGAGGAAACTAAGACCTGGATCAGAAACAGTGAGTGAGTGGCAGAATGGAGATTTCTCAGATTTCTTTGAAATATATACACATATATAAAGAAAACTAGAGTTTTTCTTCTCTATGTATGTTCATATATATATATATATTTCTCTCTATTATAAAGAACATACATTTCTTTCTATATATGGATATACATTTTTAAGAAAATGTGAATATATATGAAATATATTTGAAGAAAATATACATGAAATTCTCCCCAATTCGAGAAAATTCGTGAAAGAGCGGGGAGACAGTCTCTCATAATCACACCACACTAGATAGGAGAGTACCTGTAGTATCATAGCAAGTTGGGGTAGTTAGTCTTAATCTTAGTGTCCCTCCCCTCTCCTCCCCTCCCCTCCTCGATTGCTCTCACCAGAGTCAACAGAGGCTCCATCTAACACCCCACTCTGTGTTTCTTCTATGCTCCACAAACATTTAATTAAAATTTGAGGAAAACTGAGAGAAAACTCAACGCGTCCGGCTGGAACAAGGGGAAAAGGTGGCACTTGGGGACACACCAGTCTCTGCCTACGAGGCCCTGTAGCTTCTCTGCTCTGAGGACAAGCCAAGCCCTCACTATCCTGAGCTCCCTGTTTGTACTATTATCAGAAGGGACTTGTCTGTAATCAGAGGCTCTATCACTTTGATCCGCAGACCAGATTTCACTGAAATATTAAAATGCCGATTTGAATAACAATTCGTAGCTGTTTAGCGTGAAGAACAGAAAAGGAGCCACCAGCTGAATCTATAAGCTACGCTTAACAGCCCTTCCTGTGGTCACAAAGGTTATCCAAATCTGTTGGTTACCAAAGCCACACACACATTCTGCCACCGTGTTTTGGAGGGGGAGCGGTCAGAGCCAGTCATCTAGAACCTACTGGTGGTTTGCCAAACTCCTTGACCAAACTGCCGCTTCTCCAAGCACACGGAGGTAACCCAGAGGAGCAGAGCTGTATGGCCAGCCTAGCCTTTGGCTGCCCGGTTCTGTGGGAGCTGGAAGGTGAGAGGGGGCGCCCAGAGGGTAGGCCCACATACTTGGAGTGGCCTCCTGCTTCTCAGGTGTGCTGAGAGACCAGCCAGAGCTTGTCCTGACCCTGGGCCCTCTGAGGGGAGGTGCAGGCTGAGCACATACTTTTCTCTGAGAAAGCAAGGGGAAAGTACCCTACCTGGCCAGGGCTCAGGGAAGGGCTCAGAGTCTGGCAGGCCCCACAAGACACAGGGTCCCAGCGGAGCCGGAGGGCCCCAGGGCTGCCAGGGCCTTGCCCTCCTCCCAGGTTGTATTGGGCGACACAGTCAGGCACCCAGGAGGGAAGTGCCAAGAGTCTGGGCTCCCCCGGGGGACCGGGGCTCTGGGTAACTGGGCCTGTGGCCTCAGAGCAGGGAGCCTAGAGGGGGAGGAGGGCTCAGCAAGGACATGGCCAAGGGGGCAGCAGTGGGAAAGGGGGCAGCACTAGCAGCCAGGGCTGGAAGTTTCCTCCACCCTCCTCACTCCTTCCCTCCCTCTCTCTCTTCCTTCCCTCCTCTCCTCTCTTCCCTTCTTCCTTCCTTCCCTTCCTCCCTCCCTCCCCTCTTCCCTTCCTCTCCCAGGTCTGCAGTGCCTGTGGGTCTGTGGCCACACTACTCCAGGCTTTGGCTATAAAGTGATGAACACAACCACATCTCTGAGTCCTCATGGGGCCGACCTTCTAGTAGGGAAGGACCATGACCAGACAACCATCTGCTGTGAAGTCAGGTGGGTGAGGCCATCATGGTCTCTCAGCCAGGGCCTTAGTGGGAGCACTCTGTGGCCTCCAGCAGCCTCCTCATCTCCTTGATCCGCACCCTGAGAGACCAGGAGAGCAGGGATTATAGCCCCCAGACAGAGTGAGGAGATGGGGGGATAGGCGGGCTGTGACTTGCCCAGCAGCCCCCCACCCCCCTCCAGTGCTCCCGGCACCCTCCCTTCCCCACAGCACAGTCCCCTATAGACAGAACTACAAAGCAAAACATGTTTCAAGAAGGTATTTATACCCAGAAAACTAAAAATACAAAACAAATCTAAGAACCTCAACCGAGATGTACAAGCAACACCCTGACATGAAGTAACAGCCCCTAAGACAGGAGGCTGTGGGGCCAGACAGCCCTGAGGAGCCGAGGGCTGGCTGTGCTGACCCTGAACGCTAGCCTCCACCCAAGGTCCCTTTAGTGAACATAGTGAATATGGGGCTGTCCCTACAGGGTCGCTGCAAATGTATGAGGGCTCCATTGCCCAACCAGGTCGTTGCTATCCTTTGGGCATAACAAGTACCCACTGGGGGTCCATGTGTCCCTTCTCAGGTGTCTGACCCCGAGGAAGGGTGATGATGGGGATGGGGACGATGACGGCAGGACTGTGTGTGTGCGCACATGGGCGTATATGTGAGTGTGTGGGGCTCTGGGGGTGGGTGTACAGTGTGCAAGGGGACCGGTGAGTGGAAGGACGGGCTACCGAGCTTGCTGCTGCTGGGGAAGGGGCGTGCACCAGAAGCTTCTCTGTTGGAGGAGGGCTCTGACAGGCTCTGACACCCGCCCGAAAACACGTTCTCTAACTGGCTCCAGACGTGCTCGGGCAGAGGCTGGCCTCACCCCTCGTCCTGGTCAGCATGCCACTGCCAGGGGCCACTGGGATAGCCAGGACAGTCCATAGCCCTTCCCTAGGGCCAAACTGGCCAGCCCGAAGGGTCAGCACAGTGACTTCACCCCACTGTTGAGGGTGCCCAGGACCTCCTCCTCGACGCTGGACCTTCTCCATAGGTCAAGGTTAGGTTTGTAGGGTGGACGGGAGAACAGGGCAGGACTGAATGGCCACTGTGAAGATCAAAACAAGGCCTGGCCTCCTACAAGGACCTCATCAAAGGAAAGACTCACTGTTGAGCCCCGAGGGCAGGAAAATAATAATTACGGTCACCACAAGCATTGTGCTGAGAGCTTTGCACCGTGTTATTTGGTTTCGTCCTCAACAGCAAACTGTGAAGTCAGTACATGATTATTCCCCTCCCACAGAATCAGGATTTGAACTCAGGTCACAACGATACCCTCTAAGACCCACTTCTAATCCTGGGGAACTGCCTTAAGCCACTAAGAGGGCTTTGGGGTTTCGAGAGGAGGAGGAGAACCCAGAGTAAGACAGAGGTAAGACTGGGGCTGACGCCTCAGACCCGGCCCGTGACTGAGGCTGTCAGTGCCATGTGGGGCATCCTGAAAGGGACTCCAGATGGCCGTCTGCCCAGTCTGGCCAACAGGCTCGCCGGTTCCAGGACAAATGCCATCCTGGAGCTTTGCCAAAGACTCTGAGCTTCATGGCTGAGGAGAAAAGTAGCCACAGCTTGTGGGCCTCGTGGGAGTTTGGGGTGCCATGGCCGAGACACGGGGATGCCTTTCCAGGTGTGGATTTCCCAACCTCTGCTAGAGTCCCTGGGCAGATGGTTATAATACAGATTCTTGGGCTCCCCACCCCACAGGCCACGTGATCAGGAACTGACCCCCAATCTCCATGTTCAGGCTCCCAGGGGACACAGCCTGAGGGGGCAGAAGCAGCTGCTGGTAGCTGGCGACCGGGTGGTGTGGCCGCACTGTGACGGTCACTGTCACGGGTCCTTCAGGTGTGTGTGTTGGGGGTGGGGGCAGAGAGGAGGAGGAGGTTTTCCAGCTGCTGGATTGCATCTGCATTTAAGCACGTGCTGCTGGACAACCATCTTTAACAGCCACACAGAATGCCAAGGAGCGGCTGCTCCCGTGTGCACGCGGACTCTCGGACTCTCCCGTCTCACGGATAATGTGGGCACGAACATCCTTGCGCATGCTTGCCCTCTATTGTGGGCTTCTGCCTTAGACTGACTTCTCTGGATAAAAAGAATGAGGGGTGTGAAGACTTTCATGGCTCCTCACAGAAGACTGCCATGTTGCGTTTTCCAAGAAAGGTGGCACGTTTGGGCGGGCACCTGCCATGTTCAAGAGTGTCAGGTTCACCATAGCGCTGCCAGCATGGCCCCTCCACCCAACATTTAAAGATAAGGAAACTAAGGCTTCCTTGTTGAAGTGACCTGTGACCTGTCCGGAGCTACACACTCAGTCAAGGCCAGGACCTGGGGAAGAACCGGTGTGTCCTGCCCCTGGTTTCTCATTCAGGGGGCAAGATGTTTCCCCACGGCCAACTTCCTAAGTCTCCCACCAGGCAGGAGGGAAAAACGGTCTGACACTTCGTTCCCTGTCCCCCTGCCCCTCTGTACCAGCTCAGACTTCAGCGGAGCTAGGAGCTCACCTTTCAGTCCTTTGCGTCATTCTTCTGCAGCTAAAACTGGGCCTGCCCCCTCTCTGCTCTAGCTCCACATCCTCAGGGAACTCTCCGATCCCTCCCTCAGAGGAAGCCATCACACACTTGAACCCTGGGTTAGATGCAGATAAGCAGGTGGGGAAAAGGTAGGACAAAGGCGAGGTGACAGCCCGGGGCAGGACGAAGGCCAGCCACACTGGCCAGAGCAGTGGGAGCCTGGTGAGGAAGATAAGATGGGAAGGAGTTGGGGCCCAGCAGGCCAGACAAAGGAGTCCTAAAATGGCGGGGTGTCCTTGAAAGCATGCCTAGCTGCCATCAGCTGCTACTGGGACACGGACTTTTTCCATAAGGAAGTTCTTACATTAGCAGGGGTCCTTACCAGGGTGTCTGGGGGGCATGGGGGGAGGGGTCAGAGGATTCACAAACCCCCAGGTAATCACTATGCAAAATTGTATGAAGATGTGAGCATGTTCCTTTTTCTGGGAAGACAGCCCAGAGAGCTTAACAATTTTCAAAAAAAGTTTATGAACCTCCCCCAAAAGTTCAAAGAATAAAATGCAGATGAAAGGTGGAAGTCATTGAGAAATAAAAACTATTTGTTGTATGATATATATATATAGATTTTTTAACCCATGGAAGGAGAGTGGAAATAATTTCAGGTGGTCCTTCTCAGATAGGTAGCTGAGAGATGGGTGGTTAGATAGATGAATACAAGGAAGGGAGGGAAAAATGGAGGGAGGAAGGAAGGATGAGTGGGAGGGATGGAGGAAAGAGGAAGGTTGGGTGGGAAAGAGGGAGGAAGGAGGAAGGAAGGGAGGAAGAAATTGATCTACATTTAGCAAACAGATGCTGTAAAGAGCCAGTGTTTGTACATCTAAGTTTCTTACTTTCCAGTGCACGCTTGCGAGCCGGTGGAGCAGGCAGGAGACGGTACACCTGGCATGGAGGTGTTCGGTCACTGCCCTCTAAGAATGATCCAAGGCAAACAGAAAACCTTCTCCAAGTGAAGAAGCCAGCTAGTGGGCAAAGGGGATTTGGTTTCACAACTTTTCCAGAACCATCGCTTGCGTAAGATGGGATGCACTTGAAAACAATCACAGCAAGCCCTTCTGGAGCCCTTAGTGGGTGTCCTGCACGGCACTGAGTGCTCTAGGAGGACTATCTTGTTTACTTCTCAGCAGCCCTGGAGGTTTGGGCAGTCCTCTACCTCCCAGTTTACAAGGGAGGAACTGGAGGCCCAGGGATTTGAGGTCACCAGCCCCAAAGCAAACAGCCATAAATGAAACAGGGCACCAGAAGCTAGGTGGGCTAGTCCTGGAGTTGGGGCCCCATACAGCCTTTGAGAGCAGTCATGTCCTGTTCTCCACAATCAGCCCCATCTCCACCTTCCTCCAAAAAACTGGACCCAGAATACTTTAACTCTTCTGTTCTCTATGCCTTTAAAGGGGTAGTTCAGTGAATATACTTCAGTAAGCCAGGCAGATTGTCTACACTTGTTAAAAAAAAAAAAAAAAAGTAACAGTAGTAGTTACAGTAAAAAAAAAAAAAAGAACTAACAGGAGTAGTTACAGTATACCTTCCGTTTACTGAGCATGGAATATGAGTCAGAAAATATACAAAAGTCTTTACGGTCGTTTTCTTAATTGTATCCTTACAACAACCTTCCAAGGTAGCAGTGTGGTCATTTTACAGATAAAGGATCTGAGGTCCAAGGAGGTTTAGATAACTTGCCTGAGGTCAGCTAGTAAGTGGAGGGGGCTGGACTGCACCCACACTCTTTTTCTGCAGCTCTGTCTCTTGCTGGGTAATGCAGAGCACAGAGGTACAGGAGGTAGCTTCCTTGTTAGGGCCTGCTTGATGACTGGAGCATGAAAAAGAGCCTGGGAGCTCACTGCCATAATCAAAGGGAGAGGAAGGAGGAAGGAAGGAAGGAAGGAAGGAAGGCAGACAAGGAGGGAGGGGGAAGGGAGGGAAGGAGGAAGGAAGGGAGGCAGGAAAGAAGGAGGGAAGGAAGGAGGGTGGATGGAAGGGAGGTAGGAAAGGAGAAAGGGGGAGGGGGCAGGGAGGCAGGAAAGGAGGGAGGGAGGGAGGGAGGGAGGGAGGGAAGGAAGGAAGGAAGGAAGGGATAAAAGGAGGCTATGTTTCAGTCAATACCCAGATGATAAATGATCCAAATCTAGAGCTGCAATTTCAAAAGCGCTACAAATAGGGCAGTAGCTCCTGGCCACAGCACTGTGACTCAATCTACCCTGAGTCACTCACTCCAAGTTACACGCGGAGGTATGACCCATGTCTTTTTGGAATTTGGCTATAGTTGCTGAGGCCCAGCTTGGTGCCTTGTGAAAAGTTCTTGGGAAGTCCATGTGAAGGTGTGACTGTTCTCCTTAACTGAAATCAGTGGTCATTTCAGCTCATCTCTTCTCTGGGGTTTTGATCTTGGTTCTGAAAACCATAGGGCCTAGAAAGCATGGCACACAGTGGGCAGGAAAGATAGCCAGCCAAAAGGACAGGGCTGGGAAGGAGGGGTAGATGCACTCATACCTGTGGCTCAGGGTCGCGGCTGGGAAAACCTCAAGGGGAGGGCTGTGACAGCCTTGTCATGTCCAGAGACCGAGCCGGACACAGAACATGAGAAGTCTTTGGGAGCACAGCACACAGCCTGAGTTCTGAGGAAGCAAGCAGGGTCAGGGCTAGGCACGATGCTGGACGTGTGGCTCTGCCACCTGGGCTCCTACCAAGCACGCATGTAAAAGGGTCAGGAGCCTATCTGACCAGTCAAGGCGGGAGGAAACACTGTGGGTTGGATCCCAGGCCCTGACGGGGGTGAGAGGAGCCCCACACAAAGGGCTTAGTGAGCCTTCAGGATACCCAGTCTGGGCCCTGCCCTCTAAGTCCTGGGTCTGTTCTCAGGGGCAGGAGGACGACTGAGCTTGACCAGGGAGAGTGGTGGTGGAGGTTGTGGGGGAGGCAGGCCAGCAGGAGACTGTGGCAAATGACCTCACTCCCAGAACTGCCTTTCTTCCCTGATGGTGAAAGTCCTTTAGCTTGGCCCGTTCACAGAGGGCCACTCTCCCAACTCCAGTCCTCTTGGGTCCGCCATTTCCTTTCATTTCAGAAAATAAAACAGCGTTTCTTAATCTTGAAAGTAATATACACGCATTGAGAACAAATTTATGTGTGTAGGATTCTATTATGATTAAAGGTACTTTCTTCCCACCCTGTTTTCCACACTAGTCATTTTATGGTGAGCTGTTTTCCTCAAGGCAATTGCCCCATCCCCCACCCCACTTCTCGCCATCTCACCTCTGACCATACCTGCAGGTGCCTCTGGCCCACGTCTGTGTACTCAGATTAAGCAAGACACCCTCCAAACCACTGCAAGACCTTCAGGTCCCTTCATGGGAATTGCTTAAAGAGTTGGAAGACGTTTGCATAACAGAAAGTCAGAGACACCCTCCTCCTATGGGACGGTGCTCCCCTCCCTCCCAGCCCCCAAACATGGCAGAGCTGAGCTACCCTCCACCCTGTGCTCTGCTTGCTCCAGCCGGTCCCATGAAGGTGGGAAACTAGAAAACGGTGTAAGTTCGAATTATGCGTAAAACAGGAGCCAAAAGGCCCCCCCCCCCAGTGACATGGGCCCCCCGAGAATGAGTGTTCTAGCATGCATTCTGTGATTTCTTTTGGTTCCATATGGTTTTATTTTCCACTCAGTTCTTGGCTATGTCCCAGGTGGAAGAGGGAGACAATACATGTGGTTTCCCTGCACCCCTAATATTCTTTATTATGTTATACAGACTTTTTTTTTTTGAAATTTTAAATTATTTCCTTCTTGATGCTGTAACATTTGTATGGTCCGGTCATCTTGGTGGGGACAGAGGGATGCTTCTAGATTCTGGGTTTTGCTCCTCTGCCCAGGCTGAGACCCACAGAGCTATGCTAGAAAAAAAAAATCAGAGTTTTGGGTCTTACTTTATCTCCAGTTGAGCTGTGTGACTATAACAGCATTGGAAATGGAAGCAAACTCAGGCCATTAGAACTGCAAGGTTCCTCAGAGGCCCTGCAGACCCACCTCCTCACTCCATCCCCAAGGAAATGGGGTGTGTCTAAGGTTACTAAAGCAACTCTTGGTTAATACGCAAATATCTCCTCCATGGGAGACCTTACGAAATGATGAATTAACAATAACATCCTGGGTAGGATGTGTGCCTTTATTTATTATTATTATTTTTTTAATTTGACAGAGAAATCACAAGTAGGCAGAAGTAGGCAGAGAGGCAGGCAGATAGAGAGGGAGAAGCAGGCTCCCTGCTGAGCAGAGAGCCTGATGTGTCCCAGGACCCTGGGATCATGACCTGAGCACAAGGCAGAGGCTTAACTCACTGAGCCACCCAGGCGCCCCAGGATGTGTGCCTTTATAACTGGTCTTCTTCCCAAAGGATCTGAACCAGTGTACAAATGTGCCCACAGTTCATTGGTAGGTAAACATACGTTAAAAAATAATAATAATAAATAAGACAGGAAAATGAAGCAATAGGAAAATAAGGACGAAAGCGGAGCCAGGCTTAAGAACAGCACCCAAAATGAACACACGCCAGACCTGTGTGCTCAGTCCAGCACAGCCATAGATTTGGTACCCAGAGGAAACACATCAGCCCCCTGGAGCTTCACTTTTCCTGTTCTCAACGACTTCCTGCCTCCCTCCTCAGACATTGGATTGTCTGTCCAATGGGCAAATCCTGCCTAGTAGAATCTTTGTGAGGATCAAGTTAAATCCTGTTTGTAAAAGAAAGCCCTGGAAAAGTACGGTGCACAAAAGGGTCCATCATTTTATTTCCTTGCTGCCTCCTTGTAATGAATTGAGCATTCCTGATTTTCCCAGGCCACCTGAGATGGCCTCCAGGTTTCAGCTGCTGGCGTTGCTCAGATTTTATTCTGTATCCATTCTTAAGAACTCGACCACAGCCGGAACACTAGGTGAGAAACCTTGTAACATTTTTCTGAGCTCAAATGATGCCAATTTCCTCCATCGTAACTTTTCCTCCTTTCCCTGCTTCAGTTGTTGGTGGTGGGGTCGGTAAGAAATTAAGGTACTTGGGAGTAGCAGGGAAGTTTAAGCACCCCTGAGAAAATATGTTTCCTGGCTCAGGGAATGAGTAATGAAGAGGAGAGAACGGAGTGGGGGTGAGGGGTGGGGGGTGGGAGGGGGTTGAGAGGGAGCAAAGGGAGCCCAGTTAGGGGCCTCTCCAGGTGTACTTTGGCAGGCATGACCCCCCTACCTGTCACTCAGAGGGTTTCCCCAGCCTTAATCTTTGGGGTGGAATCATCTTCTGAACCCCAGCCAGAATTTTAGCTGAAAGTTAACTAATGCTTAAGACTGGGCGTGCTATGATTCTAGGGCGGAGTGAAGGCAAAGGAGCCACCAGTTCTGGGGGGAACAGAGCTTTGGGGGTTGCAGCTGGCTTCCCCCATGTGGCTTTTGCCATACTCACCAAGGAGAGCTGTTCAATAAATGAGGGCATTTATAGCAAGAAAAGTATATAAATACCATAATAAAAGAAATATTATATATGTAACAACTACAGAGTATTTGTATTTGGTTGAACTACAGAGTGTTTGGTTGGGGATTGAACATGAGAAGGTCCCAATGGGCAAAGGGGGTCCAGCATTCTTCATGGGCAGTCACTGTTCCCTCATGCCTTTGCTGCCTGCCGGAGCCTGCTACCCCATGGAGGATAAACAGGCCAGGGGGTGAGTCAACCCGGGCTGGGAATGCGGTCAGATAAGAACCAGCCCTCTGCTCTGTAGAGCCCTTCACACCTCCCAAAGCTACTGTTTGAGGGGTCCATGTGGGCTTACGATTATCTCCATTTTATAGATGAGGAAACAGATCTGAGCTGGTTAAGTTTTTTTTGTCAAAACATCAAAAATCTGGTCATCCCAGCAGAAAGGCCGCCTGGAATCCTAGAAGGGAGTGTGGACTCTGGCTAGAACCTGAATCTTGGCTCTGGGATCACTCACTGTGTGACCTCGGGCCAAGTTCTCTCTCTCTCTGCCTCAGTTTCCTGGTCTGTAAAAGGTATTGGGCGGGTGACCTGAGCCAATACTTGTGAAGTGTTTAGAAGAGTCCCTGGCACTTATAAGGTGCCATAGCAGCATGTTAGATACCCCCAAAGCCTGACTCTGTAACCCTCAAACCGGAATAGAACAATGGCAAGATCGAAGTGTACGTGCACTACCCCTGCAGAAGAAATTCTAATTCTGCTCAGTGTTGGCCAAGAGGCATCGCTGGGGGTGGAGAGAGGGGCTAGACAGGATCAGGGTGGGGAGCGGGGGCCTTCCCCAAAGCCCGGGGACAGTCCCGCTTCCTTTCCCTCCGAAGCCTTTGCCAAGGAGGAATGCACGGGCTCGATAAACCTGTGCCAAGCAGGAACAAGATGGTATCTGGGCCGGACGAGCTGACGAGTTCAATATGCCCAGGTTCCCAGCAGGAGCAAACACCAGCTCCCCTCTTGGCCCTCCTTCTCCTTCTCTTTGCTTTGGTGGATTTGTTGTAGCTGCTGCTAGGGGCACCCATCAGCAATGACAGCTGGTTTGCCTTTGGGGAGGGCTGCAAAAGTGTCAGGCAAACAAGCTCTGTCTAGCTTTTTCATAGCGCTGGCCCTAACAGGTTACACACTGAACAGGGTTTCCCAAAAGCCGCAGGCCCGTACACTTCAGAGCAGGGGCTGAATTGGAGCACAGAAGTCCTGTTTCCTCGCCGTAGCTCTGCTTCTGTCGGCCTGGCTGTCCCTGGACACTGAGCAGAAATTCTAATTCTCCTCTTCCTTCTTCTCCACCTTATTCTCATCAGTAAGATGAAGGCCTTGGGGGGTGGGGACGATGGTGGAGGGGGAGGCAGTGAGCTTGAAGGCCCTTTTGGCTCTTCCATCTGTGAGTTTGGACGAGGTGTGTTGGGGCCTGAGCGACAGCGTTCTGGCTGGTGGGCCTTGGCAGTGTGGTGGAGCGTTTGTTCACTCAACACACACGTGGAATGAGTGTCCCCAGGTCTCTGGCCCTGCCCTGGTGGGGACAGAAGACGGCAGAACCCCAAGGCAGAGGATGGCAGGAAGGCCGAGAGGCAGAGTGTCAAGCATGGTCCTCACCTCACTGCTTGGTTCACCCATCTCCAGGCCTCGAAGGCTTTCTTTTAGTGCTGGGGAGGGGGAAAGGGACAATCTAAGAGGGAACAGGAAGGTGAAGGTAAGTCCCCAGAGGTGGGGGTGAGAACCAGGGGCCTAGGAAAATGAAGGCACAGTCAGCCCCTCTACCTGTATCTCTCTCAGTACCTTGCTTCCACGTAGCCAAAGAGAATGCCATGCAGAGGGAGCTGTGGACCAGAAACCCTGCAGCTTTGGGTGCATCCCTTCCCCTCCCCAGGCCAGTCTCTCCAACTGAAAAATGCCCTGACAAGTGACCTCTCCCATCCTCAGTTCCTGTGGTTCTCTTGGGTGTTTGATGTCTATTATGTACAAGCACTGGCATGGGGTGGGGGATGCAGGGAGAAGCAAGCCCACTTCTGCCCTCAAGCAGTTCATTCCACGTCCCCACCATGGCTTAGCTAATTAATCCACTTATCGAGCACCTGTTCTATGCCAGGCCCTGTGTTTCCCTCTCCCAACTAGAGCTGAAGCCCCTGGAGAGAGTAGGGGTCACAGGCCATTCAATTTTCCCCTATCCTATCCCCCTTGTCTTAATACATAAAACCTGGCAGTTAAAAGCATAAACCCTAGAACCAGACTGCCCTGGTGTGAATCCTGGTGGTTTTCTGACACCAACCTCAGTTTCTCTATCTGTAAAATGGGAAGGATGATCATTCTTAACCTCATATTATGAGAGTTCAAAAATTAATGCTTATTAAATTGGCACTTAGCACAGAACCTGGCATGTAGAAGGTCCCTAATAAATGTTTGTCAGTAAAATGCTTACCGAGGTGAACAGAGCTGACCCGCTTCCGGTCAAAATTTGTCATCACAATAAAGTCACACTCATGCACCTTCCTCCCCACTCAGAGTCATGTGTGCACTGTTTATCTATTCATCAGGCTGTGTTCACAGACAGTGCAGAGGTGAATCTCACCACAGCCAAGCTCAACTGTCCTAAATTCCAAATCAGTGCAGTCCAAGTTCATGGGCTTCTACTATAACCAAAAGTATTATTTATTTTAATCATTCACTTCGGCCCATTTCCTCTTCAAATACTTGACTAAGACTGATCATTGTAGCCCAGCTGTCTTGAATTCCCAGCCTCCTTTTGCTCTTCCCAACCCTGTGCTCACAAACAGCCAAGGCCCTGCAGGTAGGACCCCAGAGGCTGGGGCAGCCCAGAGTCAGCGATGGGGGCCTCAGTCCCATGTCTCTGGATCTGTGGGATCATGGTCTCCTAACACAATGCCTGGCAGGGCCCCAGAATGACAAGAGTCCCTGCAGGAACAGACATGCCTTGGTCTTTTGCAACCTGTTCAGATATTGGCTGAGGGCAATGAATGGAAAAGAGTCACAGCATTGATTGCTCTGATTTGGAGTTGCCAGTTTGGCTCAAGCTTATACCTACCTCCAGACCCATAGTCTCCTTGGGCACAATGACCTGGCTTGAAGTGACCAGAGCAGATGCTACACTCCTAGTGGTGGTCTCTGGCTACCCTGGAGAAACATTTCACCAGCATATTCAGTGGGAAGGGGCTAGAGTCCCAAGCTTGTGGGACTGGGCGGAGTAGGGGCAGTGCTCAAGGTCTTCTCACCTCTGCAAAGTGATATTCTCCAACTTCCTCACTGAGTCCTCATTCATTCCTCTCTGTGCCACCCAGGTGCTAAGCTAGGTCCTAAAACACAGAGCTAGCCTAAAATTAAAGCACACTGGACCAGGGAGCTAGGAGGTGAATGAGAGTTCCAGCTTTGCCACTAACAAGCTGTGTGACCTTGGGCAGGTCACTTACCTCTCCAGGTCTCAAGGGCCTCAGTCTACAAAACCCAGGGCTTGGGATGATGATGTCTGTGGTCCTGTTCTGTTAAAGATCCCAGTAATTTAATCGATTTCATAACAGCCCTGACATATAGATAATGGTAATCTCAAAGAACTCCAAGCTTGGGAGAAATGCAAGTTCAGCAAAGTCACAAAGCTCCCCATGGCCACAGGGAGGGTGTCTGGTGTGCCACCTGGAAGGAGCAGAGGAACTCATAGCCTTGGGGGATGAATTAGAAGTAGAGCTGGCCAGAGAGAGACAGGGGCAGGACAATGGAGGGTGTAAGGGAGACCATGGTGGCCTTCTTGATGTGACCTGAGGGTCCTTGAAAAGCCACCCCTACCTCAGATATCCCCTCCCCCAACCTGGTGTCCAGCCTTTGTAATTCCAACATTTGAGAGTAACTTCAGGGTGGCCTGTGTGTGTGTGTGTGTGTGTGTGTGTGTGTGTACACGTGCAATTTCAGCAATTTCCCTGCAAAATGCAGATACCCTGGAAAAGAGTGAGGCTCTTACCCTGCTAAGGTTGCCTGGGTCTTCTCCCTCTGCCAGCAGGGGCCTGGAAGCCTGTGGGCACTAGGCCCCGAGGCCACAGGAGAAAGGGGGGGGGGACCCTGAAGGACCCCTAAAGGGTTTGCGTGGAAGGGAGGGCCCGGGGCACTGATTCACTAAGCTCCTTCGCAAAACTCCACCAGAGAGCCTTGGGAGGGGCAGGGGTTCAGGGAAGCCGAAAGGGAGGGCACGCACAGCAGTTCTCCAGGAGAGGGTGGGAGTGGGACAGTTGTGGGCAGGAGCTTGGTGCCTCCCTTTGGCTAACCCATTCCTCCGAGGAGCCAACATGGGGGGGGGCGGTGCGGAAGGGGAGGGGAGGGGAGGGGAGGGAAGGGAAGGGAGGGCAAGAGAGGGTGGGGCCGGGATGGGGGGAACTGTAAAACCAACGGGGCGGATTCACAGAAAAATTCCCGAGCGTGGTAAGGATAAAGGGTGCTGGGCAGCACCCACAGTTCTCCGGGCCCACACCCCTCGAGTTGCCCGGCCGGTTCAGACTGGTTCGCCCACCTCTCCCTCCCAGCCAGCCCCGCTGGCCTGATCCCTGAGAAAGCAGATTCGGGAACGTGATGTAACCACAGCCGCTCCTCCCCGGCCACAGGCACTCCGGACTCCGCACCCGCCCAGCAGCCCGGGTCCCGGCGTTGCCCCCTCCCAGGTCCTGCCCGGGCGCCCCCGCCCTGGTCCCCGCCCCTCCCCGGTGCTCCGCGCCCCGCACCCTCCCTTCCCCTCCCCCCTAGCCCTGTCGAGCCCTCCTCCGGGTCATTCCCCGTGCCCTGGGCCCCTCCCTCCTCTCCCCCCAGCCTCCGCCCGGCTGTGCTCCCCGCGCCCCTCTCCGCGGCCCCAGCCTGGTTTCTCCGGGCCTCCCCTCCGCATTCTCGCACTGCCCAAGCCCGACCTCCTCACCCTCCCGCCTCCCCCGGAGGCCGCGGCGCCTCCCCGGCCCGCGGTTAAGGCTGGAGAGCCCGCGCCGGCCCCGGCGGGGACCCGCGAGAGGGGCAGCGGGGTGCGGAAGGGGCCCGAGGGCCGCGGGCTGAGAACGCCCCGCCGGACTGCCCGCCCGGGCTGCCCCCTACCCCCTGCCCGCCTACCCCCGGGCCAGGCCTCGTGCCAGCGCGCGATGTGGGCCAGGTAGGCGGCCAGCCAGGCTGCAGCTATCAGTTGGGTGGAGGGTAGTGCCAGCTGCGGGCGTCCCTGATCGCACACGCCACCCCAGGACCCAGGCCCTCCTTCCCTGACAGCAGCACCAGCTACCTGAAATCTAGAGCCACACAGAGCCAAAGGCAGATCTTAACCACGACTGGGAGGGTTGGACCTCAAAAGCAGGGCTGGACTCAATCCAGCCCAGCTCACTTATTTTCTGGGTGACCTTAGGCAAGTCACTTCCCTGTGCCTCAGTTGTTGCATTTGTAAAGTCCAGGTAATCACAGTAGCCGCCTCTGCCAGAGTCGTGAGTTTTGGTGCATGACACATTAATAGTTGCTTCACAGAGAATAAAAATTATTATTACTATTAGTAGTAGCATTAGTAATCATCCCCATCATCTCTCCGGGGGCATTTGCTGTTGGCAGAGGGAAGTATGGTATAATCTGTCATTTAAGATCTGTTAAACACCGATTCTGTGCAAGGAAGGCCACTCAGCATGGTGTTAGTGTCTCAGGGCTGAGATGGTGGGTTTGAGTCCCAGGCCTGTCACTTAGGAGCTGTGTGACCTTCTCTCTGAGCCACGCCCACCCCCAACAGTAAACTGCAGCTGGGAGGTGGATACTTACTGCTCACTCTGCAGAGCTGGTTTGGGGATTAAATGAAATACTGTGAGGACAGTGTCGGGGCAGTTCTCAGCATATCAGGGAACCTGTCAGAAGTGAGAGGCTTGGAGGACCAAAGAGGATAAGGACATGGGGACAAAAAGGACAGACTCCATTTCTGCCACGGATGGCTGAGGAGGTAAGCCTTCTGTGCAAAACCTATCACTACGTCAAGGGGATCGGAGCTCAGTGCCAAATGCCAGGTCAGGAGGAGGGGTTGTGGGAGGGGCAGGGTGGAATGTCAGGCATGTTTCGGAATGCACCCCTCAGCCCACTCCCACCAGGGTCACCGGGGCAGCCACCAGGTTTGAGAGGGCTCCAGCGGCTCCAGAATGGCTGGTGTCAGCATCTGCTTTACCAGGGAGGCCCCAAAGATGGCTTGGCCATCTCCCATCCCAACAGGAAAAAAGAGGAATGAAAAGAACAGTTGGAAAACGCAGGCTGAGCAAAACCTCCACCCTTTATAATGACGGTGAATGTGGCTGAACCTCGTCCATGCCCATGGCCATGGCTGTGTGACTCTGGAACCCGGTTCCCTCATCGGTAAAATGACAGGGTTGGCCCCCCTGAGCTGTAACCCTCCGCCCTCTTGAAAGCTGTACTTGCTCTGACCTGCAGGAATGTGGGGGAGAACCCGCTCCTGCTGGGAGGAGCAGGCGGGGCGCAGTCCCATGGACCGTTCAGTGAGCTGGCTCCTAGCCCTCTGGAGGGGAGCAGGAAGGAGGCAGGGCCCCACCCCGGGAAGAGCAGCTGTCCTGTGGAATATGACCCTGAGCTGGAAGGAGCCTGCAAGCAGCCATCCAGCCCTCTCCCTTGTGGGAGGGAGACAAAAGCACAGAGAAGTGAAGGGACTCGCCCAAGTTCACGCGTCTCTTGCGGTGGAGGGGGGGCACAGCCGAGGTTCAACCCACAGCAGCATAGAGCCTTCCATTTAATTTAGCTAACAACAGCAGACCAGGAAGCCTGTGCCCACGGCCAAGCCAAACCTCCGAGCTCCTTTCATGAGAGCAAGATGGAAGCGCGTTCCCTTCATTGCCAGGTGAGAAAGTGCTTCTGGAAGCCAGGGACCTGTACAAGCGCACAGCCTCCATAAACACTGTCTGAGGCAGGCGGGGTAGATGCTGGAGCAGTGGGCAGTGGCCCCTGCCAGGCCTCGTTGAGGGCGGGGGATGGGGGGTGGATTTGCTTTTGTGATCAGCACTGCAGGCTCCCTGAAGAGAGTCCAAGGACACTGGGCTTGAGGACTAATATGCATTTTTATTCTGCAATAATTTTCATACGGAGTTCAAGAGGCACCAGCTCCAAGTACATAAAACCAAATCAAATTAAATTAATTGATTTTATTGAAACCTGCTGCAGCTGTATTCAAGCCCACAGCTAGGGGCATGACCCTCGTGAAATACCAAAGGGGCTTTTGAAATAATTAAATTAATCACACCCTGGGTTATGCATAAGGGCTTGCTCCCATGCTCCATGCAGTCCTGCTCCCGCTCATGGCCACAGGCGGGAGAGGTGTATGGCTGTGACACAAATTGTCGCACTGCCTCGGGGTCCCCAGGCCTAGACTTCCCATTCCGTGGTAAAGCCATTGTCCATGCTCTCTTAGCAAACATACACATACATGCCCACATCCACACCCAGCATGTGCTCATCCGCTAGAATTCCCTTCTCTCGTTCTCTGCCTACCCACAACCCAGACCAAGGGTCCTCCCCGTCCTCCTCCTTTCTTGACCCACCCAGAACCCCTTATACTTATGCACTTATACTCATGCACTTGGATGATGTACTTTCTCGTACTGTGTCATGGGAGACTGTCTTGCATCACGGAGCTAAGGCTGACAAGCACCTGGAACGCAGAGAATGACCCTCTGCTGTTTCTGGATGTCTTAGGAGGCTCGCTCAGTGCTCCCCACATGCAGGGAGCTCCAGACATCTATTAAACACCTTCTAGGGGCACCTGGGTGGCTCAGTGCGTTAAAGCCTCTGCCTGCGGCTCAGGTCATGATCTCAGGGTCCTGGAATCAAGCCCCACATCGGGCTCTCTGCTCAGCAGGGAGACTGCTTCCTCCTCTGTCCCTGCCTGCCTCTCTGCCTACTTGTGATCTCTGTCAAATGAATAAATAAAATCTTTAAAAACAATTAAAAAAAAACCACCTTCTAGATGCTGGGCACTATTCAAATGATTTTACACACACTAGCTCGTTGATTCCTCACCGTCACCCCCCCCGGCTCCCCACGTGAGCCCCCAAATGGGGATTGTTGCTATCCTTACAGACAAAGAAACTGAGGAATAGAGAATTCAGGCAACTTGCCCAACGTCCTCCAAGCTGATAAAGGGAGCCAAGCCGTGTATCTTCAGTAAATCCTCAATCAAAACAATTCTGTAAAACCCGTTGCTGATCAAATCATGGCATCATTTTTCTGTTCGAAGACAGTCATACAAACAAGGTCACAAAATCCACCAGTGTTCCTGGTGAAAGGGACACACCAACCCTTCATTTCACAGATGAGGACAGCTGCAGCCCGGCAAGGGGAAGTTCACAGAAGCGATCCCAAGGAGAGAGCACCCTGTGTCCTGTACCCTGCTGGCCCCCAGCTCTGAACTGCACTTCGCAGAACAGAAAGTTCCTGATGATTCCGGTTATTCATGTCTGGGGGCCTCACACTCCAAGTTAGGCTGTTCCTGAGAGAAGACCACATGTGTTTAAGGATGGGCATGAGGGGGCCCGGAGAGCCACCCACGTTCTGTGGCCTTGTGCATATTCGGGGAGCAAACCAGAGCAGAGCGAAGGGACCGGGCCCTTTTGGGATCCAACCCCACACCTCATCGGACCCTGCTCTAGTCCTTGCCCCACCTGCTAGGGATTCCTCAGGAGACAAAGCCTGCAGCTCTACCTGCTGCTCATGAGCTTCCAAGCCCTGCTCCCTAGTCCCCCCCGCCCCCCACCACACACTCCTCTCACTACCCTCAAGATTCACCTCCCAACAGAACCCGGGCCAGATGCCAGGCAGCCTGACTCCCCTCCCTACTTCACAGTAATGACAGACACCATCATCACAATGGCGAGAGCCACTCATCAGAGAGTTTTCATCGTTCTACTCCAGCGGCGGGCGCACCAGTCCACAGAAGCCTCACGATAACCTCATATGATGGACAAGGAAACTCAGGGAAAGGGAGATGAGGAGCTGGCCTGGGCCATGAAGCTCAACACCTGGTGGGTCCTGGATTCGGAGCTGGGTGTGCAGCATACCTGTTTGGGTCACCTGCACGATACATTCCCCTCCCCCCAATATTGTTTTTTGATGGATGGTCTTTGATTACCTCTTTATCTGAGGATCATTTTAAAAAAACCATGGTAAGGGGCGCCTGAGTGGCTCAGTGGGTTAAAGCCTCTGCCTTCAGATCAGGTCATGATCTCAGGGTCCTGGGATCGAGCCTTCAGATCAGGCCATGATCTCAGGGTCCTGGGATCGAGCCCCTGCTCTTTGCTCAGCAGGGATCCTGCTTCCCCCCAACTCTCTCCACCTGCCTCTCTGCCTACTTGTGATGTCTATCAAATAAATAAATAAAATTTAATTTTAGTAAAATAAATTTAGTAAAAAAAATTAAAAACCAAGGTAAAAAATACATAAGGTCCAAGTTGCCGTTGTCACCATCTGAATGCCAAGTTCAGTGGCATTAATCACAGTCACGGAGCCATGCAACCATTACCATGATCTCAAAAACTTTTTCATCAACCCAAACAAAGACGGTAACCATTAAGCAATAACTTCCCAGTTATCCCTTCATCCCTCCCCCTTCCCCACCCCAACCTGGAATCTACTTTCCGTCTCTATGGATTTGCCTGTTCTAGGTATTTCACATACATGGAATCATACAACATTTGTCCTTTGTCGGCAAATTGTTGTCTTTGGTAGGAAGCCGGGCTCTTCAACGTTTCAGGCTCTCAGTTTCTCACCTGCCAGAAAGCCTATCCCCTTGACGGGGATATTGTGGGGAGTGTGAATTCCAGCATGGGGGCTGGGGACATCATCATGGGGGGGGGCAGCCAGTCTTGGGGAGGCTCAGGGTCCCTGGCTACTGGAAACATAAGGGTTTCCTCCAGAGGGCCACTGAAATGGTATATTCGGGGATAATCTATCTATCAGGGGGAGGAGGAAAAGAGGGGAACCCCAATGCCTCTAGAGCATGGGCACTGTGTTGTCACGGGGGGCCCGTGGCAGGCCTTGGATGGAGTACTTTGAACTGCATCCCTGAGGAGAAACAGCATGGCCCAACCAATGGTCAACACCCTTTCCCCCATTCTGAACCCACAGGCTCTTCAGGAATCACCCCCCTCTCTTCCCACTGTCTGTGCTTCCCTGTGGGTCCAGGTGGGCAACCTTCTTCCTACCCAGAGGCCTTACTCAGGCAGCCCTGTGTGTTCCTTTTGTCAATGCCCCAGTTTGGGTCCCCAGCTCCTTTAGGAAGCCTTCTGCCCCAGCTCCATTTGCTCCTTTTCCATCTACATCATGGGATCTACCACGTGGCAGGGGTGGGGGTGGGGCGCTGTCTTTCAGGGCCCAGTGCTCAACCACTCTGAACCTCAGATCTTCATTCACCAAACAGACCTGAAAACACCCACTGGGTGGAACGGTCATGAAGACGAGAAGGAATCCGAGCTGGGGTGTGTGGCAGAAGTGACGCAAAAAGACGAGATACAACATGGCAGATCTCTCGGATGCTCGATTTTACTTAACTACTTGGGCAAAATGAATTCCTTTTACATTAAAAATTAGAGATGATTCAAGAGAAGGATGAACAAAAACTGGCACTGCTTTTAAAAGATGGAAGAGGCCACTTCTAGGGCATTTCTTGCTTTCTGGGAGCCCCATTCATGATTCCCTCGGACCCACAAAATACGCTGCCTACTTTGTTCAGAAGGTGCTTCTGGGATGGGCCAGTGAGGATGGGAGGTCAGGGGCCCGGCACGCGGCAGACATTTGATAAAGGGTGGCTGGGGTGTTTCCCCAGGTTGCTGCAGGGGAAGAGTTTAAAGCGCAGCACTGAGGTGCGTGAATCTGTCCAGCTGGCAGACCCTAGGATGGGTACTGTCTCTTGAGCTCCCTTGACAGAGGCAGAGTTTGGGGCCGGCGAGCACGTGGGTCCAGATTCCCAGGAGACTTTGGTCTCCGCTCCAGCCTCACAGGCTGGCTGTGTGTCCTTGGACACGTCACTTCGCTTTTCTGAGCCTGGTTAACTCACCTACCAAATGCAAACATATGTCCGAAACCAGGCTTCCTCAGCAGGCTCCGTGCAGATGACACGGGAGCAAGTGTGCGGAAACGAAGCAGGGGCTAAAGGAGCATCTAGGTGCTCATTGAATTTCAGGACTCCGCTCTGTGGCTCCATACGGCAGGGTGGACAGGGAAAGCACTCTGTGAAGAGATGACCACAGCCCGGAGGGTGTATGCAAGGCCTGTGGGGCAGAAGCCAAGCTGCTGGCCCCGGAGCTGAAGACCAGGAGGCCCAGGCACTAAATGACTTTCCAAGATCCGGGGCCAGAGGAGGGGAAGCTGGGCCGGGAGCCGCTGACTCTCAGCTGGTACTCTCCCTGCCCACCCCACTCCTTCTCCTTGTCAGTGTGGCCCGAAGATGGAAGGAGATGATGAGCTCCTGGCACCTTCAGTGTTCACTCAGAGCTTGGCAAGGATGGGAGCATGAAATACAAGCCCTAGGGATGATCCGACCTACTGATCTCTGAAAGATTTCTTCCAATTCCTCAGCTTCTGGGATTCGAGCTGGCTGCCAAGGGCTCCGACTACAGTGCTCCCTAGGTTTGCATGTTATACCTCACTGGACTTTTCTGCAGAGCCTTGTCCAGCACTCGGTATCCAGTAAGTGCTCAATAAATACTTGGTGACGGTTTTGCCCAAGTGGCCCTGAAAGCTGAAGTCCACCTGGAATAAGCCCTTTGGGACTCAGCCAGTGAGGCCACCGGCACTTACTGGGCACCTCCTGTATACTGAGCAACGGGGTGCCTCAGCATGTTGTCCTTCCTGAACAGGAAGGAAGCTCCGGAGGCTGTGACCCCATGCCCCAGCCCTCAACCCCAGGGAGCCTCTCCCTCCAGATTCAGGAGCCTCAGCTGAAAGCCCAGGGCTGAGCCTGGCCCTCAGCCCTGCTCAGCCCTGCCTCTCCCTGGCCTGCCAAACCCCAGACCACCCTTCCGGCAGAGCTGTCCGTGGCTGCCGTCTGCACAGTGGCCATCCGGAAGGAGCCCTGCATCCGGTCCCTCCTTGGCCAGAGGCGAAGTCCAGACCCTTCTTCCACCCTCACAGGCTTCTCGCCCACTCCTGAATCTCCACTTTGAACACGTCTCATGGACGCGTGATCTCCAGGCCACAGCCACACACCCACCCTTGCTTCCCCTCCCTGTCCAGGCGGCCCCTCCCACGGGCCCCAGCCTACCCATTTCCTCTGCCCTTTTCACCCTTTGGCTCCAGAACCAGCTATTCTGAGCCTCTGGCCCCGCTCCTTCTCTCTGCCAGCTGCTCCCTTACTGGGGCCTCCATGTTTGCCTCTTTGGAGTTGACTGCTCCTCAGCTCTGCCAAAAAAAAAAAAAATCCCCTGAAAGCATGTGGCACTAGGATATGGGGACAGCAAAGGCAGCGGGACCCAGGGCAGACCTAATGCTTGAGTTACCTACATGGAAATGTTAAATACAGACCACCACCTTGCTAGGGTGTGTGTGTGTGTGTGCCAATAGCTTCTGGTCTGGGTCCTTCCAAGAAACTTTCCAAAGCAATCTTTCTCCCCCCTTGCCAAAAACAATGAATTAGTAAGGATGAGCCCCAATAGGATGAACAGAGCTTTTCTGGTTGCCCAGGGTTCTTGTTTCTTTTAAAACACAGCAGCCCCTGGATTTCAAGTTTTCTCTGAGCAGATTCTAGAGCAATTACTGCAGATCTTATACAATTACACTGAATGGTATGTTTGAAAAGATAATTTTCTGTACTCAGCTCTGTGAAAAGTTTCCCATAAAAGCAGCAACAGATAAAGGTGCCCGCCCCCATAAAACCATTTTAGTAGGATCTTCAGATCCCTTTCAGAGTGTGGGGAAGGGAACAGGGAGGAGGACGGGGCTACCAAAAGGAAAAACAAGTCCCCGTGCCTTGATCTAGCCTTGGTGACCAGGAAAATATACTCTGAGGGCACAGTCAATATTGGACTTGCTGAGCTTATCAGCCAAGCCTCGACCAGCGGGTAGCGGAGGGCAGAGCCCAGCACAAAACCTGGGGTACTGAGTGAGGCGTCCAGGATGAGGGCTGGGCCATCCTGGGCCTCCTCCGCGTCCGAGGCTCCTTGCAAAGAGGTCCTTGGGAAATGTTTGCTTGCTCAAGACAACTTTCCTGGATGTCTGCACCAAAGTTTTTCGATCCTGATGCTCTGGCAAATTTGTGTTTTTGACACATGCGCGGTTAACGTGCAGGTTTTCCTCAGCATCACATAAGCCATAAAGGAGAACAATAAGGGATGGATTTGATTAAATAAAAGTCAGAAACTTTTATGTCCTAAACATAACCACAATCCAAGTTGAAAGTCAACAGACAGGGAGAAAGTATTCAGGTTTTATGTAACAGACATATGTTTACCTACGGTATAAAGAGTTCCTGGAAATGGATAAGGAAAACCAGCAAGTCTAACCGCCCGCTTAAGCTGCTCACATGGCTCAATCTCACTAATATTTTTTTTAAACATGGAAGCAAGGGTGAGATGCCCAGGAAGAGATAAGGGGGCAGACGCCTTAGTGGAGGGGCCCAGATGAAAAGAGCTAAGAATGTGAGATGTAGTCATTTGTCCAATGAGACTTCGGGCAGAGCGCCATCCCCGTCTGGGGCAGGTTCCCAGTTAATGTTTCGGTGGGAGCAGCATGAGGGATGGTATAGCTGGGTCTTGTGTCTTTTGCATCAAGCATTCAACGTGACTTTGCAGACCCTCCCCCCTGTCTCTGAGCAGTTCCAGAATGTTGATGGCACTGCTCTCCACCACGCTCTGCCGTCTGGAAGACTGGAAACAAGTGTTCGCGGGTCCTCTCTCCCGCTGTGGAATCAGAGAGCATGGAAGGGAAGTGGCTGAGCTAAGACCCTCAGCCGCCCACACTGAGTGTTTCAACTTCTCTGGGGCCCTTGCCCTGTCTTCTCGGGGGCCTATTTGTGCCACAAGGGCTGCCGGATGGATGGCTGGATGGGGGTGAAGAGGAGGAACAAGCAAGGGTTAGAGAAGAGAAAGGCGAGGTGTAAGGAAGGAGCACAAACTTGAGAGTCAGGCGGCTCTGGGTTCGAATCTCAATTCTGCCACCTCCCGGCTGTGTGCTGTTGGACACATTATGCCATCCCTTTGTAAAATGGGCACATGCTCCCTGTCTCCCCATTTCCTTGTTGTTATCTGTCCCACTCAACTGGACCTATTTCAAAGACTGCGCTCCCTCGCTGTTACTTAACGGCTTCAGCTCCCCAGACTAGACCACATGATTTCATGGGCTGGAGCTGTGTCTCTGGAGGGGGCAGGGACCCCGGAGGGCAGAGACTACCTGACTAATGCCAGTGACGTGTCATGGTCACTGTTGCACTTCCAGCCTCTGGCCCATTGCCTTGTACATGAAAGGCACAAAATAACGCCTACAGAATGAAATCGAAGGGAGAGAAACCAGGAGTCGGGAGAGTGAGGGGATCTCCTAAGGGCCAGACAACTCATTAATTACCTAGAGAGCTAGGAAGCTTTCTTTCTTCTTTGTCACAGCCAAAATGAACAGGATAACCTATAGCCAGTTATATTGGCTCCTGAAGTCTCCTGTTTGCCGCGAAAGTCTCATTTGACACCTGTTTTCCTTATAATAATGTCCATCTTCACTCTCAGAAATATCCTATTGTGGGTGATAAATTGTCCGTTCTCTCTGTTATGAGGGAGAGTGGAGGGAAGGACTCTGCGTTTCCCTGACCCCATCTCCTCCCCCCACCCTTCATTTCTCTTATCTTGTCAGATATGCAATTAAAATGTCATTCCATTAGCTTTTCATCGAAAGCCCCATGTGAACCGTGCTCGTCCCAGAGGCAGCCCTCCCCCAGCAACACCCCTGAGCGCTCACCGCCTGCACATGTGCTGTTGGGGCTCCGGACTGCTCGAGTGCTGCCCACTGTTTCACCAGCGAGGAGCAGTCCAAACACACCGCCTTTGCCAGGTCTGTGCCAAAGCGGCACCCCCTCCCACTCTGGCTAACTAGCACCTTGCCTTCCTGTTGCTCAGGAATGAGAGGACGGGGCCTCGTTGGCCACAGCTCCTGGTGGGCCTGGCAGCCTCTCCAGAGAAGGAGAGGCAGGCTGAGATGAGAGCTGGAGTCCTAAGGTCCGACCACCTGGTGAAGGGTTGAGGGGAGGGAGAGAAGCATCTAGAACAAAGAGAAATGTACCCCCACCCTCAACCCTAGGGAGAGCACACCAAACCAGGGGCAGCTTCAGAGATGAGCACTATTAGATATGTTCAGGTTTGTGTGGCCGGGCTGCGTGACTGGGGGGATGGGGCCGGCCCTCCTGCTGGTCCTCAGACTTTCAGAGACAGCCAGGAGAAGAAGACCCATTAGCACCTCAGCCAAGGAAGTGATTACCTGGGAGGGCCTCTTACACACCCTGTGGAAGGACTGGCTACCCAGATGCCTGCCCCAGAGCCTTCCTATGTTAACCCACCTTCCCTGGGTTCACCCCATCTTCCATGCCCATCCTTTCCGCACAGACACGGCAGATGACAGAAGTCACACTTTAGTGGGCTGCAGGGTCTTATTGTGGTTGCCCCTCCCTCCAACCCCAGCGTGTCAGGGGGGTGTGGTGCTTTCCCACTGGAAGATGGCCCACTGCCCATCGGGGCAGGAACCCTTCACTTCCTGACTCCACAGGGGGTGTACCCCAGGCTCTGCACACAGCCCACACTTGACTGGCATTCGTCAACCATCTGACTGCGAGTGGGAAATTAGAACCTGGGGTTGGTGGGGCACCTGGGTGGCTCAGTGGGTTAAAGCTGCTGCCTTCGGCTCAGGTCATGATCCCAGGGTCCTGGGATCGAGCCCCACATCGGGCTCTCTGCTCCGCGGGGAGCCTGCTTCCTCCTCTCTCTCTCTGCCTGCCTCTCTGCTTACTTGTGATCTCTGTCTGTCAAATAAATAAATAAAATCTTTAAAAAAAAAAAAAAAAGAACCTGGGGTTGGCAGGTCCACCCTACAGCACCTGGGCCCAGAAATTCCTTTGGCAGCTGCTGAAGAGGGCTTGGAGTCTCCTTTGCTCCCTCCCCAGCCCTGCCTGTCCCCGTAGACTCCTGGCCTACAGTGCTCCCAGGCCTGGCTATTAAAGCAGACAAAGCAGTCTCCTGGCCCCTTCCCTAGGCTGACCAACATCTAGTGTCCCCATAGGAGGGACTGAGGCCTGCTTTGTCCACCTGAGTGCCTTCTAGAGAGCAATGGGTGTGACACAGTAAGAGCTCTTTGAGATCAGGAAGCTAGCCCTGTTCCTTCTGAATTCCCCTGCCCTCTCAGCCCTCAATTCGCCCCCCTGAGCCAGGGCCTCTACTCAGTGAGGAATATTTTGGAAATCATCCATCACTAAATTCTGGGAGTGGTCTCATCTCAGTAGCTGTGTGGTTGGAAATGTTCTGGAAAACCCACAGTCTCCATAATGAGAAAGACCCTAACACCTGGAGGGTAGGGATGCTCCCCCATCAGCACGGCCCCAGCCCCAGCACAACCCGGACAGTACGGGATCCTGACATCCGCGTGCAGAACTGCACTCAGGCCTTAGCTCACTAAACCTCTAGCTGCCCTGCAACCTGGCACAAAGAAGGCACATAGTGAGCGTCTGTGAATGCATGGACGTGGGCCTACTGGGCTCAGGTTCTGGGCTGGGCACACGGCCTACTCTATTGGTGCAATGGCCTTGCAAGGCAGAGATGGTCATTCCATTTAATAGATGAGAAAGTAGATGAGGCCCAGAGAGGCAAGGGGCTTCCCTAAGGACACTCTGCAAATGTCTGGCCAGAGTTCAAGCTTGCTTCCTGTTTCTGAACACTGGGGTCTTTCCATTTGCATTTCAGCAACTCGACACGGACAGAGCATCCACTCTTGGGGACACAGTGGCTCAGCATTTGGGGGGGATTCTGAGCTAAAGGAGAAGTAGCTCTAGCTCTCAGGTCATTCACACCGAAAGGAGCAGACGATCTTGTTCCCAGCCACCAGTGATGAAGGACCAACATGGCAAGGCCTCCCCAAGAAGCCAAACCCTACTTGTGCAGGCTGCACTGGGGGGGCACCAAGAGGGGGTTCATTCGGATGAACTGAGAAAGGTATCTGGGAAGGGGTGGCACTGGCTTGGGGCGCAAAGGCCAGATGGGCTTGGAGTGATGGGCAGAGGCCGAAGAAGCTTTAAAGAAGCATTTTCAGCAGCCCTCTGGTGGCAAGATGGGCCTAAGCTGGGGGCTTCCCCACCCTTCTTAAATATCATGATGCAGGAGGAAGGGCTGGCAGCTCACTAGGGGGCTCTGCTCCAGGACCTCTCAGTGCTCTCTCCCAGAGCAGGGAGTAGAGAGCCAGCATCCGCGTGCCCTCCCTCCAAGTGTGGTCGGGGAGGTTCAGCCAACCTCCCGGCCTCAGTAATCAGGATCCTGGGGGAGAGGCAGATAAGCGAGCTCTGAAGGACAAGTTCCAGCCACCAGGCTACAGACTTACTATTTTTCCCACACACTTGGTTGGCCTGCCACAGGGAATGGCCCTGCTGGGCCCTGAAGTTGAGATTAGGAGAGGCGGGAAAGAACAGGTCTGGGGGCCTGGGGAGGCCCCTCCCTCGGGCATGGGGCCGGTGGCTGGAGAGGGCAGTGGGGCTTGCCGCTCTCCCCCCGTCCTGTCTGCTGCCTTCTCCTGGTTTGGGGGCTTTCTCCCTTCCAGTTCAGCATGGCTCAAGAGGAAGCTCTTCTCTCAGGAAGCCTTTAGGAAGGTTCTGTCAGGGGACCACACGCACATGGTTTTCTAGGACTGGGGAGTGCAGACAGACCGCTGCCTGGGAGAGCCCACATCTCTCTTGGGAGGGCTCATGGGAGTGCAAACATTAACTTCCTGTAAGCCATTAACATGCCGTGAGACCTTTCCTGGACCTCAGTTTCCCTCTCTGCAAATGGATGTCTTGGAGCTGCCTCTGTCTAGTCCTTGAATGAGGCCATCTTCCACTTCAAGCAGGTGAGTGGACAGATGGTTTCCTTCAACCTTTATTTGTTCGAATTCCTACTCCTACATTGTGATTTGAATGGTCCCCTGGTGTCAAGGTCACTAGACTTGAGAGGTGATTAAAAGAATCAGTAGAACCACCCCCACAAGTATGGGAAACTAACGTTGGCTGAGCTCCCATCCATGCCAGGCCCTTGGCCCACAGAAATTATTTATGTTGGTGATCTTCTTTAGTCCTGACATTGGCTCTGGGAAGAGACAGTTATTGTCCCCCCTTTCCCTAATTTGACAGAATTTCTTAAATTTCAAGTCCTGAAGTGGTTTCCCACCACCTCCAGGATAAAATCTGCCCGTTCTTCCCAACACCTCACCACCCCTCCAAGATAAAAGTATTATTTAATCATTCACTTTGGCCCATTTCCTCTTCAAATACTTGACTAAGACTGATCATTGTAGTCCAGCTGTCTTGAATTCCAAGCCTCCTTTTGCTCTTCCCAACCCTGTGCTCACAAACAGCCAAGGCCCTGCAGGTAGGACCCCAGAGGCTGGGGCAGCCCAGAGTCAGTGATGGGGGCCTCAGTCCCACATCTCTGGATATGTGGGATCATGGTCTCCTAACACAATGCCTGGCAGGGCCCCAGGCAGCGCACCCCATTCATTTTACTTCCTCAAGCCCTGTTCAGGTCCTGCTTTTCCCCAAAGAAGAGCCAAGACCTGGGGAAGGCCAGGGAGGTGCCCAAAGGGCACAATTTAAGGAAGACCTCACTCCCAGGTGCCAGCTCGGCCCTGGCTCCGCTCTGAGGGTGAGGCCTCCTTCAACTCTGCCCTACAGGCCACACTTGTCCCGCCCTGGTCCCAGCCCTGCCCCTACATCCCTGTTCCAGCCCCAAGCACTGGCCTCTCCTTTGAAGTTCCCCGCATCCTCCCTGGTGGGGCCAGATGCGATTCCCAGCCTCAGCCTCTGTGGCTGTAGGGCGGAGACGGTTTTCCTCCGTCAGTCCTGAAACCAAACTGGGTATGGGGCTTTCACAGGTCTGACCTTCCAGCATGCTCCTCTATGCCCTCCTCATCCCTCTGCTGCTTCTGCCTGCAGTCCCAATTCACCTCTTAGCTTCTATATAAAAATGATGATTTTGGGGGCGCCTGGGTGGCTCAGTGGTTAAGCGTCTACCTTCTGCCCAGGTCATGATCCCAGTGTCCTGGTATCAAGCCCCACATTGGGCTCCCTGCTCAGTGGGGGGCCTGCTTCTCCCTCTCCTACTCCCCCTGCTTGTGCTCCCTCTCTTGCTGTCTCTCTCTCTGTCAAATAAATAAAGAAAATCTTTAAAAAAAATAATGATGATTTTTCTTTTCAATGAAATAGTAGATAGCCATTAAAAATTGTGTTTCCACATGGGTGAATTCTTCTATAACCTTGATGTAGAAAAGGCTTTCTAACTATGACTGAAAATCTAGAGGCAACCAAAGAAAAGATTGATGAATTGACTATATAAAAATAAAAATAATAATAATTTCTATGGCAAACGCCTTAAGTAATGTCAAAGTTAAATGATGAACTAGAAGAAAATATTTGCCATAGGTATCATAGATAAAGAGATAATATCAACAGGGCACCTGGGTGGCTCAGTCGGTTAAGCATCTGCCTTCGGGTCAGGTTATGATCTCAGGGTCCTGGAATCGAGCCCCACATCGGGCTCCCTGCTCAGTGGGGAATCTGCTTCTCCCTCTGCCCCTGCTCCTCCCAACCCCTTGTGCTCTCTCTCTTTCTCAAATAAATAAATTAAGAAAAAAGACATAATATCACTAGTGTGTGTGTATAGTCTTAAAAATAGAGAGACAAAGAACGAAAAACCCAGTGGAAAAATGGCCAAATGAACAAAAGTATGAGAAACTCACAAAAGGAATATAAAAGTTATTCTTAAGCATATGAAAAGATGTTCAACTTCACTTATAATAAGAAATGCAAATTGGAACTACCTACACTATGGTACCATTTCATATTCATGAGATTGGCAAAAATTCCAAAATTTGACATCAACTTCTGTCAGCAAAGTTGTGAGCAAACAGGGCAGAAAACATAGCAGTACAACCCCATGGAGGGTTTTCTGGAAACACCCAACAAAACTACTATGTATATCTTGGATCTTCAACCCAGGAACCTCCCTCCTAGACATTTACTCTGAGGATACACTCCCAAGCATCTGAAACACACGTGCATGAGCCCTGCAGCATTATTTGGAATTTTAAGCTACAGCACCCCACCTCCATGGTCATCCGGAGGAAAGGGGGGCACAAATGATGGCATGTCCACATGCGGAGTACTATGTAGCTATGAAAAAGTGTGGAAAGACCTCTATGAACCAGTACAGAGTGTCTTTTGGGAGGTAATATTGAAAACATAAAGAAAGCAAAGTATAAAAAAAGCATATATGATACGGTATCTTTTGTGTAAAAAAGAAAGGAAAATTAAAAATCATGTATAAAAATGTGCTTATCATTACAAAAAGCAATAGAAGTGTCAGCATAGAAGAATGAAGCTGGGATGCAGGAGCGCAGGAGAGAGTGATACATCTCTTAGTCTAGCTTTTTGTGTAGTTCCGACTTGTGAAAGTGTGTTAACATTCTACCCGTTAAAAAAATTTAAACCAGTAAGAATGAGAAGGGGGGAAAAATCCCTAAACCGGGAAGCAAATTGGAAAAAATAAACCTAACTGTATTTCAAATAAATCCTCTGACCACCCTGAAGGGCAAGGAAAGAAAGAAAGGACTACTCCAAGCTATTTATGAACACAGGGGGAAAAGGAAGGTTTCAGTTTCAGTGGTGAAGCCACCCTGATGCTACTTTTTTGTATGTAACAGAGGATTAAGCAGACAATTGAATGTGGTGACAGCTCTGAGGTTTTCGCTGTGGAAGGAGGACCTACAAATATGGAATTAGGGTGGGGGGGAGACAAGAAGGAGCTGCAGGGGTGGATTGGAATTGGAGGTATTAGGATTGTGATTTGTAGCATACAAATGTACATGTATATACATGTATATGTATGAAACACACATGCCTGTACGTGTATATACATGCACGTATTTCCTAGTTCCATCCCCTGAAAGGACTAAGAAGCAAAGACATCCAGCAGCAGTGGGGACACCCAGAGCCCAGGTTTTGGTCTCTAATTCCACTCCCCACTAAAAAGAAGCAGGGATTTCAGAGAAATGACTGGTTGTAGGGGTCATTGAGGGCAGGTGTGTGACGAACCTGGAACCTCTTGTTATCCCAGAAAGTAAGAAAGTGCTCCAAAACAGGGACAGTGACGTTTCCAAATATCATGGGAGTCAGCTCATAGAGGTTCCCACTGGTCAAGTCTGTGGCAATTTATGCACCACAATCATTGAGCACAGTGAGAAATAATAAACTATTGGAAAAACAGGAACCCATCAGTCCACACAGATAACAGACAAACAAATACCATGTTACTGCTTATACCAGTAATGGGAAATGCTTAAATAGATTGTGCTACTGTAGAATGCCAAGGGCCGACTGGGAAATACAGAGGTAGTACGGGAGCTGGAAAAGCATCATCTTACAACCATCACATCAAGGATGGGATCCAGTCAGAGACATCAATGGATGCTACCCTGGGGTATTCGCCTGGTTTCAAAGGGTCTCTCTGTAGACTGCTTACCGGTTTCAAAGGAGAATAAAGACCGTTGTCATGTAGTGGAGGAATAGGTAATACTCTGACCTGGAGATTAAAATTAATGTCACCCATGAGGTCCAGTGTGGACCAGTGAGGACCAGGAGTGCCTGCCGATGTGATGGCATATGAAGAAGCCAAGATTGTCTCCACAGGATGCTGGCCAAGACCGTGTAACCCGGATCTCATCCCGAGGAAACACCGGACAAACCCCACAGGGGCAACATTTTACTGAAAATAAGAAGAGGGGCATTGTGTTCTTCAAGAATGTCAAAGTCATAAAAGACAAAGAGAGGCTGTGAAAATGTTCCAGATTAAAGAAGGCCAGCTAAATACAACCCCTGCCCTTAGCCCAGATCCCTACTGGAGGGCAATGTGCTCTCTGAAGAACATCAGGAAGCTGACTGACAAAATTGGAATACAAATGGTAGACTGGAAAACCAGATCTATGTGTGTATTCATGTTATGTTTACTGATCAACTGTACTATGACTATGCCCGAGAATTTGTGTATTCCAGAGGATAGGCAAATTTGCCTGTCTATACACATATGGGAATGTTTAGGGATAACTGACCCTTCAATGGTTCCAACAAAGAGTGTGTGTTGGACACTCGTGCAGGCATGATAGGAAGAAAACACCCATGATAAAGGCAGGGGGGTAAAATTTTAACAACAGATGCATCTAGGATATAAAGATATAAAGGCCATCTTTGTATTATTTTTATTTGTGTAGTTTTTCTGTAATTTGAAATCATTTCCAAATAAAACAATTTTAAACCTATGTTCCAACTTTTGAACGACATTCCCTTCTCGGCAGGTGTAGAATCTCCTCGGCCAGGGACCCCTGGCAGGCAGCCAGGCCAGGAGGCACTTCTGAAATCAAGCCATCTGGGAAATGTGGCTTTGAGCAAGTGACTTTCCTCTCTGTCTCTGCTCCTCCTCTGTTGGGTGATACCCTCCTCAGGGACTGTTGGACAACTAAAGCACATGACACTGGCAAGTGCTTAGCTCTATGGCCGATCGAGGTGAGCTATAGCTTCATTGGTCTCATTTTTCATCTGTGGGAACCCCTTCAGGGTGCAGGGCTGGGAGCTGTCTGCAGTTCCAAGAGCCATGGGTGTTTCCAGCAGGACTGTGAACCCAGGACAAGCCAAAGGTCTAGGCCTAGCCTCAGGCTGGCTGCTCCCTGGCGAAACTCCTCTGTAGGCAGACGGCCCCCTGTCCTTTCTTGGCCTTGGGAACTTGGTGTCCTGGTGCTCTTGGCCTTGAGACATACTTTCCCTTGCCTTACCTTTGGGCTTATACCCTCCTTCAAGGCCTACTCCCAGACACTCCCCAGCGTCTTGCTAGGGCTGCCCCAGTGCCCCCCTCAGCTCCTTCTCCTGGTGTGGGATCAGATTTGGCATTTCAGAATGGCCCATCTTTCCTCTCCCAGGGGAGCGCCTTGTGGCAGTACTGTTCTGGCTAAAAGAACAGTGACCCCTGGAGAACAGGCTAGGGAGGAGGCATGTTTCTTTGGGCTGGGGATTTTCTTGGAGACCATAAATTGACCTTCAGACCAGGTCTGTCCTGATAAGGATGCTGGGCCTCCCTTTCCACCACTGGTCTGTCACTTGGAAAAGAGTCAGTGCTCCTCTGTCCCCATCTGCCCCTCCAGGCCCACTCTCCACCCTGCCCACACAGCTCTGTGCCCCGGAGGCCAACCCCTATGGATCATAGCACTGGGTTCTGCCCCCTCGGCACTCCTTCCTGTTGGAAGCCATTGGGGCCCGAGGGGAGGATGGAGGGAGGGAGGTCAGGTGTTGAATGTTCTGTCTCCCTGTCTTCAAGGGCACGCCTCAGGGTGCAGCCCAGGTTGGGTGGCCCCTTCCACAGCACCCTCATTGTCTCCACTTCCAGAGTCCCTCCTCTCCTTGCCCCTTCAGCCCTGGGGAGGGACTGTACCCCAGTGTTGGGGGTACTGCCCTGGGTCCTATGGGTTCCCTATTCTGCACTGGCCTTTGGACTCAACTCTCTTCAAACCACCCACTTTGAGGGCACCACCTGCTTCCTGCTGGGCCCCGCCTCAGGCAGACCCCTGTGGAGGGAGGTAGTGCCCTCTCCATCCATCTGTCCATCCGTGTGTTTGGTGTTTGTCTGCCTGCGAGGCCCCGTATTACCAAGCTCAGCGAGGGGACCCACCTCGAAGCCATTCATGCCAGAGAACAAAAGCCAGAGCTGCAACCTGAGGCCTCCTCCCAAGGCTCCCTGCTTCCTGCTCCGACTTCATTTCATCTTTCCATAAGTTGCTCTTAACTGAGAAGCATTACAAGAAGGGAATTAAAAGAAAGAAAAGTTGGTGGAGGAATGCCTTTTTTTCCCCTGGTTTAAGCCTTTTGTTATCAACTCTTTAGGAATCCGATTCAACTAGAGGAGCATGTGGCAGAACACGTTCTTCAAAATTAGTTCCAAGAGACACTCGGGCTCTTTATTATTCATTCTATGAAAATCAAAATATTAGCTAACGCCTCTCACGTCCTCCAAGCGGGCCTGGCAGCTTGTCTGATGTATTGTATGACTTGAAAGGGAAGAAGAAGGCCTTTCCTGCTCAGGCCTCCCTCAAGCCCCCCTGCCTCCCGCTCACACAGGGACGGAGAAACCCTGACACGCCGTGCCTGAGACCCTCGCAGGCCTGGACCCAGGCAGAGGTGTACTAGCACCAGCGACCTCCTCCTTGGCACCATCCGGCTCTGGACCCCCCTCCCTCCACCCCTGCTCCCGAGGAGCCCGGGGGGTCTGAGTCCTGGCAGAGCAGGAAGGCCCCTCCTGGTCCCGGGAACGAGGTCTCCCACATCCAGAGGCAGAATGGGTGTGGAAGAGGGTGAAGGGGATGATGACTCAGGGACCCCAAGGCTTAGAAATCAAACCTGCTGGGTATGTTTCTTCTTGGAACCCCACTGCTGCCTTCATTTCTGGAAGGAATACCACAATGCAAACACATTTCATTTCTTGAGGAGCAATACAGAAATCTGGCCTCTGACACCCAGAGGTGTCATAGCAGCGACTTTAATCAAGCCCCTAGGAAGACAGTGAGGTTCTTAGCTGGGGGATGGGGGTACAATTCTTTGGCCTTGAGGACTGTGGGTGGGATCAGAGCCCCCCAGCTGTTGGCTAAGTGGCTTCTGCCACTGGAGAGTAGACCAAGTACATCCCTTGGGAGCAGGTATTGGGTGGGACTTCCAGCTACCTGGGAGCGAGGGAGACTACCCAGGGCCCAGTGTGAGGGCTACAGGTGGTCAGGGGAGGCAGGACTTCCCAGAGGCTAAGTAGACCAAGGAGGGCTTCCTGGAAGAGGTGGTATTTGATAGTTGGCTAAGCATTAGAAAGGAGAGGGGAGAGGGAAGGGCAAGGAGGACTGTGAGTAGGCCGGGTGGGAGGGAGGTGGGCAGGAAATGGTCCGAGGTAAGGCTGGAAGGACCTGACCACAAGTGAAGGTATTTCTTCTTCCTTTCTTTTGTTTCCTTGAGCAATCCTAAATTCGCTATTAATCTCCCAAGACCTATCTTGTTGATAAATGTTGATTTCCCCTGCACACCTGTTCATATTTCTGATGGAAATGTATTATATAATCACTCTATTCGGCTGTGATTACCATGGTAATCAGGCACGCTCAGTGACAGGCCAGAACTCCTCTTAAAAACAAGATTCTGCAGATAGGGGCTTTCATTTCACTTACGTTGTGCCTGGGGAGTGAGGGGAATGACGCAAGCATGGGGCAGGTGTGGGGGGATGGATTCCTTCTCTGGGGAAGTCTTGGCCCACTGTGCAGCCCCAAGGGCCTGGGAGGGCTCTGCAGGAAGTCAGGGGAAGGGCCGGACAAGGGGTTAGTTAAATGGGGGCAAATCCTGCCTACCTTGGGGCTCTGCAGGGTGCACACAGTTGGGGACAGCTTTGCGGGATCCCGGGTGAAGAGAGGATCAGAGCAACCCAGTGCCCAAGATCGGGAACCTCAGCTAGAATATCATTCAACCTCCCACTTCCATCTCAGGAACCACCTCTGTGCCTTATGGAACCTTACAAAGGTGTTTCTCCCTGTCACAGGATTATAGTAGAAGGTCTGGCGAGAGCGCCACGTTTTTGAACTGTGTTATTTGGTCCCGATGCTCTATTTTAAGTTGGTAAGAGCTCCAACCAGATGGCTTGGCTTCCAATCCCAGCTCCACCGCTTTCCTGGCTGTGTGACCTCAGGCAAGTTACTAACCTCTCTTTTCCTTCTCACTGGCCAAAAACAGATAACGCGAATTTCTAACGCACAGGATTGTTGTAAGGATTAAGTGAACTGACGTGTATAAAATGGTTAGCACATGCCTGCCACTGAGTAAGCCCTCAAAAATGCCTAGGACACAGTAGCGCCTCCCTTCTCAGTGGGTGGGGGACAGGGAGGATTGAGGGTACAGCCAGTACCCTCGACTTTGTACAAACATTGCCTCCCCTCCTTCTGACAGCCCCACGTAACCCTCTCTGCCCGATGAGCAGACCTGAACCCAGGCCCCCTGCCTCCCTGCCCACAGCATTTTCAAATTCCTTCCCAAAGACACCGGTCTGCTGGCCTCTGGCTGTCCCCCCAAAACTAGGACCCGGCCCTCCTTCTCAAGCACAGTCAACCCCATACTCTGACTGCCATCCTGGGAAACTCAGGCCTGGTGGGCACTAGGTTCCAGAACGCTCACTTCCTAAAAACAGATAAATATCTCCAGCTTCTAGTCGCCCCTGCAGTTGCCCATATATGTTAGATGTTGTTGAATGAAAACCACCACCACGATAATAGTAGGAGCTGCGCTTCTCGCTCCTGCCATTCCAGGCTCTACGCTAAACCTGCTCACTTGACTAGGATAACTTTTGTCACTAATGGAATTATTGTACATTGTGCCAGACACTGTATGATCCAAATTGGGCCAAGAGCTGTGGGCTCTGCCTTCCAGGACCCGCCCCCCAGAGACAGCTCACAGGCCATTATTCTGTGTCCCGCAAACTCTGTGCAGTGATAAGGAAACCCCACCAATTTGATGCTTTATCTGGTTGCAGGTGGAGGAGAGATTATTTCAATCAAGATAATGATTCCATTTCTTGGACAGAAATGAGATTTTTTTTTTTCGTGGCCTCATGGGGGTGCCACCAAAATCTGTCTCAGGTCGGAAACAGGTCATGCACAAGTTTGAGGATTTTTCCGGCAACCTCAGAGAGACCATGAACATGAAGGAGAATGAAAAGGAGGGAGTTCGCTTGCAAGAAAACACACACACACACACACACACACACACACACAGGGCAGGCCTATGAGATTACAAAGTCAGCTTTCTTTGGCCATTTACAGGCATTTGACAGCACCCGTGAAACCAGCATTTAGAAGATAACCTCACATGGTGTGAGCACAATGGCCTGGATTTCAAACCAGGTAAGCAGCCTAACGAGGCAGTAATGATAATGGAGCTCTGGAGACCAGAAGCTCAGCTGTGGAAGGGACCTGAGTAGTCAGCCTGCCCAGCCTCTAAGACAGATGTCCCAATTACTCTTCCAGTGCCTCCGACAGGGAGCTCCCTGGCTGAGGGGGCGCCCCCATCACTGACAGGCTCCTATGTTAGGAACACCCCCAAATAGTGGTAGGGACTCCAGAAAAGGAAACCACGGAGAAAAGTCACAAGGTGCTGAAGCTAGGGTACCTCTAAAAACACCTGGGCAACAAGACCCATGTCAGTAGGTCATCCAACAATATGCAAATGACATTAGGCAACGAATGCAGTGAGACCAGAATAATTGGAAGTAAAGGGTGAATTTGGTGAAATTCTACATTATTTTCAATATTTCAGAATTTCAAGGGCTATAATACAGCATCTCAAACTCTTTACAGGTGATTTGCCTTAACAAGGAAGTAGTAATAATTTGCAATGCTGACATCAATTGTATCTATAGTAACTTCAAAAAGTTTGAGAATGTTTGTCAAGTCTGTATGCATTTGGAACATTTTGCTGAGAGCTGACTTGGCAGGTGCTCTCCCTCGATATCCAAAGAAAAGGTGCATTTTACCTCAACTCCTTCACAAGGAAGAGCCCCAACGACTGACTCTTGAGTGTTTTTTGTTTGTTTCTTTGTTTTGTTCTGCTTTGGGTTTTTTTGTTTGTTTTGTTTTGTCTTAACTGTACTGTATCAGACTCACCAAAACTTTGAAATCTACACCACACCGTTGTTGATGTGCATAGACCATCCCTAGAAAGTAACCCTAAATCCTGGTAATGCCGGTGGTCACTAGGAGAGGAGTTGGGCTGTTTGAGGACATAGGTGGGAAGGAGACTTTTCACAGTATATCTTTTGGTACTTTTGAATTTAGACTCATGGGACTGTATGACCTATTAGGAAAAAAATGATGGTTAAAAAAGCACATACTTGTTTCAGTGTAAACAGACTTTGATACTCACGATGTCTATTTTAATACCTATACTCTTAAAATGCAAACTTACTACAGTGAAAATTACTGCCAAGTCAGGTGAAAATCTCTGTTGGATGTCTTGACAATAGTGACGTTCACAAGCACGGGTGTAGATGCAACAAAGGCCCCATTCAGATGGGACCACTTTTCTGGCTGGGACACCTCCTCCCAGCTGCTTTCATCTGTGATCTTCTCCAGACCCTGGCTCTTGGTTAAGGGCATGCCTTGGAGTTTGGTAAATGAGGGGTTACTTGAGGCCTGCCCCTTGCTGCCAGGTCATGGACGTCAGTGCTTTGCAATTCACACGGATCACACTAACAAAAGACACAGGCCCTCCCTGACAAGTATTCCCTAAGAGTGCTCCTTGGATATATCACATGTACCTGAATCCTTGTCTTAAGCTCTGCTTCTAGGGAATCTAACCTATATCAGCCAAACAAGAGCTCCAAATGCAGCCCCCTTGTATCTTTCCTGAGGTGGTAGAAACGCACATGAGCCTTCCTCTTCAAGAGCAGAACCATAACCACCTTCCCGCCTGGCCCAAGCTTACCAGTCAACACGATACATCCCATGAAAGCCACCCAGCAAAATGTTGACCCATGCGAACAGAGAGCTCCACCAACCAGACCCCTGTGGGGCCACACAAAAACTCTCCTTCTCCAGGAGGAGCGAGCAGGAGGCAGGGGCAGACTCAGCAGGCCTGTCCCACAATCAGGTATCCAGTTACATGCAGCAGGAGTCAGCATGAACGTCGGCTCTATCACTGATTGGCTAGCGAACTCGAGGGAAATAGTAGTTCCCAGCCTCAGCTTCCTTACCTGCAAAATGGCAATACCCACAGAGCTTCTATGCAGCTCGTGCGGGATGGTACTGTGAGATGTGCTGCAAGCCAGTGATGCCAAATAAATACTGGTTGTGATTCTTGAGATCTAGGACATGCTAGCTTCCCCTGCTTGCTGGGAACAAATAATTACCCTTTGTCAAACAACTCCATCTCAGCTGCCCCTCATCTTGGGCATCGTACCTACAGCTCTGGATGTGAGAAGCAGCTCCAGAGGAAAGCAAGTGGACATTGGGAGCACTGTCCTGGGGACCATCCACCCAGAGCTCAGGGGGCTTCCTCATTGATCTCAGGGGCCTCTGGTGACCCTCAGCTACAGCTGTCCAGAGAGGGCCATCTCTCTCTCTCTCTCTGTCTCCCTCTCTCTCTCTCTGAGATCCAGGGAGGATCCCCCATGTGAATTTCCTGTAATGTATCCAGTGGTCTGTACTCATCTCAAATACAACCTCAAATTCGGTGAAAAATCCATGCGGTCACTGTTATGCAAGTCACAGATGAACTGGCAGAATCTCAACTTTATTTACACAAATGAGGGAAACCTTATTCCGTCCTGATTCTTTGCACATTGATCATTCATGAAGACACTTCCAGCCCTTTACCGCCTGGGCCAGCCCAGTGTCACCAGCATTCTCCTCTGTCCCTGCAACACCCACCACACAGGGCTTTGGGTGTTCCCACACTAGCGCCCTGGAATGGCTTCCCTCCTCTATCAGCCTCTTCCAGTTCAAGTCCTTCTGTCCCCAGGAAGTGGGCCCTGACCAGTCCTGTCACCAACACTCCTAGCTGTGGTGTGTGCACCAGAGTGGACAGTATGCCCGTTCTTAAAGGTCTTTAATAACCTCTTCTGCGGGTTTCTTCTCCTCCCACACCGGCTCGAAAGTGCCTCCAAAATACAGCCTAGGCCGCGGTTCCTCATTATTTCTCAGAGCCTGCAGACAGGGCCAGGCACCCGGCGATTAAGAACATTCTCAACCGGACTAATGGGTTGGGTCTTACGATAGCTCTTAGTGGAGCACACCGCTAAATGGCTTGTATGAGAATTTATAGTTCTAAGTGGGACAACCTATTTAGCCAACTCAGAAGTGTACAAACCGTATGTGGCTCCGGGGCCAAAAAATGCACCTGTTCCTTTATCCCTCGGGAGTCCTGCTCCCCCTCAAACACCAACCACAAGGGAGCGACGCTCTTTCCTGAGCCAGCGGGAGGGCAGAGCCTGGGTTCCAACCATCCACCTTCCACTCTGAGGAAGACTTCCATTCCCGGACCAGCCCCGCCCAGCCGGACACAGCTTCCAGAACCAAAAGCCGATTCCACCGAGGTCATGCCCCCTTCCCCAGACAGGGAAACCCGCAACCCTCCCAGGAACAGCATCAAACCACAGTCCTAAAAAAGCAAAATTCATACTCACGAGCAATGACGCCTTCCTCTCCGATTTCAGGCCAGCAGTCTCCCTGCAAACCTGCTCATTTCCTGCAAAGAGAAGAAAGGGATGGAGAAGCATATTAGCATCTGCTCTGCTATCCTTTGGCAGTTTCCTGGCCGACCTCGGGCTTCGTTCGGCGCCTTCTCTCCTCCTTATTCCCGACGGCACTCTCCCCTCCCAGGAACACCGCGTGCTAGCTGGGTGGGCGCCCCTGCCTCCCCGCACGCCTCCCTCCCCCTCCGCGGAGCCATGCCAGTCTCAGATTGACCACTGCCTCCAATTCCCTGAAGGCGCTGGGCTTCTTCCCACTCTGGAGTGAGGCCTCCTCTTCAGTAGCATGGGGTTGCCTAGCAACCCCGCGCACCGGCTTGGAAGGCCCTCCTAAATTGGACCTCACAGCACAGGGCATCTCCTTGTACAGCTGCCGGAATCTTAACAATCTGGCTCTGAATAATAACACAATGGTAATTGCATGCATGGGCCCCAAACTACATTTAAATAATGTTCAAGAGCTGACACACACCAACAAAGGCCAGAAAATGCATTGCGGAGGTTGACTGTAAGGCCAGGCGGGACGTTGGGTGTGGGAGGGAGATGACACCAAAGACTTGCGTTAATGACAATGCCAACCTGAACTGTGAATTCCCCTGCCTTTCTGCCTGAGTGTGTCACCACTTTAATGCGCTCTAAGTGAGTTTGGGATCTGCAGAAGCAATTAATGCCCAGAGGTAGTGATGCTTTGAGACAGGCTGCCCTTTAGTGGGTTTTTGGAGGGAGCCGGGGAGGGAGAGAGGACAAGAAGGGAGAACTGGGCGTGAGTGATGTCCCTTGGCTTTTACAGTTGTGGCTAAGTACATTTTAGAAGGTGGGAGAAAGAACTTACAAGCGAGAGCACAAAGTACTTGCTGCCTCGGCAAGGGACAAATTCGACACGACTGATGTGTTTTGGGATAAGAAGAGAAGGCAAAGAGGCTGGAAGCTGGCAAACACGCAGACCGAAGCCCTCTGCGGGGCGCAGGGATGGCCGTTCACAGCTCAGTCCAGCCTTCAGTCTGGGTCCCTGGCAGAGGGTAACCCCAAGTTCTGCTCAAGGCACCAGAGTCTCAGCCCAAGGCCGAGGGCAGGCTGGTGAGCCGCTCTCTGCAGAGTGACAGCAGTGACACCCCCAGGTCAGCCCTGCTCCTTCAAAAGCCTGAAACACATTTTTTTTTTTTGGATTTTTGTTTTGTTTTGTTTTTGTTTTTTTTTTTTTACAAAGCTCAAATTCTTCCTGCAAGGGATTTAACCAGATACTGGCATAGCCACGTCTCGGAAACATGAGTCACACAAGGCAAGAGACGGAGGCAACCCAAGGGTCAGTCGACAGATGAATGGGGAAAGGAAAGGTGCTCAGCGCACACAACAGAGTATTACTCAGCCGTACAACAGAGTATTACTCGGCTGTACAAAGGAAGAAATTCTGGTAGGTGCCACCACGGGGATGAAACTTGAGGGCCTTACGCTGAGTGAAACCAGCCAGCCACAAAAAGACAAATACTGTGTGACACCACTTAGATCACAGAGACGGAGAGTAGGATAGAGATGGCCAAAGGCTGCAGGGAGGGGCACCGGGGAGTTAGTGTTCGGTGGGGACTGAGTTTCAATGCGAGAAGGTGACAAAGTCCGGGAGATGGATGGTGAGGACGGCTACACAGCAATGTGAATATACGTCACACCCCTAAACGACACACTTCAAAACGGTTCATAGGGTAAAGTTTGTGACACGTATTTTACCACTAGTAGTACAACATACACAGTCAACGAGACTTGGGTCTATCTTCACAATGGATGTCAAAGGGGCCTGTATCATTCATGAGCTTGGCCACAGAGGCTGCCACCAGGACTCAGAGACAAAGGGGACAGGGAGCCCCATAGCTTGTCAGCATGGGGTTGGTGCAACACAGTGTCAGATGGAGGCGGTGAGTGTTGAGAAACAAGTCCAAGCACCATCACCCTCCGGAATGTGGCCTCCTTGTACCCCAGGAGTTCCGTCCACCACCGCCTGCTTCCCTATCTGGGCACGTAGGCTGTGAGGACCCACTCTTACCTTTGCCCTCTGCTGCCTCTATGTCCCCATACCCCCTGCCTAGAAAACTCTTCCCGTGCTGTCGCCCTCACCTGCTCCTCCTCTTTCTAGGGGGCTCACATCAAGGACTGCCTCCTCCATGATGCCCTCCAGATGCTCCCAACCCACCATGTCCGAATGCTGCAGACTGTGATCAGTCCTTGCTTCGTACTCACATTCATATCTGGAAGGCTTGCCTCTCAGAAGACATCCCTGGCGGGACCCTGGATCGGGATGGTCATTAACCTTTTCTGTCTGCCCCTGGCCCTGGCTCGGGGCAGAGCATACCATAGGCCATTGCCTCAAGGCCCTCGGAGGGAGTGCCACCTGCTTCCCTTCCCAGGGAATCTGTCCATAGCACCCCCTGCCTGGGGTGGAAAGCACGTCTGTGTGTCGCCGAGGCCTGAAGCTCTGTGTGGACAGGCAGGTGCCTCCGGTCATCTAGCGGTGTAACTCAATGTGTGCATAATAAACAGTTGAGCATTTGCGGATTTTATTAATTTGGAAAGGTCATTAGAGCTAACAGCTTCTCCAGGTGAAAGTGAATAAATAGCGTGGATTGGTTTTTTTCTTCAGTGTCCTGAGCTACTTCTTGGGATGTACTTTAAAACCTCAGAGAACAGTGTTACAAGTGAAAAAATGAAAAAAGGGGAAAAAAACAATCCAGGCTCTGGAGGTAAGAGGAGACCCACAAGAGCTCCGCAGAAACCTCTGCCTTTCTCCAAGCCCGTCTCTCCCGGTCCGTAAAAGGAGGGAGTGATTGCTAAGCTCTCTCCAACTTAAAATAAACTAAAATTATGATAGGAGATAATCATGCGAAATTAGCAACTTTCTGAAGGAACCATTACCCCCCTACCTCTACCCATCCTCGCAGGTGGTGGACACCCCTGCAGCTCTGGGTAGCAAAGATGGGGACTCGGGCCCCAGAAGCCAGGAGAAGGGCCTTAATGATTTCAGGGGCCGTCACAGAGCCTGACCTGGAGGCTCTCAAACCCGACGATCTGACTGCCTCACTCTCCCTCATTAGATCATTAAGGAACACTCTGGACTAATGATTGGTTTGCTCGAATCTCCAGGAATGGCTGGAAACGGGCCAAAGGGTGGCATCCAGGCTCCGTCTCCCCAGCCCTTGGCTCCATGACTGACTGGCGAGGTCTGTCAAGAGCCAGGTCCCTGCGGGCAGATGCCGCTGGTTCTCCCCGAGGCGAGAAGGAAGGAGCATTCAAGAAGACGTGGAGTCTGGCTCCAGCCTGCTGTCATGGGGGGAAACGGCTGGCCCTCAACCAGACTCTGCAGTCCCACCTCCCCCACTCCCTCCCCACCCCCTCTTCCCACTGCCCCAAGTGCTGACAGACACTGGAAGGTGGGAGCCCCACAGCGGCCCCAGCTCCCACCTCCAGATCCCTCGTGGCTTTTAGAAGCAAGAAGAAGACCACGTATGAATCAGAACTGTGTGACTCACGACCTAATACTAACATTAGCATTAGTATGAGTTAATATTAACGAATATTTGTGTGACGTTTTCTGATTACAAGAGTATTTTCCCACTTGTTTGTCAGGCAGGTAGGAGAGCTCTGATTCATTTATTGAGCACCTGCTGTATCCCAGGGTCTTTGCTACCCCCTGGGGATACAGACACGAAAAGTATGTCTCCTGCATGGCAACTCCCTCCAGGACGTTGAAAGTCGGGAACACGGAGGCCCAGGGAAGCTGAGGAACTTTCTCAGAAGCAGTGTTCAAACTGAGACCTCAGATACGGAGGGTTTTCGCCATTGTCCCCGCACTGCCTGTGAGTTTAGCATGAAATTGAGCCTCCACAATGCCACCCAGAAGGGACCAGCCAGAGGACTGCATGCCTTGGGGACAGGGAGGGTTGATGCCCAAAATGAACCAATGCCTGGGGCTGTCAGGCCCAGTGGCCCTGAACACTGCAGAGGGGTAAACCCTGGACTGGGCACAGGTCAGAGCCTACTGCAGACCTTGACCTCTCATGGCCTTTCTGCTCATTGATAAACACGCTTCCTCTCGTCAGAAGGGCTGCAGAGAGACACTGTCTGGAGAGCTGAAGCAAATTAATGACTTTTTTTGGTTTTTTGGATTTTTTTAGTCTGCAGTCATCTTTGTTTTCTAGAAGTTGCCACAGCGCTTACAATCAGCATGTGACACAAACTGGTATTGTTCTTCTGAGGGTTTTTACTGGCTTTTCAAAACATTTAATGTCCATGGTTGGGGGAGCACAGCCAGGGCGCCCCAGCCCAGAGACGGCAGATAAGTCACCCCAAGTCATGCCAAGGATAAGCACAGACCAGAGCCAGAACCCAGGTCCCCAGACTCCCAGGCTCCGGCCTGCAGGCTCAGGCGGAGTCCTGCTGGCTTTGAGACCCCACAGCAGCTCCGCAGCAAGCCTGTGAGGCTGGGATGGGGGCTCTCTGATGCCCGGATGGCAGCTAGCACAGGCGGATTGCCGTCTCTGCCCCCTCAGTGGCACTCAGTGATCTGCTCTGCCTCCTAGCCTGGTGTTGTGAACCTCAAAGGGAGGGGCAGAGGTGACAAGGGGTGCCCTTAGGGACAGCAAGGTTGCCATCTCTGTTGCAGGGACCTGTGGCTCTAAGGAGGCCATCACACATTGTGGCTTGGAGCTAGGCTGACCCCGCTGCAAGTGACTTAACCTCTCTCTGCCTCAGATTTCCCTCGGTCTGAGGGGCAGAATAATGGCGCCCATTTCCTACCTCACAGGGTTGAAGTGAGAATTAAATGAGAACATGGAGGGAACCCTTGGCCTAGGGCCGGCATCTATGTGTTCTCAGGTGTAGTCAGTGAGATCAGATTTCCCCTCGAGGGTCAGCTCCATGAAGAGGGAGACCATCTGGAAAGGCTACACGTCAGATGATGCCAGCTATAGGACATTCTGGAAAAGGCAAAACTCAGAGATAGTAAAAAGATCACTGGTCACCAGGGGAAGAGAAGATGGATGAACTTGGGAATCCTCTAATCCCAGAGGATTAGAATAGTAAAACGATTCTATGATACAAGGGTACATACATATCATTATGTATTTTCAAAATCCGTAAACAGAGTAAACTCTAATGTAGACTCTGGACTTTAGTTAATAATGACGAATTGATATCAGCTCACCAATTGCAACAAATGTCCACCCTAATGTAAAATGTTAGTAACAGGGGAGCCTGGGGAGGAGGGGAAGGCTGGGGTAGATGCAAACTCTCTGTTTTCTGCTCAATTTTTCTAGACACCTGAAGATGCTAAAAAAAAAAAAAAAATCAAGTCTATTAATATTTTTAAGAAAGATCAACCACTCCAAAGCAGGATACACAGGGCCCATCTGTACACGGGCCATCACCAAGCCCCTGTGGGCATCTGGGCACCCCAAGGGAGACCTGCAGTTGGACCAAGAGACTAGCATGGTCCTCCCAATGTTAACTGCACCTGTGTCTTGTGTCCAATTAAAACGTCAGAGGCAGGGGCACCTGGGTGGCTCAGTGGGTTAAAGCCTTGGCCTTCAGCTCAGGTCATGAACCCAGGGTCCTGGGATCAAGCCCCGCATTGGGCTCTCTGCTCAGCAGGGAGCCTGCTTCCCTCTCTCTCTGCCTGCCTCTCTGCCTACTTGTGATCTCTCTCTCTCTCAAATAAATAAATAAAATCTTTAAAAAACAAAAACAAAACATAAACGTCAGAGGCAGTGTGGGGAGGCCGGGGTGGGAGGCCGAGTGGGGAGGCTGGATGGGAAGGCCAGGTGGGGAGGCAGAGTGGGGAGGCCAGCAGGACCAAGCACCCCAGCAACCAGGATACCTCTGGTCACCGGGGGGTGACTCAGCCCTCACTTACCCTTCTTGAGCACACACCCTATGCCTGCCTCACCCCTCCCTGCCTTCCAGATGGGGATCGAAAAGAGACTCAGCCCCTTGCCCACAAGCCAGACTCCTCCTAGCCTTTTCCTACGTTCTCCACCTCCAACACCAATACAGTAGGTGCTCGATAAAGTTACTGAATTAAATAGTGATTATCTGTGTGCCTCTTGCTCTCCCCATGGAAGGAAAGAATCTGACTGCAAGCCTCCCTAACCTCCCAGCAAAGTATTAGCTGACCAGAGCGAACAGCAGAATTCAGACAGATGTAACACATCATGGGGGAGATGTTGTATTTGGTCATAGGGCCCCTGCCTACAGTCCTGACGGCCTATCTCTGAGAGCACTACCCCAGCGCACCTGGCACACACTGGCCTGCTTAGCCCTGAGCCCCCAGCTAGCAGGATGCACGAGTCCCTGCTCACCCTGGGAGGACTAAGAGGCCAGTGTGTCCTGAAATGGGGTAGAAAATCAGTGGGGTCACCTCCAAGCAGCCTCGGTGGACAGCAGAGAGGTCAAGGCAGAATGAAGGCCCTCAGCCTGGGGCACAATGTGAGGTGTCTCGGGAAGGGTTTTTAGAGCAGGAACCGAGGTCCAGCCCGTCCCACCTCGCATAGGCGGGCAGCAAACAGTAGGGTCCAGTCTGATTCCCAGAAAGGAGTGGAGTCTGTGTGTGTGTTGCTGGGAACAGCATCCTCGAAGGCAACTAAATCCTCCTTCAGTCATTGTATTGGGGGTGATGGGCCCTTAGAAGTCCGAATTTCTGTGACCTGAGCCTCAAGTCTTAAAATAACCCTGAGAAGGAGGGAGGGCTGAGCCCAGAGCCAAAGCCAACAGTGGGGCCTCGCCTGGGGAAGCGGGGGAGGGGAGGAGAGCGTCTGAGGATCAAAGGCCCAATCTCCCTGGTCCGGCTGCCCAGCCCAGGCCTGGCTGTGCAGTCACGCACATTTTATTTTTTCTGGCCTCAGGGAAGTGTTCTTGGGGTTGGGCAAATCTGAACAAGGTCTGCCAGCAGGGAATGGCCTGGAGCAGCGGAGAGAGAGGGCAGCGGCTGCCCACAAGCACCCCCTGGTGCAGTCCCCCTTCCCGACTGCCAGGGTAGGAAGGGGGAGGGTGCCCGCTAGGGTGAGGGTGGGGGGGTCCTTCCCAGTGCTCTCTGGCTGGTGGAGCAGAAGAGATTCTCGCACAACATGGGCAGGCCAAGAATATTCAGTTTTATAAGAGCAAATAACAGTTCATGTTTGGGAAAAGGAAAAGGTTTCTCCACCACAAGGGAAAGAAAGCATGTTCAGTCTTCATGTCTGCATGGCAGCAGAGCTCTTCCCCTGCAGGGGCGAGGTGAGGTGGGGGCGTCTCACCGGTTTAACAACATGGTTCTCTGGGCCTGATCTCACTGGCTGATGGTATTCAGGGGGACACACATGCCGCGGGATTTGCCCGGCTGGTGGGTGCAGCTCTCAGCCGGGCCCACCTGGTTCTGCTGTCAAGTGGGGCTGGGATTTTAAGGTTGGCATTGGGCAAACGTTGGGAGGGGGAGTCAGAGGGCAGAGGGAGCAAGGCCTGGTCAGTCTGAGTAGGGGTGACGCCAGACAGGTGATGCTGGCATTCAGAGCTCCAGATGGCAAAATGGGGAGGCAGGCCCGTTCTGTCTTCATGACCACATGCTTCCCCTTGACAGCATCTCCTGGCTCTTGGGTCTTGCCCCTGGCCCTGACCTGGTGCCCCAAGTCCTTTTACTCCTTCTTCCTCTAGCTAAACCTGTTTTCCAGAAAGTTCTATCTCCACCTGGTGTCCCTTATGACGGCATACTTAATGCCAGATTTCCTTTCTCTCAGAGAAAAGACATTTCCAAGCCCCCCCTCTCAGGTGGGAAAATGGTATCCCCTGGAAAGGGATTTATTTCACTTTCTATTTCTGAACTCCACCGTCTACTCTGTCTCACACTGATGACAAATACGTAAATGACCTACACTAGGCAATAACACTGATGCGATGTGGATGGTGTAGGGGGTGTTTGGAAAGAGGACCAGGGACTCTTACAACAGAAGGGACACCACTGGGAGAAGCCTGCCTCCGAAATCAGACCCTCCAGTTCCTGCCCTCATCTTCCCTGGCCACTCCCACCCAGCATGGAACATGGGTAGGGAAGACATATGTTTTATTTTCCCAACAAGGATACTTCTGAGAGTGAAAGGGGATACTATTCATGATCTAGTGACAGCAGGCATCAAGGGGCTGTCCCTAATCAACCAGGGTGTCACTAAACATTTGGGGTTTGGGAAAACCTAGTCAGAGCTCTTCTCTGGAACTTCCATGGCATCACTTAGGGAAGACAGGTCTGTCTTTACCCCCAACCCCCAGCTTCCCCTCTTGGGAGGAGGCATCAGAAATGATCTTGAGAGAGGTCACCAGGCACATCAGGCCCAAAGGAAGCATGACAGGTGCCTGTGTGAAATGTAAGCTGTCTTCTGTCTGGCCCTGCCAACACTCAAGGCTCCCCACTCAGATCCTTGCAGATCCCATTTCCTGCAGGAAGCCTGCCAGGATTGCTCCATTTCTCCCAGCACTGTGTGTGTGTGTGTGTGTGTGTGTGTGTGTGTGTGTGTGTGTGTGTGTGTAAAATGACAAAGGAAAAGGGCTACAGTTTTAACAACAAGTGAGTCCAGGATATAAGGGTATCTGAGCTCCTCAGGCGGGTGACCATCTCCCTACCAGCTCATTGGCTCTGGAGTGCAGGTACCACTGTGAATCCTTTGTCTCTGGAAACTCCTGTCCCTCCCCTCTCCCCCCTACCCAGTACCTTGATTACAGAGAGTCTCTGATTTAAAGTTGCTGGGAAGAAGTGAGTTGGACTGAATGCCTGCAATTTCCCCCTCTCGCACTGGAGATCCAGGGCTCTAGGAGGGGCCCTGCAGCCCTTCAGGAGCTCACTGATTCTCTCACATCAGCTTATAAGTCATCTGCAAGGCAAATACACCTGCAGCTTGTGACCACTGCAAGACTGTCACTGGTGCCATTTTTGCAAACCCAGCAGGATGCTGATCGTTGGGTAAGAGGGTCTGAAATAAAACCCGGAAAGGGGCTCAAGAAGAACTCTATTTTCATAGCTGGGGGGAGGTGTGGTTTGGCCAATGAACCTGGGTGAGAACCTCCACTTACCACCTAAAATTCCCCCCATGTCTTAGAAAGAGAATAAGGCAATAAGACTAAGTGTAGGGGGGCCCTGGGCGGCTCAGTCGGTTGAGAGTCCGACTTTTGGTTTTGGCTCAGGTCTCGATCTCAGGGTGGTGAGATCGAGCCCCTTGATGGGCTCCACGCTCAGCAGGGAGCCTGCTTGGGATTCTCTCTCTCCCTCTCCCTGTGCCCCTCCCCTGCTCATTCTTTCTCTATCTCTATCTCAAATCTCTATCTCTATCTCAAATAAAGGAATGAGTCCTTAAAAAAAAAAACAAACTTAGGGCAGGAGAATGGTGCACTAGTAAGTTCAGGAGGTAACTGGGGAAGGCTTCCTGGAGGCAACAGACAGTAAGCAGAGGCTTGAAGGATGGGGAGGGTATCAACAGTAGGGGCAAAGGGCAGTCTAAAAAGGGGAGAGTCTGAGCAAAGATGCAGAGACAGAAATGGACGCCACATAATCAGGGCAGTGAGTTACCAGGTCTGGCTGGAACAGATGGTGTGTTCGAAGAGGAGTAGCAGACGCAGCCGTGAGGACAGAAAGAACCCCAAATGCCAGCCACCTCCAGGCTTGTGTCCCCGGCAGCTCTGGAATCAGTGTGTCCCACTCTGACAGTTGTGGGGGGGGGGGGGCGGAACCCAGAGAGGAGAGGCTGGATGGAAGCTTCTTGCTCAGGCCCCCAGAGAAACATCTGGGAGGGAGCAGAGGGACTGGCCTGGGCTGAAGCCATCTCCGACTTCTTCCCTGGATACTCCCAACTCTGCCAGCTCTGAGAAAGCCAGCCAACTCAGCATCTGTGGCCCCAAATGTAATCTCGCCCTGCATGCCTCTGATTCAGAGGGGTGGGAGCGAGTTTCCAGGAGCTGAAGCCCATGGCAAGCATGCCCCTGGTAGCAGCCCTGAGCTGAGCTGACCGCTCAGCTAATTGGAACATTTTCACGCGTATGCTTGGACATCTATTCACCAGTGGGTGGAAAGCCAAGGCCTTTTCTTTAACCTTTCATCTCCTGGATAAAATTGTCCCTATTGTCTTTCTTGCTTAGGTCACACTCCTATAGCCTTGCCTACAATTTCCAATCACAGTTTTTCTAAAGTGGAATGAGAAATTAAATATACTTACAAAATAATCTGAATGCCAAGGTCTCCCTTGATTTAATGGGCATCTCCCCAACTTTTCGGGATTGTTTCCTCCACACCTAACCCAACCACATTTTGGACAAATGGCAAGTCTTGTTAAGTCTTTCCAAAGCTTTAACTTCGTGTTCATTGAAAACAACTTTTCTTCTTCTTCTTCTTTTTTTTTTTTTTGCTATGCTATTTCGTTGGTTTGTATAATCCTTAATTAAATTGCATAATTACAACAGCAAGTTCCACTGGCATAAACAGGTTTGGGAACTAAGCCAGCTGCCTCTAGGAAAGCATTCAGCTCAGCTGTGGGTACAGCCATGGTGGACATTTGGACCAGCCGTCCTCCTGCCCCTCCCAAGTACCCTCCAGCTGTGGGCATCCATCAGAGACAATGGAGAGAGAGCCGAGCCTTCCTCTCGTGGCAGTTGCCTGAGAAAAATTTGGCAAACTATCCCTACAGCTTTTGTGACAGGTAATAGACAACACCACCCTCCCAGAGGTCATGGGACTTTCTTGCACCGAGATGAGTTTCTAATGATGTCATCTCAGATATCTGTGGCAGGTTGGCTGGGGAGAGAGGTTTGGAGTCAGGGGAATGTCTAGGAGTCATCCCTCAATCACACAGTCTTCCTGAGGCTGAGATTTTAGACCATGTCCAACTGAGTCACAAGAGTGTTCCCTTCCCCTAAGAAGATAGGGTTGTGCATTTACCCTTTTATTCTTCATGTTCCCAGATCCCTTACTTGGCATGGGATGCCATCTCCCTCTTCACCTTCCTTATCAAAGTCATTTTCTGTGTATCCAGGCTTCCCTATTTCATGGATCACAAAGAGAAAACCAACCAACCAATCAATCAATCCCAAGTATTAGCAGACACCTACAACTCATAGGAGAAGGAGTGCTCTCCAGAGGAACACATCTATTTTGAGCCATTTGCAATTCTTTGTCCCTTCCTCTTGGTAAGAGAACCCCTCCCAATTCCTCCCCAGATTACCTTCTGCTTTCCCCATAGACAGTGTGCTTCAAGAGTGATCATGGTAGGCTTAAGCCAACTCGTTTAGCTCAGCAACTTGGTCATGGTGACTGGACAAATTCTACGATGCAAGGAGATGTTTGCTCTCCTCTTGAGGAGAAAGATCCATCTTTAGAGATGTGGAGGGTGCATGCAAGGTCTGATGCTGCTGCAGCCATTTTGTTACCAAGAGTTCAGAGGGCAGGGTTGAGTTACAGAAAAATGGAACTGGAAGCTTGAAGAAATGACTTCTGAAGATCACTCTGCTTCTGCACTTTTCATTTACCTAAGCCAATACATTCCCTTTTAGGGTTTTTTAATTGGTTAAGTTTAAAAGATCAAACTAATACATATGCATGGCTTGAAAATTCAGAACTAATCAAAGCCCCACCATGAAAAATAGCAGTCCCAGCTCCAGCCCTCCCCATACTGAGTCCCAGTTCCCAGAGATACCACTCTTCACTGCTTTAGCTCTTGACCATTCTCTACTGCCGTATTTCTAAATAACATGCTCTGGTCATCAGCTGGGGTTGTCATACTAAAATGCCACAGACTGGACTTAAACAACACAGAGTTCTTTCTCACAGTCCTGGAGGCTGGGAAGTTCAAGATCAAGGTGCCAGTCAATTTGGTTTCTGGTGAGAGATCCCTGCTTCCTAGCTTAGAGGCAACCCACCACCTTCTCACTGTATCCTTGCTCAGTAAAGAGGGAGTGAGCTCTCTGGTCTCTTCTTACAAGGACACTAATCCTATTGGATCAGGGCTCCATCCTAATGACCTCATTTAACCTTAATTACTTCCTTTCTCCAAATACAGCCACACTGGGGGGTTAGGACTTCAACTTATGAATTGAGGCAGGGGCACAGTTTATTTCATGGCTCATGCTATATGCCACTATTTCTGAATTTCACACTTTGGGCTGTTGCCTGTTAATGCCCCATCATGGAAGCTGAGGTGTGATCCCTTTCGTGACACTTCCGCTAAACACACCTTTCTGTTCTCTGCATCTTCTCACCAGAGTGACACCACTACTTCTGGTTAAATCAGTTGTCAGTGTTTCCAGTGTTTTTGGCTGGGTAGATACTGGTCACGGATGAGCCACCTGATAATCTTCCTTTTCTTGCAGAACTAATTTTCCTACGTATTAAAAATGGCTTTCTATGCGCCTAAAAATGGCTTTCTATGCGCCTAACACTTACTAACACACAAAACGACTGCCTGAGCTCTTCAAATCCCTCCTCCAATGGCTCAGCACATGAGGAATCTGTTAGTTCCTTTTTTTTTTTTTCTTTTGGGTGGGGAGAGTTATCCCATCCAGAGTTCCCCACCCTCCAGTCGAGCTGAGCACAGCACACAGCAGAGCTGTCACCTGGGAATTCTTAATTAAATCCCTTGTTTCCTGGATCTCATTGTGCCTTAATTTCTATCACTACTATAAGAGATAACCATCAACTAAGTGATCCTAAAACAACATGATCTATTATCTTACAGTTCTGGAGTTTAGAAGTCTGAAATAGGTCTCCCTGGGTGAAATCAAGGTGTTTGGCAGGGCTGCATTCCTTCTGAACACCGTAGGAAAAAGTTGGTCTGTTTCCTTGCCTTTTCTAGCTTCTGGAGGACGCCCACATTCCTTGGCTTATGGCTCCTTGCCTCCACCTTCAAAGCCAGCAACCTTGGGAGAGTCCTTCCCCTACTGCCTTACTCTGACCTGCTCACCTGCCTCCTTTCCCTTCCTGGGTCTCCTGGGGATTACGCTGGGCTCCCCAGGAAAATCCAGGATCACCTCCCATGACAAGGTCAGTCAATGAGCAACAGCCATTCCTTCTGTACCCTGAAATACCATCTTGCCTATAACTTCACGTTTCACAGGTCCTGGGGATGCAGCTGTGGACATTTCTGGGGGTCTATTCTTTTGTCTCCCGCATACACTATTCTTGTTTGTGGCTAATGCTCTTGTGTCATTGGCGCAAATCTTCCTCGAGTACTTTTCTGAGAAAGAATACGTGGGAGGGACATCATCTGAGATGGTGCCTATCTGAATCAACTTTCTATCCACTCCCTCCTGAGTCTGTTTGGCTGTGAACAGAAAGCTAAGTTGAAACCACTTTTCCTCAGAAGGCTGAAGGCGTTGTCCCAATGTCTTCTAGTTTCCAGGGATGTTGCTGGAAAACCCAGTTCTGTTCTGTGCCCCTCCCCCTTTTCTATACAACCCACTTTTCTCCTCTCTGAAAGTTGTGTGGTGTTTTTCTGTAGTGTTCTGAAACTCCACAGTCATGGGCCCTGGAGGGAGTCTGTCGCAGTCACTGTGCTCTCTCACGCAGTCTGGCAGGCCAGGAAACTTCCGTAAATTGATGTTTCTGGAACACCCTCCCGGCAGCCCTCTTGGATTGAGCTTATACTGTCTTCTTGACATTAGATTGAGTTTCTAATATCTTTTACTCTCCTAGTTTCTACAGTCTTGTCCTCATTTCCTATTGTCCGAGGAAGTCCCTCACCCCTACCTTTCAGATCTTCTACTGAACTTTTAATTTCTGCTATTATATATTTAATTTCTCAGAGCTGTTCCTTATTCTTTTACTAGTCCTTTATTACAACTCCCTGTTCTTATTTTATGGATGCATTATCTCCTCTTACTTCTCTGAGGACCTTAATTATACTTTTATTGAAGTTTCCTTCTGCTCCTGGATTTGACTCTACTAACTCCAGCTCTTTTTTTTTTCTGCTAACTTGGGTTTTTTTTCTCTTTTTTGCTCTTCTCCTATGCTACAAGTTTTCTTTTAACAAATGCCAGGTGATCCTTGACCATGTTAATATTTAAGAGTGAGACCTGAATAAGTTGGTGATTTCTCTATGGTGGACTGGATAGAGTTCTGGTCATGCTTTTGGGGGATCATATGCAGGCAAGCATGTACACACAAACGTATGTTCATATTCACACATACAAGCGTAAACACACACATACATACACCTTATATGTCTATACACACATATTCACATGCACATTTGCACACACACATTCATTCACACATGCATTTGCACACATACAAACACACATTCATCCAGAGTATAGGGTTTTCTTCTCTGTGGCCCATCAGTTTATTGGCAAAGGAACCCTGAAATCATCCTGCCTGGGGAAAAACACGGGGCTGTCAGTATGCCAGTAGCAAAGGAGATGGAAGTCCCACCACTCAGGATGCAGCCTTGAAATAAATTCTCATTTTGAATAAAGCACTCAGACTTGCTCTCAGTTGTCTCCGAGGCCAGAACTTCTCTGGATCCTACCCTTTGGGAAAGCAAACTCTAGTCTTTAATCAAGGAAGAAAGGAGAGTTGTGGGAGGGGATATGGGGTCTGATCATCCTTCACGCTAATTTTCAACCAGTTCCTATGTTTTCAAACCCATTCCTCATCTCACCTCACCTCACCTTCAAAAGTATCTAAAATTCCCACTTCTGATCTGTTTGAGAGTTTGGGGAGGGACCAAGAGTGAATGTTTCTAGAGGCTTCTTCCCACTACTACGCTATGAGTAAACATCCATTTATTGACTTCCCGGATTCCACGGTCTTACTAACATCTCTCACCTGCTTCCCTGTCCCTGTGGAGTTGGGCGTTGTCATTTTCCCTAAGATCATGGGTAGGGGGGATGATTACAAACAGGGCAGAGGTAAATGTCTGTGGCCAAGTCACCACATTTATCTGGCAGTCTCCCCTTGATCTTTGGGGCGCTCTAGGTGGGGTTTCTTGTACGCGAACCAGACCGCATCCCACATCTCTTACCACTGCATCGTGGGCTCCCTGCCACAGCTCAGGGCACACGTAGCCACACTTCCCAACCCAGCCTTGGCAGCCAACTCCTAACACTGCTCACCCTGGAGTTCAGAGGCTCCTCTCCAATGCTCACACTGTCCCAGACAGCAGCACCAGGAGCTTCTAGTAAGTTCTATTTGCTCTTGTTAACAGCTCTCCACTCCCACTCAGGCCACATACAGTAACTGGAAGCCCCTGTCCATAGCCAGCCATGCCGCCACCTTGAAGGCACAGGGATTTTCCAAGACTCTCTGCTGAGGGGACCCATCAGATCCGTTAGAAGAGCCACTGAAGAACCCTTTCACAGACACAGGTGACACAGAGTTATCCACGTCTCCCTTCCAGGTTCACACGTCAGACACAGCTTGTGACCCCATTACATAGGCAGTGCTGGGGAGCTGGGGGACAGCCCAGTGTGGCCAGTGCTCATAGTGCAGACTGTACTGGGCATGATGAAAAGGGCAAATCGAACCCTGCCTGAGGGACAGACTCTTCCTCAACACCGGCCTCATCCGTACCCACCACAAGCAGGGGGCGACAACACAGCTCATGCCACAGACACTAGATGTGAAATCCAGATCCAGGGGCCGACTGCTGGCCTCCTATTGTAGTTCTCTCATAAATAACATTCAAACCCCTGAGTCATGAGGATAGCGTCTTCCAGCAGAAAAAGACCCGTTAGCAGGAAGTGGATCTTGTTATCAGAAACTCTCCACAGAAGCTTATGGAGCAGCCACCAGCCTTGCTCTCATAGCCTCCCAGCCTCTGTCCCATAGCAATCTAGATCATAGCCCTGTGGTCCAGGTAGCCTCGGAGGCAGGCAGAAAGTGGGTGGGTTCCCTGTAGGGCAGTCGTCATCCAGCACAGATCCCCCCCTTTCCTCTCGAAAAGCAACACACGTGTCCCCTCCCCTGGGGGAGAGGCTGGGGTGAGGCTCCCGCCTCTGGGGGCCCAGCGCAGATATGGACATGCCCAAAGCAGGACAGGCTCATGCACCTGGGCAGGTGAACGCCCCTTTCCCTACAGCATGGGATCATAACAGCCTAACACCTCAAATCCCATTCGGCCCACCCAAGGGTGTGTTACTAAGAACGCCATTTTCATGAAGCAAATCATTCCTCCTCCAAGGATGCCCCCTCCTCCCCAGGATACACAATTTATCTGTTCGTCAGAGATTCAGATTCTGAACACCAGGCATGCTCAAAAGGACATTCATCTATTTTTTTTTAATGATTTTTTTAAAACAACAGTAAAGGAAATCCCCATCATATCTCGACGGCCCTGTCTAAGTGCCTGGAAGCACATTCACAAAATAAAAACCCAGGGGGCTGGCAGGCCACAGAGGGGATCATTTTGTATCCTAATAAACTTGATCAGATCTCCTCTGTTGCCCATTCCCATGATGATCTCATCTCTGACTCCATCCCGGCCCATGCTCTAGCAAGTTCTTGACAGAGCCCCCGTCACGACTTTGGGATTTTGGTGCATCTTCTTCCTTCCCCTTTCTGGAACCTTGCCCCTCTTTCCACCTACCCTCCAGGTGCTCTGTTTTTCCTCATGAAACCTTCCTTCCATTTCTTCCAGAGTTACTTCCTTTGTCTTGGCCCCCGGGTATCTCTTTCTTTTAAAAATTCATTATGAAATATTCTAGACATACAAAAAGACATAAAAATAATGCACCAAACACCTGTGTACCTGCCACCCAGCTGCATGGATTAAAGGCAGCTCTTCCTCATCCCAGGCCCACGGCTCTCACTGACATCGCAGCTCCTAGCAGCCTTTGTTCCATTTTTCCTTGGAAGGGGCCCAGGCTGCTGCTTAAATCCAAGGCATCCCCAGCTGCCACCTAGACTCTCTGTATTAATTCTTTCTCTACCTTCATGGGTACAGCTCCCCCATTCCCCAGCCTGCCCTCTTCCTTTGTGATTTGACCGCTTCCCTCTCCCGAAGGGAGGGCTTGCCCAGGTCCCCACCTAGTTAGAGGCCATGAGCAGGTCCATGGAAAGCTGTGAGTTGGACCAAGGACTTTCACCTGGATGATACCCCAGCGCGGAACCACATGCTTCCTTCCCACACCCCTTCATGCATCAGGAACGAGGTGTAGGTGCTGGGGACAAGGTGGCACAGGGGGACACTCTACCTTCATGGTCTCGCCTTCTCTTGGGGACAGTGCACAGAGGCAGCCCAAGCCAGGGCGGGCAGGCTGGAATCTGGGGTTGGTGGAGGGGGGGATCCCTCCTGTGTAGTGAGAATGGCGGCTGCTGAGGCTTGGGGAGGCTAAGATCGGAGCCCAAACAGGGTGGGATAGGGTGGGGGGATTGAGAGAAACAGAGGGACAAGAGATCCTTCCAGGTGAGAGAGAGAGAATTAGCAGAGACAGCTGAGGGTGGGGGCGAGATTGCAGAGAAAGGGGACCCAGTCAGGCCAGAAAGCCTAGCAAGGTGAGGCCACTGGTCAGACCCTTGCATGGCAGTGGGCTGGAGGGGGGGGCGGGTGTTGATGGCTAAGAAAGCTAGGGCACCCCACCTCTGCCAGGCCTGCCTTTGTTCTCAACTCCGGGTTAGAGAAGGGTATGTGTGTTTGTGAGCCCTTTGTCCCTGCTTCCCAGCCCTGCCCCACCCACCACACACAGCCCCACGGGAGGATGCAGAGGGCAGTGCCAACCATTGACCATTCTGTTGATACTGGCATGGCCTGGGCAGAGGTGGAAGTTGACTTGCTGGACCCTCTCACCCAGAGTCCACCCCAGGAGACAGGGGTACCCACATAGCCAGGAGTCTCCCATGGCGCCTAGCACTGATGATCCTCTGGGGAGAGGGTGCCCTGACAAGGGTCCCCCTCCAAAAACAGCAAACACACTGGGAAGTTGGCCCCATCCTCACCACCCACACTACTCATCCCTCACCTATGCTCTTACTCAAGACCATCACCCCCATGAGACTTCCCAAAACTCAACTCACACTGATCTTTTTAGCTAAATATACACTGTTCTTACTGTTCCTATTGCTTGCTTGGACACCGGTCATGAATGGTCCCTTCTAGACAGTGTCCAATCAGCTCATTGGTGACAGAGTCAGAACTTGAACGCAGGTTCCCCAGCTTCAGTTTAGGGACCCCTCCTCTCTGGGTGGCTTGGGCCTTGACTTCTTATCTATAGCAAGATCCTGGAAGATAAAAACTGCGCTGTATGCCTTGTATTATCCCCAATCGAAGACCAAGCAAAGGGTTGCCCAGATTAGGACCTTGAATATTTGGTGATTGGTTGTGTTATGTGTTCCAAGGCCTAAAATAACCTCCACACACCCACTCCTCAGTGTCATTGCCACTCTTTCTGCCAACATAGCCCTGACCAAGCCAGAGCCTCCCACAGAAACCCAGCTGAGATCCCTCAGAGGGGGGAGAAGGGTGATGTAAATTTCCTCTCCTCCAGGCCCACTGGTGATTTTCATTTGCTCTGTTGTCTGAATTCTCTCAGCCATTAAGCAAAGAGGTGAATACCCATTTTAATGCTGGCAAGGGACTTTAAACAATAAAACAGCAAACCAGCTTGAGAGTGAGGTGGGAACCAAGGCTAGAGGGTTTATGTCTACATAGGGACCAGGGATCAGCGTATCCAAGGTCTCCAGGACATGCCTCTTTCCCCTCCTCCTCTGATGGGAAGGTTCTCAGGACAGCCAGTGAGTATTTATAGAAGCATAGCATTCTGCCAAAGGAGCTGGGGGAGTCCTCCTCCAGTGAGTTTACCATTTGGTAAGACATGAAACAGCAAATGAAGTCAGCAAGGTTGCTGGATACACAGTCAACAATAAAAAATCAATTGTATTTTCTCTAGACTAGTAACAAACAAATGGAAGACAAAGAATTTTTAAATAGTACTTAAATAGCAATAATAAATAAATAAATAAAAACCCAAGAAAAAATCCAATAAAATATGGCACAACCTCTATACTAAGAAACATAAAACAATGCTGAGAGAAATCAAAGACTTAAGTAAATGGAGGTACCATGTTCATGGATTGAAAGAACCAAAGAACCAACAGTGTTAAGTTATTTTCTCCAATGTGATTTCAGAATCAATGCAAGTGCAGGTATAGCCATGTGCTTATGTGTGTATATGCGAAACTGTGACATAAGAATTATATGGAAATTCAAAGGACCTAGAATAGCTGAGAAAATAATGAAGAACAAAGCTGGAAAAGTTTCACTACTGCATGTTGGGACCACTACCATGAACTTTCAATAATAAGACAGATTGTTATGGGTACAAGAAGAGATTTGTATGAACAGGTCAATGAACAGATTCCAGAGGCAGACACATTCATGTGTAGTCAAGACAAAGACTCCACTGCAATTCAGTGAAGCAAGAATGGTTTTTACAATAAATGCCACTAAGCCAACTAGATGCCCGTATCAAAGACACGAACTTTTATCTTCTCTTCACACTGAACAAAAATTAATTTGAAATGGATCATAGACCTAAACATGAAAGGCCAAACATTAGAGCTGCTAAAAGAAAGCATAGAAGACTATATCTTCATGACCCTGGGTGGGCAGAGAGTTTCCTTAGACAAGGCAGGGAAAGGACTATCCAAAACTGAAGAAACCAACAAATTAGACATGATTAAAATGAAGAACATCTGCTAATCAAAAAAAAAAAAAAAAGTCACTAGGGGATAAAAAGGCAACCCCTAGAGAGAAGTTATATGAGTGAGAACTGACACCCAGAATACAACAAGAAAGCCTTCAAGTAAGAAAAAGACAGACATGCCAATTAAAAAGTGGGAAAATATTTGAAGAGACACTTTACAAAAGAGGCTATCAAAATGGCTAATAGACACATCGAATCACACAAATGCAAAAATAAGACCATAGTGACATATCACTACACCAACCAGAATGGCTAAAACAAAACATGGACTCTTACATGACTGGCAGGAATGTACATGTACGCAGCTATGTCCTTCACAAAAGTGGTTGGCGATACCTATGAAAAATAAATGTATATGTATCCTAGGACCCAAAATTCTACTCATAGGGATTTCCCCCAACAGAAGTGATATTTATATAGACCAAAAAACACCAGTAAGAATGTTCATAGGTTTTTTTCTTTTTTCAAAATGTTCTCAAATTTCAAAATGACCCAAATGTGCATCAACAACAGAAGGGGTAAATAAATGATGGAATTGTCACACCATGAATAGTCCACAGCAACAAGAAGGAAAGGACTTCTGGCAGAGTCTACAAAATGGGGCTCTCATGGATATCATGCCAAGTGAAATACAAAAGGAGTGACTGGGGCATGATTCCATTTATATGAGTTCAAACCATAAAATCATTGTCAGATAATAGGAATTAGGGTCTTAGTCAGGCTTCAAAGAGGGCACACGCCGGAAGGAAAGCAGAGGAAACCATCTGGAGGGCTGGGACTTTCTATAACATGGTGTTTGCCTATGGAGACATTCCTCAAGCTGTACATTTTAGATCTGGGCCCTTGACCAAGAAGGTCTCGATGGGGGCCTGGAGAGGGAGCAAGTGCGGGAGGGTAAGACAACAACGGGAAGGCAGAAGAATAGGGCGGTACCAGTCCAGGTATTACAGGGTTGGGAGGTGGGGGGCAGCAAAAGCTGGCCTTGGGCAACTTTCCCGGTCAAGGCCCAGGAGCCTTGCCGGACAGAGCAGCATTGCAGTAAAAAGATGAATTCCTTAAGGGTCAGTCACAAGGATAATAAGTCACCTTCCACCAGCACTTCATCCACTTTATAAGGGGAGTGAACAAGGGTGGCTTTTGGAAGGGGGGGGGGGTCATGAGGTGCAGCTGTCGCCCTTCGGTACACACACATGCCACTGGGGACAGCACAGGTCTGTCGCACTGGCTCTGGTTGACGTCAAGTGTGGCTCTAGAGGGAATTCATAAGATGAGTTTTCTCTTCTTCCTTTTAAAAAACCCCAATCTGCAAACTCACTCCTCTAACTTCTACTCATTCCCCAAGAGAGAAAGAGGAGAAAATGTCTTAGTTGGCGCCGAGCCTGGAGCCTTACCCAGATAAGAGAGATGTCGCCTCCCAGTTCCGTGTGACTCCTGCAGACTCCTTAACGTCTCCACCCACTGCGGGTGGAATTTGTCCCCTGCCCCAGGAGGCCTTCTTCAGCGCTTCCTTTTCATCTTGGCCTGATCTGGAAGCCCCTGGCAACTTGGGCTCCCCCACCCTCCCCCACCGTCCCTGTCAGACCCTTGGTGGCAGAAGGATGGCTTAGGTGTGCCTCTTCCTTCTTTGCAGCTCCTTACCCCCACCCGCCCCATAGTTTGTGATTTATTGATATTTGTTTGCTCTCATCCATCCGGCAATCTGGTCTGATCCCCCACCCCAGCCCGGTCGCTTCCATCAGGGCGGCTCTGGAAGTCTGTCAGTTGGATTTACTCTCCATCTGTCCTGCCTGCAGTGTTGCTGTTCTCCATGTTAAACTGTTTAAAAATAAAGTCGAAAAAGTAACAACTAAATAGATGACAGCCGGGCAAAAACAGCAGCTGTTGCCCATAAGGCAAAATAGAAAATATTCCCCTGGATATATTTCTATCGAGATGGATATTACAGAGGAAGAGAGAGAAGAAAGAGGTCTCATCGGATGCAATGTTGCTAAACCCTCTCTGATGCTGAGGGGGCGCTGGCTGTCTCTCAGGGGTGTCTGTTACCTCATTCTCGGGCTCACAGTGTGAATGTATGGAGTGTAGGGACTCTGCGGGAGGCAGCTGGTAACTGGGAACCCCAGTGAGGTGAGCCTTTGCGTTCTGACACCAGGTACAAGTCAGATCTCAATCAAATCAACAAGTCCAGACGCTGGAACAGATACCACAAAGAATTTCATATGCATTCTGCCCTTGACAAATGTCAACAGTTGGCTGAGTTAGCATGACACAGACTTACCCAAGAGTTTCATTTAAAAATTCAAGTCACAGGACTCCAAAAGCCCAAGTGACCACAAGAAAAACAACAAAACAAAACAAAACAAAAAACCTCTTCCAAGTTTAAAGTTTTGGGTTTCAATAGACATCATCAAGAGAGTGAAAAGACAAACCAAAGAATGGGAGAAGACATTTGCAACTCGTATACCTATTGAGAAACTTATGGCTAATAGATATAGACATCTTATGCCTCAAAAATAAAAAAGAACACAACTTTTAAAACGTGGTCAAAATATCTGAGTAGACAATTCAAAGGAGAGACACAAATGGCCAACAAACACAGGACAACATGAAAAGATGCTCACTATCATTACCCATCCGAGAAATGCCAATCAAAACCACAATGAAACACCACTTCACACCCCTTAAGATACCTAGAATCAAGAAGTCAATTAATTACAAGTGTTGGCGAGGATGTGGAGAAATTGGAGCCCTCATGCACTGCTGGTGGGAGTGGAAAATAGTGCAGCCACTTCAGGGAACAGTCTGGTGGTTTCTCAAAAGGTCACATACAAATTTACCCTATGATCCAGCAACTCTACCCCTATGCATATACCCCAAAGAAATTAAAATATATGTTCACACAGAAGCTTGCACATGAATATTTATAGCAGCATTATTCAAAATAGTCAAATGTAGAAACAGATGTCCATCAACTGATGAATGGAGAAAGAGGTCACAGTATATCTACTCAGTAGAATATTATCCAACCATAGAACAGAAAGACATTTTAACACATGCTACAATATGAATGGACCTTGAAAACCTTGTGCAAACTAAAAGGAGCCACTCACAAGAGATCACCTAGTCCACAATTCCATTTACAGGAAATGTCCAGATAGAAACAGAAGGTAAAATTAAATGGTTGCCAGGGGCTGGAGGAGGGAAGTGACTACTTGTGGGAGCAGGGTATCTTTTGGGGGTGATGAAATGTTTTGGAATTAATAGTGGTGATGATTATAAACTTTGTAAATATACTTAAAAAAACCCCACTAAATTGTGTTTTAAATGGGTGAACTGCATGATATATGAATTATGTCTCAGTTAAGCTGTTTTTTCAAAATCCATAAAGTTTATTCAGAGAAGAAAAAGACCCAGAATAGCCAACTCAATATCAAAGGAGAACAAAGTTGGAGGACTTGCACCTCCTGACTTTCAAGGCTTACTATGAAGCTATGTAATCAAGACAGTGTGGTAGTGGTGAAAAGAATAGAGAAATAGATCAATAGAAGACAATGGAGAGTTCAGAAATGGACCCACATAAATAGAGTCAACTGATCTTTGACAAAGAAGAAAAGGTAATACAAGGAAAAAATAGTCTCTTCCACAAATGGTGCTGGAACAGATGTACATCTACATGCAAAAAAAAAAAAAAAAAAAAAAAAAAAAAAGGAAAGAAAAAAGAAAAAAAGAATCTAGATACAGACCTTATACTCTTCACAAAAATTAACTCAAAATGGATCATTGACCTAAATGTAAAATGAATGACTATAAAATGCCTAGAAGAAAACAAAGGAGAAAACCTAGATGATCTTAGGTATGGTGATGATCTTGGGTACAGTGGCCTTGGGTACAATGATGACTTTTTAGATACGACACCAAAAGCATGAACTGGACTTCATTACAATTAAAAATTTCTGCTCTGTGAAATACAATGTCAAGAGAAGAAGAAGACCAGTCACAGATTGAGAGGAGATATTTGCAAAAGCCACGAATGATAAAGGACAAGTATTCAGGATACACAAAGAACTCTAACAACTCAATAATAAGAAAATAAATAGCCTGATTAAGATAATAAGCAACAGACCTGAACAGACACCTCAGCAAAGAAGATATACAGATGGCAAATAAGCATATGAAGATATTCCATATCATGTATCATTAAAGAATTGCAAATTAAAACAACAGGATGCTACTTTACACTTCTTAGAATGGCCAAAATCCAAAACACTGACAACCCCAAATGCTGGTGAGGATGTGGGGAAATAGGAACTCGCCTTCATTGCTGGTGGGAATGCAAAATGGTACAGCCACTCTTGAAGATGGTTCGGCGGCTTCCTACAGAACTAAAAATACTCTTACCATATGATCCAGCAATTATGTTCTTTGATGTCCATCCAAAAGAGTTGAAAACTTATGTCCACACAAAAACCTGCACAAGAATGCTCATGGCAGCTCTGTCCAAAATTGCCAAAACTTGGGAGCCACCAAGATGTCCTTTGATGGGTGATGGGATAAGTAACTGGTCCATCCAGACAATGGACTATCAGTCAGTGCTAAGAAGAAATGAGCTACCAGGTCAGGAAAAGACATAAAAATTAAATGCATATTACAAGTGAAAGTAGCCAGTCTGAAAAGGACTCTTTAGGATTTCAACCATATGACATCCTGGAAAGGCAAAACTATGAAGACAATAAAAAAAAAAAATCAGTGGTTTCCAGAGTTAGGAGGTGGGATGGACAAGTAGACAGCACAGAAGAGTTTTTAGGGCAAATATTACTCTTTAGGATACAGTACTAATGGATACAGTTGTGCAAACCTATAGAATGTACACCATCAAGAGTGAGCCCTAATGTGAACTGTGGACTTTAGGTGCTAATGATGTGTCAGTGTAGGTTCATCCATTGTAATAAATGTACCCTCTAGTGGGAAATGATGATGAGGGAGGTTACGTGTGTGTGTGCGCGCGCACGTGTGTGTGTGTGTGTGTGTGTGTGTGTGTGTGTGTGTGTGTGTAGACTGCAAGAATATGGGAACTCTGTAGTTTCTGCTTACTTTTGCTGTGAACCCAAAACTGCTCTTGAAAATCAGGTTTATCAGGGTGCCTGGGTGGTTCAGACAGTTAAACACCTGCCTTCAGCTCAGTTCATGATCTCAGGGTCTTGGGATCAAGCCCTGCATTGGGCTCCCTGCTCAGTGGAGAGTCTGCATCTGCTTCTCTCTCTCTCCCTCTGCTCCGAACTCGTGTTTGCTCACTCTCGTGTGCAAGCAAGCAAATAAATAAAATCTTTTTAAAAAATGTTTTAAAACTCAAGTTTATTAATAAAAAATCTGAGCCAAGAGAAGAGATAGGACAAGGTAGTTTCTGATTCATTGCTAGATGGCTTTGACGGCAGGTAAGGCAAGAGATTAGAGCAGAAAGAGCATCCATCCCAGACAGGGAGAAGAAGGGGTAGTGTCTGCAAAGGAGCATTCATCCAGGTGTGGAGCAGGAGATGGACATCAAGTTCAGGAGTGTCCCAAGTGCCCCCCTATCCCCCCACAGCTTGGACCATCACCAAAGCTTAAAAAGTCTCTGAGACCCGGGACGCCTGGGTGGCTCAGTTGGTTAAGCCGCTGCCTTCGGCTCAGGTCATGATCCCAGCGTCCTGGGATCGAGTCCCACATCAGGCTCCTTGTTCTGTGGGGAGCCTGCTTCTCCCTCTGCCTCTGCCTGCCACTCTGTCTGCCTGTGCTCTCTCTCTCTCTCTCTCTCTGACAAATAAATAAATAAAATCTTTAAAAAAAAAAAAAAGTCTCTGAGACCCGACTGCAGCCGGGTACGTGGTCTAGCCCCGGATACACCGAGGAGGGCCTCTCCTCCCAACTGATGGCAGAAGTTTCACCATGCAGTTCTCCTGGCTTGCCCACTCGGCTGCTTTCTTGTCCCAGGAGGAGGATCCGGTCCTCCCTTCACACAGAGAGAATGCCCCCGTGTCAGATGAAATGGCCTGGTCCCAAGGATGAGGAGCTAGCCTGACTTTGACTCATTGATTGTCAGGCACCCTTCAAAGTGGCCCAAACACAGCACAAATGAGACAGACCAGAGGCCTTGACACTTGCAAGGAGGAGGAAAGGGTGACATGCGCTGTGTGAGGTACTCTGCAAAGGACCAGAGCAGAGTGGTGCTGAGCCGGACTGGCGGTCAGGGAAAGGCCAGGCAACATTTGAGTGGAAACCTAAATCCTGAGGACAAGCAGCCTGTGAGAGAAGAACAGCACTGCTCTAGCGGGAGCAGTGCGCACAAAGACCTCTGGGAGGAAGGAGTGAGGCTGGTGTGTCAGAGGAGCAGAACCCAGACCTGGGTGGCTTCACGTCCTGGGCACAAACCAAAAGCCATTGCCATCTAACTCTCTCCGTCTCTGGGGCCTTGGTGTGGGACTACACAGGTGACTTGACTTTGGTTTCTCTACCTCCAACCCACCCGATGTCGGGAAGTTAACGGCCCGGAGAGCTTGCTGCAGAAGAACTCTCCGCGGTGGCCCAGCTTGCTCTTGAGGTGATGTTTGCACAATGGAACAAGAGCATCCTGGCTGCCACGGAGCAGGATCCCCTCTGGCCCCGGGCTTCACCATCTTCAGCGGCCTCTCCCATGGCCACGGCAAGACAAATGGCACTGACGGGACCACCTCCTGATAACATCTCCGTGTTTGTTAGCACCTCATCGCTCTTGGCATGAATGGAGCCAACACCCTGTCTCTGTCACCCCTGAAAAGCAAGCTGCTCAATTGTAGGCAACCAACGGCAAGGAGAACAGGGCAACGAGAGCATGCGCTTTACCCAAACATATTAACCCCACTTGTGGGAGCCGATCCTGACATTCTGAACGACAAGCAGCAAATCCCGTGTGGCGAAAATAGCATGCCCAAGAACTGGGGCCAGGAGGTGAAGTGGCACGAAAGGGGACGACTGGCTAACGGGCCACGTCAGGGTGCAGGAGTCCCTCCCTGGGCTGAGCTTTCCATGGTGGGCAGCCCCGTGCAGCTGTCAGAACGCAGGGCCGGGGTGAGAAATGGCCTCCAAAGTGCACAGCTGGACGATGTGTGTGGCCAACGAAGGACTAGGTGAGTCAAAGGGACCGCTTTCTTTCCAGACACGCAGCAGCCCGTCTGTCGGGGGTAGCGCACGTTGTGTGTGGGCATGGGGCTGGGCGTGAACACTGTGGCACAGCGGAGGCCCGGAGAGCCGGTTGGCTTCTTTTCCTCCACGCCTTTTTTTTTTTCGAATTGTGGTAAAATACAGGGAACATAAAATTGGCCACGTTCAGCATTTTTTTGGTGTACATTTCCATGGCATTAAGTACACCCACGTTGTACGACCATCACCACCATCCAACTCTGGAAGTTTTTCATCTTCTCAAACAGAAACCCTACACCCACTGACCACGAGCCCCCCAGGCCCCCTTCCTCCAGATCCTGGGAACCAGCATTCTGCTTTCCGTCTGTGTGACTCTGACTACTCAAGAACCCATGTGAGTGCAATCATGTAGCGTCTGTCCTTTTGTACTGGCTTATTTTCCCCGACATAAGGTCCTCAAAGTTCATCCATGTGGAAGCATGTGTCAGAATGTCTTCCCTTTTTAAGGCTGAATACTATTCCACTGCAGACTGCTTTTTATCTATTTGTCCACCGACAGACACGTGGGTCACTTCCGCTTTCTGCCCATTGTGAACACTGCCCCCAGGAGCAGGACTACACGAGCCCTTGCTAAGGCCCTGCCTTCGCTCCTGTCCAGAATCCACCCAGCAGTGGGCCTGCTGGTTCTCACAGTCTCTCCGTCTGTTTTTACCTATCCAATTGCATCTTCATGTTTTAAAAACCCAGAATGTCACCCGTTTTTTCTTTTTTGCTTTTGTTTTTTGAGGTGGGTACAGGATAAGATGGTAAATAAATCTCCTCCAAGAACTAGCTGAAAAAGACCAGTCCCAATGACCCTGCTCAAGGAATCCGGCCCATCGCTATTAGTCAGCCAAAGTTCACAGACCCCAAGACCCCACCCCCGCCAGCACCCGGTCATTCCCATCAGATGGGAGGTCTGCCAGCGACGACGGGGCAGGGGGCTCGCCATCTTGGCAGGCCACTCACTGCACGGTGGGCAGCTTTGGTGGCCCTGAAGTTCTTTCCTACGCTGAAGTCTGTTTTGCCAGAGAAGAGCTATCCGTGGATTTGCTTGGCACGAGTGAAGTCAGAGGGGGTAGAAAATGCTCCAAGGGCTCCTCTCACAGCTTTGTTGTGGAGAGACTGACAGCTGACAGAAATTTCGTTATGTGACCACACTGAGTCGGTCAGGACTGAGTGTCGGCAGCCACTCAGTCCTGGGAATAGAGGGACTGGGAATTCCCTGATGGGAATAGAGGGGAGAAAGACACAGGTGGTTGGTGACACTCACTCTCTGGGGGACGGAGCGTGGGAGGAAGAAAGGAGATCCCGCCCACCGGCGACCCTCAAACCCAGGTCACCGGGCCTTGGGTGTTTTCCAGAGTGAGCGGAAATCCTTTCCTCCTAGCTCCCTGAGATGACATCTCAGTCAGAAGCTGGGTCATTCTAAATGTCCTCTCCTGGGCCAGCGACACAGCAAGAGCCAAGGGAGGCCTGAGGAAGACTGTTAGTCCATGCTTGTCGGAGGGTAAATGCAGGAAGGATGAGTGAAAGTGTGGGGGTCACCTGGCCCAGCTCCTCTCTGCACAGGACAGAAAGGAGGTGCCTGGTGAGATGCCCGAGGGGACTAGGGTCATCGAGGTGTCTGCTGGCAATAAATCTGTGTTGTTGTTTAAGCTAAAAACAAATTTTCCCCTTATTGCCTTAAAACAGTTTCTGTCCCGTGTCCTGGATCTGCTCCTCTGAGAACTTCTTTTTCAGCTCACACTTTGCTTTCCTCCCAACTGCCTCCTGCCTGGGCTCCCCACCTAACAGCCTTCTTCTGTGTGAATGTCATTCACACAGAATTCATTCATTCATTCATTCATTCATTCATTCATTCATTCATGTAGGCCCCAGCATCCTCTGCCCTTCCCTCAGGCCCCTAGCCGGTGGGCACTGCCTGCGCAGAAACTGGACTTACGGCTTGAAGGTCACTGCCTGGTTCCAAGAGTGAAGGTCCCTCTGTCACAGGCAGCTCTCAGCACAAGGCACAGAGCAAAAACCCATCACCCCCTCCAGCCCCCAACACATACTGCCCCACACCATCACCCCACGCTTCCTACATGCTGGCTGCATCTTGTTTTCCAGCCACGTCCCCTTTCACAACACTAACACCCACCCCCACCCCTGCCACGAAGCCCTTTCTGTCCATTGCCTCCTTCGACCCTCATGCTCCCCTCACGCTCGCGACTTGACAGGGGTGTTGGGTGACGGTGCCAATTCTCTCTCGAGGAGCACTGAGAAGCACAGAGAACCATCGAATCACTCTATTGTGCACCTGCCACTAATACAACACTGCATGTTAATTGCACTTCATTCCTAAAGAGAGAGTCTGATTCTCCCTTATTTTATACATGCAGCAGCAAGAGCTCGAGGGTGAGCTGTCTGCCCGCGGCAGCCAGAGCCGGCCTCCCCAGTCCGAGACCCATTCTCTCCATTGGCACTGCACGTGCTGCCGCCTCCTGCCCTCCCCAGACACTGGCCCGATCTCCGCCTCCCAGCAAAATCTGGCCTCATGCACTGGAGAAAATAAGAAGGATGATGACAGCAACACCAACCGTGTGATGAGAGCGGGTGACGCATGCAGCCCCCGTCTTGAGCATTTGCATGCCATAGTTCACTCATTCCTCCTGCCTCCCTGGGAGGCAGGCTCTCCCATTCCCTCCCCGTTCCCGGTGGGGACACTGTGGAGGTCTCAGTCCCCCACCCAGGCCACACAGCCTGCAAGCGGTGCAGAGAGTGAGGTCCGGGCGGCCAGCTCAGCTCTGTGCAGCCATCCGCACCCAGGGACTGATCTCTGATGAGCGCCTGCTCAGGGCCTGCATGTTCTTGTTAAGATTTTATTTATTTATTTGGGGGGCGGTGTGGAGGCAGAGGAAGAAAGATAAGCAGACTCCCTAACGAGCAGGGAGCCCAACTCAGGGCTCGATCCCAGGACTTTGGATCATGACCTGAGCAGAAGGCAGACTCTTAGCCAACTGAGCTACCCATGTGCCCCTTAGAGCCTGCATTTTAACATGTGGGAATGCCCTCATCTGTAGAAGAAGCTCCTTAAATAGTGGAAAGGCAGCCTTGGTAGCAGGATGGGGAAACAGAGATGAGGAGCCCTGCATGCCATATCCCCCGTCCATATCAGCCACGGTGGCTCAGAGCACTGCACAACAGAGCAACTCCATCAGGAGCTTATTTGGGTAACAGGTGTCAGAGCAGAGCACAGGAGCAGAGAGAGAGATGCGGTAGGTAGAGCTAAGGGATCTGGGGTAAAGAGGAGGTCCCCTAGTTTCTCAGCACAGCCCCACCGATGGCCTGGCAGCTTGGGATGCTGGCCAGCATTTGTCCCACGAGTTTCTGTGATCTACAGATGTGGCGCAGAGCCCTGGGGCCTACTCACCAGGCCCACAGTCTGCTGCAGGGCCCGTGGGGCCCAATGACACATGCTCCTGGACCAGAAAGCCAAGGCCCAGCTTCACCCAGTTCCCATATGGGAGACCTGCTGGAAAAGGTGCCAGACCACAGCCCTCAGTCCTCCACCAGCCCGGCCTCCTCCCAAGTCCAGCACCGCTAGGCTCACTCCTGGTCGGGCACAAACCCCAGGCGGAAAGGAGATGAATTAACACACGTCAGCCACTTTGCTGAGGCTGGCATCCCAGCACCGGCATCTGGCCTCTTGGGTGGGAGCCTTGGCTTTGCTCAGCGAGGTGGGGCCGCGGCTCAGATGGTGGCAATGCTGGCCTCCTCCCTACAGACATGGGGCACCAGGAAGGATTCCTGTTTTAACATGCATATGAGACCAACACAGGGCCACTACCAGAGTTTACAAGCAGCACCCTGCTCCAAAACAGTGTGAGAAAGTATCTCCTTCATCTTCTTATCACCGCACAGGACCTGCAGGCGACCCGCTCTGGCAACCTTGCACCCTATGCTCTGTCCCCAGAGGAAGAACTCCAGGAGAAACAGCTAGGAATCTGCAAAGGGGAGGAGATGAGGCCAAGGGGGAGCTAGAACATCGAGGTCCAGAGGGTCCCTGCCCCTGGGGCTGGGCAGCCCTGGGCCAGCAGCACTTAAAAAAACATACCCACCATATACCATCAATGTAGTCTTCAGGCTTTGTGGGTGTGTTACTGCACAGGCTGGGCCAGCACGGAGCTGAGAAGTGGTAGTGGGGGGGCGGGGTCCTGGTTCCTGACCTGTGGGTGATGGGTTTGCCCCAACAAAGGCCCTAACCAAGGAGAGAGGTCAGGTGAGGTGATTTTGCCACCAGTCCCCTTCTTCCAGCCACCACCACTGGCACGTCCTGGCTCTCCCATATGCCCGGCTGGCTGGCTGTTTGGGTTCAACAGCACGTTGAACAGAGATAGCCAATAAACCAAGCTTTGTGGGAACAGGGGCCTCAGGGGGACACTTATTGGATCGAGAACATTTTTTCTACTTGAGCCCATTGCAGTGGTGTGTCACTAAGGATCACGCACATGCACACATGAGGATGTGTATGTCGGAAGGGTGAAGGAGGTGGTGGAGGGGTCCCTCCTTGTTTCTTCAGTGGGCGGGCCAAACATAGACATGACCAGGAGTCCCACCCCACGTCTTAGTCCCAGTTCTGCTACCATGACTTTGAGTAAATCACTTGGCCTCCCTGAGCCTCAAGTCTTACATCTGTAAAATGAGAGAATTGTCTGTTCTCTCCTCCAGGCCATGCAAACAGGTGAAACTCAGGAAAAAGGGCTGTTTTGGAGATTGCTGTTTTGTTGCCTAATAGTTAGTGGTTCTCTCCTTGTGATTTAGGAACCTGGATGACTTAGAAACCTGGAGAATTACGTTTCCAAGACAACTTGGCAGATAGAGGTGGCTAACCCGACATATGCTGCACTTTCTAAGTAGGACCCCAAGAGAGCTCTTTAAAAGTCATGAGAGCTGGAGCTCCAGCAGCCATCTTGGACCACGAAGATGCTAAGGCAAGGACGGTGCAACAGTGTGACTAAAGTCCCAAATAATAGTGGATGTTTCATAATGGCTCCAAACTGCCTGCCTCCAGCATTCCTTTACAGGAAAAACAAACAACAAAATCTTTGAAATTATTTAGCCCACTGTTGTTTATGATCTCTGTCGCTAAGTTGGTCTTCTAAGCGGTATAGGGCCTGCATGCATTTATGCTATGACCTATTTATCCAGTGTGCATGGGTCCAGCATCCTGCCATCCATCAATTCCACAAAAGTCCACGAAGGTCACCAATCCAGAGCCAAGGAAGGAACCTTGAAACACAATATCTGATTAATAAAATTGAGAACGAAATGCATGGGAGGAAGGAGCTGCCACACGCACGAGGAGAGGTGAAAAGCCTGTGACAGAAGGAAGCCATGCAGGGATGCAGGGGTTGCAGGACGGGACGGGGGCTCTCAGGAGGGAAAGAAAGCAAACGAGTCCCCTCGGGGGTTCAGCTCTGGGGTGAACAGCTCCAGGCATGATCTCAGAATCCCAGGGCACCACTGTACTTCACTAAAGCAAACTGTGATAAAAACAGAGTTTTCTAGAACAGTGTGATAATATGAGAAACTCTATCAAGTAAGTCAATTCCTAAATCATGGCGGGCTGGACAGAGTTGGGTGCCAATGCCAGTACCCAACTTTGGTAGCCGTAGACAAATCAACTAGCCTCGCTAGGCTCTTTACCTTGTCCTTGAATTGGGAGTAATCAGAGTAATTGCTTTCTATGGGTTACAGATAATGTATATAAATATACATATTTTGCACAGTGCTTGGCATGTAGTAAATGCTCAATAAATAATAGCCACATAGCCTCATACATATTCTACCCAGTCAAGGGCAATTATAAGGAAATCATTAAACTGGGGTCCCCACACTCAGGCAGCTACTTTATTCCATACGCGTACGAAACCTTTCTAACAGACTATAGGCTGGCCTCAGGACTTGCTTTAACTAACAGAGTGCAACAAAAGTGACTTGCGTGACTTCTGAGCCTTGGACTCAAGAGGTCTTAGAGCCTCCATTGTCTCCCTCTTTGAATGCTGCCCTTGTCACACGAAGACACACATGGTAGCCTCCTTAAGGATGGGAGACACATGAAGAGAGAAGCCCAGCTATCTCGGATTATCCCAGCTAAGTCCAGATGTGAGTGGGAACCCAAACAACACCCCACAGAGCCCACCCCCAAATGCTGGCCATGGAATAATGAACACAGAAGTGATTATCGTTTTAAGACATGAAGTTTTGGGACTGTTTGTTATACAGCAGTAGGAAACAGATAGAGGTCAACTCAGGAAACATCTCAAAGGTGTCCTGTGCGCTTCTCCATGCAGGCTATGATGCAGGGACAAACCCAGAGGGCAACCCTCTCCCTTGATCTTGGCTCCCACTTTCTCCTAACATCTTCATTCTAAACAGACCCACACCAGTCAGGATGCTAGGTCATTAAGGAGCTGGGGGTTTACCTCTCAGTCAAAGGCCCCTAAACACTGGTAAGGCTGGGAGAGACAGACTGGAGAAGCATCCTATCTTCTTAAAATTGAGAAAATGGAGGGCCAGGGATGTTAAATTGTATGTGCGTGATTCTCTTCTCCCCCACACCGGCGCACCGGCGATAGGTAACATCTGCATGTCCCACAGCTTCACATCTTCTGGGTGCCACCTGGGGGGCCTCACCCACAGCAGGCAGCTGGTGTCTGTTTCCGGAGAGAGTGACTGACCTTGGCCAGCTAGATAGCATTCTACTCCACACCCCTAATGCACAGCGACAGCCCTCCCTCCGTCTTCAGCCACAGAAGGGCTCCCCTCTGAAGAGCCCTGCCAAGGCGGTCTGGGAGAGGAGGGGTCAGACAGGCGCTTGGGAAGGACAAGAACACGGTGTTCCGTGGACAGTCAGAGGACGGCGAGGTGCCGCTGGGTCCAGCAGGAATGCCGCCGCCGCATGCCATCTGCAGTGCCTGGCAGGTGCTTCTGCAAACTTCTTCCCATCCCTTCTCACTGCAGCCCTGTGGGCGGGTACCTCTACCTCTGAGACTTAGTCGGGGAGCCTGCTGGACCCATCCTCTTCCTTTTGACCGGTCCTCTCGTCACTGAGGAGGAAAGCGGTCTAGCATGGTCTTGCTTGTGATGTCCTCCACCAAACACTAGGAATGATCTACTCCTGCTTGCTCCTAGTTTCTCTCTTGCTGAGAGATCCCAACAGCACCAACGGTTGTTCACGTTGTTGTTGTTTGTTATTATTATTATCGCCAGATGCCGACAGCGCTAGGGAACAAGATGGTCACCTTTTAGAGTTTTGCTCATTCTTTCAGACCCTAGTTAAACACAGGAGTTTTGTTTGACCATAAGGAATTTTCTCACTCGACTAGTCTTAGCCCTCGAGTAATTAAAGAGGGTAGAAAAAGAAAAGAGTATTAAAACAAAAACAGCAAAAAGAAGCTGTCGGGATGGTATAGTATTTGCAAAAGGGTCCCCCTTTGCTCTCTTTGTCACCTTTCTTCCCAAAGCGAGAGAGCGGGAGCTGTGATCCAACATCCTGATGACGGAGACTTTTAAGGGCACAACTTCTTCTTCCACACTCGAAGCCCAACTCGACCGTTGCTGGACGAGGGTGGGCCAGCCCTGTGAGGCGCTAAATATAGCCACAGGAAAAGGGGAATGGGCACCAAGGAGAGCATGGGATGGCTGAGAAGGTGCTGGAGGGGGTATCCAGGAACTGGGAACTGGAGGATGCTCCAGCACCGCCCCCCACCCCCGTGAATGAAGAGTGTGAGCAATGATAGATGGACTCGGGTGTTCTCCATGGTAGGGCCCGTCAGCTGGGGAGAAGGCCCAGCAGGATGGCAGGACCTCGGGCAATAAACAGTAGTAACAATCCTATGAACCAACAGGCACTTCACTCAGATCCTTGCCTTATACTGTGTGGGCCTTGGTTTTCTCATCGGTGCCATGGGAGGAATGGGCCAGAAGATGTCCAAGGCTGTTTGCTACTTCTGACCATGGGTGACTTTGTTAAGGGTGGGCCCAGAGAAGAAATCCCTTCCCACCTGCCTCTGGAGGGGAGGGTTCTGCGTGCCATCAGCTGGCCCAGGTGGCACAGGGTCTGCACCCTGGGAGAGGGTGATGGGAGTGCTGGCCTTCTGCTGATGGGTGAGGCCGGGCCTCTTAGGTCCTTGCCTTCCCTCCCCCTCGCCTCCTCCCCCTGGCAGGACCCCTCCTCACTGCCCCACCCCATCCACTGGCCTGACAGCAGCTGCCAAGGGCGGAGGCCGCAGCAGGAAGAGCAGAAGCAGCCCTGGGGTGCTGTGGTGACCTCCCTGCTGCCCACCCACAGCCCTTCCTTGGAGGCCAGGAGGCCAGGAGTCAGGAGGCTCAGAGTGGAAGTAAAACCAAAGATGGAGGTGGTTTTCCAAGTTAGAGGACATTCAACACACATGTATGTGCATGCACACACACACACAGACACACACAGACACACCTACGCATACATAAGCACATATGCCTTCCCACACACAGAGATAACACCCACATGTTCATCTGCACGTGTGCACACACAAACACACCTACACAGACATACACCCCCATTTACATGTGCTCACACACACACATTCTCACGTACACATACCCCGACGCTCCCACATACTCAGACACACTCGCACGCTTTCTCACACACAAAAACACACATGTACTCTAGACAAACAAGGACATATCTTCCCTCCTCCTTCATGCCCCACCCACACAAAAGGAATCCATCTGGCTTTCGAGTGGCAGCCACAGAGCTCCAGACCATCTGGAAACACCAGTCCGGAAAAGCTCTGCCGGGCTGGAGGTGAAGACAGCCAGGGTCGGGGAGGCAAGGACAGAAAACAGGGCGGCCTGCCAGATTCCAGTCCAAATGACATGCCCGCTCCCCCTCAAATCCGCACAGCCCTCACATGGCCCTTCATGGCCCCTGCATCCACCTGGGCAGCCCCCGCCACCCCCATCGTCTTCCTGTGGTCTTTGTCACCCTCTCTGCTGCCCCGGGACACATGAGCACCCACTCTGATGACGTCTAAAACAGCCCCACAGTCTAATTTTAGCTCCAATCTTCCCTGGCTATGGTGTGTGTGGTTTCTAATTATTTTACTCCCAAGATTTACCTTGATGGATAGTTATACATTTTCCAATTTATGGTACAGTATCTTGTAAAGTGCCCTTTAAAAAAAAATGCGTGGATTAGTCCCTGTTGTTAATTTCACCAATCCTAAGGAGAAACTGGCAGATAATCACGAGCCCTAGAAGCTCTGATTCAATCCTCATTTCCTTTAATACTAATAAAATGGACAGTTCATTTATAAGAAGTTCCCTAAAAGAGGGTATTGAAAAACATTATATTTCTTTTAAAGTTGTTAAAGGGCATAAATCCATTACTCAGATAGAGATCACTTAATAATTTAATGCCTTTGGCTTGGCATTGTTCCCAGAATATTTTCACTTTATCTGTCTTTATTTTCAGGTTGGAACAAATTGAGGAATAATCAGCTCTGTTGGAGGGAATTGTCGAGGATCCCTGGGAAGGAGTAGGGAAGGACTGGGCATGGGGCGGGGGCGGGGGCTGGCGTGGGCAGCCTCCCTCCCAGGCCTTCAGTCAGGGAGCAGCATGACTGTGGCCCACTGAGCCGGGTTCAGGGCGAGCCAGCCTTACCTTTGGGAGGGGAATATGTCCTGCCCGCTACCTGGCGGGCTCAGCCTCCTAGGAAGCCTGGAGCTCCCTAGGAGGCGACCACCCCCACCTCCCTTCTTCCCTCCCTCCCATCCAGCCTGGCAAGCAGGTGGGAGGGCCCACAGACAGAGGCTTTCGGCAAAGGGGATTAGTTTGCATTTTCTAAATAAAATCATTTACATGATGTATTAACCCAAACCTGTAATTAAAATCATTAACATTTCTTTGTTCAGATTAGCAATAAAGAGAAACTAAGTGCAGGAATCAACATTCCTTCTTACAGGCTCATCAAAGGACTCTTCCTGAAGAAGGCTTGGAAGCCTCACCCTGCCTACCAGGCTCAGCACACAGCTCCTCCTCCGAGTTGATCCCCTAGTCAAGGACCCTCAGCTGACTTGTTTAGAGCTGCTGAGGAGGGAGCAGGGACCAGGGGGCTTTGGATGGAGCCCTAGACTCACAAGGACGATGGCTGAGCTTAAACCACCCCTCTCTGTTCCTCAGTTTCCCCTTTAACATGATGCTTCCAGTCTCTTTCCAGTTCCCCAATGCCAGGGCAGGTGTCCTACCTTGTAGGTAGGACAGATTTTTGGCCATGATAGGTATTCAAGACATGTTTGTTGAAGGGAATTGAAGGGACCAGGCCAGACTGAGGAGATGGGCTTGCAGGGGGAGTGGGGGATATCACCACTTCCTGCGCAGGGGTGTGAGCCATCGGTGGGCAGAGCTGAGCAGCTACTGATGCTCCACAGGGAAAGGTGGCCAAGGCCAGGAGCTCGAAGCCCCACTAGGGCGCCCCCACCTCTATAGGCCCTGCCTGTGGAATGACCTCATGTAGACTCAGGGTACACCAACAACAAGACAGAAGAAAGAGAAATTAAGGAGTCCATCCCATTTACAATTGCACCTAAAACTATAAGATACCTAGGAATAAACCTAACCAAAGAGACTAAGAATCTATACACAGAAAACTATAAAGTACTCATGAAAGAAATTGAGGAAGACACAAAGAAATGGAAAAATGTTCCATGCTCCTGGATTGGAAGAATAAATATTGTGAAAATGTCTATGCTACCTAAAGCAATCTACACATTTAATGCAATTCCTATCTCCTATCTTCCTATCTCCTATCTTCCTATCTATCTTCCTATCTCCTATTGCAGAGTTAACCAGGCTGCTACAGGAGGTGAAGCAGGGAGACCTGATAGGCAGGAGGCCCATGGTCCAGCCTCCTCCCCCCGGGCACAGCAGCCAGTTTGCCTGCATAGCTGGTGAGGCCAGTGGCCGCTTCGATGAGAGCCCAGGGCCATTGGATGGGAAAGGAGGGCTCAGTAGTCATGTGGTGGTCCTTGGCAGGGAGTCTGGGCCCTGGGAAACCTTACCACTCAACAGTGGTACTATAGGCATAGAAGGCACACCTTTATGCCGTCCCTAGGTTTTTGGAGCAGCTCTAGATGCTGACAAGGAGCTGGCTCTTTTCTTTCCAGGCTGGTGTCCTGGAGGGAGCATACTTTAGAATTGGACAGCCATGGGCTGCAATCCTAGCTCCAGAGTTCACCAGCCATGTGGCTTTGCAAGTTGCTTAACCCCTCTGAGTTTTGGTTTTCTCCCAGGAAGGGTGAGTAGAGCCTGACTCTGGGTGGTTAGGAGGGTTCAATGAGATAATGTGGGAAAATGTCTGCCATGCTACGTGGAATGGAGGCCTTCATAAATATCAGCCCGTATGGCCAGCTACAGATGGCCACAAATTCTTTAATGTTCCTTTAGTCAGGAGGTGGTTTCTAATCCCTTCTGCCTGAATATGAGCTGGCCTGTGACCCCCCACTCAGCCAATGGTATGTGGAAGAAATGGCATTCGGTGACTACCGAGGAGAGATCACAGGAAGCTTGGCAGCTTCCATGGGGGTCTCTTGAGACACCCTCCTTGAGAGTCCAGAGCCCCTACCTAGGAAGCACAGCTACTCTGAGAAACCATTCTGGCGAGGCCACGGGCAAGGCACTGGGCCCAAACTTCCCAAACGTCCAGCTGACCTTGCTGCACTAGGTTGAATAATGCCCCTCTCCCCCAAATTCCTGTCTACCCGAGACCTCTACATGTGAGCTGATTTGTAAATAGGGTCTTCCTGGCAGATGTAATCAAGTTAAGCTGAGGTCATACTGGATTAGGGAGGGCCCTAAATCCAAAATGGCTGGTCACTTATAAGAAGAGGGACATCTGGACAGAGACACATGGACACAGAGGGAAGAAGACCATGTAAACATGGAGCCAGAGATGGGAGTGATGCATCCTGAGCGGAGTAATGCCAAGGACGGCTGGCAACCTCCAGAAGCTAGAAGAGGCAAGGAAGGATTCTTCTCTGTTGCCATTAGAAAGAGCATAGACCAGTCAATATCTTGATTTCAAACTTCTAGCCTCCAGACTTGTAAGAAAAGAAATTTCTATTGGTTTAAGTCACTTTCTGCCATTTTTGTTACAGTGACCCTAGGAAATGAATACACCAGCCCGGATGCCAGACCTAAGAGTAAAAACCGTCTTAGGCCCTGCCTCTGGACCAGACCATCCACCAGCTGAGGGCCACAAAAGGACCTCAGTTGATGCCACAGGGAGCAGAAACACCATCCAGCTCAGATCTGTCCAAATTCCTGAGCCACAAAATCACGAGGTACCATAAAATAGATTGTTGCTTGAGCCATGAAGTTGTGAGTAATTAGTTTTGCAGCCATCTAGAGAAACACACAGTAGGTCTGTGGCCAACCTGAAATTAACATTCAGGTCTCTTGCCTCTTACTGAATTCAGTGGGACTTTCCATTCCACCATGCTTGTTTCCAATCAAACACTGTTGTTATTCTTCTTAGCTTCTTACGCATGTATCTCCTAAGAGTCTTATGGCAGGATACCACTAACAATGTAAAGTTAACTGAGGTATCATCTTTGTACACCTTCACCATGACCCCCAACCCCTTAGCTGAGTATGTTGGAAGTGCCATTAACAAGGGAAAATAATGAAAACAGGCAAGGAGTGTAGGAGGAAGGGCATGACAGGGGAATAGGTCTTGATGTAGAGTGAGTAGGGATATTGAATGGGAAAGGAAAATTCAGACTGTGAGTGGCTTTGAATGCCAGGTTGGGAAGCTCAGATACAGGCACAGTAAGTGCTTCCCCCACCCCAGTATTCCAACAGGAATACCAGTGAGCTGGCAACAGCCAGTGCAATTTCACTGCCTACATTGCCACTCCTGTTCTAGCTAGCTGGACACCACCTGGTTTCCCCAGCACTTACTAGTAGTTAAGGACACTTGTGAACCCCTTATCTGTACTCAGAAACCCAGCCACAGCACAAGCAAATTGATAGCAGTTTTGAAAATCAAGGTCTGAGTATTAAGAGCCTTGTTGTTTTCAAATGGGTCTTCATGGCTTCTGGGAGAGGACTAATGTTCATCTGTGATTTTGCAATAAGGGAAAATGTTTGGCTAAATTATCTCAGCGACTGCAGGGAGATGGGAAGCTGCTTGTGACAAGGACCAACGGCCAATAAGATGCAGCAATCCATTTAGTAGATCCCAACGTTGCCACCTCAGAACCTCCCAAAATGGGGTTGACCTCTCCTTTCAGGATGGTGGGTCAGCTCCAACCGCATGCATCATTATCTCCACTCTACTGCTTCTAATAGCAATCTGGGCCATGTATCAATCTCCAGGGTCATTGATCATAACACATGAGCCTCAGTGGAACTGCTTCCAGAGGTTTAAGCGCTCAGAGTATCTTCCTTTCTTTTCCTAATTTCAATCCTACTCGAACCTCAAGACCTAGCAAAAATCCCTTCTCTCTGAAATTCTTCTGCAACCCCGCTGGTCCACAAGCAGCCTGGTTTCTGAACTTATAGCAGCGTACTATATTTTATGTGGTAGCAAATTGTTTTATAATATCTCTACTGTCCTAAGCAATCTTTTACACCTGCATCAATATATTTTAATTTATGATTTTAGTAAAAAGACATACCAAAGGCAGAAAAAAATTGGAAAATAAACATATATGAGAAGTAGGTCTCTGTCCAACCCTAACCCCCAGTCCTCTTCCCCAGAAGAAACTGCTATCTAGATTCTAGAAGGAAAGAAAACAATTAAGTTAATCCACACTTTGGTGTAAAGACCAAGGTCAACTCTCGCAGAAGCCATTTAAGCTCTTATCTGGATATATCTGTCCTCAGAAACTTCAGACAGGGCCTTGGCTCTGATAGGGCTTGATAAATTCCTATTGCACAGACATATGAACATTAAAGAAATCGGTAAACGTATAGCTCAGGAAACTAACAAAGGTGCCACATAAAACCCTCTTCAGCCTCAGGGAACAGAGGAATTTGGCCTCTTGTTTCTGCTGGAAGAAAACTTCATAGAAGAAACAGCATTTGAATTGGACCTTGGAATAGGAAGAGAAGATTACTATGTGAAAGGGAAGGAGAGAAAGATTCAATGTTTTAGGCTGACCTACCTGTAGCACAAGATGGTGGGGGGGGGGGTGGGGGAGACTAGTCCAATGAGGACATTCTTCACTATCTGTGAATAGTGAGGGTCAACTGCAGAATTTTAAGGTGGTATTAGCTTATGAAAGTATTAAATAAGAGGATTTCAACTCTATCCTATTGTTAGCAAAGAATCTGACAGTTCCTTCACTGGGGAGTTTGGCCCAGAGAGCCCACACCAGTCAAAGACCAGGCAGAGAAATAAAGCCCATGTGAGGTAGCTCCACAGAGGGAATTCGATATGGGGACATCATTATAAAAGCATTAGAAGGATTGAAAAGCCAAACAGAAGATGATGAGGCAATTCAGGGATTAGCAACAGCAGGAAGTTGTGACCACTCCAAGGGATGGAGGGGGAAAGGGGGAAGGTGGTGTTGCTGGAGCTCAGCAGCTGGAACTGTGGGCTGGAATTGGAACCGAGGACTTAGGAAAACCACAGCCATTGCTGGAGGTGCTGCCCAAAGCAGGGTGTGGGCAAGAACTATTCTGGCTTCTCCCCTCCTAAAATTCTTTCCATCTCCATTTAGTGTATTTCATTGACCAAACTTAGCAAAAACCCAGTTGCCAAGGGAACCTGGAGAACTCAGTGTGAAGGGGTCATCCCTGCGCAATAGAGCACAGAGAATAAATTAGCAGAAAATGGTACAAAGAAAAAATTAGCAAACTACAAGGACACCCCATCAAGGAAGAACTATGAGGAGGAGCAGAATGGACACTGAGACCAAGGAGACCAGCTGGAGAGCTCATAGGATAGGACATACACTGGGATGTAGGACTCCAAACCACAGAAGTGGCAAGGGGGAAGAGAAAGGGAGGAGGGTACTAGAATCCCAAAGAGCCAATAAATATAAGAAGAAATGCTTAACCTCAGTCATCAAGGAAATGAAAACAAAAACCTTGTGATACAAACAGCAGAATGGCAAAAATTCAAAGATCTGATAATACCACCTGAGAGGGTAAAGCAATGAGGCATATGATTTGGTACATAGTCTTTGCCTACTTGTGGGAGTATATTTTGGTATAACTACTTTGGGAAAAAAAAGTTTGTTGTTATCTAGTAAAAAAAAGAAGATGGGCATACTCTATAACAGACAATCCCACCCTAGCTATATACTCTATAGATGGGTACCACAGTTACATGCTAAGAAGATTTATAGCATTTTGTATTTGTCCCAAACTAGAAATAACCAAATAGCCAATCAAGAGTAGAAGTAGTAAAAAAAAAAAAAAAAAATTAGTCTATACCTTGTATATTTATACTACGGAATGCAGTAATGAAAATGAGCACAGGGGCACCTGGGTGGCTCAGTCGGTTAAGCATCTGACTCTAGATTTCAGCTAAGGTCATGCTTTCAGGGTTGTGAGATCAAGGTCCAGGTCAGGCTCTGCTCAGCAGGGTGTCTGCTGGAGATTTTCTCTCTCCCTCTCCATCTATCCTTCCTCCACTCATGCTCACACTGTCTCTCTCTCTCTCTCTAAGATAAATAATTTTTTTAATTTTTTTAAATATTTTATTTATTTGATAGAGAGAAACTAGGCAGAGAGGCAGGCAGAGAGAGAGGAGGAAGCAGGCTCCCTGCGGAGCTGAGAGCCCGATGCGGGGCTCAATCCCAGGACCCTGGGATCGTGACCCGAGCCGAAGGCAGAGGTTTCAACCCACTGAGCCACCCAGGCGCCCCGATAAATAATTTTTTTAAAAAAAAGAAAAAGAAAATGAGCTACAATGACACATAACCAAATGGATGATTCTTACAACATAATGTTGAGTAAAACACAAGACCTAAAAGAATACATACATAATGATTCCATCTTCTTTAGGTTCAAAATCAAGCAAATATAAATGATAAAAATGAAAATCTAGTTGATAAAATAAAAGTAAGGGAATTATTACTATAAAAATAAGGCTAGTAGTTACCCCTCAGGGGAGGGAAAGTGTTTCTAGGGGTTCTTGACATTGATGGTGGTTACTTGGATGTTGCCTTATAACTATGGGTTAAACTGTATTACAAACTTTATTCAGTTTTCTATGTGGTATATTATGTTTAAAAGTAAAAAATAAAAATAAAAAACAATGGAGTGACAGAGGAATGAAGTGTTTCAAGCACATTTTCTCATAAAGCTACCAGAGTATGTGTTCCATTAAAATAAGAGAGCGGGGCACCTGGGTGGCTCAGTGGGCTAAAGCCTCTGCTTTCGGCTCAGGTCATGATCCTGGGGTCCTGGGACTGAGCCCCACATCAGGCTCTCTGCTCAGTGGGGAGCCTGCTTCCTCCTCTCTCTCTCTCTCTGCCTGCCTCTCTGCTTACTTGTGATCTCTATCTGCCAAATAAATAAATAAAATCCTTAAAACAAAACAAAACAAAACAAAACAAAACAAAACAAAAACAAGAGAGCAAACCAAGAAAGAAGATAATGGATCCAGGAAACAGGAGTTCCAAACAAAAGACAGAAAAAGGGAATCTTTAGAATGATGGTGAATGATGATCTCAGGCTGACAGCTATGTCCCAGAGAGCAACCATATAAGAATGGACCAGATCAGAAGCCTCCAGAGAGATTTCAATAGGAGATGAAATTGATAGATTGTTTGATATAGTTAGAAGGATTAGGAAGATATTTACCCAATTATGGGAACACATGGTACTAAATTAATAATAAATACATAGAAAACTAACCAAACAAACATACAAACAAAACCAAAGGTAATTACTAACTCCAGGGAAACAAAAAGTTATATAAGAAAAGGAATCATATAGTGTACTACATAGTTCAGGTGTACTAGCATACATGGTTACAATAATGTACATATTTATCTAACCACAATTATGATATAAGTACAGGGATATGGGAAGTTTGTGTTTCTGATGTGGATCTAGTGTAAAGGGAACAAAATCATCATTTTCCATGAGGAAACACAATAAATCATGATGTTTAAAATAGGAAAATGAAAAAGTAGTGCAAAAGTATATTACTTAGAGTCAGAAAAATTAAAATTTTTTAGAAAGGCAACAAACAAGAAAAAGGTGCCTGTCTCTGTCAAATGGGAAATGAGGTAGCATGGAGAGAGGGTGGCTGTTTTTGTAATAAGTCATATTGAACGCTTCGATTAGCTAAAAATGAAATTAAAATAAAAAGGGGGTAGGAGGGACCATGTCCTGTGGAGGGTGTGCACTGAAGGCAACATCATTGGGTGCCTTCAGTCTGCCAGCTTCTGCCTCGCCATCTCTGCCCCAGGACTCCCTCAACTATAGTCAGTCAGGATTGAGACAGGGACAAAAGATACCAGGGTGAGCTGACTATGAGCACAGAGAGGAGAGTCTTAAAAGAATATCAATATATTCAATACATTAAAATCATATCATGATGAGTAGGGTTACCCTAGGGCTGCAAGCAAGAATTACTTTATACAAGTGTTCTATTAATATGGCACCTCATACCAAGATGCTAAAGAGGAGAAGCATTTTATAATTTTAATGCATACTTAACTGATATTTTATAAAATTCAACAATCATTTCTTTTGTTTTCTTGGGGGGAGGGAGAGAGAAGGGAAGGGAAGGACAAAAGGAGAGGCAGAGAGAGAATCCCAAGCAGGTTTTACACCCAGCACAGAGCCTGACTCGAGCCCAATCCCACAATCCTAGGATCACAACCTGAGCCAAAACCAAGAGTCAGACGTTCAACCAACTGAGCCACCCAGGCACCCCAATGATCATTTCTAATAAAATTTTAAGAATTAAAAAATTCTTGTTAATAACATATAGCATCCATTTTTAAACTAAATTAGCAATAATTCCTCTAAATTCCAGAACATATAAAGATGTCTGCTACTATCGTTGTTATTGAAATATTAATAAAAATATAACTACTGAGCATTGTCTTGAAAATTCTTATTAAAAACCAAGAGACAAAGATGGCATAAAGGAAATAAATATTGAAAAGGAAGAGATAAAAAAATGTCATTTGTATATGATGTGTTTATAGCCCAGGAGAATCAGCCAAAATGATTCAAATATAAAAATATCTAAGGATCCTGTTAAGGTGTAACAGGTTGTTTCTCTCATGCTCTCTCAACTCTGATGGCCTCCCATCTCTCTGAATTTAAATCTAGCGTCCTTACAGGGGACCCAGTTTGTCTGGTGACAACCTCGTTCTTCCCTATTCTCTACCTCAACTGCTCTACTGCAAACGCATGGCTTCCTTACCTCATTATGCTGTGGATGCGCCCCACCCCCCCATCTCAGGGCCTTTGAACTTGCTGTTCCCTCTACCACCTCATTCACGTCTCTGCTCAAATGATACCAACTGACATTAGTCTTCTCTATCTCAAATGCCACTCTGTGAGTCAGCCTTTCCTGAGCACTAAATCTTTCCTTTGTCTTTATTTTTTCTTTATAAGATTTATTGCTACTTAACATATTAGTTACATACTTACTTGCTGGCTCTCTTCTCAGTAGAATGTGAACTCTAAGAGGATGGGAATTTTGTATCTTTGGAGCCAAAAGGGATATCTGGTCCATGAAAGGCATCTGTTAACTCTGTGTTGAGTAAATGATTAAATGAAAAGCAGACAGAATACTCAAAAGATTCTTAGAGGAATTACTCTGTTTTCTTTGGAAAAATAAAAAATACTCACAGATGAAGAAATTGACAATCCCCATACAGAACAATAGCAACCTTCCCAATAATGAAATTTAAAATTAAAAAAGGAATAACAGGGGCGCCTGGGTGGCTCAGTGGGTTAAGCCGCTGCCTTCGGCTCAGGTCATGATCTCAGGGTCCTGGGATCGAGTCTCGCATCGGGCTCTCTGCTCGGCAGGGAGCCTGCTTCCCTTCCTCTCTCTCTGCCTGCCTCTCTGCCTACTTGTGATCTCTGTCTGTCAAATAAATAAATAAAATCTTTAAAAAAAAAAAAAAGGAATAACAGGCTAGGGTAAATATTTGAATCAACAAGACAGAAATGATTAATTCTTATGGTCTATAAAGAGCCCATTTAAATTTATAAGAAAAATACCAAGACCATAATAGATCAATGAACAGATAATTCACAGATAATTCAATACAATCTAAACAAACACATTGAGAAATCCTAATATTCACTAGTAAACAAAGGCATGTAAATTAGAGCAAATCGGGATACTATTTAATCTGTCAAATTAGCAACAACGAGAAAAAAATGTTTTTGTTAACTGCTATTGAAGTTGAGATGAAATTAGTAGATGCATTCCAGAGTGATGACACTGTACTAAATCATGTTTTGGGAAAGCAATTCAGCAATGTAGAGGAAGAGCCATATAGATGTCTGTGTCCTTTGCCAGTAATTCCTCTATTAGGAATTATTCCTATGGAAATTCAACAGCCGCAAAAAGCTATTTGCAGGAAGATGCTCAGTGCAGTATTATCTATAAAAGCCCCAAACTGAAAACATAAATGGCCAACATTAAAGGGAATGGTTTAATAAATTACAGTACCTCAGCACAATGGAATATTATGTGGCCATTAAAATGATAATTATGCAGAAATATGAAAAATGTTTATGATCTACTGGTCATTGAAAACATACAGAATATAAAATAGTCGGTATGTACCATGCACAAAATGCCCAGGACATGTATACATTCATAAGATTATATGTAAAAAAGAATATAGCTGTTAGATTGAGGTTAGTAGAATTTTATAGTGAGTTATAAGAAATATTATTTTTTAAATGTTCTCTTTAAATTTCCACCCTGAAGCTCCTATCATTTCTAACAAGTTAGATGACTTTTTCTGAGCCTGAAGCAACACTATATAAATTATCATGTTGTATATGTCCCCATAAGCCCTTTTTTTTTTTTAAGATTTTATTTATTTATTTGACAGAAGGAGATCACAAGTAGGCAGAGAGACAGGCAGAGAGGGAAGGGGAAGCAGGCTCCCCGCGGAGCAGAGAGTCTGATGCAGGACTCGATCCCAGGACCCTGGGATCATGACCTGAGCCGAAGGCAGAGGCTTAACCCACTGAGCCACACAGGCACCCCCCCACCATAGGCCCTTATTATCCTTACTTGTATTTACATACCATAGTAGGACCCCTCTTACCACGGCTTATCATCCCTTCTGTGATGGAACATAATGGCAAACATGCAAAAATAGATAAATAAACAAAACAGCGCTCAGGCTAGAGGGAAAATGACTCTCATAAGTGCTCTAGCCACTTGCTGATAGCTGGCAGAGCTCCTGTGATTTCTGCCTGGGTCAGATATTGCCCTGAAAGTTTCTGGGTGGAGAGAGATCTCCAGTCTGCCCAAACCAGAGCAATGGTCTGAAAATCCAGCAGGGAGTTGATTCGCTCTCTGTCTTAAGCCAAGGACACATGCCCAGAGGAATTTCCCCATCGTCATGTGTGGAAGGCAAGCAGACCCACCAGCTGATGCCTTCCGCACCCCTGACAGCTAGTAGGTCTTGATGGCACAGAATGGGGTGGGGGTCTGGTCTGCCCAGAATGCTTCCCGCCCCATCATCTACCTGGAGGACAGATTCCCCAACCTTCCTTCCTTACAATACCATCCTAACCTTCCCACCACATCCTAGCCAACTGCCTTGCTCCTAGACCTTGATTGAGCAAGGTGTGTAAACCCTGTGTCTCACTTTCTGTCTTTATAAAAATGCGGATAATTAAAGCTCCTACCCCACAGCACCACGCAGAATTCAATGAGTTAAAAATCTGCCGGGCAAAGGGAAAAGGACCTCTTATATAAAAAACACTCACATAATGTTAGTAATCATTGCATTGTTGCCCCCAAGTGGAATTCACCCCCCGCCCCACTCTACTCTGTACACATACCTCATAAAGAAACATGGTCCCAAACCTGGTATGGGACAGAACCTTTTTGCATGATGTAATTCCTAACCTCCTTCTGGGAAGAAATTAGCGTTGATAAAATGCTTAAGCAATTTTCTGATAAACTTTAATGAGATTAAGACCTCTTCTGGGAAGCCAGTTACCCACCCACTCAGCTGACTGTCAGTCAGAATGTAATGATCTGGAAACAATCCTTCTTTCTTGTATCCAGTCGAACAGTGATAACCTAATCATTCTGTTTTCCTATAAAATTTTTCTGTGGGACAATCTCTGAATAGGCTTGCTTAAGCCTCTTTTCCTTGTGACCTACTTAAGCTAAAACTTTGATACATGTTTGAAATTAAATGTCTGGAAAAAATTAACAAACCTAACAAACAAAGTACGTAAAATAGCTTATGGCATTGATTTGTATTCTTCTCTAATTTATTTATTTACTTTTTACTAAGGCCAAAGCAGGTCTTACCCTTATTTTTATCCAGAACACAACATTCTGTCTGATACATAAAAGATAGTCAATAAAGTTTTGTTAAGATAATAAATTAATGTAATTACAAATAAACCTTTAAAAACAAATGAAGAGAGCACTTCTTGTCTAGGAGAATAGAAACACTGTATTACATAAATCACCACCAGGTTTAGATTCAATTTTAAGTTCACAACTGGCTTTTAGCTGTGTGGCTTGGGGAAAGTTTCTTCACCTTCCTGAGCTTCTGTGTTCTCCTCATACTATGGGACTAATAATGCGCTGTAGACATGTCAAGAGTTGAGACAACTTATATGCAGAGTGAATACAATGTCACGTACATTAGGACCTCAGAACATTTTATTTCCCTTTCTTGCCACTGAATCTCTCTGTGACATTGAGAATGTCACTTCCTAATTCGAGGTCAGCTTTTTCATCCATAAAGTAAGATATAAAAAAATAAATAAATAATCCCTTACCTGGCAGGAATATAGTCAGGACAAAATAAGACAATGAATGTAAGAATGTTTTCAAAAGTAATTAAGCCTCAGGGAAGGCTTCTGTTTTTAGCCAAGATGGAGAAACAGGGACAAGATTTACCTTCCTGATTGAAACAATCAAAATACTCAGCAAAACACACAAAGGCTATAGTTTCAAGACACTGGGCATCAAGCAACAAAAGACAGTGATACTTGAGGGACGAGGAGGAAAATATGTGAGCCTGGCAACTGCCCCAATGACAGCCTCAAGAGCGTATCCAGGCCACAGGGCAGAAAGGTAGAACTGAGGCAGAGCATGTTCTCCCTGAGCCTACGAGACAGAGCCGAGTGAGAGTCCAGGGAGACCAAGGCAGTTCAAGTTCACAGACAGAGTACCAGAGAGAAGAGAGTCACACAGACAGAAAACCCTACCCTAGAGATCTGCAAAGAGTTCCCTCATGGACTCAGAGGAATACTGATCAGTGCACACATGTGAGGAAAAAGCCCAAAGCCAGAGAAAGAGCCACCCAAAGGGGCTAGAGGGGACCATTTCTAACACTCACATGGAGCAGGAATACAGCTATTCCCAACAGTCAGACTGGAAAACCCCCTAATTCGCAGGGTATCAGAGTACACAGAAAGGTCTTTACACTGAGATGGGAAACCATTAGTCCTAGACTAGATGCAGATCTAGTCCCACCTAACAAATCTTTAAAGTAAGTTCCAATAGGATCAAACTCTTTCTGATAACTTAATTGAGTCCCAGAACAAAGCTCAAAAATATTTAAAGAAATGCAAAAGTATTCAGCACACAACAGGATTAAAGTCATATCCAATAAAACACCTGATAGCCAATAAAAACTTACCAAGTCCGGGAAAAAAGCAGCAAATTATGATTCATAATGAGAAGGAAAAAAATTAATCAAAAGTCAGCAAAACTAATACAGAATTTAGAATTAGTAAAGGACAATGAAATAGTTATTATAACTGTATTCTATATGTTCAAAAGTTAAGATATAAAAAAGACCAAAATCAAATTTTTAGAGATGAAAACTATAATGTCTAAAATGAAGAAAATACTAGACAGAATTGGCAGCAGATAAGAACTTGCTATGAAAATAAAAGAAAGAAAAGGAAAGAAAGGGAAAAAAAATAAGGAATGTGAATACATAGCAACAGAAGCTACCTAAAAATAAACACACAGAGAAAAAAAGAATGAAAATAAATGAACAGAACATGGGTGCACTGTGGGGATCACCTCAAGTAGACTAATATGTGTGTAATTGGAGTCCTCAAAAGAATAGAGAGAGGAAAAAAAGTATTTAAAAAGATAAGAGCCAGAAAAATCACTAATTTGATTAAAAAGTAAAACAGAACAAAACTATACACTTATACACTCACAGATCCAAGAAGCTCAACAAATCTGAAACACAAGAAATATAAAGAAAAGTATGCCAAGACACATCAGATTCAAATCGTTCAGGACAAAGAATAAATTGAAAATTTTAAAAAGCAGCCAGAGAAGAAAGACATATTATATTCAGAACAACAAACAGAAGGATTACAGCAAATTTCTCAAAAAAAATAAAGCAGCAGAGGCACCTGGCTGGCTCAGTCAGAAGAGCACGTGATTCTTGATCTTGGGGTCATGAGTTTGAGCCCCATGTTTGGCATAGAGATTGCTTAAAAATAAATAAATAAACCTTTAAAAATAACGTAGGCCAAAACAGTGGAGCGGCATCTTTAAAGCACTAAAGGAAAAAAAAAAAGTCAACCTAGAATTTTCTACACAGTGAAAGTATCTTTGAAAAGCAAAGGTGAATAAAGACATTTTCAGACATACAAAGCTGAAAAAACCATAATCAGCAGGCCTATACTACAAGAAATGTTAAAATACATTTTTCAAGCAGAACAAAAATGATGCCAGGTATAGCAACATGGGCCTACACAAAGCAAGGGTAGTACTGGAAATGGTAACTGAATTTATAACCTTATTTTGAAGGTAATTGAGTATTTATACAAAAGATAATAGCAATGTAGTATGGGACTTATAACACATGTAAAAGTAAAATAGATGACAACATTAGCATAAAAGCCAGGAGGAGAGAGATGGAAATGTACTGTTGTGAGGTTTGTACGCTATACTCAAAGTGGTATAATGTCACCTGAAGGTAGACTGCAATGTTAAAGATTTATATTATTAACCTGAAAGAAACTATTAAAATAACAAAATATTATAGATAAAAAGTGAACAAAAGAGATAAAATGGAATCATAAAATGTAACCCAAAGGAAAGCATGAAAAGCAGGAAAAATGGAACAGAGATGGAATGAATAGAAAGCAAATAGGAAGATGACAGATTTAAACATCAGTACTCGTACTAAACCACGGGGTCCAAACACTATAATTAAAAGGTAGAGGTTGTTACATTGAATAAAAAAGGAAAACTCAGCCATATGCTGGCTATACAAACCCACTTTATTTATATTTATTTATTTACTTACTTACTTACTTACTTATTTGAGAGAGAAAGATATTAAGAGAGAGCTAGAGAATCTTAAGCAGGATGGAGCCCAGCATGGAGCCAGACACCGGCCTCGATCCCACAACCCTAAGATCATGACCTGAGCTGAAATCAAGAGTCAGATGCTCAACCGACTGAGCCACCCGGGTACCCCCAATCCTGCCTTAAATATAAAAAAGGAAATAAATAAAAATATAAAGATCAAAAAATATACACTATGCTAATACCAATCAAAAGAAAGGTAGAATATTTATATTAATGTGAAACAAAGTATATTTTAAACCAACTACTACGAGAAGAATGAAGACTGTTTCATCAGGATAAAGAGGTCAGTTTATGTGGAAAAGGACACAAAAATCCTAAATGATGTATACCTAATAACAGAGTTTTAGAAAACTTGAAACAAAATCTAAAGTAGAAAGAGAGACCTTAATAGCCAGTACCCCATTAACATAATTAAGTTTAAAGTTAAAAACCTTCCCATAGAAACAATATAAAAACATACCCATACATATATAAACAACTGATTTTGAGAAAAATGTCAAGGCAATTCAGTAGAGAAAGAATAGTCTTGTCAACAAATTATGCTGGAACAATTAGATATTCACATGCCAAAAAAAAAAAAAAATGAACTTTGATATACATCTTACACTATATAAAAATTAACTCAAAATGTAAAACCCAAAACTATAAAATTTCTGGACAAAAGCAGAAGGGAAAATCTTTGTAATGTTGAGTTAGGCAATGGTGCCTTAGAAATTACACCAAGAGCACTACTCAGAAAAGAGAAATTGAAAACTTGGACTTGACCAAAATTCATAACTTCTGATCTTTGTAACCTAGTTAAAAGAATGAAGACAAGCTGCAGTCTGGGAGCAATATTTTCATACCACCCATCTGATAAAGAACTTGCATCTGTAATAAAGAACTCCCAAAACCCAATAATAAGAAAATAAGCAAGGTGTACCTGGGTAGCTCAGTCAGTTAAGCGTCCTATTCTTGATTTTGGCTCAGGTCATGATCTCAGGGTTGTGAGATCAAGTCCCACATTAGGTTGCTTGCTGAAGATTCTCTCTCTCCTTCTCCCTCTGCCCCCCTTTCCCTCCCCTTTGCTCTATCCCACCCCCCTCACTTGTCCTCTCACTGTTCTCTTTCTAAAAAAAAGAAAAGAAAGAAAGGAAGAAAAGAAAAGAAAAGAAGCAACCTCCCCAAAACGGGGCAAAACACTTGAACAGACACTGTATCAAAGAAGATACATTAATGTCAGATAAGCACATGCAAAGGTGAGCAACACAATCAGTAACAAGGGAATACAATTAAAACCACAACGAGATGCCACGACACAACAATTAGAATGGTTAAAATTAGGAACACTGAGCATAACAAGCATTGAGGAAGACACAGGATGGCTGGAACTCCCAGAAACTGCTGCAATGAGTGGAAAGTGGTACCAGCACATTGGAAAAGAGCTTGACAGTTTCTTAAAAAGTTAAAGACACACCTACCACCTGATCCACTCATTCCTCTCTCTCTCTCTCTCTCTCTCACAAGAGAAATGAAAACATACGCCTCTGTGAAGATTCAGACGTGAATGCTAAAGCAACTTGACTTGTAATAGCCTCACATCTAGCAGGTGAATGGGCAAGCCACTGTAATATAGCCATACAATGGAATGTTACTCAGCAATAAAGATGAATGAACTATTGATACATGCTACAACAAAGGTTAATGTAATTGTGTCGAGCAGAAAATAAAACAGAAAAGGGCACATACTGTATAATTCCATTCATATAAAATTCTAGAAAATGCCAATAATAAGTAGTGACAAAAAGCGAATCTATCACAGTGCATGTTCTGCTCCTTGAGGACTGGAAGGAGAAGGAGAGTATGATTACAGAGGGGCAAGAGGAAACTTTTGGGGTGAAGGATTTACTCATTATTTTCATTATGGTACTGATGTCACAGTTGTATTTAAGGCAGAACTTAGAAAGTGGCACACTTAAACACGTACAGTGTATTGTATTGTATTTCATTTATGCCTCGGTTAAAAACAATGAGCACTGCATTGAGGAGGGCCTATGATCAGCTCCTACTGGGTAGCCAACAGAACAGAGCCAAGTCAGAGCCGGCAGCCACCACACAGGAGCCACTCTGAGCCTCCTTCCGGTCAGGGAGCCATTCTGCGCCTCCCACTGACGATCCCTGTGACTCATATCTGGGGGGAAGAACTGCAGTAAAATTTTTAAGCCGGTAAAACCAAAGCAAGAGACGCCAGTGAGGGCCAAATTAGCTCTCACACCTTATCTGGAAGGCCATTTGACTCGCTCACCCCTCCCTGACCACCCACTTCCTCCAGCAGATAGCAGAGAAGCCTGGTCTGGGACTAGAAGTCTGGCCTTTCCACCCACTCTGAGAACCTTGCCTTCTTCTTCCTGCAAACTGCAAACTGTTATCCAAAAAAACACAAAATCATGATAAAAGGCAGCAGTACGGCCTCACACTGGGCTCTAATGGGTAAATTTGTATGAACAAGGGCAAAATGAAGGACAGCAAGTAAAACACTGAATTAAAAGCCACTTAAATTAAGAATTCAATAGCATCCACTTAACTAATAAATAGTATTCCTCTTTGCCATTGATCGACTCAGGATTGTAATGAAGAGTTCCAGGGGCAACAGCAGAATGTCTTAATTCATGGTATAAACGTCACCAACTCTTGGGTTCCTAAGATTGAATGTGTCGGAGAAGAGCAGCATGGAGAGCCCGCAGGAATTAATTCTTGGAACATCCCTGCGGGGTCAGCATTATTATACCCTGCTTCTAGGTGGATTTAATATCTCGAGTGCTGGGCAGGGCGCCGTTTGCCCTGGGGAGGGGGGGCTCCGTAATCATTATTAAGTGATGATGGGGTACAGGGACTGAGCTGGAGCTCACACGAGATCAGCTGTCTTATTTATTTCGAAGTTAAGAGACTGAACAAATGTAGTGTTGTTATTATCATGGTGATGATTATTGCCGTAGCGCATAATAACAGCCCAGAGCTGCCAGAGCTGTGTGGGAAAGACAGCACTAAGTCACAGGCTGCAGAGAGCTGTTTTCTCACAAGACAGTGTTTTGCAAAATAAGGGTTCACTTGAAGGATGCCTCCTAGGCTTACCCTAGACTCCCACCCAGCAGCTCTGCTGGGCTCGCAAACAGATCTGAGCTTCTCACTGCCACTTCTCCTTGGAAAGTAAATGTCAGGTGGCTTCAGTCTGAGCCCAAGGGTCTCCCCAAACACTGCCCCAAGCAGGACATTGTGGTCATGAAAAGGCAGTTTGGGGGTGGGGGATGGCCGCTCTGAATCTTCTTTTTTTTTTTTTTTTAAGATTTTTATTTATTTGACAGACAGAGATCACAAGTAGGCAGAGGAGATAGGCAGAGAGAGAGGAGGAAGCAGGCTCCCCGTCGAGCAGAGAGCCTGATGCGGGGCTCGATCCTGGGACCCTGGGACCCTGGGACCATTACCCGAGCCGAAGGCAGAGGCTTTAACCCACTGAGCCACCCAGGAGCCTCCGCTCTGAATCTTCTAAATTGGCACAAAGGTCTATTTCCCGCTCCAAATGGGAGAGAATGTTTTGGACCAGTGCAATCTCCGGTTTTGATGAGTGGGAGTAAGGCCGAATGACCGGAAGGAAGGTACAGAGGGAACAAAGGTGGTTCTCTCTCTCCTTGGGTGCATTTGGGGAGTGTCTAGTCACAGGGTTGGGATTCCCATCCCAGAAAGTCCCTCGGGCATGTGGAAGAGTGTGAATGCGGGCAAGAATCTAAGATAGCTTTGGGCGCCTGGGTGGCTCAGTGGGTTAAGCCGCTGCCTTCGGCTCAGGTCATGATCTCAGGGTCCTGGGATCGAGTCCCGCATCGGGCTCTCTGCTCAGCGAGAAGCCTGCTTCCCTCTCTCTCTCTCTCTCTGCCTTCCTCTCCGTCTACTTGTGATCTCTCTCTGTCAAATAAATAAATAAAAATCTTTAAAAAAAAAAAAAAAAAAGAATCTAAGATAGCCTCACAAACGTTTTCCATGATGGTCTTGCTTCACGCTTGAGGAAATCAAAGCTAAGAAGGAAAAAATGAGGGGCACCTGGGTGGCTCAGTGGGTTAAGCCTCTGCCTGTGGCTCAGGTCATGATCCCAGGGTCCTGGAATCGAGCCCCCCACATTGGGCTGGCTCTCTGCTCAGCAGGGAGCCTGCTCCCCCCTCTCTCTCTCTGCCTGCTTCTCTGCCTGCTTCTCTGACAGACCTCTGTCCGTCAAATAAATAAATAGATAAATAAATAGAAGGACAAAATGATCAGCTCAAGGCTACCCAGCTGGAGGAGGGCTCCCTGGCTCCATGTCTCAAGGTCCCTTTGGTCACATCATGCTTACAGTCCCTTGGCAGGGTAGTGAGGCTGAAAGATGAGACAGCTGAGAGATGACAAGCAACAGGTGTGTCTTAACCATTTACCAGGTCTCTACTCTATAGACAGGCCTGATGGAAACTCTGGGGCAAAGACTTAGTGACCTGTCCTCAGAGAGTTGGCTTTCTCCCTGAGGAGGTCAGTCCTATTCCCAGGAAACCCTCCAGGAGGAACATCAGGGAGTTTATAAAATAAAATCAAGAATCCCACAGATCCTGTGCAAATGCTAAGAGATGGCTCCAGGAGTGCCTTCTTGAGGGTGTGTCCTACCGAGCCGCGTCATACAGAGATATTCTGAAATTGCCAGCACACATGAAAGCGTCATGAAGCCTTTCTTTCCCTCTGGATATATTCAACAGATGGGGGCCTGCTCAGCACACGCCGGCCAACCCAGCCTGCACCAGACCACGCGAGTCTCTCACTGCAGGCCACGAGCTTTTGTTTCTAGGAATAGCAGCCCGGGCTGGGGGAGTTTCAGGCCCTGCCAAGGCCAAGCCCCCAGAGCACATCCCAGGACGCTCACAAAGCCTGACAGTGCCCCACAGCCAGCATCTGCAGGTGCAGACCCTCCAAGACCAGAGCCTCCGCGGTCCCCCTGGGAAGCTGTCCACCTTGCCGTTGCCTTTCCAATCCTCCTGTGGCACTGCTGTCACCCCATGCTCCCACTGGAAAGCCTTCTGGGTCCCACACATGGGACCTAGCCTCCACCGGGCCTAGCCCACTCTTCCGCCCTGGCCTGGGAACTACCCCAGTGGCCACAGGAGCCCTGTGCTCTGGCCTGACTCGGTCCCTCGCCATCCCACAAACACAGTGCTGGGAGGATACTTTCCGCCATCTTGCATGTCCTTCCCATCCTCCATCTTGCTAAACGTTATCTGTTCTTTGGGACTGTCCTCCATGTCCAGACTGCGATAGCTCACATACCCCTCTGCCCCCTGTGTCCCCAGAACCCTTACAAGGGGGCCCTCACATGCGGCAGCATCACACCGTATTCAGCTCTGCACCCGCACCCCTTGAGTCACCAGAGTTAAGGATTGGGAGACTGGAACAGACACAAAGGTAACCTAGCTTCTCCGTCCTTTTTTTCGGGTGAAGGAATAAAGAACCTTTAAAAATGGGCTGAATGCTCACAGCTGAGCTCTGTGGTGGCCTTCGAATGACCCTCCTGCCCTTCCCCGTTGCCTCCCCCAGCAGAGTCCTGAGGGGGTGAACAGTGAGGCAGTACTGGTGGGCTGTCTGTGCTCTAGCCACCGAGGGACTAGCCTCTTCAGTCAAGGGACTCCTGGGTGACCCAAAAGCTACCAAAAAACTCAGCCAAAAGCAGCAAGGGACATAAGCAGACAATATGCAAGAGCAAATCCAAGTAAACCAACCTACAAAGAAGTCATCAAAGATATGCAAATTAAACCACCCAAGCCCCACCCCCAATGCAAAGTAAGGTAATAAAGTACCATTTTATGCCTATAAATTCGCACAAAACAGAGAATCCATAAATCAAAGTCTGGCAGGACTGTGGGGAATTGAGGACATCAAGACATGGCTAACGGCATTCAGATCTGGTGCATGGGAGGGAAACATTTAACAAAGCGTGTTGAGACCCACGGAGATCTTGGTGTCGGATCACTGAGCAATCCCACCGCTGGGATTTCATCCTCCAGGAGAGAACGGGAATCTGCAGCCCCACACTTGCTGAGTCAGCACTGCTTTAGGCCAGCATGTGGGTGACATCTCTACAGTCAATTAATGAGCTGGTCTTTGTCCCACAGAACATAGCCAGCCCGGCTAAGATCAGTTACAGTCGGAGGCTGAGCTGTAATCACGGGATGAATCAGACTGAACTGCTCATTGTTTAAAATGACCACAGAATCAAATCACCTGGATGAAGAGAACAGGGATAAATCAGAGAGAAACAAAGGAAGGAGCACTCGCTGCCATGTGGCCTTTCCCATGGCTGGCTCCGTGTCACAGCACTGGGAAGCCACAGCCTCACTCCCCCAGCTCGGCTTGACCAAGGACCTTCTGGGGTCTTCTTCTGAGGGGCTGGGTTCCAGCCGTCAGACATGCCCCTCCTGGTTTCACAGAGGGGGCGGAACAGCTTTTCCATGTGCTGGCAAGCCCTGCTTCGAGAAGCTGGATGCTGGGGTTGGGATTAGGGAAGCCGGCGAGGGCTACCACCAAGTCACCATGGCAACAGTCTCCCTGGCATCACCCTCCCCTAACCCGGCCAGCCCCCACCAACTGGTCTGCTCACGCGGGGACCGTGACAAACTGTTTCTCCGTGCAGCAGACACTCCCCACAGGCTCGTGCCGGCGAGTGAGCCGCCAGGGCGGCCCGGAACCCTCTACCTTCACAGAGGGCTTCGCAAGCACTCTCCACCTGTTCCCTCAGGTCAGCCCAGCAGCAGAACAAGGAGGAAGGCCGGGGTGCTGAGAATGAGAACCAGAGCAGCCCCTGGGGGAGCTCACAGAGGAGCCAGACCCATCTCTCTCTGGGAGGGACCTGCCTTCCAGGCCTGGTGGTGCCACACACTGCTGTGTGACCTGGGTCTCTCACTTAACCTCTCTGGTTGAGGGGGCCAGGGGAGGACAAGACCAGAGCCAGAGTTTGTACGTTTGCAGATTAAACAGACGTGTGTAAACAAAAAAACGGGTGTTCTGACATGGGGCTGCCTGGTTTGCCATGGTTATGACATTGGAAAGCACCCACTGTCTACTCTCTGTCCACCATAAACCCTCCAGATCACTACCGTTTCCTCAAAGAGAGAATGTTCCACCTCCCCCCAAAGCAGGAGGGGCATGATCTCAAAATAAAGAATAATCCTTTAATTGGATAAATTGAGCTTCATAAAAATTGTCTTTTTTTTTTTCTCTCGCTTGCTTTCAGACTGGTGAACACTTCAGTGATCACTCATGAGGAACCTGAGGGATGATGTCTGGGGACCTCTGAAGGGTCAGTGACTCTAGAGAAAGTGGCACGGCGGACATTGCTGTCCCAGAAATGGACTTGACTTCCGTGTGAGGGATCATTGGCACCAAGAAGCCAATTGTACGCTCCTCAGCAATTTCTCCAGGTTAACCTCTGTTGGGTCCCCAATATTGGGTCCCCCAATAATGGGTCCATGGTCAAAGGAGCGAGACTAATACAAAGCGAAGGTCAAGCAAAGCTTTATTTCGCGCCAAGCATTAAGAATCGAACCGATTGTCAAACAGACCGGTCGGGGCCGCCCCTTACAGAGAGGGTGACCTCTCTCTGTCTCACAGACTAGCTTTTAAGGGCAAAAGCCATGTGGTTGGGCCTGGCCACGCACAGGTGGCCAATGAAATTATAACACACAGAGAAAGCTGCACAGTCATGTTAGGTCACACATAAGTGACCAATTGAGTTACAATTTACCCTAGTAGATATTTGAACCAGCCTATCACCTTGGTTGGAATTGGCACCCAAAAGGTGCCCAAAGGGCGGGGCCCATAATCCTTGGTAGCTAGGGAGACAGTATGCACGCTTTACTGATTGGATGTCTCCATCTGACCCGACTCATCCCTGCATTCGGACTGTTATCTCCACCTGACCTGACCCACCCTTGTATTTGGGCTTTGTTACCTGGGACTGGTTTCCCGGACTTGCTTTTAAATATATTCCCGGGGGCGGGGGGGGGGGGGGGGGGGGGGGGCAATTTAAGTTTTACTGCATAAACAACAAAATGGCTGTTCAACCGAGGTGGGGCCGCTCTGGCTAAATAGGCCCTTACACCTCTTCTCTCAGAGCAGTCGGTATCAGTGTAGGAAAGGGCTCTTGGTCCAAAGTGCAGCACCAACCTGCACCCCACCCCTGCATGGCCTTGAGGTCCTGAGTTGACTTGTGCACTTTGTGAGGGACAGAACTCTGGGGACTCTGGTTCATGGTAAAGCCATGGGAGGCCCTCCAGGGTGAGAAACGGAAACCCATCTCTGACTTCCTGTGAGGCGCAGGAGACCCCAGGCCTCTTCTAACACGCGGGGGCTTAAACTTGCGCAGGCACCAGACAAGTCTCTAAGTCCTATTCAAACAGATTTTTAGACCCAGCGTGGGAATTTCTGATTCGTGTTCCTGGGGTAGGACCCAAGAACTTGGATCCCCAACAATCTCCCAGCAAGTTGATGCTGATGCTACTGGTCTGAAGCCCCATTTCGAGAACCGTGACTTCAAACTGGCCCTTCCTAGGAGCTCCTGGACCTACCACAAGGCATCTGGAAGGCAGGGGTGGGGCCAGAAAGGGTGACCAAAAGAAGAGGTTGAAGCCAGGGTGAGGGAGAGCCAATGCAAATGTGGAAGTCTGGCGGAAGCTTGACAGTTCCCCAGGCTACAGAGCTTCTCCGCAGGGTGCCTGTAATCCCCATTCACGAAGGGGAAGTGTAATTTACAACTGTGTCAGTAAACACTGACAGGCATCCTGGTGGGAGCTTGCCTCCCACAGCCTTAAAGGGCTGGCTAGGGGCACATTGCTGGGGGGCACAGAGAGGGGCGGATACCTACTGTCTCCCCCAGCTAAACAGCCCATCCACTCCTAGGCCAGGCCACCCAGCTGGGGCAGCTGCCCTAAACCAGGGAGGCTGGGGAGCCCACATTTCCATTCTCCACTCCTCCCTGTCTTTTGCTCATCTCCACTATGCTCAGAATCTCAATCCCGTCTGAATGGAACTTGCACAGTTTCTTCTCGCCCAGCGTCAATGCCAAACCTGAGTTAGGGTCCCTGCACTAGGAATGAGGAGGTCTGCAGGCCCAGTTCAAGTCCCACACCTGACACTGTATGTGGCCTGGCCAAGTCTCTTACGACTTCTCTGAGTCTCCATCTGTCAAAGGGGCGTATTCATTATTACCTGACTTGACAAGGGAGAAACTGGATATGCATGCGTGTTAAAAAACATAAACCATACAACACAATACAAGGCATTCCATAAGGCCAATGAAGACTAACACTCTCCACCAAACTTTAGGCAAGCTCCTGTTGACTATGCCTTGACCTTGGTCCTGTCTGTGCTGGGCCCATGCAGGCCAGTTTTAGCAAGACTCCTGCTAAATCAGTTGAGCTAAAATCCCCCTACCCTGAGGTCTCCTCTTAGTCATTTTCCATCCACTGGCCCCTCCCCAGCTCCTTGGGTATCAATCCCCATGTTTCCTTGTTGTATTTGGCCTTGAGCTTGGTCCCATGCTGAAGTCTCTTTCCCTGATGGCACGTTTCTGAATCCAATCTATCTTTACTCCCATAACTAGTGGCTGACTCTGGTTCCATTGGAAAATAGTAGGTTTCTAGAACTTTAACGCCAGAATGCTTGAGTGCAAATCCCTGCTCATCTGTGATTATCACTTCATGGGGGCCAGTCATTCTCTGAGACAGGGTTTGCTCAGTAGGTATGATGAACTGTTCCCGATGTGTGGACCAAATGAGTGCAGCAGGGGAAGCACGCAGCCCAGAGCTGGCCTGTGGTTGGGAGCACAATCAAGGACCACCGTTTTCCCTCTGATCTCATTTCAGATAAAACTGACCGTGGAAAGGCAGGGCCTTACTTCTGCAGCTGTTCCGACAAACAGACACCTTGTAACTCTCATCCCACCGACATCAAACAAACCGCCCATGAGGGGTGCTTCCAAAATCCCCTATTCCTCAAAAGGACCAGGATCATGAGAATAAGAGAAGAGACTGAGAAACTGGCCCACACTGGAAGGAGGGACAACCTGGGATTCTGAACTGGGCCCTGCTGCCCAGAGTGTATGATTGAGACATTTAGCAAAACTTGCTTAAGGACCTGAGGATGAGAGCAAGAGTGTGTCCATGCTAATGTCCTGATCTTCTGGCTGTGCTGTGGTTCTGCAGGAGAATGTCCTTGTGTGCAGGAAGAACACACTAGAATGTTCTAGGGTGATGGGGCAGAAGGTGATGGGGGCACCTTACTCATTTGATCAAATGGTTTAGGGAAGAAGGAGGTGGTTTGCACTGTACTGTAACGTTTTTGTAAATTTGAGATTATTTTAAACCAAGAAAAGTACCCCCCCAGCCCCAAAATAAAAATGAACTAAAAAAAGGTTTGTGTGCTGATGCTCTGAAAGCTTTAACTGGTCTGGTGGAAGCAGGACTCACTAACGTGCAGGCCTTCCCATCTCAGGACACGTGCTCTTCCCACTGAGCCCCAGCAGGGCAGAGGGCATCCAGAAAGCACTTAATAAGTACTCCAGAAAGCTTCTTGGGTTCTAGCGCCCACCCTGCCTTTAACCACAGGAAGCCCCTTTCCTTCTCAGCACATCGGTCTCAGCACATGAGCAGGTGGGGCAGGAGCCTGAGGTCCTTAACCAGGCAGGGCGCTGTCACAGCTGACATGTTTGAAGTAGGGTGGGGGGGAGGACGTGGCAAAGCATCCATGATCCCACACAGCTAAGACTTGCCCTGCATGCAAGCACTGCCCAGCAACCAGACTTGATTTTGCTCGCCATTTTAGTAGGTGTTATTCACCATTTGAAAAGAAACCTCATCCCAAGAGCAAGGCTGCTGTCCGTGACCAAAATGCCCACCCAAGCCACGCGTGTGACTTCGCACAGGGCAAGCTTCCGACTCCTTCCCAGATTTTCACTGTGTCTCTCCCTGCCTGAGCACTGACTTAGTGAAACAGGCAGTTTTATTGCAAGTTACTCTCATTTCTCTCTTACGTTATCATTAGTGTTACAGAATGGATTTTTAAAAATCTTACACATAGGTGAGTTCATATGTATTCATGAGTTTCGTTCAGGCTGCGAGATGTTTGTTATCTTGTGTGGCATGGACCAACCCTGGTGGAGACCTACCATCCCCTCTAGCGGGCTCCACCTCATTCTGTTAAAGGGCTTGTACCCATAGACATTTACATTTTGTGAGATTATCCATTTTTCACTCTTGCAAATAAGCCCACAGTGAATATCTTGGCACCTGCCTCTCTGGTACATGATTAGTTTCTAAAGTAGGTCAAATGAGATCAATGTGCAAGGTCATTTCCTTCTGGCCATGCCCCTCCACTGCTCGTCAGCTACTCCCCTCAGCAGCACAGACACCACAGGACGGGAACACGTCTCTTTTCCTTTTCTTGCCCACACATTTCACTATCAACAACTGACCAGTCCCTGGAGACAATTCACCCAGCGTTAGAGAAGACACATGCTCACTGCCTGACAGCAAGGCCACCAACACCGATTGGCAGGGATACCAAGTGGCCAGGCACAACACGCTCTGTGGTAATTTACACCATTCAAAATGCATTTGGTTCCGACAGCCAACTCTTTTTGCAATTGGGTCTTCATGTTTATCAATATGGTAACCCAGCCCAGAGGGACAAAAGAAACCAAATTCGCCCCCACACTCCCACTCACATCAGTTTCTCTCCAAGGCTCGGCCAAGCCCACCCATCTGTGGTTTGCAGGTGGAAATCTTTTAGATTTCCAGCTTCTGAATGTCTCTGTCTTATGCGTGAGAAATGTGAGCACTTTCCCCAGGCCTGCACTCAAGGCACAGCCCCTTCTGCAGCTGGGCACAGCGTCTGGCGGATGGTTATCCATAGGGGGATGGGTGAGGGCACACTTGAGGTGAAATGTTGGGAAATAATAAGCCACACACTTGTTGCACGCATTGACCGGCCAAATCCAACAGGACACTTGGCATAACTACAAGCACTTTGTTGATGTATTCATTTTGTTCAACCCGGCTTCGTCCATGTGTTACTTTATTCACATGTATCTAGATCTAGATCTAGAAGCCGCAAAGAAAATTTTGCCCTGGACACTTGCTAAAAACAGCAAAAGAGGCTTGATTCAAGCTACTGCGGTGTGGGAAAAAGACCTTGGGATAAAACTGAGCACAGGTCCCAATTCAACAAAGACAACAGGGGATGTGTAGTCAAGGAACAGAGCAAGGTGGCCAGTGGGTGGAAATTACTAAGAGAACTTGCTTACATATCAAGGGTAAGGGGTCTTGCTAAAGACAGACCAAGGACTTAGACACCAAGGGTGGGGATGAGGAATTTGATCGGATATCAAGGCTCTGAAGGATTCTTTGCTAAAACTGGGCTGGGCAAACCAAGGTTGAAGGCTAGTGGAGAAGAGGCTCAGAGGAGCCTGACTGAAGCCTGGTCAAGGAGGGGTCCTTGTAGGTGTGGCTATAGCTTTAGATAAGCGTATGGATGTACAGGTAGATATTGACATACATATAAATATACATACACATATAATCGGGCACCATGTTGGAAGCTGAGGGTGAAGTGGTGGGGGAGAAAAAGGCCCTGTGTGGAAAGAGCACAGCATGAGGAACTTCTCCACACTGGGTACTAAGACAGTGTGAGGAGACCAGAAGCACCACGATCAAAGCACGAAACCCACAACAAAGATGTTCAAATCTCAAATTACAAGGCGACTGAAAGTATGGGGATAGCCAGGAACACATCTAAAGGCTTTCAGGAGATTCCTGGGAGCTGACGGAAGGAAGCCCACAGACTGAAGGTAGAAGTCACCTTAACGGGTCGATGATTCTGGCAATGTTTTATTCCTAGAGTCATTTCCTTCTGAGCCCGTGTCCTGGAGGTTCACTAGACTGTTCTGAAGCTGGTGAGGAAAGACCATCTGTTGTCCCAATTATCTCACAATTGTCTCCAGAGCTGATGGCCCCCAGGGCTCAGAGCTGCCCCTGCCCCTTACTAGATGGGCAGTTGGGGAGAGATTCTTAGAGAGAACTCTCAGCTATCCCTACGGCCCCGGCCCCTTTGTCCACAGTGGCAAGAAGAATCACCTTGGTTGTCATGGGGAAGAGGCCAAGTTGGACCAAACTCCTTAGTAACAGCCTCCACCTGAACATATTTCAAAGAAACGTACCCAGATGCTTTAAAACAATCTGTGAAGAAAAACTTTTATATAACCAAAGAACAGTGAAACAAATTTACGCATAGTTTGTAATAACTGCCCATGATATACTATTTAGTAAAAACAACCAAGCAAACCAAACCAAACAAGACACATATATACCAGTATTGACAGTCTTACTTTCTATGTATAGAAAAGACATTAGAAAGTGTCTGGCAAGGATTTCATTCAAGAGGGTGTAAGACGTCATGCTTTGCGTCAGCCACCCTGACAATACCCCAAATATATTTTATAGCAAAAATTAAGAGAACATAGCCATGTTCAGCAGCAGGATTTAGAAATCAAACAGGTAGTGAGAAGGACTGATGCTGTGGGTCTGGGAAACATGGAGTCTTGCAGCACAAAGAGGCTACCGGAAGTCCAGCCCCTGGGGTGTCAAACCTTCACAGCAGGCAAGGGGCCAGAGCCATTGCCTGAAACCAGGGGTAGGTGTCCATCTGCTGATCATAGGAGGCAGCTCATTCAAACTGCTTCTGGCCACTCTCTGTGGCTACGCTCCATGAAACCAAGTACCTTGGGAAACTGGAGAACTCAGAAACAGCCTCACACTAGGATCCGAGCCAGGCCAGCCACTGGCTCCGTGACTGGATCTGCAATATTCCCACCATAAAAGCAAGTGGGAACCATGTGAGGTCAGTAGAGGACCAGATACTGCCCCAAAGGCCCTAAAGAACTGGGCAGAGGCAAACACGAAGTCACCATACAGAGAAGAGTGAGCACTGGACAGAAGAAGAAAAGCAGCCTTGTATTTAGAAGAGACTGCAAAGCACAACGGAGAGGACATGAAGAAAGATAGCCAGCAAAGTCCACAATTAGAAGAGGAATGGACCCAAGAGGAAACAAAAATGATAGAAAAAATCTAGAAAAAAAAAATGTAAAGCATCATCCCTCAGTATCTGCAAAGACAGAATGACCACTGTAAAAAGAAAAAGAATTACCAAACAGTAACACAGAAACAAAATAGAAATAGCTCTATATGAAAAAGCATTAAATCCTGAAAATTAAAAGTAGGGTCACAAAAGTAAAATGTAATAAATTGTAAAATCTGTACTGGTCATCATGATAATATAAATTAGTGAATTATAAGATAACATTAGGGGAGTTATCTAGAATGAGACATGGAGGGATGGAGATTTTAAAAACTATAAAAGTTAATTAAGAGATCCAGACAGTAGAAGGATAGAGTCCTACGTGTCTTAGAGATATCCCCAAAGGGTCAAATGGAAGGTGTAGTGAAAAACAATGTTCACAAAGGTAATGGCAAAGAATTTCCTAGCCGTGAATCAAAACTGGAGTTACTGGATTAAGAAAGTTTTTTTTAGGACAATAAAAAGTCATGAACAGGAGGCACAAAAGTAAATGCATGCCTGGACACAAAGTAGAAACAGCAAAGAGTGTGAAAAACAAAGGGAAAATCTTTTTTTTTTTTTTTTTTGAGAGAGAGAGAGAGAGAGAGAGGGAGCCCCCACATGAGCAGGGGGAGAGGCAGAGGCAGAGGGAAAGAATCTCAAGCACATGCCACGCTGAGTGCGGAACCCATTGCGGGGCTCGATCCCAGGACCCTGATGGGATAATGACCTGAGCTGAAGGCAGACGCCTAACTGCCTGAGCCATCCAGGGGCCCCAAGATTGGTTGTTTTTTTTTTTTTTTTTAAAGGAAAAGGTAGCCTCTTAAAAATAAAAGGCTACCCAATTGACAGCTTTTGAATCAGGAGAGGAGAAAAAGTAAATAGCAGAAACCTGATGAGTCTAGCAGGAGGGAGAGAAAACAAATAAAAAAAAAGTCATAAAAAAACAAACACACACTATGAAAAACCAGGTAAAAGAAATAAGTCTATATCACTAATCACAAAAAATAAAACTGGATTGAAATCACCTAGTGAAAGAAAGACATACCCTCATCCTGGGTAAAAAAAAAAAAAAAAGAAAAAGAAAAAAAATCTTGCTAAATAGTGTTACAAAGACATCCAAAAGTAATTCAAAGAGATAGAAGAGAAGGTGATAGAAAAAGACAGTCCAGGCAAGTCTTAAGGGTAAGAGAGAGCGGATCTCACACTATCAGGGTCCAATCAAAGAGAGAGGGACAGAGGGGTAAATATAAATGAGGTTTTTAAAAAATAAAAGTTCACCTCAAGAAGTTAGTAAAACAACAACATATTAAACACAAAGAAAGTAAAAGAGCTGTGGGGAGCCTGGGTGGTTCAGTCAGTGTCCAACTCGGTTTCAGCTCAGGTCAGGATCTCAGGGTCTTGAGATCAAGCCCCCTATGGAGCCCCTCCTCCTGGCTCTGGGCTCAGCTGGGAATCTGTGGGTCTTCCTCTCCCCCAGCCCCTCTCCCAGCTCACACAGGCATGTCCAATCTCTCTCTCTCTCTCTCTCTCTCTCCCTCTCTTAAATAAATAAATCTTTAAAAAAACAAAGCAAAAGAGCTGAAATAATAGAGCTAAGAGCATATATTAATGAAAGAGGAAATTTAATTATCAAAAGATAAAGCTAGTTCTTTGGAAGACAAATCCTTAGCAAGAAAAGGACAAGTGGTAAGACCAGAAAAAACAAACAAACAAAAGAAAACAAAAAACAAAAACCTGGTAATAGGATTTAAATGGAGATGTCTTGACAAAAACAGTGATGTTTCCTAAATCCAAAGAGAAAGGATTAACTGAGTTAGAAAAACACAAGCGATTTTCATTAAAAATATGTAAATGATCACTACTGATTCAAGAAGTAGAAAGCCTACATACACTAATAACCCCAACAGAAACTCAACTGATGTTTAGAAATCTGCACCTCCCTCCCCAAGAGCACAGGCTAAGAGTTATGCCTAATCCTATGGAATAGCTAATCCCCATCCAGAGTAAACTGTTTCAGAGAACAGAATAAGAGGGAAAACTAGCAAGATGATTTTATGAGGCGAGCACAACCTTAATAAACTACAGGAGAGTAAAATCAAAGAAAATTATAGACCAGTCTCACTTATGACAAGACATACCAAAAAATCCTATTTTAAACAGTCTTAAATCAAATTTTGCCGTGTACAAAAATTACATCAGAATCAACTACAGTTTATCTTAGAAATGTAAGAAAGTGCATCCTCAGAAAATGTATTAATATGCCAAATTATGAGATTAAAGAGGAAAAATATATGATCAACTTAGTAAATGCTGAAGAAAAAGCATTTGACAAAATTCCAGACCTATGCATGACAACTTAGCTGAGTAGGAATAGAAAAGAATTTCTTTAATTTGATGAAGATACATATTAAAAACAAATGGCAAACATATCTAACTGTGAAATTGTTGATGTATTTTCATTAAAGTCAGGACGCTAACAGAAACACCACTATCACCTGTGCTATTCATCCCTGATTTCAAAGTCCTATCCAGTGCAAAAGACAAGAGAAGCAAAAGTATAATCATTGAAAAGAGACAGAATTCCCATTATTTAAGATGATATCACTGTTCCCGATGCACCTAAAACCAAGATGATAAAGTCACTCGGCAAGATGACTGGAAGGGCATAAAGGAGAATCTGACCAAATGGAAAGGTACGTACCCAGTCTGTGGATGACAAGAGTCAACAAGGTGATGCTAAATTTCCCCCAAATCCATCTGGAAACCAATACGTCTTCAATCAAAATGCCACGAAGTTTACCACTTCACACCTATTACTTCATACTACCTAAGAATGTGAAATGGTGCACTTTGGGAAACAGTCTGGTAGCTTCTCAAAAGGTTAAACATAATGCTCTTACCTATGTTAAAAAGGTGACCCTCTGACCCAGTCATTTCATTCCTAGGTATATACCAGAAGAAATAAGAATGTGTCAACCCAAAAACTTGCACACAGATGTTCACAGCAGGGTTATTCATAAGAACCAAAAAGACAATTGAGCCAAAAAGAATTAGCAATCTCAGAAAGAAATTCACAGATAGATGTCAAGTTAGTATATGGCAACCTTGACACATGGTGAATTAGTAGGGATAGGGTAGACCCTTCAATCAATTTACCCATAAATGGAAAAAAATTAGATTGTTACCTACTAAGTTTAAGAGAACAAGGAAATCCCATTTCACATTCAAAGTAGTAATAATTCTATAAGAGTTGTTCTATTTTAGGAGGAAGGGGAAAAAATTGAACATTGAAAAGGGCAAGAGGGTTCAATGGTATCTACATTTTATTTCACAAGGAAAGAATCCAAATCAATATGAAATGCTAAGATTGTTTAATGATGGCTCATGGTTTATAATAATATAGTATAGTATAGTAAATAGTATAGTAATTACTATAGTAATAATAGCAAATGTACAGAATTTCTCTGTACATTTCTACACATTTGAAATAATCTCTACTTTTTAAACTTCCATGCAAATATTACCAGGACATATGCCAAACTATTAAGAGTGTTTTTTCTCAGAGTAGTGAAAATGTGGGTGATTTGCTCCTTGTTTCTGTTCTTCTATATTTTCCTTCCTTCCTTCCTTCTTTCCTTCCTCCCTTCCTCCCTCCCTCCCTTCCTTCCCTCCTTTCTTCTGACGATAAGCAGGTGGTATTTGCTAAGAAGGGAGAACATTCAAACTATCTAAAAGGGAAATAATCCACTTTGTCACTGCTATCCTGTTAAGAAACTCTCATTGTAACTTGAATAAAAGGATAATTTCTGTAAACTTCATGGCTTCTTCTACTTCTCATGCCACTTCCATTCATCTGTGTTGTGACAAGTATATGAAGCCAATAGGCAAAGACTCATGGTAAGTTGTTTGTTCTAGTTACACCTGGTTATTAGTGATGGAGCTGAACCAAGAACTAGTGTTTTAGGGCACATAATCTCATACTGCTTTGGCTATACCAAACTACTACCTCTTAACAACCCAAATTGGCCTTTGGAATAGATGTACACAGCTACTCCCAGCTTCCAAATAGTTACGCTCTAGGGTGCATTTGTTAAATCAGGTATTTTGAATTCGAATCCCATTTTCTCACCAAAACAGCGTTATGCTAACCAAATCAAGTTCCCAGAAGCCACCCTCTCCACCCTGACATCTCCTGTAAGAGCTGTCATCTCTACCGGGATGATTCTCCAGGCATCCCAAACTCTGCATTTCCAAAACTAATTTTGCCCAAGCTTTCCCAGTCTCCCCTACTGTGATGAGTGTGCCTTGGTCCACACAGGAGCCCCATCCAGAAACTTTTGCGAGTTCTCCCTGTCCCGCCCTGCTCCTTCCTCTGCCACCACGTAACCACACTTGCTTGCCACTGCTAGAGTCTAAACCTTCACCAGATTCTGGTGAGTGTGCCTCTAAGGTATATCTCAGTTCCATCCACTTGTCTCCATCCACTGGTTCTCCTTTCTCTAATGTGCTCCAGGCCACCATCCTATCCCCCCGAACTCAGTCACTCATAGGACCCTTGGCAAGAAGGCAAAGAGCAGTCTGGTCTGCCAGGGAGGGCCGGGGCTCTATTGTTTGGGGTAGTTGTTTGTTTGTTTGTTTGTTTTAAGATTTATTTATTTGTTGGACAGAGATCATAAGTAGGCGGTGGGGCGGGGAGCAGGCTCCCCGCCAAGCAGAGAGCACAATGCAGGGCTCGATCCCAGGACCCTGACATCATGACCTGAGCCGAAGGCAGAGGCTTAACCCACTGAGCCACCCAGGCGCCCCTGGGGTGCTTGTGAGGTCAATGGGCATCCGCTCTTGTCCCAGCTAAAGAGCTCTTTGCAAAGTGCCCTCAGCAGCCCCCACCTGGCACACACACCAATGTTATCCATTCACTAACCTTTCCCTTCACAGAACCTTCCTCTTGGCTCCTTGTCATTTCCCACTTGAAGCCAGAGTTATTCTTCCTAATGATCGGAATGACTTATTCCACGGGAAGAGCCACAAGTGAGCAAAACAGTGACTTAATTAAAAGAAAGTTTCGATCTCTAGCAATGGGAAATGAATCGATTAATGCATACCAAGCCAGCCCTAACTAAACGGGTAGAGAGCTTATGTAAACAAACCCTGCAAAAATATAAATGACTGCTCATAGCCAGCACCCCGCATTCCACCTATCCCTACAATTTTCTAGAAGACAGCAGACTACTCATTGGGATGGTTCCCCTCTGTAGAGTCCGGTGTTGTTGCCCTACTCTCCAGAGCTTTGGGATGTTCACCCAGGGGGGAATTTTGAGCATGTGGATCATGCTTTCACTGAGTTCCCTGCAGGGCAGGTACACGGCGCTTGGTCTCCAAGCCCAGTAGAATGGGATGCCTGACACAGAGCTTGTGAAAATGAGCCCAGTCCAAATCCCGGACTCAGAGACCTAAAAGGTGGAGCCCAGGAAGGTCATTCCACTTGCCAAGATGACACAGTTTGCCTTTGGTGGAGCTGGGATTGCCTGAGGTCTCCTGACCCTCAGTCCACACTGTTCTATGCGTTCAAAGGGAAAAATGTGTATTTCATATTGCAGCTTTCAGTGACTGAACTGGTCACGTCACCATCTTCCAAGAAGCAGACACACAGTGCAGAGTAGTGCTGCGGGACACCTTGGTATGAGCCTCAGCTCGCCCCCTTCAGCCCCTGATGATCGTGATTTAAAATCAATGGGAAACCGAAGCCCTTTAAATTCCCGTCATCGGCTAAGCAGCTTTGTGGAAAGAACATCAAGTAACACGGACCCACGAACTACAGACCTATTTTCTCTCTGCAGAGGCAGGTCTGATTTTGGAAATTTGCTTCTGGAAACATCTTAGGCCTGGGATCCTGGAAACGGACTCAGGATAAGGAAGAACAAGGAGAGAAGGACAGATGGAATTTGAGGACATGGAAGAGGACAAGACACATGACAAGAACCCAAGAACTGCACGAGGCACAAGATCCCTGGGACAAGAAAATGACCTCAGATGTAAGAACCAGAGATGACTTCCGGAATTCTCATTGTAAAAACTCTTCCAGTGCCTCAACCCTGGTCATCCCTGCTCTTACCTTCTTGTTTCTGGCTATGCAAGTGGCCATAACAGGACTGCACACGTGTTCCAAGATTACTCTAAGCTTTTCTGTCCCCAACGGAAGTGCAAAATAAATAGCTATTCTCCATGCATTTTGAAAATTTGAAATTCACGGCTATGCCGAGGACAGCTCGGGCTCCTGATAAGCTGTTTCACAAGGTGCGACATGCACGGAATATGGCTGTGTAACAAAGTACAACGCAGGCCGGAGAGGACACACCTGAATTTGGGCAATGGGCACTTGGGGTGGTCCCTGCTTCCTGGCAACTTTTGAGTTTCCTTCAATAGAAATCAGACAGCATTCCCTCTAGTGTGAAATTTGGAGACAGACCTCTTAGGTTTATAATCAACAACAGAGTTCTAGAACTCATAATTTATAGCCACAAAAAAAAACCCCACACATTTAAAAATTTTTTTTCAAAAATGTATTATTAAATCAACCTCCCTTCTACCAGGTGGTACATCCTCTTTCGGGGCACTGGGAGCCCAGGGGAGCAGGCAGGGGGGTGGTGAGGAGAGGAATATGGGTTCAGACATCAAGATGGCTGTCGAGAACAAGTGACTGTGGTGGCTCCCTGTGACAGATTATTTCCAAAGACGCCACAACAATCTCTTATCAGGAGGTGGGTGATACTAACCTTCCCCTTAATCTAGACTGGCCATGTGACTGGCTTTGACAGACAGGATATGGAGGAAGTGACCTGGGCTTGTCATGACCTTGCAGTTTCCACGTTCCCAGAGGCAGGTTCCAGCCACATGAAGAAGTCAGGCTGTTCTCCTACAGAGAGAGGCCACAGCAGGGAGAGGTCTTGGGGAAGGCGGAGCCATGAGACAATCAGGCTGTGTAGAGAAGACTCAAGCTTCCAACCAAGAGCCAAGGCCCCTTCGACAAGGGAGTGCTGCCATCTTGGATCCTCCAGTCCAACTGAGTGACCCAAATGGAAGAAAGTAAAGCTTCCTCCAGTGAGCCCTGCCCAAATTCCTGACCCACATGACAGTGAGGAAAGGGTGGCTTCAAGCTGCCATATCTGCGGATGGTCTGCTATGTATCCATAGGTCACTGAAACATCACCAGCTACTCTCCGCTCTCAGCCAGTTCCTTACAGGCTGCTCCCTGAGGGACTGCAATGAGTTTGGGTTGGGTTTTTTCGTTTGTTTGTTTTTTATGTGTTTGTTTCTGTTTCCTTGTTTTGCTTTATCTTGTGAATTCATCAGCTGGAGCATCTTGCTGGGGACAGTGGAAATTGACTTGAGACCCACAGGGCCCTTCAACCTGCCCGGAGGGGAACGGCTGGCCGGCACCTTATCACCCATGTCCCACACATGTTCATGGGGAAGAGGTCCATGGTACTGACCCATCCCAGGGTCCAGAGGGAGCCCCACAGAGCTGGCGTCTCTGCCCATCCCCTCACTTCAAAACACAGACCATTGTCTCTTCTGGGAGAGAGCTGCCCCTGCGTCAACGGTGGAGGGGAAAATGCCCTAGAAGGAAATCCCATGCAGCCAGTACTCAAGAGCCTTGGTCCCTCTCCAGTCCTTAGGGACAGGTTGGCAGATCTGCCCGCCTGCATGTGGTGGGCCCCCTGCCTCCCACAGTCATTTCATGGTCAACATGGCAAAAAAAAAAAAAAAAAAAAAAAAAGGAAAGGAAAAAGAGGCTGTACTGACTGACTGGGCAGAAAGCTTCAGGTGGGGCTGGCGTCCCCTCGCATTTGGCTGCCGGCGGATCCTGCAAAACACAGCAGCTTTCTATCACCAGGGAATCATGTCCAAACTCCACTGGGGTAAAAAGCACCTAAATATAATGAAGACAAAGGACCATACGGGGCCTGGAGTGGTTCTGTCTTCTGGCACCAGAACTGCCTGACTTTTGCAGTGGGTATCGGGGCGTAGGGGGGCAGGGGCAAGTTCCCCCCAATGACCTGCACTTGGCTGCTGCTAAAATGAAGACACCGTCAGTCCTGAGCCTTGGACAGCTTCCCCAGTGCAGCTTCATGGGCAGACACCGCACAAACACCGGGATCGGGAGCACTGGCCATACAAATGTTGACCTAGGGCCATGCTCCCAGAAGTCAGGAGGACGGAGAAATGAACTCTTAGAGGGGAACTGATCACTCTGCCTCTGCACAGAGTTTGCCTGAACACCCTCCTCTACACGCAGGGTTCGAGAGCTTTGAAGAAAGGAAACACGGGGCCACGAGGCAGTGTCTAGGGACAAAGCCAGGACTGCATATTAACAGACATGAGCCATGCAAGAAGGGCTGGCAGAGAGGGGATATCAGCTATGATACGCGATAACGATCATGTTCCAAAACTGTTTATCCAGCACCTGCTGTGTGCAGGCACGGTGCTAGGCACCGGGAATAGGGTAGTAAGCAGGACACATGTGGTCCTTCCCCAAGGAGCCCACATAAGTACAGTGTACCTCCTGAAGGTTCCTGGGGCTGGCTGGGGTCAGAGAAGGAGGTCTGGGCAGGAAAGGCACAGGGGAGGTCAGAGCAAGTGGCAACACAGGGCAGCATGGCCCCAAGAGGTTCACCCATGGACCCGCCTTGCTCTCCTTTTCGAATCCTGTAGCTTCTCAGTGCCTTTCCAACAGGCATGAACTGGATTCTGGTGATAGTCTCATTTGCTTTATTTTATTTTTTAAAAAAGACTTTATTTATTTATTTATTTGTCAGAGAGAGAGAGAGCACAAGCAAGGGGAGTGACTGGCAGAGGGAGAAGTAGACTCCCCCGCTGAATGGGAAGCCTGACGCAGGACTCAATCCCAGGACCCCGGGATCATCACCTGAGCCAAAGGCAGATGCTTAACCCCAGGTGTCCCTTCTCCTTTGTTTAAAAATCTTGCTTCCATGAAGACAATAACCTGTTCAAAAGCACTGTATGATCACCCACCACCTACAGAATAAACACCCCAACATTTTGGCTTGGCTTCTCACACCCTACATAGTCTGCCCCAATCCATCAGAACACACCTGGAACAAAAGGTCCCCACAAAGGGACCCCTCCCCGAATCCCTGTTCATGGTCACCTGCACAACCCCATGACTTGCTCCACCCCAACTCTGACCGTACTTATTATACATTTAGGAATGTCTCTACTTCCGTATATTAACTGTAATTACAAGGGTCTATGTATTCATATGGTTATGCATACTTGGGCCAGCAGTCCCAGTGCAGAAAGATATGAGAAATCTAGAAAAGGCCCCAGGTCCAACCAACACCCAACCGCAAAATGGTCTGAAACTCTCTAGCAGCTGTTATTCGTTGATTTAAGCCTTAGCTTACGAGGTGATTTTTTTTTTTTAAGATTTTATTTTTTAGTAATTGCTACATCCAATGTGGGGCTCAAATTCACAATCCCGAGATCAAGAGTGCCATGCTCCACCCACTGAGCCAGCCAGGCATACTAGGCAAGTTTTTTAAATTAAAGATTCTTAGTGTTGCCACCCAGCGATTCCAATCGCACATACATAGCTAACAGAAATGTGAACGATCATTCACCAGGAGTTATGTACAAGAATGATCATGGCAGCCCTGGCTCGAACAGTCCCAACCTAGAAATTATCCAAATGCCCATCTGCAGTAAAATGGGTGAATTATGTTACTTTCACATAATGAAACGCAATACAGAACCAAGAATACACAAACTACAGCTACTCACAGCAAATTCACAGTGGATGAATTCCCAAGCATAATATCGAGTGAAATAAGGCAGACACAAAAGAACAGTGCTACAGGATTCCATTTGTATGAAGTTAAAAAATGGCCAAGACTAAGCTATGATGTTAAAAGGACAATTGTTATCCTTGGACTCATGATCATGCCTGGAAGTTGGTTTCTGGAACACTGACCATGTCCTATGCCATGATCTAGATGCTAGGTTCATGAGTATATCGCTGTGTAAAAACTGATTGAACCATACACCTAGAATGTCTCATTTTTTCTATGTATGTAGTATTTCTTTCTTTTTTTTTTTAAAAGATTTTATTTATTTATTTGACAGACAGAGATCACAAGTAGGCAGAGGGGCAGGCAGAGAGAGAGGGGAGGAAGCAGGCTCCCTGCTGAGCAGAGAGCCTGATGCGGGGCTTGATCCCAGGACACTGGGATTATGATCTGAGTCAAAGGCAGAGACTTTAACCCACTGAGCCACCCAGGCGCCCCTATGTATGTAGTATTTCAATAAAAAGTTTACCCTAAAAAAGGAAAACGCAAAAAAAAAAACAATATTGATGAGGGTACATGGAAGCTGACTCTTATATTGGAGAAGGCAAATTAGCATAGCACTAAGGAAAAGAATTTGGCAATGTGTATCAAAACCTTTTAAAACTGCATATCCTTTGACCTAGTAGTTCCAGCTCTAGAAATTTACCTTCAGGAAATGAGTGTGCAGTGGTAACTGTCACAGCATTATTTGCAAAAGAGAAAATATGAAAATTACCTAAATGGTGAACACATATACGCTTGCAGCCGCAAAAATACCTTTTACAAAATACTTAATGAAAGGAATTCAGGAGATTTTAATTTCTTCTCTCTACTTTCTATTTTCCCCCCAAATTTCCTACAGTGTAGCACATGAGAATACCCATGAAGAAATTAAAAACTTAATTCGGCATTCATTCGAAAAATATTTACTGAAATCTTCCATTGCCAGGCACTGTGGATATTAATGAACACAGTTTTAGGGCTTGCTCTCAAGAATTTTAGTCTAGTGAGACTTGAAGGTGAATATAAATTATTCACAGCTGATGAAGTCAACATACACGAATTCAATCTCAGTTCCACCATTTACCTTTTTTTTTTCCCCCAGCTCTAGTTTTTTGTTTTTTTGTTTTTTTTCCCACCACCTTGGTAGGTGAGGTCCTCTGTCTATTCACCAGCTCTTTCCATCTGTAAAATGAGTAAAATGAGGGATCTCCTGACTAGCTCACCTTGATGTATTCAGCTGCAAGGGAAACTCCACTGAGCATGCTCTAAACATGAAGGCTGTAAATATCATCATCGGGTTACCCTTTGTGTCATGAACAAAAAGGGCATACACATGCTCTCTAGTTCTGTTAAGAGACATTATGCCCCTCAGCCAACCTCCTGCCTCCAGCTTACCCATTCCTGCCCTAAGCCTTGCTCCCGGTGCCAATTCATGATAGAGTGACTACTGGTTAAGACAGAGGGAAGTTGCATTCCAGTTGCATTGAATGGTGGCAGAGAACGTGGTCTGTGTAAGGTCTGTTCTTTGGCATTTGCTAAGACTTCCTTAGTGGTCTTGTCCTTGCTCAGTTTCTGTAAATGTGTGCCTCAAAAGAAGTAGTTTCCATCTGCAGGATGCAGGGTTATATAGAGATCTGTTGGCTGACGCTTGTTACTTGTCTTATTTGAACCTTTATAGCCTTACGAGTTTGTATCTCCTTGATCTGCTTGCTTCTATAAGATGTGCTCAAAAATCTCCTAGAGTAATTGTGGATTTGTCCTTTTCTTCTTTCAATTTCTGCTTGCCTTATTTTGAAGCTATGTTGTTAGGCCCATAAAGTTGCATGATTATTATATGTCCTAGTGGACTGTCCTCTTTATCAGTAAGCAGTGGTCCTTTTTTTCTATTTATGCTTTTTTCTTCCCTTTCTATATTGTTATTAACCTTTAAATACCCAGTTTCTTTTAATGCCTGCATGGCTGTTCCCTTTCAACCCTTGGCTTTCAATGTCTTTGTGTCAGAAAATTGTATGTATGGCTTTATAAAGAGTATATACCTAGATTTCATCCTTTAAAAAAAAAAAAAGTTCTTTTTTTTTTTTTCCAATAAAAACTTTCTGTCTTTAATGGAAGAGTTTTATCTGTTTGGAGTATGATATCAGCTTGGGGTTCCATTTTCTCGTGGGTAAGTGTTTTTGTTTTTGTTCTTCACTCCTGGCCCTTAGTAGATGGCACATGGCTTACTGGATTCCCTGGGCTGATGAGCAAGTATTCAGAGTTATCAATTCACAGAAAAAACTGACCTTCCTGGCTCCTGCCATTAGTTTCCCAAACACAGGGGTCCAAACCTGAGCTCCCTTCTTCTTGAAGGATCTAGAACCCCAGTATATATTCATTTTACCTTATATCAGATCTCCTTACTTGTGAGGCTTTTGGCATCAACTCTTACTATGCTCAGGATTTTAGTCACTCTCCTGGCAATATCACTTTCTTGGTTTGAAGCCTGGCCTCCAAATATCATTTTGTGGGGTTGAGGTTGTTGTTTTCCTGGCCATCTTTGCATAGGACACAAGATCAGCTGTGTGTCTGTGTGTGTATGTCAGGGGGTGGGAGGGTTTTACATTACTTCTTTGTCAGCTAGATCCACCATGGTAACCAGACAGAAGATAATGAAACAAAGACAGTAGAAAACATCCTCAAAGTGTTTAAATGATTGACATCCTGGAATTGTGTACCCAGAAAAATGATCCTTTAGGAATGACAGTGAAATGAAGACTTTTTTCAAAAAAAAACTGAAAGTGAGAGAGATCACACCAACAAGTATGTAATGAAAGCATTTCTAAAAGAGAAACAGGTAACTACTTAATGATAAAATGTTCAATTCACCAGGAAAATATAATAATAATTCTTAATTTGTATTATGCAATAAATTATCCTCAAAACATGTGAAGAAAAACTTGATAAAAGAACAAGGAGAAGTGGGCCAGACACAGCAGTAGACTTGGAAATTTAAAAACTCCTCTCACAGTACTTGACAGACTTAACAGATACAACATGCAAGAATATAGGTGTTTTGGACTTTTAGCTATGAATGATTGGGTCTGATTTAATGTAAAGCTTTGTACCCTAAACTGGATAACAGATATTCTTGGATTCACACAGAAGAATTTTAAAACCTGACCAGATATAAAGCAATGTCAAATAACTCCAAAGAATAACACAGTCCATGTTCCTTGATCTTAATGCCATTTGATTAGAAATCAGTAACAGAAGATAATTAAAAAAAAAAAACAGAAGCAAAAATTATATTTGTAAATTTTAAAAATACTAAGACCAAAATTATAACAGAAATTTTAAATATTTAAACTGAATGATAACGAAAAGACTATCTATCACATTTGTAGGATGCAGATAAAGCAGTGTGTAGAGGGAAATTTATAGCCTTGAATTCTTATATTATAAAAAAGAAGGTTAGTTAATAATGAACTATGTTAGAAAAATAATCAACAGAATAAAACCAAAGAATATAGAAAGGGGAACAGAAAAAGAATAAATTAACAGAATGGAAAACACAGATAAAATAGAGAAAGTTAAGGGACACTGGGGTTGATCAGTTGGTTAAGCCTTTGGTTCAGGTCATGATCCCAGGATCCTGGGATCCAGCCCCTGGTCAGGGTCCCTGCTCAGCAGGGAATCTGCTTCTCTCGCTTTATCCCTCCTTCCCTCTCCCTGTGTCCCTCCCCCTGTTTGTGCTCTCTCTGTCCCTTTCTCCCAAATAAACAATTAAAATCTTAAAAAAAAAAAAAAAAAAGAAAGAAAGCTAACAAAGCAAATAGATGTCTCTTGAAAAGACTAGCCTCTGGGGAAAACTGATTAAAAAGAAGAGGAAGAAAAGAAGAAAATCAAATGATACTAGGAAAGGAGGAGAACTAATCTCAGATACTACAATGACTTTTTAAAGATCATAAGAAAATAATATGAAGAACTTTAGGTCAATATACTTGAAAACTTCAGTAAAATGGACAAATGCCTAGAAAAATATAATTTACAAAAATGGATTCTAAAACAAATAGAAAACCTGATGAATCCTACAATACAGTAAATAAGTAACTGAATAAGTAACTTAAAATCTCTCCACAAAAAAACCAAACCAAACCAAACCAAAACAAAACAAGAGGCCCAGATGGTTTTAAAGGCAAGTTCTATCAAACAGGCCAGAAGTAAACCATTTCATCTTCTACATAATCTTCTTAAGCATAAGAAAAGAAAGCCTACCTTGCAAACCATTTTGTAAGGCAAATATCAGACCAGGGAAGTCTGAAGAAGGAAAATTATAGGACAATCTCCCTCATGGATAAAGATCCAGAAAAACTGAAAAATACTAGATAAACCAAATACAGTTGTATATCTGTAAAATATATATCACCATCAAACTGAATCTTTCCAAGGAATTTGGAAGAGTATCTTAGCATTAGGAAGTCTCTAGTGTAATTCACCAGAAGAATGGCTTAAAGGAGACCAATCATATAATTATCTCAGAAGAGAGGGAGAAACGTATGTGATACAGTATAATGGTTATCCCTGATTAAATAGTTAGCCAGCTAAGAACTCAGTGGAGCTTCCCTAACTTGATAAAATTATCTAACATACAACTATCATACTTAACGGGGACGTACTGGAAGCATTCCCTTTTTTTTTTTTTTTAAGATTTTATTTATTTATTTGACAGAGAGAGATCACAAGTAGGCAGAGAGGCAGGCAGAGAGAGAGAGAGAGGAAGAAGCAGGCTCCCCACTGAGCAGAGAGCCCCATGCGGGGCCCGATCCCAGGACCCTGAGATCATGACCTGAGCCGAAGGCAGCGGCCCAACCCACCGAGCCACCCAGGTGCCCCGGAAGCATTCCCTTTTAATCAGGAACAACACTAGGCTGCCTGTCATCTCCTGGCAGAGGTACCATGAAATACCATATAGCAGTTAAAATGAATGAACTTGATGTTTATGTAGCAATGTGGATAGGTGTTTTATGTGCCTTGGTCTCCTAATCGTGTTAAGGCTCAGTTTCCACACTGGTTAAAATAAGGGTTATAATAGTTATGCTAGTACCTTCTTATGGGGTTGTTGCATGCATGCTATCAAAGAGATAATTCATTCAGAGAACTTGGCATGTAGTGGGTACTTAGTGAGTGATAGCTATTCATATTTTTACAAAAGGGAGGAAAGAGGCCTAAACTATCCACAGGACTGTGGATGGCTCCGTGCAGTCCCCATGCCTGTGGGTTCTGCCTGGGGCTGTGTGCCCTGAGTCCGAGGGCTGCAGTGCCAGGACCCTTGCGCAATCTGTCCAAGCTTGCTATGCTAGGGGTGCTCCCTTTGGGCTGCCCAAGCTCCTGAGGGTAACAAAGGGAGAAGAAGGTGGGCAATGGCTTCTGTAGGTGGAAGGGGTTTGCAACCTTCAAGCCAGGTAGTGGCATGAGAATGCAGAATGTGTCCTATCCTCTGATTCACTTGCTAATTATCTCAGGTTGCTGATCAGAGCTACTCCTTTAGGGTATTTTTGAGGGTCACTGGGAACATGGAGGGGAACACTGGGGACAGGCGGTTTTTCCTTCCGCAGGCAGGCAATCGGGCCTATTGATGGAAAAAGGGAGAGAACGTGCCCTGAGTTGGACCATTAGTCATCTCTGTGCCCAGGCCAGAGTCTCCTGGGCCTGCACGTTCTTCCCTACTGAAGGAAAACAAGGCCCCATCACCTCACCTCTAAGATGATCAAGGGTTCTCCCTCTCCCTGGCTCCACGGGGCTGCAGCCAAGGCTGGCCTGGGCAAAATCATACATGGTGCCACTGGGTCTGAAATTCCTCCCCTGCCACCTGCCTTGCCCCCCCCACTCCTCCTCCTCCTCCAAAGCCCAGACAGACAGTAGCTGAAGGTCAAAATTCTTGGCCCAAGATGACATATCAAGTGTTTTTCACTTTAGAGAAATTGTAAAAACAACATTTTCCAGACTCTTTAAAATGAAACTCCTCAAGTAGTATTTATTCATTTGCAAACGCAGAAACATGGGTTGCTTGTTATCATCCCCCCAGCCTGATCTCTAGGTAGTCACTCCAGAACTTTCTGCTCTCAGGACAAAACACAAAAGAGCCCTCGGTTTGGTGTACGCAGCATTGTCATAAGAATGTACGTCCCCTAAGTTTAGAGGCTTTAGCTGAAGAGTATCTGGCTTGTAAACAGGGCACTACGGCAGCCTTAGACCACGAATTAGTTAAACCTTTCTGGGAACGGGCACCTCCCACCCCAGCTCCTGTCATCTTGACTCCTAGGCTGTCCCAAAATCTCAGGGAGGATAGCACCGGGTCGGGGGCAGGCAGCGGCTGGGGACCCAAACCTCTAGGGATTTTAAAAAAGGAAAGACAGTTGGAGCTTCCTTTCTCCAGTTGGCCTGGATTCAATGAACCAGAAAAGCTATTCCCATAAAAAGGCTTCTTCCCCTTGGGGATTAAAATCCAAGGGAAACTCGGAAGTAAGTTGGCAACAGCCCTAAAGAGAGAGCCAAAGGGGAAAGCTGGAGGAAACCCAGGCTCCTGAAAGCCAGGCCTCCTCACTCACTGGGATGGGTGGCATCTGGACCACAAAATCATCTTCACGTTTACATGGCGTTGTGAATTAGGAAAGCACTCCAAAATCATTTATATTCAGAGACCTATAACTAATCAAAATATTACACCGTTCCACAACCACAGCCATGCTGATCCCTGCAGTACAAGTTCTTTCCAGGGCTCCTGACTAAGAAGTGGGGTCACTGTGGGGCCGAGGAAGGGGCTGGCAAGGAAGCAGCAGGTAGGGGGCATTGGTCAGGTCAGGAGGCAAATCTAACTCACACCTCTAGGCCCTACATCAGCTATTGCAAAGTCTAAGGAGCCTCAACCCCTTAAAAACTACTATATCTGTTAAGCACTCCCAAAGTCTCAGTCACTGTACATTTCCATGAATGTTCATAATTACTCTGGGACGCAGGTCTAGCCCCCCAGTTCCATGGTCGGGGAAACTGAGGCGCAGAGAGGTTAAGTCATTTGTCCATGGGCATACCGCTAGTAGAGACAGATTGAAGCGGGGGATTAGGCCTGTTTGACGGCAAAGCATTTCATCCAAAGCTGCTCCCTCTCTCAGTTCAAGCTGCCCAGACCCACTGACCTACCCAATACAGAAACAGCCTATACTGAGGCACCTGCCTCCCAGAAGGGACCAGTTTCACACCAGAATCAGCTACACAGGACTCTGCTATATTCTTCTAACGCCACCGCCACCGTTCTCCTGCACCTGACCTTGGAGAGGCCAGAAACAGCAGGCTCCAGGAGGGGAGGAGAGAGGGCAGAGAAAAGACCCCGGCCATACCCCTTCTCTTTTGCAGACTCCAAACCTGGGCAGGTGGGAGGAAAAACCTGGAACCGGAAACCGGATGAGATATTGAGGCTTGGGTTTTAAATTGGGTGGGATTTTCCAATACCTAAAACTGAAGTTATTCATTGATACCTGGGTGTGGCCAGAAGGGCTGGGGGATTCCCCCCAAGACTTGATACAGAGACTGGAGAGAAGAGCTCCAGATGTGACAGGAAAAAATAGCAGAGCAAGAAAAAGAAAGCTCTTCCATGATTCCACCCACTGAGCCTGGCTGGTGGCAGGAGCGTGGAAATCTGCTGCTGGGAGGATTGCTACTAATGGTGTCCCTCCCTCAGGGGCAGACTCCATGCAGACACGTCACCCAACAGTGAGATCCAGCCTCCCTAGACGCCAGCTCGCTGAGGGCAGCAAGGGAGTCCTGCTCAGTATCCCGGCTTCTGTATCAGCCTCATGTCTGCAGACCCTCCATAAAAGTTTGATGAACGAATTTGTGAGCGCTCAGGACTATCAATCACCATCTGATGTTTGTGGTTACTCACATCCTCTCCCATCCCCTCTCCTCTTTTTGACACCTGTTTCAAGCCTGGTGGAGATACTAATGAACTTCAGAGTGATCCCCCAAATAAGGAGCAGGGGGACTTAGGAGCACAAATGGTCTGAAGAGTGAAAAAAAAAAAAAAAAAACAAGGATGCAAGTGAACCTCTCCCCCCGTCCCTATGAGGAGGTGAAGCCACAAGGGTCTAGGACATTTTTTAAAACTCCCCTGAGAACAGCGAAATGATAGAGATCCTGGCCCGAAGTGGCGGTGCTTTCTTGGCTACAGCCATCTCAGGAGTCGTTAGGAGGGACCGAGGGTGTTCCTCCTTGGAGAAGGGTGAGCAGGTTGCTCTGGGGTTTCCGAATGCATTGCCTCCCACCCCAGGACCTAGAGAGACAGCGGTCGTAGAGGCCAAAGACATGCATCCGTGAGTTCCAGCCCTGAGTTCTGAATTAATCACGTGCAGGAGGCACAGTGGGCAGATGGGAGGGAGTTGCAAGAAAGGAGTCAAACCAGCAGCCTAGGCAGCTGCTAATTTAGCCTGGTCCCCAAAGCAGGACTTAATTAAATTAATCCTGCACACACACACCCCTCCGCCCCCCAGGCCCCGTTCCCAGGTGGGTTTTTTCTGTTTCTAGCTTGGCTCATATTATAACATGGGCCTCCAAACGTTGATCCCCTTGACAGGCACCCCAGGCCAGCTCCTGTGGTGCTGGTGCTAGGGAAGGATGCGCAAGTTCCCAGCTGTCCTCCGGCTCCTGCTGCATTGGGTGCAGCCCGAAGCAAGGCCATTTTCGAGGCTGTGCGAGGCTGTGCCAGGCAGAGGGGTCTCCACCTGCTGAAATGGACCCACCACTCAGCCCCACTCTGTCCCTAAATGGGACAGGGCCCTCACCTCAGGGCAAGCAAGCATGCTGCTGACCTGCCCAGTCTCCGGTTGCCACATGGCTAAGGTTGGCCCTTCCCTGTCATTGTCTGTCCCATCCAAGAGGGCTTATGGCCTCCAGCACCTGTAAGGTGGTCATCACAGCCGACCTCAGAGCAGTCCCAGGCACAGGGCAGGGAAGGTGAGTCACTGCTCAACGTGTCAGTGGGAGTGAGCTATTGGTTTCCAAAATCCCCACTCAGATTCCTTCCCTTCACACCTGTAACTTCCCCAGCCCTCTGCACCCTGCCATTCACCACTGTCCTTTTCTTTTACGTAACCTAAGCAACTGAATCGGAATTAGGACACCCCAAGGGGCCTGGTCTCCACCACCGATGCAGGAAAACTGACAGTGAATGGTTCTATGCTCCGGCCTCCTGTTCCTCCTGGCAAATGGGACGTGAGAAGGCAGGCCCAGGGTTGAGCACAGAAGTTGGAAGTCGGCTTCACTCAGGAGGTTCTCTAAACCGCTCTTAGGCCCCCCTCCTCCTACTCTGGGGAGAAGCCCAGGTCTCAAACTCCATCAGGCATCAGGATCGCCCGCAGGCTCGGTGAACAGAGTGGCAAGGTCCCACCCCAGAGTCAAGGCTTCTGCAGGCCCACAATGGGGCCTGGGGATTTGCCTCCTAACAAGCTCCCAGACGGTACCAGCTTCAGGCCCAGGGACTACATTTTGAAAACAGCGGCTTGGGTGATGGCTACCACCACTCCCCAGGGCTTACACCCGACAATTTCTCAGACTTGCTGAGTGCTGTTTTGTGGGGGCAGAGGACCAAACTCCTGGTTCCAGGTGACCTCCAGTCCAGTGCTTCTTCTAGAATGCTTCCTCCCTGTAAGTGAGGAGGGTGGGATCCAGGGGTGGCAGGAGCTGGAAGCTTCTCCCTCCTCCCACTGCCTACAGAGTAGCTTGCCTTTCTGGGACTCCAGACCAGGATGATTCAGGCTACCATGGGTTTAGCCTGAGGGATTCAGCTGCTCTCAGTGGTCAAATTTGATTCAACAGAACTTTCTGGAGCCTGTGCCTGGCCTAGTTTGGGGCGGAAGTGGTTCAAGAGGCACAAAGCAGCCTCAAATCTATGAGGAGCTTAAACTCTAGACAGCAGGCTAGATACGGCTCATAAGAGAAAAAGCCCCCCGCCACCCCACTCCACTTGTCTGCCAGCAGCCGAGAGAGTCATGGGCTGAGTGGGCAGTGGGGTGAGGTGAGTGGGGAAGGGCTTCATTTCTGAGAAATGAAAAATCTAGTAAGGTCTGTTGCATGGAATCCATTAGTGCCATGGCCTCATGGCATAAATCCTTCTCCTCCACTGGCCCAAAGAGGCAGTGCCCAGAGGGGAGGTCATGAGCAGACCCGTGCATTCCTGCCAACCAAGGGCCCTGCCAGGATCTCCTCCCTAAGAGAACTGTTCCCTGGAACCTTACCGGCCACCCTCCACTGTCCCTATTCTGGTCCCCACCTCCCCGCAGGCTGCCAGGCCCTGCAGTGGAGTCCTTCTGGATGGTGTGGGGCGGGGGGAAGAGTAGGGGGTCCCCAGGCTGTTGCTTCCAGGACAGGAAGGGTTTCCCATGCACCGTGGGCCAGCCCAGTAGGCAGCCTCCTCCTCTGGCTGCCTTCCTGCACCCTTAGGGAGCTGCTCCCAGGAAGGGCTCCTCTCCGGGTCTCTGCCACACTCCTACCACCAAGGGTCCAGCCTGAATTTTGGCATTTCATGGATCTCTCCCTTGCACCTTGTTTTTTCCCCTTTATTAGTTTTTCCTTTTGTTTTCCTCTCCCTCCTCTATTCGTCTTTTCTAAACTTTTAGACATAGTTATGTTTGTTTTTTTTTTTAAATTAGATCATACGGGCACATGGCCTGACATCCAAACAGCATGAAAGAACATAAAGGAAAGAGAAGTTTCTCTCCAGCAACATGTGTCGAGTGTCCTGGGTGTCCTCACAGAGGGGAGACTGTGCTCCCCGTGTCCCGTGAGTCCTGCTAGAGATACGTGGTCTGTGGGCCACAGTATCTCTTGGGACACAGATAGGGGTATCCTACACGTGCTGCCCTGTACCTGGCTTTTTTCTCCTTTGTGTGTCTGATTAATTATAAAATATTTCAGGTGCATTGGCAAATAGGGAGTCATATAGCAAATATCCTTGAACCTACCTCCAGCATTGTCACCTCTTACTACGATGGATTTTGGTTTAGCATTGCATCGCATCTGCCGTTGAGGTCCTGTGGACCTGTCCCTCTTCCCACTCCTCCTTCTTCAGAGCAAGGCTGGCTCAGCATGGGCTGTTTCCCATCTCTCGCTTGCCTCCTGTCCCCTTCCTGTCCCCCTCTGTCCCTCCTCCCTCAGGAAATCCCCTGTGGATGAGGATGTGCTCAGTGGTTTTAGAGTGGCTCCCAAAGTCCTTCTAGAACACGGTGGGCTTTTCATAGCTAGGTCCCCGTTACCCTAACAAAGGATGTGCTATTAGAACAACAACTGGGCCCTGCTGCAGAGCCGGGTAACCTCACAGACTCTCCAGTGGCATCGTCCCCCTCAGTCACAAGTCATTGCGAGTGGCATACATCACAGGCTAAAAAAATCAATGCCCGGTAATGTCCCTGCAGGAAGGCAGAAACATTAACTTCATGAATTCTCCTTCTGTTTACACACTCATTAGGAGGATATAATGTTCCTTGGGTTGGGTCAGGCTTTTTGCTGCCTCAGAGGTGGGCCTGCATGAAAATGCATACCTTCATTTTGGTGGGGCCTGGGTCACTCGTCCCATGCCTATGGCCGGCGAAGAAATGCCAACTCCAGCTCTTTTCTTTACAGTCACTAAGGGCTCTACCATCAAGGTAAGAGCTGTGAGTCAAGACTGCCTTGTTCGTTGCTCTGTGAACCGGAGCTGGGGACAGACCTGCTCTTGTTCATCCCACTTTTCTTGCTGGTGGGGATGCCTTTGGGCGCTCACCTGGGGGCTGTGGCTCAGCAGGCAGCCCAGACAACTGCTGCATCAGTTCCACTCTAGAGCAGGGGGCGCTCTAGAGACGATCTTAGTCCTACAGTCATCATCTTCAAAGGAGGCCACGGAGACCCAGAGACAGGGAGCCTGGGGCCGAGGGTACCCAGCAGACTAGCCCCATGGGAGCCCTCCAAGGGGCCAGTGTTGCTTAGCAGGGCCTCGCCACAGGAACCATGGGCCAGAGTGGGAGGGAGGCGTTCTTCTCAGTCCCTAGCCCTGTCTGGGTCCCTTTCTCCAGCTTGCACTCTGGTCCCTGCGTCCCTTACCAGCTTTGGAGATTTTTTTTTTTTCTTGAACACTTGGGCTCTTATTAACACCTGCCCTTAAGAAAGCAGAACCTAAGAACAAAAGAAGTGCTTCTGTGTGTGTGTGTGTGTGTGTGTTGTTGGAAGGCTATGATGCCAACCAAGGGGAGAGACAGGAAGAAAGACGGACAAGCTGAGAAGTGAGGGTGGCAAATGATGTGGATGGGACAGAACAGCCACCCTCATACAGCTGTGGGTGAGTAAGGAGTGCCAGGTCAGAAGGAAGATGGCAGAGACCAGAAGAACGATGAGGAGCACACTGGGCAGAACACAGCACATGCAAAGGCCCTGTGGGGAGGGCACTAGAGCTCTGCTCCTTTGAGGAATGAAAATGCTCAGGGTGTCGATATTACATCTTCCTGCACATTAACAGGGACTGACCTTGGTTACAAATTCTTTCTGCCACATCTACACACAAAATGGATTTGTGGTCACTTATGCAAAAATAACAGATATTTCAGGCTAAAGGGAATCCTAAAAGACCGCTTATGGAGCAAAAGGCTTGCTCGGGAACCCCAGGGACTATGCCATTATCCACATTCTGGTTGAGAAGTCTGGGACAGGGCCTGTGAGCCTGCGTTTCTAACAGGTTCCAGTGATGCCCAGGCTGCTGCACTGAGAACCACGCTTTGAGTAGCAAAGCCAGCAGCAAGGCCCCCGAAGCCTTGGGTCTAACTCTGCTGCATGTTAGGGGCACCTGGGTAGCTTTTAAAACATAAAGATGTCTGAGCCCCACCCAGCCCAACTGATCAGACTCTCTGGGGGCCGCATCTCAGCATCCCTAGGTTTGAAAAGCTCCCTGGGGGATCCTAATGTGCAGTCAGAGCCGAGAACACTAGGCCGGACCTTTCCCAGTTTTCAGGGTATCCATCATCTCTGCCTGACAAATGAGTTGCAAAAACAGTCCCCTCGTGAAACCAAATTTTGCCAGCAGGGAGTGTGCAGGCTCTGGAATAGGAAAACGGAAGTTTCTGCCCCAAGTGGGAGCCCCACCATGCCAGAGCTGGGCACTGATTCAATCTCATTTCCCAGCTGAGGCTATGGAGGTCCTGAGCCCACCCAGGTGCTGAGTGGCAGGGCCAGGACCGTCCAGACCTCTTTCCACACTGCCTGTGGCTGTTAAGCCAGAAGGGTCTCAGAGGGATATAGGGCTGGATGCGGTGGCTGGGTCAGGAGGAGCTGCAGGGGAGAGGAACATCCAGAAAGGAAAGACATCCCCCCTTCCCTGTAGGGGGAAGGACAGAGGGGCGGTGTACGTAGAGGAGACTACCCCCAGTTCTTTTCAAATGCCAGACAGGCCTGGCCAGCTGCTGGATAGCAGGAGACTGGCAGACACAGGCCAGGAGGAGCGCAAGTGAGGGAACGAGAGCGGGAATACGGGGGCACGGAGAGGTCAGGCATCCACAAGGCCGCTTTGCTGCAAAGCCAGGACCTACGTGGGTGGAGGCCCTCCCTTTGAGAGGGCACAGGCAGGCATAACCAGAGCCAGGCTTTTAGGAAGTTTCCAGAAAGTAAAAAACCTCCTATACTTGGCCATCTACAGCACATGCCCTTGGAGGACCCAGGTGTGTTCTTCACTGGTCACAAGTGAGGAAAGCATCGTCAGTCTGTTGGGGGGCACCCAGGCTCCCAAGACAGATGAGGAAGGCGGAGGGACAGGAGAGTGAGCCAGAAAAGAACTCAAAGGACAGGAGAGCTGGCCGCAGGCCCCTGGGAGGGCTGGGTGTGCAAAAGGGGACCAGATTAGAGAGTCACGATGAGTGGTCAGGGAGGCGGCAGCAGGGAGTGGGTGCAAAGAATGGCTCAAGCTCACAAACAGCTCCCTAGCAGTGACAGCAATCTGAGGGTGGCAACCGTCTTGCAGCACAGTGTGTCTCCATGCAGGAGCCATCTGAGCAGAGACCAGGTGACCCGGCATCCTGGAGACTACGGGAAAAGCAACGGAGCGGTGGGAGGTGGGGTGACGAGCCTTGGCTGTTTTCTTCCAGACTAGCCAGAGGGAGCACCCTGATATTTGACCTCAAGGGAATAAAGACCGGATGTGCCAGAAAACCAGCTCTATCCCATCTAGAGAAGACAGGTTCCCGGTGCCATCTCTCAACTTGATGGGGGGAGACCCCTGCCCAGGCCCAAGTCTTCTGAAAATTCTCAGGGGAGTACATTTGTCATTCCTTCCACCTCTGGTTTGGGGGTTTTACAGAGCTCCCCTCCCTCTTCCATGAGTTGAGGACACCGCTTTAGCTCTGTCCTGTGCTCTACCCAGCCTGTCCTTGGTCTTCCTCCATGAGGCCCCTATCAGTGCACATACAGGCGGGGTGAGGAGTCGATGCCTCTGGAGATCAGGAAAGCGCAATGTAACACTGCAGAGCAGACATCCCCTGTCCTCTCCTGACCGTCTCTAGGAGCACGATCCCAAGCTCTGACCAAGATGTGCTCACTCTCCCCTCTTCGCTGGACGATTCCTGCTTTTACCCCGAGGGGCTCCTCTTTATACATAGAGTCTTTCTTTTCCTACTCACGCCCTCAAGGCCTCATCTCTCACCCAAATAACCTATCAAGATAGTTCTTAATGAAAACAGCTCCTTTCCTGAGAGAGCCCTAATGTCAGCAGGTAAAGAAATAATTTTTCTCTTTGCTGCATGTTCGATAACACAGAGAGCTGGCCAAGCCCAGCCAGATCAATGTCCACTCTACGTCCGGCGAGCTAGCGTGGGTTGGCCAGATGTGGGTGCTTGAGTCGGAACTGCAACCTCTCAGGTGGGATCTCCCAGCATTCCTCCACGGGGGCCTTTCCCAAACACCCACACTGCAGAGCCGGTTTCAGGTGTGCTGGCAGCTCAGACAAGTCCCAGGAAAGCTCTGGACCCAGCAGGTGTCTGTGAACCATTATCTGAAGTCCCGTTCTTCTGCCCTGACTTGCTGTCGCATCCCCTGGTCTGGGGTCAACGGGATCTGCCCTGCCCCGACTTTGCAGCCGCAGAGCACACAGTCCAAGCACAGCACGTGGTTTGCAGGCTTCCAGTCCTGCCAGTTTGCACTGGGCTAGGAGTAATACCAGAAAGGGGAGAGCGGACACAGAGTCATGCCGGCAACTCGGGGTGTGTAGGACAGGCCACCAAAGCGCCCAACTCTCCTCTCCCTTGCCTGTCTATCCCTGGGTGCCTTCACATCGCGTCTGGGCAACGGGACCCACCTGCAACCACTGTGGAGAACGTATCTTTGAATTCCTTGACTTCTGTGTACGTGGATACCCCGTGATTCGTTGTTTCCGTCTTGCCTCTTGACCTGCTCTCTCATTAGTCTGGAGAAGACAGAGAAGAGAGACCAGTCCCAACAGTCCGCCTCTAAGTGATCCAAAGAGCCAAAGCAGGTAGTGAGTTCACAGTCACCAAAGACTCCCCGCCCCGCCTTTGACGAGATCTCAGATGTTCCGGCAGTTTCTTTTAATCCCAAGGACCTACGAGGCAGGGGCTGTGGAAAGTAAAGAGCGAATAGACAAATGCCATGTGGTGTGACAGCAGGGGCCCGAGGACATTCCCGCCTCCCCCGATAACCTTGCCAACCTACGAGCAGGTTCTCAACATTCTACAAGTTCATTCCCACAGCATCAGGGGTTGACCCTGCTCAAACACGAAGTAGTCGTTTCTCTCGGCTATGAGAACAGAGGTCAAGGTGAACGCTGAGGAAGAGTGTTGGAGACCAGATCCCTGGACGCCTGGGAGGAGGGAGAGATGCAGCCACAACGCCAGGGACAAGTCCTCCATTCCAGGCTTGGTTTCCCTGCTACTTTGCTCCATGAACGTGGGCTCACTCAGAATCCCCCTTTGCAAAGCGAAACCAAAAATAAAAGCAACGTGCTCCTTGCAGAATGGAGGGTAGTCTTCCTGGTCACCTGGTCGGGTAAGTGTTCTGGGATAGAGTAGCAAGACTTCCCTCTGTGCCAGGTGCTGCTCTCAGCTATTTACGCGTGTTAAGCGATCTTTCCGAGAGGCCAGACGTGGGAACTATGACCACCCCCATTTTGCAGATGAAGGACTTGGGGCAGCCAGCCCTGGACGCCACAGCCGGCTGGTGAGGAGCCCTCCAGGCACGAACCCAGGCAGCCTGGATGCAAGCCCGCACCTTGATCATCACGTTGTCTGTGTGTAGGGCCTGTGGGCACAGGTGCGGTCCAGGCTGTATGCCCCTGGTGATCTCATCCGGCAAGCAAGGGGTCCAGCATGTCCCCGGTCACAAAACTGGGACAGCCTCGCGTTCTTACTCTACTGAGACCAGAGTAACTGTCCAAATGCATTTTTTTTAAAGATTTTATTTATTTATTTGACAGAGAGAGATCACAAGTAGGCAGAGAGGCAGGCAGAGAGAGGGGGGAAGCAGGCTCCCTGCTGATCAGAGAGCCCGAAGCGGGACTCGATCCCAGTACCCTGAGATCATGACCTGAGCCGAAGGCAGCGGCTTAACCCACTGAGCCACCCAGGCGCCCCTGTCTAAATGCATTTTAAGACTGCACCCAGAAAGTGGTTCTTCGCCTCAGTATCGGGCAGGCACCTGTTGTTAAAAAGATAGTCTTGCTAGATTTGATTTCTGGCACCAGGACTTCATTTTAATCCTGTTTAAGACAAAGCCAGTTTTCCTCCTGACGCTCTACAGGCCTGACACCGCGGGGAAGGGATGAGGCGCCCAGAGCCTTTGTTACCTTTAATTAGGTGTGCCTGCATTGATTGATTGATTGATTTTCTTCCCTGAGTTGCAAGCGAGGACAGCGCCCTGGCTCCCCAGGTGCGCAGGGCCTGCCACCAGAATTATAACAAGCACCACGAAGGCCCAGCACGCCATTCCAGGTCTGCCAGACCTCCACCAGCTCCCTGTCAAACCTCAAATTGATTCTGAAATTGCTTTGAGGATGTAAAGTGGCGAACAATTTGAAACCCGTGTAATTATCTGAGTGGCTGTTGCTGGGTGACCTGGCCATGGCTGCCCAGAGACCACCGGGAAGGCCCGAGCTACAGGTCCACAACCCAACAGTTCAGGCTGCTGGGCACCTGTGACTCAAGCAGGACTGACCCACCCCCAACGTGCCCAGCTCCGAGGCCTGGAGAGTGGCCGCTCGGCAGGCGAACCCTGGAAATTCCACCCTGACCGTGGCTTTGGGAACAGTTTGTGGAAATCAGCTGAGGGTCTGGAGAGCACCTGCTGTGTGCCCAGCTCTGTGAGAGCCACATGGCAGGCAGAGGAAGAGCCGGTACCCTCATGGGTGCTACGTGACCTTAGCAGAGAGGAGACCATCAGGGGGAAGATGTCAAGAAAAAACACACTGTTCTTTGCAGAACAGCGCCTGTTAAGCCCAGAGTTAGTGGTAATGCTCCAGGTCAACAGTGGCAGAGAAGCCCAAGTGCCAGGCCAGGCTTTCACACCCTCATGCACAGCCCTGTGCATGAGGCCTCCTGAGGGTGGGGTACAGACCCAGACACTGAGGCTGGGAGAGCCAGCCCGAGTCACTGGCCCGGACTCCCGTCGGCCCCACCAGTGACCTGCACATGAGTGACGAGTCGGCAGGGAACAGTAAGAAAGCCATTATGCCGGGTAGCCTCCACTCACCTGTTTTTGAAAAAGAAACTCTCAAAAACACATTCTGGAGAGAAGAAAACCAGCTCCTGAACTCTGGGTATCACCATGGTTACAACCCCAGGGTTTTTAGCCCTTAAAATTTCTGTGAATAAACATCAGCTCCCAACAGAAATTCAGACTTCAGCACGATCCTTGTGCTCCGGCGACGGCCTCGAAATCAAGAAACGGTATTGGATTTTGATGAGATTTGCTTAAAGACAGCACGCTTCCTTGAACGGGCATGCAGAAGGGTGACCCCTGCCAGAGGTCCCCCTCCTTGGCTTGTCCTGGGCATTCCCAGACTCCCAAGATCTCCCCCGCTAACTTCCAACACTGGTGCTATTTTTTTTTTTTTTTTTTTTTTTTAATCTCTAGTTAGCCTGGTAGCTGAGAAATATTAGGTAATCAACAAATACTTGCTTTTTACTGAGGGACCCAGCACTCAGGGGCTGGGCAGTTCTCTGGCTCTGGCATGGAATCCCGCAGAACTGCAGAAAGTCAGATGTGCCAGCCTTATCATGGCGGCCTTATCACACATCAGACCTCCTCTCCTCCCCCTCCTCCCCCGACCCACAGCAGTGGCCATTCAAGCCCTGGCTGGGCAACCATCCCCAGGCCCCATAGGGTGCTGTCACCCCCTTCCCCCAAATAATGCCAAGTTTTATGCAGTGCTGATTTCCTGGCCAGCCTTCTCTGCACAAGGAAACAGAAAAGCAAAGGTTCTTTGCAGCCCAGCATTAAAAACCAACAAAAATTAGCCCCAGAGGAAAAATAGGCGGGGTACCTTGGACCGAAATGCACGATGCACGGGAATTCCTTTGAGGCACTCGGTATAAAAATGTAAGCCAGAGTTCCACGGAGCAGGCCTGGCAAGAGATGATTTGCCAACTCTCTGCCACCTTCCGACCACCTTCCCTCCACCCTCCTAAGGAATCTCATGCCTGGCCCAAGAAACAAACAAGGGGCTTTACTGTCCCTGTAATTACTCCAAATCCCATTAATGACATGCTAAGTTTTCAACAATAGGCCCGCTGCCTGCCTTAACACAAGCTCAACTTGGGGCAGATTTGGGGCCTCCCGGGCCTCAGTTTCCACCCTGCTGAATGAGGAGTTGATGAGCGCTAAGCGCCCTTCTGGCTCTGCTTTCGACAGCTCTGAGCCTGAAGAGCTAGTGGCCTCCTCATGTGCCCAAAGGCACAAGACAACTAATTACTGCTCACGCTGTCACCATAAAATGTCAAAACATGATCTGTAAAGATGGCGGGCTGCAATCGCAGAGCTTTTTTTCCTGGCTGAGAAGGACTTGCCAGGCCAGGCGCTGGTGAGGGCCGGTGACCAGACTCAGGCCGGATCCCTTCCAAGAGGAACTGCTGGTTATCACGGGATTTACTACCATGTGGGGCCTTCTGAGCAACTCACAATGCCATCGAAAACCCTGAAACGCCTTTACATTCTGTGACCTTCCTCTGGAAGAACAGGGGTTCCTTCCTTTATGCGAACGGCTGTCCCAGAAGCCAGGGATAGACTACATATTCGGTACATTTTTTTATGGAGCGGGGACTCCTCCAATTCATCTTTTTAAAAAGGAATTATCTTCACTACGCCGTACCAAGCTATCCCCTTTCTACACTGGAGCTTCTGCATACTGCTGTTGGATAAAGCAGGAAGTTCCTGTAAGGTACTGACAACGTGCCCATGTCACCATGCGAGGCCACACACACACACACACACACGCGCCACACGCACACACACACACACACACGTGCGCACACGCACACACACACACAGTAACTATGTACAAAAAAGGCGCTCTGGTTGAGCGGGTTCTGACCAGCTCACCTCCCTCCCCACTCCTTGGCCCCAGGACCCCCCAGCCCCAGGAGAAGGCAGGGAGGTCTGGAGTCAGGCCCGCTTCTTAGACCTACTCTTCCCCAGTTATTGTTCCTCAAGAGGGGTTCTTCCAGGATTTGGGGCAGCACAAGTCTCTGTGGTGGCTTCACCCAGCCCCCAGCCATCAGATGCCATCTTCCCTCCAGCTAACAGCCATTCTGACAACCAACATCATGTCCTGTCCCCATCCCCCTGTCTGCCCCTTCCCCTCCCTGACCGGCACATGTTCCCAAACACCTTCTGGGGCTAGCCTGCTGCGTGCCCAGCCTGCCCAGAGCCCTCCTGCCTCAGTTTCTTGATGGGCACACCAACTGTCCTGCCAGCCTGGGGGCTTCCCTGACGCCTGACCATTAGGCTGGGCCCTCCCAGCCAGAGCGCCCAACCTGCCACCTGTGGCAAGGGATGGGAATTTTTCTTAGCAACTGACCCATTCTAGACCAATCCTTTTGTGAAATAAAATAAAACTGAATTGAAAAATACTCAGGTTCTTGGCTAGTATGGCAATGTCAAACATCAATACAAGTTTCTAAATCCTCTTTCTTCATTTCTCTCTCTCCTCCCTGCCTGGACTCTCTTGCTCTCTCTCACTATCTCTCTCTCTCAAATAAATCTTTTTTTAAAAAATGATTGTATTTATCCATTTGAGAAAGAGAGAGAGCGAGTGAACACGAGCGGAGGAAGGGGCAGAGAGAGAAGCAGACTCCTTGCTGAGCGGGGAGCCTGAGGTGGGGCTCCATCCCCGAGGCTCTAGGTTCATGACCTGAGCCAAATGTGGACGCTTAACCAAACGAGCCACCCAGGCGCCCCAATAAATAATATCTTAAAACAAACAAACAAATGAACAAGACTTCTGATGCATGCTCAAGTTTGAGAACCAATATTTTAAGCAGTCCCCTTCCCTCAAAGTCAGCTGGCCTGGGACCCCAAGAGTCTAACCGAAAGTCCGGTCTACCTGAGGATTCTAGAACTTTCCAGGCCAGGTCTCTTGTCATGTTCCTTACCCCACCTGCCATGGCACTGGAAGAGCCTTTGAGGCTTGGAGGCCTGTAGAGATGCACAAGGCGGGGAAAAAGGGTAAAAATTAAGATCATTGGAGCCCCTCACTGCCAGGAAAACACTCTTTAAATAGGGCCAGACTCCTGGAGATAACCAAGGGAGGCTTGCTGGGACCACTAGTCTCCATTAGCATTTTCCCAAGGGCTACATCCAGGTTATGAAATAGGAGGGCTGTGTGTGATTTGCATCTAATTTGCATATGCCTACTTGGACTGCACTCTCCTCTCCAGCAATTTTCAATAGAATTACGATCTTTTCTTAGAAAACCATTGCTGCCCTAAGGGTTGTCACTTATCATTTTTCCTACTTTCTTCTCCTCCTCCTCACTTCTCCCCAACCACCTCCCCCCAGCCCCGACAAATCCACAACCCTAAGCAAAAGCATAAAAAGGCAGAGAAATACAGAAGTGGGGAGAGTGGCTCCTTCTCTTAGAACATGGCAGGAAGCAGCTGTTCCTGATGGGGTGTGTGACCTGAGCATCTCATTCACGAAGGAACTACCTGACTTGGGGTTTCACGGTCCTGTCAAACATTTTTAAGGGGCCAAGGATCAAATTTTCATGTTGCCAGCATCTTCCCTCTCCAGAGTCGTCGTAAAACAGAGGGCATCTTATTATCAAAACCACTGGAAGAACAAAATAAAGGACAATTCTTTCAAAGGAGGAAGTTTCACCTTATGAAAAGCTCACTCTGTTATGTTTCTTTTTCTCACTTCTTCCGAGACCAAGATCCGAATCCAGGCTTCATCGCCACATGCCATCTGGACAACTTCCGACTTCGGGGTCCCGCCTCTGAGATGGGACAGTGAGACTGACCTTGCAGGGACCTGGGAATAGCCACAGTGCCTGGCAGATAACAGACCCTCAACACCTGGTGGCTATTGTCCATTCTCACTCTTCTGTTTAAATCGTGGTTGTTGCCGCTGTTACTGTTACTTTGTTGTTGTTGTTGTCTTCGGATCTTTTGTTTCTCGCCCCTCCTTCCGAGTAAGTGAAAACCATTCCTCCCACTTCCTTTTTCCCAGACAACTCATGAAGGCCTGGATTTTAAAACCAGAAACGTAAGAAGTGGATTCAAGTTGAAAAAAAAGAAGCTACATCCAAGACTTGTAAAGAAAGCCTAGTGTTGGAACACATAGCCTTTTCTTTCTTTCCTAAGTGCTTACAAAAGTGAGTGTGAGAAAGCCTTTTTTCTATTTTGTTTTTTTTTCCTCCAGAGGCCTGTGAGCAGCCTTATGTCAGAACGCCCAGGAAAGGCACTGTCCTCCAAACCCACAGGCCTGGGCAGGCAAAGTCCTTTGCTGAGTTTGTCCTCAGGACAGTTTTTCGGCCCATCTGCCTCACAGTGCGTGGGTTTCTGCTCCCCTGCTCTGCCCAGAGCCCAGATGTCCAGGCTCTGGTGAGGCGGAGAGGTGGGGGCACAGCCCAACACAGGCTGGGAGCCACGGTGTTCTTTGCGGGGGCGACCTAATAAATGCACCTGTCCTCTGCGTTCTTGGTCTTCCCAGGAGACATACCAGCAGGCTCCCAGCTGCCTGGTTCCAAATGTCAACACGAGGTAACTGCCCCTCTGAGTGATGATTTAGTGCACCGCCTTTCAGCCGCTTTGGGCAGTAAATTCTGTCCTGTGCAGGCTTGAACAACGTTCTGGAAATTCATTCCAACAACAGTAGGAACGAGGGGATTTCTGGCACCTGCAGGTCCGTATGTTGGGGCACCTTTGACCACCCTCCATACCCATCCCCCCCCCAGTGAAAGATCCAGGAAAAAGCCTCTCTTTTATGGGTTCCGACGGCACCATGTGGGTCCTCAGCACAGTTTACCCCAAGATGGTGTGGGGGGCTGCTCTTCCTCACCCCATGGCCTCCCCAAGATGGGAGCTGCGGGCATGTGACCTGTCTTGCTCACCCCTGAATCTCCCAGGACCCCAGCACATGGCAGGTGCCTCACATCTATCGAGTGGATGAGTCCAAAAAAATGAATGAAGGAAATTTAGGCATTTTTTTGCCTGAAAGACACCCAGGGACTATTACAGCCATTCTCAACTGCGGGCAGTTTTGCCTCCCAGGGGACATTTGGCAATTTCTGGAGACATTTTTGGTTGTCACCAATTCAGGAGTCAGGAGGGTGCTACTGGCATCTATGGGATGGAAGCCAGGGACGCTGCTAAACATGCTATAATGCTTAGGACAATCCCTGCACAACAGATGAGAAAACTGAGGTTCAGAGAGGTCAAGTAAGTTGTCCAAGAACACACAGCTCTTCAATAGCTGGGATGAGATCCAAACTAAAATATGTCTGACACCGACTCTATGGTCTTACCTTATGCCCCACAGGGAAAGCCAGAGAACAGTGGAGATCCCAAGGCATGCATGGCTGATGGTGATTATGCCATTAAATTTTGTCTTTATTCTGAGTTTTCCTCATTGATGAGACAAAGACGAGGAGAAAAAGCAGCCACCTTGGACCAAATGTTTCTTCCCAACAAGACTGTTTGGATTCCTGAATTTCCCCCAGTGAGTGAGTCACTGTCTCCTGTTAGGGTGAGAATCTGTACTTGTGATGATGCTCTCCCACCTGCTGGAACATCCTTGGCTCCCATATGCTTGTCCAGCTCCTATCCATCTCTCAAGAACAATGAAACGTGAGGGTCTCCTCCTCTGTGGTGCCCTGTCTGACCCCCTCAGGAGGAAGCCGCCACCTGACCTCCAACAGAGGGCATCAAAGGAGCTCTCAGGTAATGCCCAACTCACATGCCTGGGCTTCAGCCACATCTTGGGGGCCCCAGGCCTTTCCTGTCACTTCCGTGCCCAGCCCTCGGGCCCCCTGTTCCCAGTCCGTGGGGTCTCCCTGAAGCAGTCCAGGCAGCAGACACACATGCTCATCTAACCAAGGAGGCTTGCTCGGTGGCCCTCTTGGCCTTGCCAGGCCGCCCCACCCCACCACAGTTAGCCATGTCACCCACTGTGTCACGACTCCATCCCACTCCTCCAGCAAGCATCCAAGCGATGACTTCTGTACCATGGCTGAACACCCACATGGCTCTTTATATATTCAGGCCGTGTGTGCCCGCCGGGCTTCTGGAGGCAGGGCGTCTGGGTCCAGATCCTGGCTCTGTTGCTTTCTAGCTATGAGATCTTGGGCAGGCTGCTTAAATTCTCTGTGCCTCATAGGAAGAGCAAAGATATAGCAGCAGCTACCTCGCAGCCACGTTGTGGGGATGAAATAAAGAGCTTAGCCAAGCACCCGGCACCTAGAAGTGCTCTGTAGGCATCCGCTCTGGTCGTGGCCTGGGCCCTGTCCCTGGGAGCTTGGCTGCCCCGAGGCTTCAGGGACAGTGTCTCAGCAACCACTGGCTCAGTCAGGACACTAGTGTCGGGTCAGATGCTGGGGCAGTGGTGGGCAGACAAGCTCTTCCGTGATGCCATGGGGCAGGAGTGCCTCAGTAAGTGGCCTTCTTGAGCCCAGACGCTGATTTTCCATAGATAGTCTTTTCTCAATTACTCCCATCCCCTCATCTGACATTCTCATGGCTTCTTATGATCCAAGAAGCTCTTGCACACATGGCCCACCTGATCCTCCTCTTGTTACAGTTAATACCACCCTCATTCCTTTTTGTTTTTTTTTTTTTTAAGATTTTATTTATGGGGCACCTGGGTGGCTCAGTGGGTTAAACCTCTGCCTTTGGCTCAGGTCATGGGGTCCTGGGATCAAGCCCCGCATCAGGAATCTCTGCTCAACAGGGAGCCTGCTTCCCCCTCTCTCTCTACCTGCCTCTCTGCCTGCTTGTGATCTCTGTTAAATAAATAAATAAAATCTTTTAAAAAATATTTTATTTACTTATTTGACAAAGAGAAAGAGCACAAGCAGAGGGGAGTGGCAGACAGAAGGAGAGGAAGAAGCAGGCTCCCCACTGAGCAAGAAGTCCAATGCAGGGCTCCATCCAGGGACCCTGGGATCACGACATGAGCAGAAGGCAGGGGCTTGACCAACTAAGCCACCCAGGTACCTCTACCCCCATCCCTTTATAAGTGTGGGCCTTAGGCTCAGAGAGGTTTAGTGGCTTAGCAGGGGTCACACAGCACTCAATCTGTGAATTCGAAGCCAGACCTTCTGTTTCCCAGGCCAGTCGTGGCTGGCATGCCCCACTCCAGGGGACACCATCCACAAACCTCCCTAGAGTCATGGAATGGATCCACCCTGTACCTACCAAGGCCCAGAGGTCAGGGAGAGAAGAGAGACGACCCAGAGAGAGCCTAGGGCAGTGGTTCTCAAGCCTGCTTGAGAATTAGAATCACCTGGGGAGAGGATGTGGAAAATTAGAGCCCATGTGCACCGCTGGTGGGAGTGTGAAGTAGTGCAACCATTATGAAGACTGGCATGGGGAGTCCTCAAATTTTTTAATTATAAAAAATTAAAAAGAGAACTACCATATGATCCGGCCATCCCATTTCTGAGTACATACCCAAAAGAATTGAAAGCAAGCTCTCAAAGACATACTTGCACGCCCATGTTCATAGCACTATTACTCACAATAGCCAAGAGATGGAAGCCACCCAAACGTCCATCAACGGATGAACAAATAAGCAAAATGTGGTAGATACAGAAAAAGAAGTATTGTTCAGCTTTAAGAAGGCAAGAAATCCTATCACATGCTACAACCTGGATGCGCCTCTAGACAAATGCCGCCCAATTATATCTAAAGTAGTCAGATGGGTAGAAGCAGAAAGTAAAAGGGTAGTTACCAGGGGTTGAAAGGAAGAGAGAATGGGGAGTTGTTTCATGGGTATGGAGTTTCAGATCTGTAAGATGACAAAGTTCTGGAGATCTGTTTCATAATAAAGGGAATACAGTTAACACTACAAACTGTACACTTAAAAATGGTTAGGATGGTAAATTTTGTTATGTCTTTATACCACAATAAAAAAATTTTGTTTTTAATTCATTGAATGTCCCTTGCTTGGGCCCCACCCGAGATAAATGAACTCGGAATTGTGGAGTGAGCCCCAGGCAGTGAATCTTTTCAAACCTCCTCCCACCACCCCCACTCCAGCTCACTTCCCAGGGAATGAGGTCAGCCTGGAGACAGGCTCTCCCTCTCTCCTTGCTACTCAAAGTCTGGTCCAGACCAGCAGCACTGGCCTGGAAGCTTGTTAGAAATGCAGAGTCTCAGCCCTGCCTCGGACCTACTGCTCCATAACCTGCACCTCCTTACAACCTGAGGGGACACAGGTAAGTGGAACAGGTCCTACAGAGGACAGAAGGAACCCCTCTTGGGCCCATTCCCATATGGGGCGATCTCTCTGTAGGAGAAGCACCTCATCGGGCAAACAAAAATACAAGATGTCCAGCTGGATTTGCATTTCAGACAAATGACAAAGATTTTTTAGTAAAGTATGTCCTATACAGTATTTGGGATATATACACTAACTTTTCTGTCATGGCTCATTTGAAATTCTCAGTGAAAGGGGAGAGGAGACAAGGGTGTGGGATCACTGCAAATAATGGCTAAAAGCTGCTGGAACTAGCTCAGGGGATGACAGACAGCACTGGGTCGCCATCAGGAGCAAGACCTGGCCCTTCCAGAAAGTCCCTTTAGGAAGATGTCTCCAGCTAAGGTTTCTCAGAGGTCAGAAAAGGAAGAACCCACAGTTGTCCCCTCCCCTCCAGGCTAGACCACCCCTCCAGAGATGGCTGCCAGCTGGGAGAAGGGTTCAAAGCTGCAGACCACCCCAAGTACTAGCCTTGACCCTGGCTTTCATGTTTAACATTCTCCTGGGACTTCACAAGCTTGCAGGCAGGCATTTTTTGCAGCCAGCAGGGGAGTCCCGAGCAGGGCTGTTAATGGGTATGGTTTCCCTCCACTGCCCATCCTCGCCTGGGGTCTGCACAGCCGCTTGGGATGAAAAGAGCCCTCCATGGAGGACATGGTGACCGTGGGCATGACAGCCCTCTCCTGTCCTCTTTTCAGGCTGTCAGAGCCTACCGTGTCATCTGCCTGGGGAATGCCTTCAAGAGTGCCTATTAAAGTTGGGACAAACGTGTGTGATTGCAGAAGCCAGTTGAGTTGAGACACTGGGAACACAGCGACTTCTGCATAAAGCAGGTACCTGGAGAGCTGACCTTGAGAGAAGCACCAGCCACTTGTCAACAGCTGGAAATCTGCTGGGGGTAAATGGGCACACCAGTACTGAATTAGGCTCACAGGACTCAGGGACTTTTGAAAATTCAAAACCCTAACAGGATACAGGAAAATGACCGCAGTGCTTCTGTAATCTGGTTGGGGAGGCAAAGCTGGGATAGCACGCACTCGGATTCACAATAAAGTGGAGATTGTTCTCACAAGGGCTCCTGATGCTCAAGGTCATCCCGCTTTCCTCCTCTTCTCCGTTCTCCCCACCACCCCCGTCTCAATGCAAAAAGCAGTGGTCTGGCACTCAGGATCCCCCTACTTTGCCACTTACTAGCCTTAGGACCCCTAAGAAGTTACCTGCTGCTTTGGGACTCAGTTTCCTCCTTTTAGGCAAAGTGGGAAGTAAGGAGGCAGACTAGAGCCTGTGTTCAGCCCCACACTCTCAGTAGGAACAGCAGCTCCTAAGGGGCATAGTTGAGTCAGCCTCTCCAGGGGGGCTACAGAGTTGGATCCCCGTCCCACTCCATCCGACTGTCCTGACCTGCCCCTGACTCAAGTCCAGCTCTGACGGGGGGCGGGGGGGGGTCAGTCAGCTTCATGGCTCCCCACTCCATCAGTATAACACAAAATGATAAGAGGTCTACAGGCAGGCCCTGGAGACAGGCCCTATGGATCAGGACAGACTTGCATGACAACTGTGGCACCTGGAAGCCCCCAGCCCCGCCTGCTCAGGGAGGATCAGGAGCCCTCTTACCCCTCTCATCCTTGGAGATACACATCATCAACTGTCCAGCCCTAGAGACCTGGTAACCAGGCCCCCCAGACTTCCCACCCAGACCCCGCCACTCAGAGGGCACCTGGGGCCTGCCCTGGGCCTCAAAATTGAGAACCCTTATTCATTTTTCCCCCTTCCTTATAGCTGTAGAAGAACTGGAATTGTTAAAGAATGTTCTAAAAATCTTCATGGAAAACAAACAAAGGAGGTTTAAAAAAAAAAAAAGATCGGGGTGGGGAGACTTTGATAAGAAAAAACCCTTGTCTGGGTTTAGGAAGAAGAGGTGGCTGAATTTAGGACATGGGTTTCTGAGGACCCCAGACACATCCCCCCAGTGTCCATCCCTGCAAGCCCTCAGCCTGGGGAGGAAGCCATGGATTATAACTCTGGGGAGGTGGCTATGGCACGGCGAAAAGTCCACAGACCTGGTTCTCCTGTGTGACCTTGAGCAAGTGGCTGGGCCTCTCTGGGCCCCAGTTTCTCCCTCTATAAAAGGGGGATGTGTGTATCCATCACACAGGGTGAGAACTGTGTGAAATAATAGATGTGAACATGTCTAACGCATAGGAGACAACACAAATGCTGCCCTTCCCCCAGGTTTGGCTAAAATGCTACCCCAGCTAGACATCGTGACCAAGGTTAAAGCCTTCAGGGAAGCAGGCGCCGTCCTCATCATCTCTGACCTGAGGCTCCTGCACAAGACGGTGTCTACCAGTCTGACCCGGGCCTCCAGGTCAGCTCCCCCCAGACCTCAGATTCCAGAAACAAAATGTCTCCCCGAATGTTGTGTGTCCCCAATGACCCTGAACAAAGGCCCTGCTCCAAGGATGGCAGGTCTAGAGGCTGTCCGCCAGGGACAAGTGCCCTGACCTGACTGTGCAGATTCCTTGTGGGCGGCAGCCATGAGCAGGCTTTGCACACAACGTTTCCCATAATTCTCACAGCAGCCCCTGATGTGAGCCCATGTCACCATCGCTGTCCTGTAGAAGTCAGTACTCAGTCCCACAGCTATGGCGGGGTGGGGGTGGGGGGTGTACTGGTACTCAAAACAGCAGTGTCTGACTCAGTGGATCTCAGTCCTGGCCAAAGAGAAGAATCATCTCAGAGGCTTTAAAACAGACCTGTCTCTGGGGCCCTTCCCTTGACCTTCTAATTCCGGGTCTGGATGGGCCGGGGTGTCAGTATTTCAGAAGCTCCTGGGGCCATTCCAATGTGCAGCCTGGGTGGAGAGCGCTGGCGGTGAGTTCAAGCAGTCCTTCCCCCTTCTGGAGGATTCCTTGCCTCCCCACCCCAGCCCAGTGGGTACCCTGCCCTTCCGCAGTGCCACACACCTGCACTTAGTTTGAAGGCTTCTAGGCCCACAAGTGCTCAGGGGAAACTGAGGCTGGGATGGACTTATTAGCAGTGGAGGCCCCGCTGTTCGTCTTTTGCTCTCTGCCGCCCCCTATTGATAGCAAAAAGCAGAACATGTCAGAGCGTTCACCTAGCTTCCTTTCCTCCTCCCACCAGACAGATCTGGAACCTCTGGCTTCACCCATCCACCTCTAGTCCCATCCCCCCAGGTAAGATTTCTGGCCCCCTCCACCCCACTTGGTTATCAGGGATCCAGCTGCCCAGTAAGATTCGTCTGCCTTCCCTCTGTAGCTCAGTGAGGCAAGTCCCAGGTAGTCCTTGCACAAGAGCTTGGCTCCAGGTCTGGGCAACAGCTGGCATGGTGGGCCATTCTGCACGCCAGAGGGGTAAATTCCATGGCCCTGTCCTCCCTGTGGTCACACCCAACTCACACAAGCCCAACCCTGGGCTCAGGACCAAACCCACCACAATGTTCATTTATTTGCCTGACCTCGGCCTTGCTGAGTGTGACCCCTGGGGCCAGGGCAATTGTTCTCCGGGCAGTGTCTATTTTGTGCTGGAGCCTGGGCCCAGCCCTCCAGTTTTCCATCCCTTCCTTTAGTTTCTAATGTAGAAAGAATCTCACCCTTGAGAGGGTGCTCCTGGTACCACGAGGGGGCACCTGATAGCTAGGGGCCCCTGGAAGGATCAGCTCTTGCCCAGCTCTGCCCAGTGAGGCCCCTGCGGTCTCCAGGGGGCTCTGGTATAGAGGGAGACAAACTGCCCTGAACAGGTCTCTTCCTCCCCCAGGCCAATGGCACTGTCCAGCCTGCTCTCCTCCTGGAAGCCAAGGCCGAGGGCACAGACTGTCCAGCTAGATCCTGAGCCACCAGCCTCTGGAAGCACAAGACCCAGATGGCTTTTTTCTTTTCATAGAGAAGAGATGCACAGAAATAGAAATAGCATCAGAAGCTAAGGTATGTCTCTCCTAATATAAATTTTCCATCAGTTAACAAGTATTTGTGAGTGATTCCCGAATGCCAGTGTATACGTGTGTGTGCGCGCGCGTGTGCGCACGCGCTCTTATGTGTCTGCATCAAACCTTGATTTGTAACTGAGAGGCTCTGTAACTGAATTTATGACTGTTTGTGATTGAATAGCGGAGTTCCTGCTGGCCATGGGGGTGAGTGTGTGTGCAAGCAAGAAAGCTACCTCATGTGTTCATGGTGGTGGTATGGTGGTATGGTGGTATGGTGCAGGGACAGGAGCAAGGCCTCTGGAACCACACTACATGGGTTCAAATCCTGCCTCTGCCCCTTGATCCATTCTGGTATGACCTTAGGCCAGTGCTTACCTCTTGTCTCAGTCTTCCCACCTGTTAAGTGGGGCTAATAAAACAACAGAGTGCCTTGCACAGAGGAAGTGCTGAGTAGATGTTAGTTGTTGTTACGAACTTGGCACTATGGGGGGAATGAAAGTTAGGTATTCACTCCACTGATCCTTTTTGACATCAAAAGGAATGAGCCACAGCATATGCAACAATGGAGGGGGACCTTATATAATATTGAGTGCAAAGGACTTCGAAGATTATGTACAGTATAATAGGCTTTGTATAGGCTAAAAATAACTACAGTAAGACATACTTTTTAGAAATACATATGGATGCAATGAAGTGAGATAAAAGGGAAAATGGGAGAACGATAAAGTCAAAATTAAGAAAGACGATCATCTCAGTGGGGAGACCCTGGGATGGGGTGAGACCGGATCATATGTTTGGATGTAGGTTCTATTAAATCCTTGCTTTATTGTGGATGATGAGCTCTTGGGTGCATATTCCATTAATAAAAATAACTAAATAACTATATAAGTAAATAAAAGTAGAGCATGCATGGGCCAAGAGAGAGAATGTCATGAGACAGAGACTGTAATTAAGCCAGTTGTAAGCATCAGTGGTATGAAAGGGGGGAAATAAGAAAAAATATATCGAGTACCCATCGCAGGCTAGATATTGTCCCTGGCTCTGGGTTTATGCCAGCAAGTGCAATAGAAAAAGAAAATTCCCACCTTTTTGGAGCTCACATTTGAGTGTAGGGAGATAGACAGTCCCCACAATACCCAGTGTCAGTCTATGAGTATCATGGACAGAAATGAAGATCCGGGAGACAGGAAGCAGGTGGTCTGGGAAGATGTGATGGAGAAAGTGACATTTGAGCCAAGTCCCTGGGAAGATGTGATGGAGAAAGTGACATTTGAGCCAAGATCCTGAGGAAGGGGAAGGAAGAGACTTGTCCATTTCTGAGCTTCTAGGGGGACTGAGCTTCTAGGCAAAGGAAAGAATCTGGGCAAAGACCCTGAGGCAAGGGGACCTGAGAACTGGCTAGCAAGGCCAGAGTGGAGTGACCCCAGGGGCCTTGCAGGCCACTCAGGGGACTTTGGCTTTTATTCTGAGCCACATGGAGAGCCACTGGTTCTGAGCAAAAGAGAAAACCATCTGATACATTTTAAAGGATCTCTCTGGCTGCGGCCTTGAGGATGGCCCGTGATGGGGGGGCTGGGGGTGAGGGGAGGCTGGGATGCTAATCAGGAAGCTATTGTAGAAACCCAGGTGGGAAAGCAGGCTGCCAGAACCCGAGAGAACAGCAGAGGAGGCGAGAACTGGTCAAATCACGTACGGAACTACCAGCTGGCTACTGCTCTCCTTGGAGGCTCCCAGGCGTGCGGCAAAGACCAGACACAGGGCCAAACACCCACAAAGCATCATCTACCATGGACTGTACCACAGCTCACGTCCAGTCAGCTGCAATCCCATTGCCTCACCTGAAGAGCACCTTGTCAGCTGTAGGGAGTGTGCTGGCAGCCTCAGCCCTGCTCCTTGGACCCTGGCTCTGGGCACCCCTGCCTCTGGGAAGGAGGTCCTCATGCTCTTTTCCAAACCCTCCTGCAGCCAACCTGACCAGAAACCCTGGGCATCTGTGTGGCCCCCCAGGCGATGGACCTTCCCCAGCTCCTCAAGTTTCCCTCCTCATGGCCGGGCTCGTCCCCTGAAGTGAGGCACCCTCTGAAGACCTCATCAACCCTGAGAGGAGCTGGGAGCTCCCATCTAACCCACACAGCGGGTTAGGACCCAAGGCTGTCCCCCGCACCTGGACCGCAGAGAGGACACTCAGGACCACCGGCTTCCAGGGGTCCCCAGGCTGCATCTAAGGCCAGAAAATCCCTGTGGCTCAGATACGCTTCATCACGGCTGTGGGTGGCTGGTTCCCCTCCCTGTCTCCTCCCCATTCTGCCTCCTTTAGGACTAGAACATGGAATGCATTTTTATTTGACTTTTCCTAGGTGAAAATGGTGCAGGCCTGGGGGTAGGGAAGCTGGATGGAGTGTGATTTACACTTTCCCTGAATCCTCACACCTCCCAAGGGCAGCTGCTCACAGAGCCACGAACAGACGCGTAACATTGCACGGCTGCTCCCTGAGCCATCCCAGCAAGGACCCCCATTTCTGCAAAAGCACCCCGAAATCTTGGATGAGCCAAAGGCCCTTTGGAAAGGGAATAGCGGAAGGTGGGTGCTGAGGTGTGTAAGGTTCTGACAAAGATGCCCCTCAGAAAAACTACGAACACTCCCCGAAGCCCATACACATCGGAGGTCGCCCCTGTTCCATTTTCTCTCCAGGATAAACAGCCGGTTGACTCTTGGCTATATCTCTGTTCTATCTCAGCTTTTGAGCCCTGCTCAGCCTTTTCAGAGAGGGCATTCCCCCCATAAATGCCGTAGTAGGGTTTCTCAACATTGGCGCTATTGACATGTTGGGATTCTTTGCTGGGGGTGGGGCTCCTGTCCAGCCCCCAGCCAGCACCCCAGGCTTCTTCCCACTAAACATCAGTAGCACCCCTTCCCCCCTTCTAGGACAATGAAAAATTGACATCACCAAATGCCCCTGGGAGAGTGGGAGGGGATAGGTAAAGTCACCCTGGTTGAGGAGCACTATGTCACAGCAATATGACCAGAATGTCTGGAGACGGCTCCGTCCAGTGACCAGTACGGAAAACCAGGCTGCGCATTAGGAACTGTGTGATCTTGCTCAGGAAGCCTAACCTCTCTGGGCTTCAGTGTCATGCTCTGTAATATAATAATAACAGCCCATAGGCACTCAGGGCTGGCCCTCTGCTGAGCACCTTGCATGGGTTTTCTCATGTAACACAACATTTCTTCCCTTTTAATTCCTCACAGTGTTTTTCTGGAAAAGGTACTGTTCCTATCTTACGGATGAGGAAATTGAGACTCAGAGAGGTTGGGCAACTTGCTCAAGAACACACAGCAAGAAGGCAGGCAGTTGGAACCCAAGAGGCTGAAGTCCTGGCCACAGTTCTGTTCTCCCTCCCTCCCAGAGGGGCTTGGGACTCCAGACTACCTCTGAAGTCCTTTGTATTCCCACAACTGTGTCATCCGGCTAATGTTGCTACAAAAGGAACGTTCACTGGGTGTCTGTGTTCTTTGAGTCCCCCTGCCCTGCCCTCCGGGACACGGCCTGCTCATGCTTCCCCTCATTCGATATGCTCCTACTATGTTATGTGTGCTGTGCTGGCGTCCAGCTGTCGACAGGATATGGAATTTACCCTCTGGTGAGGAGACAGATATCAAATAGCTCATTACATTAGATTTTTATATATAACTGTGATCAGGGCTAACAAGGGACCAGACCTAGCCCAAAGGGTCAGGGGAGGGACCACCTAGCTGCTCTCTGATGGGTGTGCAGGGGTTCAACCCATGAGGTTGAGGGAAGCCAGCTCCCAGAGAGAGCAGCTCGCATACCGCCCCAGGAGGAAAAGAACACTGCTTCTTCCAGAAACCAAAGGGAAGAGGGTACAGGAGGAGGCAGACAAGGTGGGCAGGCCCTCTGGGTCCCAGCAAGAATTTCTGCCTTTGTCCTAGAAGCACCAAGAGGTCAGCAGAGATGACATATTGCTCTGGAAAGATCGGGATCAAGGTGACAAGAGGAAAGGCAGGGAGGCCATTTGGGCTGCAGAGCTAGTGCATGGGAGATGCTCTGGGCTGCACGAGGACAGAGGGAGCAGAGAAAAGGGCAAGACTCCAGGGACATTGAACATGCAGAGCCTAGGGGAAACAGGTGGGCTGAAGCAGGAGGCCAGGTGGACAGAGCCAATGGCGGTGCTGTTCACGGGACGAGGACGTGCTAGGTGTGGACCCGCTGCGTTTGAGGGGTTCTGTGCATGACAACATCAGTGCAGGGCAGACCAATCTACCAGCTGATTGACCGAGACTTGGGGCCCAGAACTCCTTCCTGGGGGTAGGCCCCGGCTGACTTAGGCACACCCGGGACAGGAAGAGACTGAACCACAAAGAAGGCACACAGGCCGGCAGCAAAGTCCTGCGGAGGGAGCCCGCGTAATGAAAATGTGGGTTATTATTACTATTACCTTATCAGATCTGACAAGATCCTTGTCCAAGGTGGGGCCACTGCAGCCCATAATTCAATATAAACGGGCTCTTGGGTGGCAGTTGGCTGTGGCATTGATTCCTATTCACTCAGAAGCTAAATCACAGTGCTTCTGTGAAACGTGTGTGAAATATCCCTTTTTCATGCACTAGCAATGAAAGGGCGTCACAAATCTGTAGCCAAATGAATGTACTTATGAGTAATGGGAATTCGCACGTCGGCATCATTTTATTAACACGTACAAGCCAGCTTCATGGACGCTTGGATTTCGCGTTAAAGAGAGCATTCCGGCCCCCCGGGGAGGTGAGGAAACACCAGCAGGCAGGCCTGCATTGAGAAAGTGACACTTCGTGGCTAGCCCAGGCCTGAAGAATTTAAAACTGCCCTTAATGCCATCCGGCTGCTCCCACCATCACCTAAGGTCAGCGTGGGAGAGGAGGTCAGGCCACTCCGCTCCCCGGCAGGACAGCACAGGGGGGGATGCTGCTGCAGTGTCCCGGGTTCATCAGCAGTAGATCTGGGACCAGAACCCACGCCCCCTGACAGATCCAGGCCATGACGCTTCTGCCGCTGGGCTCAGGACTCCCGCTAACCTTTCCAGAGACTTCAAATGTCTAGGGCCCAGGATTGAGTCTCTGCTGAGACCACCAGAGGAAATGAAAGTAAAGACCATTTCTAAAGTCCCAGGTCGGCCGACAGAGGACACTGCATCTGGGCAGACATTTTGGTGGCTATGGGATGCAGGGAGCTGGAGGACGGGGCCATTTGGACAACTAGGCATGGGAATCTGGGAGCAAAGTCTTGTTCGCGTATCTGCTCAAAGATAATGCATAGTCCGCCTACTTCTGGAAAAAGATTTGGGGTGGTTCGTTATTTACCATATACACACACGCAACAAAATGGTCCAGCCTGACATCAGATTGCAAGTGGTTTTTTGTTGTTGTTGTTTTTGGGTTTTTTTTTTTAAGATTTTATTTATTTATTTGACAGACAGAGATCACAAGTAGGCAGAGAGGCAGGCAGAGAGGCAGGCAGAGAGAGAGGGGGAAGCAGGCTCCCTGCCGAGCAGAGAGCCCGATGCGGGGCTAGATCCCAGGACCCTTAGATCACGACCTGAGCCGAAGGAAGAGGCCCAACCCACCCAGGGCACCACCCACGTGCCCCTATGGAAGTGTTTTTAATAGTCAAAAACTGGAAGCAATCATAGTGTCCCTCTATAGGGGGTTTGTTTAAAAAAAATTCTATCCATGCATCTGGTAACTACTTCACGGCTACTAAAAAAATAAATAAGCAAATAAATAAATAAATAAATAACTGAGGAAGCGATCTGTGTGCTAATATGGAGACATTTGAGGATACATGCAAGGAAAGAAGAGAAGCAAAGGTACAGGATATACAGGAAGGTATTTTTTTTTATGGTAAGGTGGAAAACGAAAGATACATATTCAAGTTTCTCCATTTTGGAAGAAAGTAACACTGGAAGTATAAACCCGAAAATTATGTAAACGGTTGCCTACAGAGGGCAAAAGAGGGAGAGGGAGAGCTCTGGATATATACCTTTATATGTCATTTTGACTTTTAAGCCCTATAAATGCTTTACCAATTCAAAAATTCTAATTCAGTCAAACACAAGAAGAAAGGGGAAATAGGAAATAATTTCTAGGCACAAGCACCAACAAGGTCTCCCTTCTGCCTTCTCTGAAAAATGGGTCCTAATACTGCCTTGCCTGGGATCCCACAGTCCCAATGACCCAGGAGGGTATATCACCAGCCTCCAGCCACCTGGAGGCTGGGAACAGGGGGACAGATAGGCAGCCTGCTGGGGCTGCCCGCGGTGGCCTGGCATCCCTGCCTTGGCAGTGGAGGGAGGAGGTGAAGGCCGGGACTGGTACCAGGCCAGTGCCATTCAAGGTTGCCCACCTCGGGAGGGCTATGCCACATCCGCTCCCTGACTCAGCCCTGAGTCACAGTTGTCCCAGCTGCTGACATTCCATGGTCCCGGAGCAACCAAGCTGCTCTAAGAATGTGTTTACACCATTAGGCTCCGGCCTGCCTGTGGCTTCAGCCCACCCCACCCCAGGCCCTCCTCACTGTGCCCCCAGTTCTGGGGAACAGCACCCTCACTCCGGATGGCGGCTTTGGCCCTGGAAGCATGCTCTCGCCTCATGGGGTCCTCTCTGACCTGCTCCCGGAGTAGGAGGGGCAACCAATCATCCAATCAATGACATCTCACTGCCACCACCCAGATGTCCATTAGGGAAATTAATTCTAGTCTATTAATAGATGATATCCATACTATAGAAAACCATATTATAAAAAACAAGAGTGAGCCATGTGAGTAGTTTTTTTTAAAGATACATTAAGTAGAAACACAAACTGCAGAACATAATACGTAGCTTGATCTCATGTTGGGGCCATCTGGATCGATTTTCCAGAGCCACAGTGACAATACAGATAGAATAATGCCACGCTAGTCTCTGGGAGGGGAGGGGAGTTATGGTTCCCTTCGCTTTCTCGGCAACACACTTGTAATTCTTTTCTTATATGAAGCAGTTATTATATTTGCAATCTGAACACAGATCTCTCACGTTCATTATGCACTTTGTTGGGCGGATCGGCTCCGTCGGAGGCCCGGGGCAAGAAGTCCCCTCCCAACCCTGCACTTCCTGGCCGGAGAGAAACGGAGGCCCAGAGAGGTCAATATTTTCTCACGCAGAATCATACAGTGAGTGAGCGGACAGCAAAGTGGGGCCCAGAGCTCCTATCTCCCGACGGATGCCTGTGCTCTTTCCACGAGACCATGTGGCCTTAGAATAAAATGAGTTTGTATTTGTGGAGGGTTCCTTACGTGGCTGATAGGGGGGAAAAGGGGGAAATACTGCCCCCCCAAAATAAATAAAATAAAAAGACTTATTAGCACCCCAGGACTCATTCCCTGCTGCCAAGTCAATACCATCACCGTTGACTGATGGAAGGTTCCAGACAAGTGTTCATTCAAAGATGAACCATTAACTGTAAATCAAAACCTAGAGCGAGTGCTGAGTTATAAAGCGAATTAGAATAAGCGGGTAAACGGACGGCTGATCTCGGCCCCAACGGCCAGGGCTGGGAGAAGGAACACCTTCCGACTCAGAGAGGCAACAGAGGACCAGGGTCAGGGACGGCTGCTTCAAGGGGTGTGTCTCTAACAGAAAAGAAGCCCCCACTGCCCCCCAGAAGCAGGTGAAATAGCAGAGGATCTATTCATCAATTAACAATGCAATTAAATCTTTTGCTCCCCTGGGCTCCGAAGGCCCAGCCACCCAGACCGTGGCGAATTCCGTTTGGTCACCGCTTTACGACTGAGAAGGGCTTTAAGTCGTCGGCCTCCTGGACCCTCTCGGAGTCCTGCAGTTTTTCCACCTGCATTTTCGTGTCTGAGGAAGCCGTTCCAGGACTTGTTCCGGCTTCACCCAGGGCAGCCTAGAGCCTGCGCTGGATGCCAGGTCTGTGGGGCCTGGCCCCACGGGCCTCTCCCACCCCCAAGAGCACGGGGCAGCCGGCCAGAAACGGGGACGACTGGCCTGTAGGAAACTGAAATAGCCAAAAAGCACAAAACACACCAGCTCAGAGACAGGTGCTACCTCTCTCCCTCCCAGGACACCCGCGTCATGCTGGGCACACTTTTGGCCACTCTGGGAATTCTGAGTATGGTCTGTGTGTGCGCATTCACACGTGGGACTACCTGATGGGAATGGACATGCGCATACGGTTTTTTAAACGTTTGATGAACTCTGGCTACTCCTTCCAACGTTGTTAACCTTACTTGCCCGTTAAACTCCCTCTTCACTGTGAAGCCAAGTCAGCAGGGCAGGTAATCTCATTATTTCCATTTCGTAGACAAGGAAACTGAGGCTCGGAGGAGCTTGCGGGCTGTCATACTACTGCACGGCGGCAGAAAGGGTAGAGATGAAGACTGAAAGTTGGTGAGGGTCCATAGGGGCCAAGGGGTCTCTTTGGATCATTTCATTTCCTACCCTCCCCGCTGCCTAGCCATAGTGGGAGGGAGGCGTGGTGACCCCATCTTATGCCTAAGGATACCAAGGCTTAGGAAAACCCAGTCGCCTGCCTGAGTAGTGAAGCCAGGACTTAACAGCAGGGCCCTCTGACCCCCCAAGCTGAGGTGTGCAGTCACTATGAAAAGCACAGTGGGGGACAACTTCGTGCCAGGCCCTGGGTAAGCCCCTCCCCCTAATATCAGTACGAACAGTAGCTTCCTGAGCCTTATAACGAGCCAGGAGTGGGCTGAGTTCTGCCCACACAGACTCTAGAAGATGAGGCACGTGTCCACATCTCTGAATCTTGGCGTGGCACAGAGCTGGCCCCCTTGCTGACTCAAAGCGCCCACCCCAGCCCTGTTGTTTCCTGGGTCCTTCTCTTGCATTTCTGCTGTGCCAATTAAAGGACAGCGTGGGCTCTCTGTGAGCAAGTGCCCTTGACTGCTATTCACACCCCAACAAACTGCACATACACCCCACGAGGAGAGTCGAAGCCCCCTGGCCAGCTCTCTGCACCCAAGAATCCAGGCCAGCTCCCAAGGGTGCCTCCAGTCCCTCTACGTCCACTCACACCACTGCTGCCCACCCTTCCCACAATCCCCGCTCAGGCTGTCTTGTCTCACTGCCTGAAGGAATGATTTGACAGTGATAAACATTTCCACATGAAGGCTTGGGTGTCTCTGAGTCATAATTTATTGCTTTGTTTCTGTGCTTTATACTTTTTTTTTTTTTTTAACTTAAAAAGGAGGGCAGGAGTGATGAGTGTGGACGGGATGAGTAATCCCAGCTCCTCTGGGCTCCGGTGGGCAGATGGAAACTAGAGGTGGAGAGAGAGCAGAGGAAAGGATGGGAGTGGCTGGGAGGGCTGAGCAGGGGGAGCACTGACCCCTGCTCCGGACGGGGAGGACCCGGGCCCCCAAGTCAGATAGTACTGCAATCCAAACAAGGTTTATGTGTTCAGCTGCAGAATGTGGGCGGGCGGCGGCAGGAGACAGGGAAGTATTCCAACGAAGTGATCCACAACTAAAAAAGGGATGGCCTGTGCAGATCTCCCCCAGTTTCAAGGCCCAGGTCAAGTGCCACCTCATCCAGATGGCCCTCCACAGACCACCCCAACCAGAGCGCTCCCCTCTTCCTCTGAATCGGAGACTTTCACTTGTCTCAAGGGCGAGATGGCTTTGCTAGTCCCCATCGCTGTTTGCTCTCGCTGCCCCCACCCCCAGATCCATTGTGAGCTCCTGAAGGGCAGAGACCTTGTTTTTACCACCTTTGTATCTTTTGAGCATGTAACACCCCCCACCGTCCATTCTTGAGGTGACGTGTGATACCCCCTGTGTACAGAGCCACAAGCCTCCAAGCAAACCCTCGTGGACCAAGCATCGGAAAATGGCCCCAGACAAAAATCACACAATTTAACCTTTGCTCTTGGGCTCTCTACTGTGTACGAAGCCCTTCCATAGTCTTGTAAAGTACATGGTAGGTGATATTAAGCTCATTTTACAGATAAGAAAACTGGGGGCACAGAATGAGTGATTAATCGATGACTAGTGAGTAAACAGAAACAACTCTGGAACCAGGGTTCTGACCTTAGTCTGATTTTCCCTGAAGGGGCTGGAGGTTTCTACCTCCTTTGAAGCCTATGACAAATAATCCTGGGGAACACCGCATCGCCAGAGCCCACCCTCACACAAGATGTCCAGTGCCAATCAGCCAAACCAAGGCTCCAGAGAAATCTCTCTGGCTTCATTCAATACAGACTTTTCCAAACTTGACCTCCCCTGGAACTCTTCTGCGCTGGGGACATATTCTTCTGACCCACTGTGACTTTCCTAAAGTGGAAGTCGCACTCCCAAGTGAAGTTGCGTATGATGGATGAAGGAAGGCTTAAGCTGGGTGGATAAAGTGCTGATGATGAAATTTCAGGGCTCAGCCAACTAGTAAGGATATTTCTTCTTCTTCTTCCTCTCCTCCCCCTCCTCCTCCTCCTTCTTTTCTTTCTCCTCCTCTTCCTCCTCCTCCTTCTCATTATTATTCTACTTATCATGGTCAAACTTCTCAAACACGCACAAATAGAGGAACATAATAAATCTCTAGGTGTCCATCACCAGCTTCAACAGTATGTAACGATCTGCTATTTTTGCTTCATCTTTTTGATCTGGAATATACTAGAGAAAAGCCCAGATATCGTGTCACCTGTAAATACCTGTCACAGTATTACACGCCTTAAAAAATTCATAACAATTCCTGGATATCTAACGCCCATCCTGGATCTAATGTTCCTGGCTTCTCTCAGATTGGTCCATCTACGGCAAGTAGGCCTGAAATCAGAACTCAAACTGGACCCACAGAGTGCATTTGCTTGGTGTGTCTCTTAAGACTCTACCAGTCGGGGCACCTGGGTGGCTCAGTCAGTTGAGCATCTGACTCTTGATTTCAGCTCAGGTCATGATCTTGGGGTTATGGGATCGAGCCCTTTGTTGGGCTCTGTGCTCAGCAGGGAGTCTGCTTTTCTCTCTCTCTCCCTCTCCCTCTGCCCTGTTTACGGGCTCACTCTCTCTCTCTAATAAATAAATAAATCCTTAAAAAAAGATTACACTGATCTGTAATAATTTCCCCTACACCTCCCCTTACCTCCCCCTCAACATCCTATTAGCAAAATGAGGGCATTTGTCCTGAGGTTTCAGTGTGGCTGTGCGGATGGCCTCCCTGCATTGGTGTTTTGCCTATTCCTCTAGTTCCTGTGTAAAATGGTAGTTAGATTTACCGGCTTGAGCAGATCTGGTTCAGCTTTATAGCAAGCAAATATCATGGGTGATACTGTGTCCTTCCTATTACATCTGGCTGTCCAGCGCTTAGCAAAGCTAATACGGACCCACGGGTTTGGATACCTTTTTGAGCAACTAGATCCTCCCAGTGCCTCCAAAGTTACATACCACATCCTAAAATGTGCTTCTAGATGCATCTCTAACCCTTTGGGACTTGCCCATTTTTCTAAGATTTCACGGGAGACTCTTTCCGATTATGAGGTTCCAAAATTCTATCACCATATCCTTTCTTAGCCTGTCTCTGTGTGACTTTTAACCTTCCCCTTCTTCTTTTTAAAGAAGAAACCTATTTAAATGGCCAGCCAAGCTGGGGACCCTGTGCTCCCTACATCCAGGCCCTACCAGCAACTCTGTAGGCTCAGCCGGAATCCCAGGGTCTCAACAGCCTGTGGGTTCCTCCAGCCGTCTCCGAGAAGATGAGTCAGAATCTCAAGGAGAACAAGAACACATAGTTGAATATGATAAATATGCATCCAAAATTTTTAAAAACCAAATTACACAAATCAAGCTTATTCTGAGAGGTTCGTTTTGCCAGGGGTCTCTAGTGCTCCAATCAGCATAATTAAATACCAAGATCTCTCTAGAATTGATTGTGGTTTTCACGTTTTTTTCTCCTCCAAGGACCATTTCAGTGGGATGATTTTAAGCTAATAAGAACCCCCAAATTAGAAACTAATTAAGGAGATGGAAAATACAAACGTATTTGTTTTTAGTCAGGCACTATTTTTATCAGAGGAATCATGAAAAATTAAAATTGTTAAATACCCATACGAAGGTTGTCAGTCAAGGGCAATGTGGCTTTCCGCCTCTCCCGGCTACAGAAGTGTAAGGGATAGATCAGAAACCACTCCCTGTGTACTCCCAGGAAGCAACAGAGAGGCTAATGTTAAAGAACGGAATGATACACTGTTAGAGACGTGGAGAGGGAAAGCGTGCTGCCATAAGACTCTCAAATCTTTGGTGATTAAGGTTCATAGTTACTCTTTGGAAATGCAAGTGCACCTGGCATCATGGCAACACACGTTCTCACGCCCGTTGAACAGATGAGAACATTAAGGCCCAGAGAAGGTGAACAACCTGCCCAGGGTCACACAGCCAACTTAGAAAGAGCCATGCCTACATCTCTCTCTAAATGTGCTTGATGTCGTGAAACAGCCTTCCCACTGTCCTCCAAATGTGCCACGGATTACCTCTTAAAATAGATGCTAAGTCACAATGACACAGGTTTGGAGGGATCCTTTCTGATTCGTGACAGCTTTGAGAACTCGGGGCCCCGGGAGAGGCAGCAGGAAGCAGGAGCCAGCTGCTCCAGGGGGTAGGACTTCCTGCCTAGAGAGGCAGCAACAAGGGGAACGACGGGCCACTACAGTGAGCCTCAGAGGACCGCTGACCCCACCACACACAACCACGTGTTGACCCAATCTTGAAAACGGTGCCTGGGTCCCCAGGCCTGGAGTCTCCATTCATTTTGCAGACTTTGCCCTGGTTCTCCAGCACAGCTGATACCCCCTTACTCTCTGTGTCACTGACCTTCACCGCCTGCTCCTTCCACAGCAGGCCAGGAGGACATGGGATCTGCCTGCAGGCACTCTCTTTAAACCTCTATCCCATGGCAGAATTCTCACCAAACCTTATTTTGTTACTGCTGTTGGGGGCCTGTGGCTAGAGCAGATGTCATTCACAAAATAATAAAAACCATACCCCCTCCCCAGAAAGAGCAGCCATGCTCTGTGCCAGTGAGTTCCCTTATCCTCAGAGGGAGGTACCTGTATGTCTATGGCTCGGGAAAGATAGTGGGTAATAAGGTAGAGATGGGCCTCAGTTTCAAAGGCGGCAGCTGGGAGACTAGAAGCAGAAGGGTTGAAGGACATCCAGTTTTTAGAGCAGGACCCCTGGGGTGGGTCCCAAAGAGCAACTTGGCAGTGTCCAAACCCTAGAGATGAAGGCCTAGGTACCTCAAGATTCCCTATGGCAGAGCTGACACGGGAGCACAGGTTGCCTGCAGGGCCTGCCTCCTCCAGATGGCCCCATGGAGGAGGGTCCCCAGGCAGGCCCTGCTGCCATATGCTGGGATCCAGGCCTCACCTCTCTCTCCATTTTTCCTGACCTGCAAAGCCCCATCATTCCTGTGCAATGGACAGAACCACAGAAATGCCTGCTAGGAAACTTCTGCCAAACTTAGGGGAACTCAAATTGGTTTTTATTTGGCTTAAGATAATAACAAGAATTCTTTCTTGACAACGAATGTCATGAGATAATCACTCATTGTTGTACTGAAGTCCTCATCATTACCCAACAAGATAGAAATGATTAGTGCTACTTCCCACAAAGTCTCTGAAGCTCAGAGAGCTTTAGGAACTGCCTGAGGTCAGCCTCGAACCAGCAGATGCTAGAGTTCTAAGACCAGCTGGGGACACCCACCCCCGGGACTGGTTGCAGAAAACATAAGTCACTATCTAGAACGAGTGATTTAAGTCATCTCAGATCACTGAAGCCAATTTCCCCAGGGATGCATGACGGATGTGTCATAAGAAGAGGACACGATAGTGAGTCCTATTGTTAAGCTCGGGACACCTGGCCTCTGGGTGCCCACTGGCAAGATATTCTAGACTGTAGACCTGAGCTGTCCAGGACAGTAGCCACAAGCTGCTTGAAATGAGCCCTTGAAATGTGGCCAGTCCAAACAGAGGGGTGCTGCCTGTGTCAAATGCACTCAGGACTTGGAAGACTTTGCATGAAAAGGAGAACGGGAAATACCTCATTAACAATTGGCATATTGATCATAGGTGGAAATACTCGGGCCTTTCAAGTTATATGAAATGCATTATTACAATTAATTTTATATTTACATATTACATATTTACATACTACAATTAATTTGACTTTCCTATGCTTACCTTTTTGTGTGTGGCTACTGGAAAATTTTAAATCCCATGGGTGGCTTACATCTGTGGCTAGTGCTCAGACTCTCCTAGGCAGCCCTGCTGTAGGACCCAAGGCCCGCCTTCGTTTCTTCGTTTCTATACCCAGCTCACCCTACCCTGCTCCCAAGAACAGCACTGGAAGCTGAGGAGGCAAGACCTTCCGGGCATTCCGACAACGTCCTCTCTTCTCAACACTTCTAGAAATTCCTGGAGCCACCCCTCCCGCCGTCTGTCCTACTCAGTGCCCATAAAGAACTGTGGGCCCAGCAATCGCCAAGGTACTTGAACCTAGTCACCATTTCTGAGTGTTTGGCTCCACCTTGGACTACACTTTCCATCGCCAGACAAATTCTGATAACCAGGTTTTCAGAGTCCAGGTCTTGGATCCCATTCACAATTGTAAGCCTTGGGACCCAGGATGCATTTCTCCCAGTCTCCTTCGCTCCCACCACTGCCAGACCATGAGCTCCTCCAAGGGCGGCATAATGCAAGTAAGTTCGATGTATTGATCACTTCTTATGGTGCCAGCTGCTGTGCTAAGTGTTTTTGCATGTTTTATTTTATTTAATTCTCCCAACCAGCCTGTGAGTGAGAAAGCATTGCCCCCGTCTTGAAGACAGGAGCCCGAGGCTCCCATGGTCTTGGCTCTGTCCCCACTGCCATGCTTATTCCTGTGTGCCATCCTCCCTCCCTTAGCAGCAAAGATCCTCATACATATTTGCATTTCTGGCACCTCGCACAGTGCCCAGCACACAACAGCTACTCAGTAATATTGATAAACTAGGTTAAGAACCTTTCTCATAGACCTGATCCTTTGTTCTTTCTTGACTTGATCAGGAAGCTTACTGCTCCGACCTCCCTGAAACCACACACAAGATGAAAGTCCTCACACTGCACCCTGCAGGACTGGACCTTTGCTGCCCCTATCACCTGCCACCATGGGGCCCTTTAGGTTCAGCCCTGCCTAGGTCCCCAGTCCAGTCTGAGACATATGGACCACAGCCCCCACTGAGAGGTGGGACATGTGAGTCGTACAGGGCCAGTATGCTGGCTTCTGAGGTCCCCAGAGACACAGCCCCAGGTACCTGTGGAACTGGCTGCCTCCCTAGCAAAGCCCCTCCAAGCACAGTCAGACCCCCGACTAGCCTTGCTGGGCTCCCCAGAGCTCAACCCCCCTTCTATTTCCTCATATACATAGGAGCTAAGTCCTGGGCCTGCCTGGTGCGTGTGGCTGACCTATTTCCTAGAGCTGGGCTCAGCTTTCTAAATTCCTTCTTCATCTTATTCTTTCTGCCTGATTTAGAATAAGGCCACCCAGAAGTCCTAATTCTCTGCCCCTCCCCACCCCTTGGCTTGACCCAATGGATCCTGACACTGGCCGGCACTGGAATGGAATTTGCCACACCCCCTTGGGCCTCCTGCCCCAGGCCATTGGTCCTTCTCCCCCTGCCCTGGTCAATTTCCCAAGGCCCTAAGCTATTTTTGCCTCTGCCCTAGCCTGCCGTTTTCCCCAAAGTAGAAGTTGCCAGAATGGTACCCTATATGACACACAGAGATACAAAGACCAGATGACCTATGGGAACAGGCCCTCCATCAGATCAGAACTCACCTTCAGGGTCTCCAGTCCCACTGGCTCCCTTCTTTTTCTAGCCTCAGACCTCCACCTTCAGGCTCTGGGGACCTGCATGATGCTTCCTGCTTGGCTGACTTCCCAGGGTCAACTTCTAGATCCAGGGTATCCACCAGCCCCTTCCTCTGCTCCCCAAATCCCTACTCATGACCTTCCCCAGCCACCCTTGATGATCTGCTACTTGACCTAGTGCCCTTGGAGAGAGTGAGAGAGAACCATAAAGTCCCCTTTTCCTTTAGTCCACAAGAAACACCAACCTACCACCTGACCCTCTCTTCGGAGAAATCTCAGTCAATCAAGAAGGCTTCCCAACCAGTGAGGTCTCCAGACCTACCCCCCAAGGATCCGCCAAGCACTCCTGCGCCCCTCACTGCCTGTTTCCCCACTGGCATCAACTCCCAGCTTCCCAAGGGAGCCAATGGGGAATAATGACTTCTTGATTTGTTACTTTGAGCTCTTCAAACAAGAGGTGCTACGTCTATAAAGGCATCACGTCTTCCCATACAGCATAGGAAGTGAACCAGCCAATGCTAAATCTGCCGGTGCTGGGCTCCAGCAAGTGCACGGGGCAGAAACTAATAACTAGAAAGCGTCCATCTATCATCTTATCAGGACTTACGGCACTTTGTTTGCATAGTTATCTTTCCAAGGGTTGACATTTGATGTCTACTGCAGGCTGATGTATTCTCCTACCTGCCACATCATTCAGAGAGGATAGATGAACCTCAGGTTCATTACCTGTCATTACACCGTGTACATGTCGCTGGGGGCCGAAGCATCGATTCTTCTTGAGTCTCCCCGGTGGGGAAGCCCTCCCGATGCGGCGGCCCCAGGTCCAGCGGTCTGCAGACGACGCTCACTCCTCAGGCCCTGGCTGCGATCTGCGCCATCCCCTCCCGCTCTTCCTGGCTGGCCCGCTCCTCGGAGGTGACAGCACGTTCTGAGCTCCCAGCTGCTTCAGAAAGGACCTGCAAGAAGACGAGAGGCCTCTGTCGCCCACCACGAACAGAAACACCTGTCCCAGTTTTAACCGTTCTAGAATTTTCCAGCCATCATCTTATTGCTCTTTATGATTAGGTCCTGCAATTGCTGGTGACCATACACAGTCCACCACAGCCAGGGTCTTCACTGCCAAGGTCCCACCCACCAGCCCCGCCCCCGGGCCGCGATGCACACGCGCCCATGCACACACACCCTCAGTCCTGTTTTCTTACCTCTGTATATTTGTTTTCTCTGCCTGTAAGACCTACCCTTCATCCTACCCACGCCTCAGAGCTCAGCTCCTAACACCGACAGAACCTTATTATCCCAGGAAAGAGGAGGGAACGGGGCACTCTCCGTCCACAGATGAGACCACAGAGAACAGACCCATGCCCATCAGGGACACTCCTCAACTCCTGCAGCCCAGGCCCCTGGGGTGAGGCTTCCAGCACACTGTGGTGTGGGGGCTCCAGGCAGGCCCCCCACCTGTGGCTTATTATGAACCTCCTTTTGCAGTCCTTGGGCTCAGAGCAAGAGACAAGAGAAGATGCGCAAGCCTCACTGAGTAAGGGACGCAGACTGGCTCCACTGAGTGATAGCATCTCCCAGCCAAGACTACAGCTCACACTCTAAGGGGTGGCCAGCCTGGAGGTCTGCTCACCTCCGAGGACTGGGTCCCCAGTAGGCACAGCCATGTACCTCTAGCCAGTCATGGCCTCCACTTCTGAAGGTACAAGGGGAGGGTTCCTGCTACCCAGATGGCCATAACCCTGAGCTCCACCCCGGCCCTGGCCTCCTCGGAGCCTCAGTGAGCCCACTGCTGGGAAGTGGCTGTGGCAGCTGGAGAGTGCCCACAAGGGCACCCAGCACTACCAGTGAGGGGCAGCACCATGGACAGGGATGAGGGTGGCAAAGGAAGGCAGAGATGGGAGGTCCCATGAATTCCATAAGCATGACGATGACAGTGTCTTACAACACATATAATGATAAACACCCTTCAAGCTGCTTTGACATCCATTGGATCTCTTTGGTTTCAGAATAGCAAGGTAAGGGGGTATTTTAAAGACGAGGAGACAGAGCACAGAGACACTGAGAATCTTGCTAATGGTCACACAGTAAGTGGGTGAAAGAGCTAAGACAGGAACTCCTGACTCCCAATTACCATTCTTTCCAGCAAGCTCCCAGGTCCTAGGCTAACTCCCTGGCACCTCAGCGGGGTGGTGGGTCAAGAGGAGTAGGAGGGGGAAGGGGAACAGAGACATGCTTGGCCTGCTACGGGAGGATGGGGACAAGAGAACAATCATGCCTTCGGCTTCTTCCCTGAGAGGAGGGCCTGGGAGGAGGAAGCACAGAGAGAACAGAATAGGAAGACAGGGATATGCAGGCTCCCAGCTAACAGGAGCAGCTCAGGCAAAGAGGAAATTGGCTGTGATAAACAGCTACAGCTTTGGGGTGCGGGGCTGTGCCGACCTTGAGCCTCCTGGGGGACCTGACTCTATGGCTCCAACCTCCAAGGCATTTCTGGGCAAGACATCACTGGCGGTGGTGTTTGTGCATCACTTGGAACAAACAAGGCAATTCCTGTTACAAAAAGCATATATGCATTTCCTTGTTCTTCCATATAGGTGATATGCTCCTAAATAATAAAAATTTTTAAAAATCCACACTGTCCCACCTGTATGAGGAAAGATCTGCTCCTGGACAGTAGGATGCCCTGCTTGATTCCAGAGCTGCTCTGCTTCTATTGACAAGGGAGGAATCACAACTTGGAAATCTCTACCTGGCAGTAGAAGGCGGGGCCAACCCAGCTCCTTCCAGAGCGAAGTGGCACCAGCCACAGGCCTGGAAACCCAGGAGAGGGGGCAATTCCATGGAGCTGGGCAGAACAAAATGACCCAAACACCAATGGCAGCCACAGCACCTGGTGCAGCCCCATGCACCCCACTCCATCCAGTCCACCGTGGACTAGACCTCCCAACATGGGGCTATGGGAAGAGCATCAAATCATTCCCTTGGCCTTAAGTCTCTGAGTCCCAGGCAGCCCAGGGGGTCCTTAGTCAACCCTGGAGCTCTTAAGTGAGCCCTGCTACATGCTGGGGATGCCCTGGCGGGGGGAGGAGGAGAATAAGTCGACCCCTTTAGAAGCCAGTCACCGGCCTCTCCCGCCAGCTGCATGGTCACCTAGCAGCTGTAGCTCCAGAGGCAAACAGCTCAAGCTCATAAATTCTTGTTGGGGGTTGGAGGGGGTGGGTGAGGAGAGCCGCACTCGCGGGCCCTCCTGCAAGGTGGGGCTGAACCACATTCACAGCAGATGGTGCTGTCGCCCTCACTCCGGGATTCTCATTCCTAATTATCTGTGCTGTCAGCAAAACAATTAACCCTCGAAGAAAAATTGCACCGTCCACTCCCAACCATATGAAAAGGCAATTTTTCCCAAGGACGAGGGACACTTAGGGCAGTGGCAGACGGAAAGTAGGGCAGCCTTGCCTTCGGTTCTGGATCTCACTCACCCTGGGCAATTTCACCATCCTCTGACCTCCGCGGTCTGGGAGGCATCCCGGCGGCCCCAGCAGCCCCTCCAGCCTCCGAACCTGAGCTGCCTTTCCCATAAGAAGGCGGGGAGCCTGAGCCCTAGGGCCCCCCTGCACCCCACAGTGCTACCATTCTACAAGCCCCGGTCTTTTCCTCCAAATGTTAAGTCCCTTTGGCGCTGAGACTGCTTTTCTGTCTGCTCCTTCATTCATTTGCTTACTTGCTTATTCATCTGTTTGTTCATTCATCCAGTCATTGCGTATTTACCGTGTTGCTCCCAGGAGATACAAAGAAAATATCTATTCCGCCTTCTTGACCATGGCTTGGAGGCTTCTTCCCTGAGATGTGGGGAGGTGGGGGGGTGGATGGGGCAGCGAGGGCTGGGGGCCGCCAGCCAGGAGCTGGAGCACTTGGCAGGGGCTTGGTTTCAGGCTGTAGGAGGGAAATCCTGTTGCTGCATTTGGATTCTCTCTGAAGATTCGGTAGCAGGAAGGCAGACTCCTCTCCCCAGAGCTGAATTTAAGCGAGCCACTCCGGTCCTCAGAGCAGGCAGGCCTGCAGAGGGTGGAGAGGTGTGATGGGAGGCGAGCCCTAAGCACCCCCACCCATGCTGTGGGGGCTGGCAGTCACCAAGGTCTGCACCTCCCAGGTGCTCGGGAAGTATCAGAGGCGAGTGGAATGAATCAGAGCGCCCCTCCTTAGAGAACTGTTTTAAAAGCAAAGGGAAAAATAAATTCAGATTGGGGGGGGGAAGCAAAGGGAGTTTTTACAGGGCTGAGGCATGATGGTTGTCCCCAGGAGGCTATGCTTTAAGGCCGAGATCACTTGATCTAGATTGTCCCTCCCCACACGATGCCATGGAAGAGAAAGCAGGGTGAGCAAGAGATGCTCGGACCTCTCTGGTCAGTGCTGAGCGAGGCTTCGGGGATGAGGTCAGGGCCACATGTCATAGGTACCACGTGGAGAGGCTGATGGGCTGGCCGCTTTCAGATGAAGATGGAGTGAGATGCTGCTGCAGGTGACACCACACCCAGCCTCCCTCCAGTCCCACTCCCACTGCCCCCCCAGGAGTGCCCCTGAACAGGGGCAAAAAGGAAAGTCCAGGTTGGGGCACTGCTGGCCCCCCATGGGGGCTGCAGGCTCCCCGCTCAGACAGGGGTGGCACTCTGGGCACTGGGAGACGGAGTGCGGAGAACAGAGAGGAACGGACTGGGGGTGGAGTGGGGTACGGAGCTGGGGCCCCTCTTCCACCACCATTTTGACATCTTTCTTCCCTCTCCCCATTGCCCATCGGCTACCAGCACTTGCCCTCACCCAGGGCCCAGGAGCGCAGGCCCTGATGCCAGCTCCTCAGCATAAAAGGAGCATGTTTATATTCAAAGCGGACTGTTGCCCACTCAGAATCTGCCCACTCGAAGGCAGCGCATGTGACTGCACCCCCTGCCCAGAGTCCAAGCGGGACTGACGCCAACCTCTGGCTGGAGACATTTCTAAATATGAGCCTGGCACAAAGAGTCAGGTTCCCAGGCCTCCTCTGCCCTGGGAGACCCAGCCAGAATTTTCGAGGCTGCTGGGAGGGAGAGGGCTGGTGGGGACAGGCAGGATCAGGAGGCAGCCAGCTGAGACAGCCACCAGCCCTGGAAATATCGCCTGCACCCCTCCCTGGCCTTCCAGCCTCGTGAAGGGGAGAGAAAGGATTGCCCTGCATCCAGGAAGTCTAATCAATTGCCCGCAACCCTTGGAAGTGGGGACAGGAAAGCCACTGCCTGCTCAAATGTGCACGGATTAAACATACACAAATGGAATCGTTTTCTTCCCCTCTCCTCAACCCCCTGAAGCCTGGGATGCTCGTTAAAAATAGCCTCGCTGTAGTGTGGATCCTACAAAACCCAGCGGCTGGCAGGAAAATGAAGGAGCCATTTGAGGCAGCGCTAAGTGGTCACCCCTGGGGAGTGGGCTGTGAAGGGCCAGGAGAGGGTGCCTTCAGGTGTTTCTAGACACACTGCTTGAATTTTTAACAATAAGCAGACATTTTTTTTTTTTAAATGAAAGCTTATCCATTGCATCCTCCAACCTAAGCTGAAAGCTAAACGTCCACGGACCTAGCCTGGTGCTGCCGCCTGGCAGCGCACGTGCCCTTGGCCCCCTGGACAACTGGTACAAAGAAAGCCCAGAGTCATGAAAGGAGCCCTGAATCCAGAATCAGGGTCTCGGATCTGTAACTAACTGGCTGTGTGACCTTAGACAGGTCATTGAGCTATCTGGGTGTTCACTTCCTCAACTATAAAATGAGTTGGATTCCATGGATTCCAAGCCAGGTATACCTCCCAGTCCTGGAGTCTCAATTTTTGGTATTGAGGGAAAACATCTAAGACTTGCCCTGTGTTTCTCCCCAGCACGAATAGTCCAGGGACTGCGTCCCTGGGCAGAAGTGGGGTTTTAAAACCAGCAAGCAGGTAGAAAGGTGAGAAGCTGTTCTGAGAGCAAAGACCAACTGCGTACCTTGCTGACGAAATGCCAAGTAGAAAGAGCATCACTTCAGGACCCACAATGTCCTGGGTTCAAATCCTGCATTCAGCGGTCAGTAACTATCTGAACTCAGGTCATTGCTTACATGCAAATCAACCTCCTCATCTGTAACACGAGGTCAGAATACCCACGTGCAAAGTGGGCGTGAATATAACTGCAACACAGTGAAATGGTACCCAGCTCGCTGTAGCTGCTTAACATCCTTTCATTCTTTTCTCTTTCCTGTCATTCACTCTGCCCTGAATTGCAGGGCAGTTAAGGGCTGGGCCGTGGATCAGGCTTGTGTACCCATTCTACTGCCTATTAGCTTGTGAGCCTGGCCAATTTACAGCCTCTGCCCCTGTAAAGTAGGAGCGAGCTACGAGCGGTTGCCTAGTGGCCCCAGCCCACTGCTCTGCCTGTGCTAGCCAACTGGGCCCTCGGCTTTCCATCTTGCGTCTTCCATGGGTTTGCCATTTTGGACTTCCCTCCCAGGCAACCCCCTACCCTCCAGCCTCTCCAGGGATCCTGGACCACAGTGGCCCACCACCTGGAGTGATCCGGCTAATCTGGTCCTTCCCTATTCACCCTTTCCTCCTCTCCACTTGGTCTCCACTCAGCAGGCTGTGCACCTGGCCGGGAGCATGGATTTTATCCTGGAGGCCCAGGGAGTGTGCTTGCTTCCCAAGCTTTAATGTGCTTATGAATCACCTGGGGATCTTGTCAAAATACAGATGCGGGTTCTGATTCAGGAGGTGCCACGTGGGGTCTCAGACTCTGCATTTCTAACAAGCTCCCTTGGGATGTCCATGCCACGTGTCTGGGACCACCCTTTGATTAGCAAGGCTGTAGAATGGAAGAAATCCTAGCGTGTGTGTGTGTTTAGGGGACAGGGACAAGGCAGACCAACTATCCATATCGAAGAAAGATGACAGAGATGGCACCATGGAGACCAAGGGTGGATTCAACAGATGCCAAAGAGGAACAGTAGGAGACTGTTTTACCAAATTATGCGACCTGATCCAAATAATAAAGATCACACTGATGGGCATAACGTAGGAACACGGAAACATGCTCACAACATATCAGCTGAGAAAGCGAACTGCCAATCACACACACACTGTGTCTTCAACTCCGCCAAAGGCGCATCTAAGGAGCTTGGTGGGAAGGCTACAGTGCAGGACACCCCCCTCCATCCGGCCCCTGGTGGGATTACACGAACGCCACCGTGTGCATTTTCTTTCTTTTTTTTTTTTTTTAAGATTTTATTTATTTATTTAACAGAGATCACAAGTAGGCAGAGAGGCAGGCAGAGAGAGAGAGAGAGGAGGAAGCAGGCTCCCTGCTGAGCAGAGAGCCTGATGTGGGGCTCAATTCCAGGACCCTGGGATCATGACCTGAGCCGAAGGCAGAGGCTTAACCCACTGAGCCGCCCAGGTGCCCCACCGCGTGCATTTTCATTTCTCTGTCATCTTCTAGATGTTCTCGATGAAGTCTCACCAGTTTCGTAATTCCAAACTTATCTTCTACATGTTCTTATTTGCCCACTTCCCCCGACTGTCAGTTATTCCGTGTCATTGAGGTCTGATGTATTTCGAGCACAAACTGCCATTTGCTGCAAGGGTTGGAACATTGCGCGTTAAATCTTCTCAAACCCAAAAATAAAGCAACCCAGATTCTGTTTTTCCTCTAAGCCAAGGGTCCAGCGCTTTGGAAGGCCGACGCTATCACCTCTCACTATAGCAACAGGGAGACCCTGGTGACCCCGAGCTTACGGTTATTAAGAGTAAAAATAGGAAGCCTGTAGATAGGCTTCAGTAAGAAGCCGCACTGGACAAGCCGGGCTTGGAGTCCTCTCTGCCTCTCTTGCGAGGAAGAGAAAGCAAAAATCAGACTCTAGCAGCTGATTCCTGCAAGATGACAAGGTGCGTTTGGCATTTTCTTCTGTGTTTCTCAGGTTGGGGTGATAAGCTGCCTTTCAAACCAATCCCTAACGCACCTGGAGGTAGGCTGTTCTAGAATAGGAGGCAAACGTTCCAGCCAGGGGGTGCTTGTGGCTCACTGATGGACTGGGCATGCTCGCACCACTCCTAGCTCCCTGCCCCCAGACTGCCCTGTGCACTCCTGGCGACACCAGCTTTCCATCCACTCGGAACCCCATGCCATTCCGTGCAGGGTCTCTCCGGCCAGTCCTCGGGCAGATGCTTTGGGACCCCCCAGTCTCCCATCAAGACCTTGGCTCTTACCTTTGGGAGCTGGGAGGAGGTCCTGGCCCTGGTCTGGCCTCTCCTGTCGGAGATACAGTATCTGCACTCAGGCCTGCTCCCCAGCTCCTGAATCGACTTTGCTCTCTAGTGATTCAAGGTCAAGGCCCACACCCAACAGCAACAGGTTGTAGAAATTTGGGCAAACCGCTTCATATCTCTGAGCCTCAGTTATATCAGCCATACCCATTTTCAAATGGATTTATGGAATCTCATGGTCTTTTTGGTCCTAATGCTCCAAGAGGCCAACAGATACCACCATTTATCTGGCAATACAGAGGAGGTATTTCACAGGCAAAGATTTTTCTAGATAACTGAAACAATTGCCCCTTCAAACAACAAAATGTGTTTTCTTTTAACCCTACCCTGCACAAATTATTTTTCTGAATGTGTACGTGTTTCTCTTCCTTTTTGTGGCAAAGGATATAAAACCTAAACTTGCTGTGGACATCTGTCCCCGGCTTTGCTCCACAAAGCCCTTGCTGTGGCTAAGGTGCTGAATGTGATGTGACCTTGTCTGGACAGCCATCCTGCCTCTCCGGGAGGCTCTCTGCTGTCCTGGGGGATACTGTCCCCAATGCGGGGGTGGGGAGTCTTCTCTTTTCTTCTCTCTGCTCCTTCCCACTGGAAGGCTCCCGGGCCTCATGCTGTCTGGGTATGCCTGCCTAAAGAAGCTTCTTGGCTTCTAATGTGCAACTTAGAATCCTCCTGGGCTGGGCAACCGTGGGGCTCTGAGCCACTTTAAGATCTCTGTTCTGGGTAGGAGTGATGGCAGGCTGATCTTTGGGTAAGTGAGGTGACGGTCTCTTGACCCTGCACCTGAACTAACACTTATTTCTGCTTCACTGGGTGCTCTTTCTGGATGCGGGTTGAGAGACCGTCGGAGTTGCTGACATTACTACACAGGCCGGATGAGAAGGCAAGCTCAGATTTAGAATTTAACCCCAATTCTGTCTATTCCTAGTGTCTCCCCCTCCAAACCGACCCTCAAGTTTCAGTGGGCCTTTGCCTTGTGTCCTCTCTAAGAGATGCTACAAGTCCCCAAATTAGGCTTTCCTTTCTTGGCTTCCCCGAGAAACCCGGTTGGAGGCATTAGCCCAGATGCAGGCTCATCCCTGGGTCAGAAACTTCTGGGGGAGCTATCCACGTGCCTCCTCAGTCCTCTCCCAGGTAAGGTAGTGGGAAGCCTTGATGCCCTCTGTCCTTGCCCCTCCATGGCAGATGGGAGCCAGCTAACCCCAACAGGCTCTTATGGTCTCCTCTGCACACCAGGCTTCCAGCAGCCTCTTTGCCCACCTGAGAAGTCAACTCCCACCAGTCAACTCTATTTCATCACCAACCCTACACATGTCCCCAGAACATATGAACTTCCTGTTCCATGCACAGCGGAGCCCACCACAGCACGAATCTTCTGGGAGACCCCAGCAGAGAACCTGGAGGAGGTGGTCAGGAAAGAGAATTCCCGAGTTTTCAAGCCTGGAGGTGGATAGTTCAGAAAGATGGCCTTGATGGGAAGGCCAGGCTGCCCACGACAGGAGGGGGGGTGCTGCTGGGGATGAAACATCAAAGCCACTTTGAGACCAAGGCGGGAGATGGCTTGCAAAATGCTAAGGTCATCAAGAACAAGGGCAGGGAATGGGGGCAGAGGTGGCCTGGGAGATGGGCATGGGAGGTGACAGAGGGAAGAAGGTGGGGTGACCAGTAGCCCTGGCATTGGTATGAGGACAGAGCTATCAGTCCTGCCTCACAAACAGACCTGACCCATGCCGTCACCATGAGGCCTATTAGAAAGGGACCTCTGCAAACCCACATCTCTGCTTGGGTCCAGGCTAGGGAGCAGCATGACAACGAAAAATAATGCACCAAGACAGTAAAATAGCAGAAGCCTTACAAAATAATAACCAGTGCCCGGACCCAGGCATTTCCCAAGGATAGGTCAAGGCGATCATCACGGCTACCCCAGCCCAGAACTGGCACCCTACTTCTGCTTTGCCAGGCCGTCTACCCAGAGGGAGTTTATACACGGTTGGAGCTGGTGTGAGCACGGGCCAGAGCAAAAGACAAGCTCAGGTTTAGAATTCAATTCCAACGCTGTACCTCCCAGTATCATCCCAGGTCTGCGACCAACCCCCACTTTTACCGATGAGCAAACTGAGGTTTAGAAAGGGTTAAGCAGTCAAGATCACAGAGCTCATAAATGGGGGGTCTGCTTTTGCACCCTCAGCTCTGGGCCCCCTTGGCTGCCACACATCCCCAGACCTCTGATTCCTGATTCCTCGCTGGAGGCAAGGATAATGGCTCCGGGCTGCTTTGCTCTGGGAGACCCTCCTATGTCCCTGCATGAAAACGTTGCTCCCGGTCTCCGGCGGAGGCCAAGATGGGGCGGCAGGATCACTCCCTCAGGTAGGGCTGGTTTCCAAGAGGTACAGCGTGCACACGTGTCACCTGACTGTGCACTCTGCGCCCGCCCACGCGGAGCACTGTCCAGGAGAGGATGGCAGAGACGGAGCCGGAACAGAGCACACTGGAAGCTGGAGGTGGGGAGGAGAGGGGAGCAGCAGGGGGAGGGCAGCTAGGGCTGCATCCCTGGGTGTGGCACTGGCAGGACTTGAGAAGTACCTTCGAGCAGCTGGGTGGCCCCTTCAAGTCAAGACAGCGGCATCCATGACAGGGAAGGAGGGCAGAGGGAGGAAGTCATTTTACCTTCACGTCCAGTATAAATGGCTACAGACAAAGGAAATGGCTGAGAACGAGGACAGGTTTCCTGGTTACAGACTAGGCTCCAAGATCAAGTTTCCATTTGTTTGTTTTTTTCTTGCATCCTTTCTCACGCACACCTGGCACTGCCCGGGGCAAGCTATGGAGCCTGCACAGATACTCCCATTCAACAGGTTTTTATCGAGTCCCTGTTATATGTCTGGCCCTCCTGGGACTATGAGTGGACAACAGACCCCTACCTGAGGGAACATAAGGTCTCATGAGAGCAGCCAGGATGGCACCTCCCAAAGCAGAGGGCCCAGAGTCACCCAACCCCTGAGTGATGCTCGAATTCGTGGTGCCCACACTAAGTGCTTTAAGAGGAACGTTCAGGGTAGAACCAAAATTCTCAAGAGGCAGTGGGTCCTCCAGCCCTAGAGGTATTCAAGGCAGGCTGGCCACAGGCAGGGACAGGAAGGCGAGTCTGGTCCACTGAGACCCAAGAAGGTTCTAGAAATGCGATGCCCAACAGGCCAATGTTGTGGGGGGCGATGGTGCAGGGACGCAGGGCACACATCCCTGGAAGCTGGTTTTAAAGGGAGGGGGAGGTGCTGCAAAACCTGCCAGGAAGACTCTGGGGCAGAGACCATTTCCTTTTCATTTTGAGGCCCCTGTTAATACGTCCTTGCGTTTCTATCCCCTGAGACTTTATGCCTATGTAAATAAATAGTAATATGTATTATTTTTACCCTTTTTTTACACACGTGGCACTGTACTATTCTGCATTGTGTTCTTACCATAATACCAGTGAAATCACCCCAGACCAGTATACTAAAGCGCCCTGGTTCTTTTCACGACCGCCCGCTATGCCGCCGCCAACGGCCGTTTATGTCGCGTTCGATCTCCCGCTCTTACAAACAGCCCTGCAGTGAACAGGCTTGCAAATATGCCCTTTCCTGCACGTGCCTGGATCTGCAGGAAAGAAGTGGCACTCCTGGGCCAAAGATGCGTAACTGAAATTTCATAGCTACTGTCGAATTGCCCTCCGGAGAGTTGAACCCCCTCCTCCAGCCCTGTAGAGGAGTGAGCTCGCTGTGGCAGGGACGCCAAGGCTTACATTTCCTCTGTATTCCCACAGTGCTCTTTCCAGGGATAGACTCGGGAAGACTTTGGGGGTCACCACTGCTCACAGTTACCTGGACTCTTAGTAATGGGGGCTGGGCCAGAGAGGAGGATGAAGCCAGCAGGCAGCAAAGGGAGGGCCCAGGTTTGGAGGATTTGAAAGAGCAGTGGCTTTGTGCACGTCAAACAGCCAAACTGCCCCTCCTGGGCGGAGATCCCTCTGGGCAGACAGACAACAGGTTGTCCCAGTGCAGAAAGCATACAAGCACCGTCTCAAGGAGGGCCTCTCAACATATGCTCCAAGAGGCGATTTACAAGTGTATGTGGGTTTCCGAAGTCCCAGCTGCACCCGTGTTAAGAAAGAACCGTTTTCTTGCTGTTAATCCATTCCTGGTGGAGATGTTCCTTCGAATTGAATGAGCCTTTTATGTGCTGAAGTCAAATGCGATCTCAAAGATAAGTTAAATCACTTATTCCGGAGAACATGAAAACTTCGATCGGAATGATTAAGACTTCACGGCAGCAGTTGCTGGACCAGGACAGCCCCAAAAGGACCCACTGCCCCCACCAGCCTGGCTTTGGCCCCACCAGCAGGGCAAGCTCAGGCTCTGGCACAGGACCCAGAATCCCACCCACTGGGAGATTTCTCTCTGGCAGAGCACAGAGAAGGCCTGAGGGGCCCTGCTGTATCCCCTGCCCAGCTCCCTTCCTCACCCTTCTCCAACGTCTACCAGGCATTCTAGCATCAACTCTTCCCGGATTCAGCGGGCACCCCAAACCATGTTCCTAGAGCACTTCTGACCGGAGTCCGTCTACCCGTCCGTCTACCTGGCTTGGCATCCACAGACTGGGAGCGCTCTGACACAGAATCCAGCACCAAGTTCGAGCCCCACTCAAGTACGCGACACGTGCTTGATGAGGGAATGAAACAGAGCCCCAGGAGCAGTCAGAATAGCTCCCTGCCCTAATGATGTCACCCACCAACGATCCCAGTCCTAGTGGGTGCCAGCCACTGTAGTAGGCCCTGGGGCGTCCGATCCCTGGATTAGGCGACAGGGTTCCAACTGGGCTTCCTGAACTTAAAGGCCACAGTGGCCCCAAAGGCCCACTGTTTGAGGTACTTTTTCATGGAAGTATCACCTTGAGGAACTCCCCCCCCACCCGAGGAGTCACCCCGACACTCAGTGGTGCTCTTTACCTCCCCTGCCAGGTAGCGGGGTGGGGGGATGTGGGCACACGGACAGAAAGGCTCTATCTAGGGCCCTGCTGTCCATGGAGGAGAGACAAGTCTCCGAAATCCTAAAAGTAGTGTGGAAATAGAAACTGCTACCATGATAACCCTTTCCTTGCCCCGCATCTTGCAGTCTGCATAGAGCTTCCTGTCTAGTACCTTCTGATCCTCAACGCCGAGGAAATTGGGGACAGTCATACCCAATTCATAAATACGAAACGGAGATGAGGATAGCTCAAGCCCCCAGTCACCCCGATAACACGGGGCTGAGCTGACAGCTGTGTCCGGGTCTTCCACCTCCAAAGCGAGCGTTCTGTTGACCACAGCAAGAGGCACCAACCTTGCCTAAAGCCACAGCTTCCAGCTGTGCAGAAAACCCTCTTCCTTCTTCAACCCTTCCCCTTCCCCAAACTCGATGATTGAATGAGCTTCCCAGGGCTCTTTATAACCAACAGTGTTGGGGGCCAGGTGGGGCAACCTCCCCAGGCTGACCCACTCTGGGGCTTCAGGAGAGGCCCTGTCCCCCAACTTCCTCCAATTCTTCATATCTTTGATACTAAAACCATGCAGTGACCGTAATCTGGGCATTTCCAGGAAAACACACTTGGGATTTTCCTGAAGGGTGGCAGTCCTTTGTGACAAAATGGATAGCTGGGCAGGGCTGGCGTCTCGGTACAGGGCTACCTACTCCTCTCCTGGCTCCAAGCATGTCTTCTTAGTGACCCCTGATAACTGCAGGTCAGGGTTAGCCTAGGGGAGGAGGAGAACAGTTGCATGCCCTGCCCACAGCCATCACACAGCCCAGAAGGGGCCAGGCCCAAGGGCCATCCTTGCATTTCCCATCACAGCATGGGTGGGAGCAGTGGAGACAGAACCACCATGCTGGGCCTCTTAGTCCACTCCCCAGAAAAGACTTTATCCGCACTCCAAGCCACTTTGTGGGCCCCCCAATTTTTCCTTCACCCAGTGAATTATGTGGAACAAAACACAATCAACTGGTAGCAGAAATCAGACCCCCGTGTCTCAGAAACCTTCATTCTACAAAAGCATTGTCCAAGGGGGGACTGCCTAGGAATATACCTGTGTGATTCACACCTGAGGGCAAAACACCGTCTCTCTACCGGGCCCATTTCAATGAGCAGGTGTCTTAGGTTGACACAACCAAACTCAACAGGAACACAATTAATGACTTGGCTCCTAACAGTTTTGTGTTGGAACTTTACGTGCAGTATAGACACTGCTCTCCCTTACGGAGACCATCTGATCTGGGAAAGCGACTTCGAAATGAAAAAATAAGGTAATTAATCACCTGGCAGAAGGACTCACCAGAGATTTCCTTGTCAGCTCGTCATCCCCGAATACAATTACAACTGCGCTCCTCTTCCCACACGGTTGGAGGAGCATTCGTAACTAAGGGACTTGGGATCACGGCCTGAGAGGTACAGCTATTTCCTGCTTCCTGGCTGCAAATCTAGCCACGATTTCAACCTGTTAGCCAGTTAAGCGGGAGAGGAGAAGGCTGGTGTGTCAGGGTTGGTTGGAAACCCAGCAGGGCACGCCCCTCCGTGTTCTACAGAAGTGAAGGGAAATGGGGTGACCGAAGACATTGGGATGAGCTATTGTGAGCTTCCCAAGTGTACTGATGCCCTCCTGTGCCATGGGCATCCATGCCCCTCTGGCCTCACACTATCCAGAACATTCTTGCTGACCAGTCTCGAGAGGGCTTTCCCTATATCCACTGTGTCTCTTGCTTCCTCTCTGATCATCAAGCTGTGATAGGCCGCCTCTGCCACACCTAGCCTCTCCCTGCCTGCCTCCAGGTTCATCAAGGTTTACCTGTTCTATGTCTGCTGCCCACTGGTGCCTGGAGAAGAAGACTGCCATGGTAACCTCTTCTAAGGTAACCTAGCATAGCATGCCAAGGTGCATTTCTTTCCTTCTTGAGCATTTCTGGTGCATAGCATGAGCCTTTTGGAGACAGTAACATTTTTGAACAAAAGGAAATAATCTCTAATGGTGAAATTGCAAGAACTGTGGGGAAGAAACTGGGCGGAGGAAGAGAGGTGACAGCCGAGAAATCTCTGAGACGCAGCCTTGAAATGCTGCCACATGGACTGGCCACGAGCTACTACTGAAAATCTGTTTTTCAAAATGTAAAACAGTCAATTTCCAGATGTCTGCTTTGGGGAGCCAAGCTGCTTTGATTTGTTCCCAGTTCATCAAGGAATAAAGTCTGAGCTCCTCACTGAAGCAGTTCAGGCCTTCCACGGGGCCCCGCTCCTGCAACGCCTTCTCTCCTCCCTGCCCAGAGAGAAAGCCCCCCTCGGCCCCCTTGCTTCTGCACTGTGTGCTCCAGGCCTACTCTGGGCTTCCCAGTCTAGGCGCACATGCACTGCCCAGCCCCGAAGGCCTCTCTTTCACTGGAGCCACCTGCCGCACAGATCAGGGGATGCACCCCTATCCAAGGTCCTGTGTGGGCAGTGCATGCGTGGCACGGTCATCCGGGTCGCCCACCCTCACAGCCTCTCTGCTTCGGGAGGCCTTCCCCCACCACGGCGCACTCCTCCTCCCCAATTTCCTCCGTGCTTCTGCCTTTGGTGGACTCTAGGACTTGGACACCCGCTGTTCTTTCGATCTGGGTGGGTGGGGGTAGGTCCCCAGGGGTAGTGACGGGGTCCAGAGTCTGTAGAAACCACCCCCCCGCCCAGCCTAAGTGGGCTGGGAATCTGGCCTTGGCTTTCCAAGTGTGGTCCTGGGACCAGCGGCAGCTCAGCACCCGGCAACCTGTTAGGAATGCAAATTCTCTGTCCACCGCTGTGCCCTCCCACCCCTCCCAGCTCTTGAATCGGACACTCTGGAGGTGGGCCCCAGCACCCTTTGCAGAAGCCAGACAAATTCTGATACACAGGAAGTGCAAGAGCCACCAAGGTACAGGGTCCTCGGCCACCCTGCTGGGTCAGCTGAATTGATTAGCACTGTTTCCCAACCAGGAGAGGAACAGGGCCCTTGGAGGGCGCCCACTTCCTTGGTCTCTGGTGGAGACCCAACTCCCCTGGTTGCTCGGAAATGTCACCGAGTGAACTCGCTCAGAAAGTCCTCCCAGCAGCCCAAGCCTGAACTCTCCCGTGCCAAGGCTGAACACAAAATGTGCCAAGCCCCCAGGCCACTCTCCTCCCAAGGACACTCCTGTCCCACAATCCTTGTCCTGCTCCTGCTCAGTGGGCGGGTCAATCAGTCAGCAAGCAGCTAGAATTTAACAGGGTCCCTGTCTCCCTGTGTCCCTACCAAGTTCTTGGCTATCTCAGAGACCCTCCTCCTGGTCCCCACACCTTTCACAGCCTGCGGGGGGCTAAGCCCCCATCATCCCACGTCCTGCAGCAGAACTGGGAGTGGGCACGGTTCCCAGCCCCAACTCCAGACTCCCAGAATCTGAAGCTCTTCCAGGAGGGTCCCCAGAATCCTGGCACTGAACAAATCTCTGTGGTAACTCTTATCATTGGCAATCTGAAAAGCAATCAGGGAGCCCACCTTCCTTATTTGTCAGTCGGGGAAACTGAGGCCCAGGGCCGTGAACTGACATTCAGTGACTATTCCTGACTACAGAGCACTCTCTCCTCTCCTTGGCCCCAATAGCACTCACAGCCCAGATCCCACCCCCAGTTCTAGCACACATTACCCTACACCACCTTTCTCAACACTGCCGGCTCAGCCCTGCCCCTCCCCCACTGGACTGCAAGGGTCTGTAGGCGGAGCCAGGCTGTAGTCACTAGCCCCTCTCCGCCACCTCTCCCCCTGCTCAAGTACTTAGTGCTCAGTGCTGGGCACATGGGAGCCTCAATAACCATCTGAGGCAGGAACACAGCCTGCACTCTTCCTTTAGCATAAGCACTGAGATTAATTGACCACATTGCCAGATTGTCACCTTGAAACACCCTGGAAGGTCTGTCCCACGGGGGTGAGACAACGTGTACATTCTGATGTGAAGTAAACAGCCACCTACAGAACAGGCGGAGAGGGGGCCAGAGCAATGGGGGACAGAGGCTGGATGGGGCCTGGGGGCCTGGGGGAGTGTCACAAGGACAAACTTTAGCTTCTTGTTCATTCCGCTCAGAGCCAACCCCTAGAGACACACAGCTGGGTAAAGGGACACAGAGCTCACACTTTCTCACCTCTGCCTCTCAGAGCCCTGATGCTGACACACAGAAAAGGTGACAATGAAACAGAGACAAGGAAGAGCCCCAAGGAGAAACAAGTCTGCCCCGTCTGTGGGGGACAGGGTACGGGGTGTCCTCACCGGGTGCCCCGGGCGGTGCGCTAAACGCGCCGGCCTTCCCCAGTGGCACAAAAGGGCACTGCCACAATGAGGAGCTTTCAGGGGCTGATATTCGAACTTCGTACCACCCAACCCTGACCAGGCCCTCCCCACCTCCCGGTATTAGTCAGGCAGGCTAGTAAACAAACAATTCCAAAATCTCAGGGGCCCAAGACAACAAAAGTGTATTTCATGTTCACAGTATATGTCCGATGATACTCCAACCTTTTCATTTTCCTATTTGCCCTAAGCCAGTGGCACGTCGTTTGCATTTTTGCAACACAGCACAGCTCCTCCAGGCAAAGAACGAATTTCTGTGCCAGCCAGGATGGGCGAGGTTCTGCCAAAGTCACCACGGCCAGCCACTGCACTGTGCTTGTGGCAGTCACTGGGGTGGGGGGGGGGTGCAGAGAGGTGGCAGTTAAGCTGTCGCACTGGTCACCATCTTGAAGGGTGTTGACTGTCCTGCCAGCTTGGGAGGGCCTCAGGCCACAATCTGGAAGTGAAACCCAGCATGGCCCTCACGACCTACTGGCTGGAACTCATCTCATGTCCCCACACCACCGTGACAAGCACAGGAAGGGCAATCCCACCAAAGGCCAGAAGACGCTGCCCCCACCAAGGCACACCCCGGCCTCCCAGCGTTGGTACGTGACATTCCTCCAGCAAAGCTTCATCCCTTTCCCTCCCCTGCGAGGGCCAAACTTCCTCCCCTTATTTGTCATTTTCACTCCAGGATAAAGGAAATCTTTCAGATCAGGGAACTATGAAGACGATCAAAACACGATTTTCAAAGAAAATGACAGGGGACATTATTACAATATAGAACGTTACAGTCTTACAATATATAACAACATTCCCATGTATAACATTACACATTTTTAGATAGACTTTTAGATAGACTTAGTTCAAAGTAAAGGCTTTAGTGGGATGGCAAAATGACGGTCACCAGATGCCCCTGTGGGAGTGAGAAGGCAGAAAGCACAAAGGGAAATTTCAAGAATGAACTTAACAACCATTGGGCCTTCCAACAGATCAAGGGTATAAAAGGAGGCCAGAGAAGGCCTGCCCTGAGAGTTTGGCCCCTTGAAAACCCTTCAAAAGCTGATGGCATCAGTGCTATGAGGATGCTTTGTGACTTCAACAAACCATCCTTTCCCTTGTGCCGAAAGAGAGCAAGGTGGGTGAGAACTGGAAAGGAAGCCATGGGTGGTGTGAAAGAGGAACAAGAAATTATATGTGCTGAGGTGGGGGGTGGGGGAGGTAGGCAGGGGCAGAGAGAAGCCAGAGACCAGGGACCACTGCCCTTCTGAGACGCTTATCAGGAGAGGGATTTACACCCAGGAAGAAGACTCCAGAAAAGCAACAGGACACAGGAGCCTCTCCCTGGCTCAGAGCTAGAGTGTTCTGGCTCCTTCTATAGGCCCAACACAGCAACCTCGGAGGTACGTGAACCTAGAATTGTCTGTGAATGGAGCCTTCACAGAGGAAGCTCTTGCCACCTATTGAAATCGGAACATGGAAGAATCTGGAAATCTCAAGACTCTAGCTAACTGTGCATTAGCTATAATAGAGCCCGAATGAGATTAACTACTTTTCCAAGCATTGGAATACAGGAACAGTAGAAGCTAAATGGACCTTTCTTTGAGTATCCAGAAGTCACCGTGGCCTGTCAAGATGCTTCAAGCCATCCTTTGCAGATCAATCAATTCAGTTCTACGCACATGTGTTGAGTACCGACTCTGCACCCAGCTCCACCCATTTGAGGGTAAGAGCTCGAATGAGACAGCACCAGCCAGGAATCCTTCCCTCGCTGAGCTGGTCCTGGGGAGGCCAGGCAAAAGCTTGGGCGCCTCACACAGCACAAGGTGAGCTCTAAAAGCAGAATGTCTGAGCCGCAGTGGCCCAGAGCAAAGCAAGGCAAGATAAACCCCGTTTAGGATTGGAGCAGAGAAATCAGGGGAGACTTCCTGAGGGATTTGACCTTGAGCTGGGATTTATTAAATGAGTCCTGCTCTGCCATGAGGTTGGGGTAATAGTAGGCAGGGAGGGCTTAGGGGGACATTATAGAATGTGAACATCATAGAGCCATGACATGCCACAACATGGGGAATGAATGCAAATGTAGAAGGAGGAGTTGGAAGAGATCAGTCTGGAGACACAGGTGGGGGTCAGGTCACATGGGGTTTTGTGTTGGACTTGACCCTGAGGAACAGAAGGAACCAGGGGATGAAGGTCAGGATTCCTTAAGAGGCTGGACCTCTAGCCCAGGTGAGAGATGAGGGGTCAAAGCAAGGTTGTAGCTGTGGGCACTAAGGGGAGGATAGAAGTTTGAGAAATAGTTCAGAAGTGGAAGCCTGAGGGCTGCGTGGTCAGCCGAAGGTCAGGGTGAGAGGGCAGGGGAAGATGAGGAGCCTGGGGAAGGAGAGAATCACGAAGTGTGTGGTCCTTAGGACACATGCAGCAGAGACATCGGGGAGACAAAGATACAGCAGCTGGTGGCCACGGGACACTGGGTGCCTCTACGGGGAGAGGACAAGGGAGTTACATGTTCTAGAAACCTGGTGGTAAGGTAGGGGTAGAAGCATGGAAGCTAGATGGGGGCCAAAGGTGTGCTTTATTTTTCCTGTAGAAGAGAGAAGTCAGTTTCTGTCCTGAGGGGAAGAAGCCAGTGGAGGGCAATGGAATTTGAAGACGGGAGCTGGGCAGGGAAGGGGACTGGCCAGGGGTGCCAGGAGCAGATGAGGTCTGGAATGCACATGGCGGGCATAAGACCAGGAATTTGGGACATCTGGTCTCCTCATGTCAGGCCAAACTCCTGAGGGATGGTGTCCAGAGAGTCACAGCTGACAGGATGCAGAGCACAACTGTTTTCATGCAATATTTTCGTGTGTTTAGAAATCCTGGTTTCTCAAAATGTTTTCATGAATGATCTTGTGTGTTCCTCACAGTGATTCTGGGAGACAGGCACTACTATCCCCACGTGACAGATGAGGAAGCTGGGTTCAGAGAGAATGGGTGGTTCCCCCCCAGACTCAGAGTGAGTAAGTGACGTGGCCAGCCTTGGCAACCAGGCTCTGATTCTGCTGTCTCCCCACTGCCCTGCAGTCAACACACTCGGATCCCAGAGGAGATGAGCGCTAATTCACACATACAGTGTTTCATTCAACATAAACATCTAATGTACTCCTTTAGTTTTCTATGACCTTGCAAAATATATCCAGTATCAGGCCTAAATCCTAGCACAGCATCTAATAAACATGTTTTTAAATATTTTTCTAGGTACATATGCTGCCCTTGTAGGTCCGACAGATCTTCTCTTTACTCAGCGTGCCCTTTGCTGCACCATGGAGAGTAGGCCTCAACCCAGGGGCACCCTGGAAGCCCTTGGGAAGCCTTTAACGTCATACCAAGTCCAGGCTGCACCCAGGACCCTGGGATCAGAACCCACAGGGTGGCTCAGTTGGTTAAGCGTCCAACTCTTGGTTTCAGCTCAAGTCCTGATTTCATGGGTCATGAGATCAAGTGTCAGGCTCCAGGCTCAGTGGGAATCTGCTTGGATGTTCTCTCCCTCTGCCCCTTCTCCAACTCGTGCTCTCTCTCACCCTCTCTCTCTCAAACAGATAAAATCTTTAAAAAAAAAAAAAAAGAAAGAAAGAAAGAAAGAAACTCTGGGGTGGGGCCTGGGCTCTGGAGGTCTCAAGGGGAGCTGCCAAGAGATGACTCAGAACCCTGATGTAGAGGCAAAGACACCCCAGGAGGACCCAAGGGACAGGGGGAAGGATGCACAGATTCAGCGAGTCTAGAGTCTAGTCAAACACACAAGCCCACCAGCCAGGATGTCAGGGGGAGAAAACCAGGGAGAAATTGGCACTCATCACCGAATTCCAGTGCTTCCGGCCACCAGGTCGTTGCCCCAATGGGCACATTCCCATCTTACCTTCCCAAAGCTCTGCCACAGGGAAAGGGAAGGCAGGTTGGATATTTCTCCCCGTTTCACAGAGGAGGTAAATGAGGCTCAAAGATGTGAGATGCCAACCCCAAGGTTGGTCATCTTCATGGAACAAAAACAGCCCGACTGGAGGACCAGAGCCCACTGCCAGATGGGAGCCCTGGGACAGAGGGCCGACGCTGGTCCCTACCTGTTGCCAAGGCCTTCCCATATAGGGGCTTCCCTCATTTTCAAAAAGGGATCCTTCCCAGTGAGCTCTCCTCCCCTTCTGATCTCAGGGTGCTTCTTGACGGCTCTCCCCCACAATCCTGCAACACACACAGGAGTCAAGCCCCCCGGGAAAGTCTTGTCACCTGTGTCACTGTGTCACCTTGCCCCTTTCCTCTAAAACAAGAACCACGGGGACATTTTGGGCAACTCCACCCACCATGCCCAAATCAGGCCTTTGGCTCTCAGGAAGGTGCGAAAGGCTGCTCCCCACCTTCAGCCCTAAACCAGCAATCCTCTCCAGCCTCTCATGGGACCAGGAGCTCCAACAATCCACAAGCTGTGAACGACAACACCCCTGTGACTCCAGGCACACCACCTACAGGTGTGCAGCGCCCCCGCCAGACAGGCCCGCTGGCAGGCTAGGGAAGCTAGGAAACGTGCACACAAAACAGGGAGATCAAGCATTAAATGGACTGAAAGTCACCTGAGGTGTGTGCCAGTTCTTGGGCAAGTTATTTAGTCTCTTTACCTTTATCTACCCATCAGGATAATGGGGACACCAACACGAACACTAATTTTCAGGGGAGTGGGAAATGGAATGAATTAATCCATGTCAAGTGCTCAGAATGTGTGTCAGAGATATCTAGGCTCGGAGATGCCATGGCTGCTGGAGCTATCGTGTTTCTGTGTGTGCTTGATGCCCAGGGGAGGGAGGGGGACCCCACGGCCAAGAGCAGGTGAGGGAGAACTTCTGTGGGAAGTTGGGATTTTAAGCATTAATACAATTGAGAAAGGAGGATACGTTCAAGAAGAAGACAGAACATGAGGATCCCCAGAGTCAGAATTTGGACATTAATTTACTGTCAAGGAGCCAAGGAGCGTGAGGCCCGCACCCCACCCTGACCCCCCCAGAATTCCTGCTGCCACTGCAGGACGGGCCGTGTTATTAAAGCAAATGCCCCACAGGAACTGAAACCAAACAACTCTAGGCAACAGGAGTTAGGGGAACCTTTGGCTCTGTCTCCAAGGCAATTGAAAAGAGCTCAAAACAGATTAAAATATGAGATGAATTTTGAAGCCCAGGAATGAAAGAAAATGAATCCTGTGACTAGGAGCCAATATGATTATTTCATTATTTGGTTAGAAAGTTAAAATGTGCAGGAAATGTCAGATGCTTTCTCAAGACGGAGGGAGGGTTGGGACGGCATGGTCATGGGGGCGCATATTCTTTTTAATATTAAAAAATAGCTTCGCCCCGACTTAGTTTTAATCAGAAAACCCTCCCTTGGTAAGGTAGCCCGCTGCCAACCTGTGTGAGGTCTCTTTAAGGCCCACATTCTACCCTTCTATTACCCACCCCCACCCTTCTCCAGCAACAGCACATCTGCCTTTTGGAAAGAACATCTCCTCCCATCAATAAAACTAAATAAATCCCATGCACTCCCAGGTAAAGGGTGCCCCCCCACCCTACCCCTTGGGGTACTGATGATGGCGCAGTCCCAAATGTAGCCTGGGGGAAACCCAGCCACCAGTAGCTTCTCCTGCAGCCTCTCCTCATCTTTCCTGCCCAGATGCATTCTTCCCCACCCTGGGCAGTTACCATTCCTTAGGTCTGTCCATGATCCATGACACCTTGCGTCCCCATGTCCCCATCTCTATGGCTATCACTTAATTGATCACTCAGTTATCTGTTGAAAGAGTCCTAGGTATCAACTGGCAAGCTGTGTGGGTGCAGGGTGCACCATGATGTGCAAGGAAGGCCAAGTCTCTCCCTGCAGGCAGCTGACAGTCTATGGAGGAAGACAGGCGTGTGGCAAGCAACACAGATGCACAGACTGGGGAGCCAAGGAGAAGGACCAATTCATCCTGGCTGCAGGCAGGAGTCAGGCAAATATCCCAAAGGAGGCAGCCCTTGGGTCTGACCTTACAGTTGGCTTTGATTATGAAGGAAAGAGTAAAGGGAATTCCAGATGGGGGCACAGAATCAAACAAAAGCCTGTGACTAGGAAGTGCAACCCAAACCCAAGGGACAGCAAAGAGACAAATTTGACTATCCTGAAGAAGCCACATCAGAGGGGAGAGAGAAAGCTCATGAGAAAGGCTGAGGTCTGATTGATGGAGGCTTCCATATTTTAATATTTTAATGTAGTAACACATTAAATGGTTTAAATTCACAAGGTACAAAAAGATATACAGTGAAAAGTCACCTTCCCGTTCCTGCTCCCAGCTATCCAACTCCCCACCTCAAAGGCAACCAATGTTAGCCATTTATGAATCCCTACAGAGATATTTTATGCACATTCATACAAATATATGCCTCTTTTACCTTCCATGCACAAGTAGTAGTATATGATATACACTTTTTACCTTTTTCTGATTAATTACAAATTTGTAAACCAGCAGTTCTCAAAATGGAGTGTGCATCAGAATTACCTGGCTAGCTTGCTAATACAGAATTGCTGGGTCCCACTCTAGAGGGTGATTCAGTAAGTCAAGGGTGAGACCTGGGAGAGTACATTTCTAACAAGTTCCTAGGTGTTGCTGCTGCAGCTGGTCTAGGAACCACACCTGGAGAACCACTGGTAAGGATCACACTACATAGGGTGCCTGGGTGGCTCAGTGGGTTAAGCCGCTGCCTTCGGCTCAGGTCATGATCTCAGGGTCCTGGGATCGAGTCCCGCATCGGGCTCTCTGCTCAGCAGGGAGCCTGCTTCCCTTCCTCTCTCTCTGCCTGCCTCTCTGCCTGCTTGTGATCTCTGTCTGTCAAATAAAATCTTTAAAAAAAAAAAAAGGATCACACTACATGAGTTTATAAAGAACGGTTTCGTTCACATTCACGGCTGTGTAGTATTCCATTGGTGGGCTGTACGGTTACATATTTATCCAGGTCTCCCACTTAGGTTGTCTCCAATATTTTGCTATTCCAAATAGTTCCATAGTGATTATAGTGGTGTATTCATTATGTTACCCATGTGGGAGTATAGTTCTGGGATAAAGCCTGGGTCAAAGGCTTTGTACTCTGGCAATTTTGACAGATAACTGCCAGACAGCTCTTGGAGGAAGTCCTGAATGCTAATATAAGAAATTCTTAATTTTAACTAATGTAGGGCTTGGAGCAGAAGACTGATGAGATCAGAGATGTGCTTTGGGAAAATTAATCTGACTGTATGGTGAAGTGTGGACTAGAGTGGAGAGAGCCTAAGGAAGGACAGCCACTGGGGCAGACAGACTCCACAGATGCCTGTGAGCCCTGCCCTCTAGAGGTCATATCTAAGAGCAAGTCTCTTCCTTCGAGTGTGGGTGGGACCTGTGACTGACTTCTAACCAGTACAATATAGCAAAGGGAATGCTGGGCTGCCATTCCTATGATCACGTTACGTTACAGAAAACTCCGTCTATCTTGCTACTAGACTGGCACCAGAGGCTCTCTTTCTCAAGCTTCCATGAACTAAATGCTGCCAATAATCACCTGAGAAGGTAAATGGATCCTTCCCCAGTTGAGTCTCCAAATGAGAACCCAACCCAATCAAGGCAAATGACACCTTGAATGCAGCCTCACTGGAGACCCTTAAGGCCAGGACCCAGCTAATCTGTGCTGGGCTTCCTAGCCTGCAGAAATAACAATTCTGTGGACTAACAGATATGTGTTGTTTTAAGTAATTAGGGTTGGGGTGATTTGTTTGGACAGTAAAAGAGAACTGAAACAAACATATAGAAGGGTGCTTAAAAAAAAAACGGCTACAACAGTGAAGGCCTAAAGTTTCGGAGGCAGAAGAGGGGAGCAGGAATGAAGTGTGGATATACGAGAGATTTCAGAAAAGAGCAGGACCTGTGAGTTCATGAGAGGAACAGACAGAGGGACCTCCTACCATCAGTGGGCAAGATGGCTGGACAACATCCCTAAAACAGACTCAGCCCATTTTCATGAGATCGAACCAAAGAGCAGTCTGAGGTGAGATGGAGCAGACGTGCTGGCTCTATATCTCTTTCTAAAAGTGTTCCTTCCCTTGCAGATGGCTCCAAGATTACCACAACACACCCTCCCCAGGCCACCAGCTGCCATCTGCAATTTGCTGACAAGGCAGATAAGCACCTACACAGAGAAGGCCCACAATAAATCACGGTGGCATTTCAACCCACTGGGATGAGATAGACTTTTCAACTAATTGTGTTAAGACAACTCAGGAATCATCTGCAAAAAAAATGGGAATCATGTGTAACAAGGATCTAAACAAGAAATTAATGAAGAAAAAACTGTGAAAAGAGCTAGAAGAAAAATGTAGGATATGTTTGTATTAATCTTGAAATAAGAAGGACTTTCCAAACATAACCCAAATCCAATACTCATATTTTTTAAAAGGCTACATCTGAGTTCAAAGATTTTCAATATCTAACAGTAGAAAATAAAATAAATTCAACAACAAATGAAAAATAAGGTGAAAAAATTGCAACATATATGGCAGACAGAGGGCTGATTTCCCTACTACATAAATAACATGCATGTACAGACATGTACAAGTCCAAAACAAAGGCCAACAACCCAACAGAGAAATGTACAATAAAGAAGAAATTAAATTGTCAGTCCACAAAGCAGGAAACAAAAATGCATTTCACACATCTGAAATGATACTCATCCTTACTCATTAATTTGCAAGAAATGCAAATTAAATCTACAAGATCCAGTTTCTCATATATCAGGTTGGCAAATTTGCTTGAAGACACACAGTGTCACTGAACCAGAGTGTGTAAAACCACTCCCATCCACAGCTGTTGGAAGGTTAAATTGGTGACAGTATCATGTAGGTGAAGAGCACACACTCGCGAGCATGCGTGCACACACACACACACACACACACACACGCAGACTCTATTGAGAAGGACTCAAGGGCACCGGTAGGAGTGGCTGTCTCTGGTACAGAGCGATGTGGCTGCCACCGGGACACAGGAGTGAAAGGAAACATTTCACTGCATCCTTTCTGTACTTTTCAAAATTTTCCCAAGTACCTGTTCTATGTTCTCAATAACTCTACAAAGTAACAAAGAAAAAGAAGTAGAGAGAACTTCCACTTCTGGAAAGATGAAATACATGTCTTTTCTCCCCACACTACCCTGTATGCACAACTGAAAATGCAGGGCATTGTACATAAAACAGACATAAGATGCATCTGAAAGGCAAAGTCAAGCAACTGGATAAGAAATTTGAGACCAGAGTGACAAGAAGATGGTGAGGTTCCTGGGTTTTCTTTTGGTCTCATATATCCCAGATTCAGAGCTGAAGAATCTGGCAACGTGCAAATATCAATGGGCACAGACAGAAACAACAACAACAACAAAAGTCTGCTCTTTCTAGCCAAAAGACTAGAAAAGGGACAGCCTAGAAAGACATTTCTAGACAGTAACTGCTCCAATCCAGCCAAACACTGCAGAAAAAATTGAGGTCCCACTCCCATCCATGCTTGCAAAGGCCAAGTGCAGAGCCTCGTTCACCCCCACCCAGCAGTAAAGAGGCACCCTTACCCATCCCTGCTGGAGAGGTGCCAGAGGAGAGCTGATGGAGACTCAGGATTTTCCCATTGCTCAGCAATGATGAGGCCCACCCTCAGTCCCCATGGTGTCAGTGGAGGTCACACGGGGAACAGTAACTAGGCATTCCAAAACCTCCCAGCCAGTATTTGTGGGGGCTGAGTGGGATACCTGGACTTCAACCTTCACAGTAATGAGGCAGTGTCCCAACCTCCAAATCTAAAATCTAAATCCAGATCTAAAATCCCAACCTAAAAAAATAAAAAATAAAAAAATCTGAAGTGGACAATTGAAGTAAGATCCAGAGGTCTCAAAAAATATTACCCTAAATGTCCACTGTTTTTTTTTTTAAGATTTTATTTATTTATTTGACAGAGAGATCACAAGCAGGCAGAGAGGCAGGCAGAGAGAGAGGAGGAAGCAGGCTCCCTGCTGAGCAGAGAGCCCGATGCGGGGCTCGATCCCAGGACCCTGAGATCATGACCTGAGCCGAAGGCAGCGGCTTAACCCACTGAGCCACCCAGGCGCCCCAAATGTCCACTGTTTTAACAAAAATCACTTATACCAAGAATCAGGAAGATCTCAAACTGAAGGAAAAATACAATCAATAGAGACCAACTCCAAGAAGACAGAGATGTTAGAATTCTCTGACAAAGATATTAAAGCAACCATCATAAAAATGCTTCAAAAAGCTACTATGGGCCACCTGGGTGACTCAGTCAGTTAAGCACCCAACTCTTGATTTTAGCCCAGTCATGATCTCAGGGTTGTGAAATCGAGCCTCACGTCGGGCTCTGTGCTCAGTGTACAGCCTGCTTAAGATTCTCTCTCTCCTTCTCCCCCAGCCCCTCCCTCACCCTCTTTTGAAAAAGAAAAAAGGCAACCAAAAATATGTTTGAAACCAATGAGAGGAAAAAAAAAACAAAATCTAGCAGAGAAATATAAGGTATGATAAAGAACCAGTGGAAATGTTAGAACTGAAAAACAACAATAACCGAAATACAAAATCTAGTGGGTTAACTCAAGGGCAAAATGGAAAGGGCAGAGGAAAGAATCAGTGAACTGGAAGATGGAACAATAAAAATTTAATAGTCAATAATTAATACTCAATAAAAATAATCAAGCAGTAAAATATAATCAAAAAAATAAATAATCAAATACTTAATAATTCATGATAAGTATGTTTTTAAAGACCCAGTCTGAAAATTAGAAAATAGACTGAAAAACAAAAAACAAACAAAGCCTCAGGGACTTGTGGTACTGTAACAAAAGGGGGACCATTCCTGTCACTGGAGTTCCAGAAGGAAAGGAGAAAGAGAGAAGCCTGACAGAGTGCTCAATAGTTGAAAACCTCCCCAATTTGGGAAAAAAAGACATAAACCTACAGATCCTAGAAGCTGAGTGAATCTCAAAGAAGTCCACATCAATACATATCACAGTCAACTTCTGGAATTAAAGACAGAGAAGAAATCTTGAAAGCAGCCAGAGAGAAACACCTACCTATAGGAGGGAAAGAACAAGAATGATATCAGATTTCTCATCAGAAACCACGGAGGCCAAAAAGAAGTAGTACATTCTATTTCAAGTGTGGACAGAACTGTCAACCCAAAATCTTAGATACATGGAAATACCCTTCTGGAATTAGGAGAAAACCAAGTCATTCCAAGATGAAAGAAAATGAAGACAACGTGTTGCTAACAAGCTTTACCCCCACCAAAAAATAAAATGGCTAACCCAAAAATAAACAATAAAAGAAGAAACCTTGGAACATCAGGAAGGGAGAAACATGCAAAGCAAAGGTATAGGTTCCTAAAATAAACTTTATATCCCTCTTGAATTTCTAAATTACATTTGACAGTTAAAGAAAAAACTCTAACACTGTTGTGGTTCTAAATGTATGCAGAGGAAATGTTTATGACAATATTATAAACAGGAGGAGATAAGAAGATTTAAAGGGAAAGAAGTTTTCTACATTTCATTGGAACTGGTAAAATGATGACACCAGTAGACAGAGATAAGCTATGAAAACATCACGTGTGATATAGAACATCCACTGAAAAAAACATACAAAAATGTAAACTGAAAAACACTATCGACCAGTGAAGGTAGGATTTTAAAACTTATTTAGCCACAGGAATGCAGAAAAAGGAAAAGAGAAAAGAGAAAAGGGGGGAAACATAAGAATGAAATCATATATATAGCTCTGACACATAGATAACTACATTAAATATAAATAATCTAAAGCCACCAATTAAAAGATCATGACTCAGCACATGCGGTCTATGAGAAATTCCCTTCAACTGTATGATATAAGCAGGTTGAAAGTTAAAGGATGAAAAAACATATATCACGTGAACATTAATCAAAAGAAAGCAGGTAGGGGCGCCTGGGTGGCTCAGTTGGTTAAGCAACAGCCTTCAGCTCAGGTCATGATCCTGGAGTCCTGGGATCAAGTCCTGCATCAGGCTCCCTGCTCAGCAGGAAGTCTGCTTTGCCCTCTGACCACCCCCCCATGCTCTCTCTCTTTCATTCTCTTTCTCTCAAATAAATAAATAAAATCTTTAAAAAAAGAAAGAAAGAAAGCAGAAGTGGTTATATCAATATGAGAGAAATTAGACTTTGTAGCAAAAATATCACCAGAGGGGGCGCCTGGGTGGCTCAGTGGGTTAAGCCGCTGCCTTCGGCTCAGGTCATGATCCCAGGTCCTGGGTTCGAGCCCCGCATCGGGCTTTCTGCTCAGCAGGGAGCCTGCTTCCTCCTCTCTCTCTGCCTGCCTCTCTGCCTACTTGTGATTTCTCTCTGTCAAATAAATAAATAAAATCTTTAAAAAAAAAAATATCACCAGAGACCAAAAGGGATATTATATGATAATAGAGGGTCAATCCACCAGGAAGACACAGCAATCCTAAATGCTCAGGAGCCAAACAACAGAAACATAAGATATGTGAAGCAAAACCTGACAGAACTGAAAAGAGAAATACAATTGACCCTTGAACTATGTAGGGGTGAGCACTGCCAACCCCCCACACAGTCAAAATCCAACTACAACTTTGGCTCCCTAAAAAGTAAACTACTAATAGCCTACTGTTGACCAGAAGCCTTACCAATAATCTCAACAGTTGATTAACATGTTTTCTGTATGCTATATGTGTCATACACTATATTCCTACAGTAAGCTGTAGAGAAGAAAATGTTAATAAGAAAATCATAAAGAAGAAAAAATCCACTTATAGTACTGTGCCTTCTTTATCAAAACAAAACAAAAACATGTAAGTGGATATACATACTTCAAATCTGTGCGGTTCAAAGGCCAACTGTTGATAAAGCTACAGTTATATTTGCAGACATCAATGCTCCCCTCTCAAAAAATTAATAAAATATCTAGACAATCACCAAGGATATAGAATAATTCAACAAACACTATCAGCCAGCAAAATCTAGTCAACATTTTAGAATACCCAACCAATAAGAGCAGTATATACATTCTTCTTAAGTACCTATAGAATATACATCAAGACAGACTATATCCTGGGCCATAAAACAAGTGAATTCAGAAAAATTTAAACCACAAGAGGGTGTGCCCCTTGATCTCCATGGAATCAAACTAGAAATCAGTAATGACAAGATAACAGGCAAACCTTTATACATTTGGAAACAAGGCAACCAACTTCTAAGTAATCCAGAGGTCAACGAGGAATCCAGATGTCCTTCAACAGGAGGCCGGTTCAACCAACTGTGGTATGCCCACACCATGAAATACTACTGAGTAATAAAAAGGGAGAACTACTGACACACGTATCGACGAATCTTCAGAGAGTTATGGTGGTTGAAAAAAATCCAACCCCAAAGGTTCCATGCATACTGCATTATTCCATTTATATAATGTTCTTGAAACGATACAATTACAGAAATGAAGAACAGGTGAGTGGTTTTCCTAAGAGAAGCGGGGAAGGAGGGCAGCGGGGTGGGGGGGAACCGCTGTGACTCTGAAAGGGGAGCAGGAGCAATCTTGTGATGATGGAAATGTTCTGCATTTGACTACATCAGTGTCTTGCGAGTTACTGTCATCAGGGAAAACTAGGTTAAGGACACAAGAAATACCTCTGTATTATTTTTTACAATTGCATAGGAATCTCCAATTATCTCAAAATAAAAAGCTTAATTTAAAAAAAGTAGAGAATCCCTCCCAGAAGATGTGTTATCAGGTAAGAGTGCTGATGCACACGCACATCTATCTCTCTCTCACACACACACACACGCGCACGCGCATACACACCCCTCACCTATCACCAGCCTTCAGCTGCTGCCATATAAATTTGCACTGATTTTTAAGTCTGATGTGATTTTCTGCCTCTCCTTGGAAAGGACTCGTGCAGTCTCTTGTGAAGTCAGAAAAAAAATAAATCTAAGGACTTCCTTTGGGCCTCCTGAGGCTCTGCCACAGCTTGGCTCAGGAGAAAGCACAGAATTTGTTAAAATCAATCAATCAATCCAGAACCCACTAGGGAAAGAAAATCCAGAAGGTGGTGTGAGGTGATCTAAGCTGTGTTTTGGGGAGCCATGAGGCCATGAAATGAAATGCAAGAGGAGATATGTATCTGGTACGTGTTGCATGTTTATCTGGAGATACGGTCTGTAGCTCTCACCCACTTTCTCAAAGGGGCCCTTTCTTAAAATGGTGAGAGAAGGAGGAGGCCCACACTTGATCCCTACAAACCCCAGTTTCTGTAGCCCCAGGTGAGCACCACTGAACCCCAGTCCACCTTCTGGAAACTGCACGTAAGCCTCCTGCTGTTCCTGGCCCTAGCTGAGAAAGCCCTGTTCTGAAAATCGCTGTACCCCTGGGATATTCAGTTTCCATCTTGTGGAGCTAGAAATGTCAGAGCCTGAAGGTCATTTAAATACCCACGCCCCACCAACAGAGGAGGACACTGAGGCCCAGGGATACACGATGACCTCCCAAGATCATCCAGACAGGAGCCAAGTTGAAGCCGGAACTTGGGGGTCCTCCTTGCTGCCTAGCCTCGGGACACCTGTGCCTGAGGTTAGCATAAGGGCCTGACATCGGGCAGGGCCAGCAGGAGGGCAGTGCCTGGGCAGGAGGACGGGAGCCACCAGCAGAAGAGGGCAGTGGGAGCACAGCCAGGCGCTGGATTAAAATGAGCACGGATATGCAGAAGTTAATGAGCAAAAGCTTCCTTGGAAAATCCCAGACAGTACCCCGCATGTGGCAGCTTTCATTGCTCCTCAGAGACACAGATAGGTGGCAATGAAGGTTAGGAACACTAGCGATTTTATTACCTCAGAAGACAGGACATTAAATGTCATTGTTTCCCAGGGATGTCCCCCGTCCTGCCCCTCTTCTACCTCCAAGCCCCTTCCCTCACACCCATGGCTCATCTACCAACTGCTCACTCGCTCTACAGATGTCAACTGAGGAATTCCGAAGGGCCAAGAACATGGAGGTCAAGAGACAGGAGCCCTGCCTTGGCAGAGTTCACCCCTGCTGAGGACCTGGGATCGAAACACCAGGAGCATCTCCTGCTCGGCTCTAGCCCCCACCGAGCCCTGCGTTCCCGCGTGGGACTGCCTGCTGTTCGGCCCACGGGCCCCTCGCTGACCTCCCTCACAGCTATGCACCCCTCTTCCTTCAGAGCCGGAAGGCTTGCCTGGCTGCACCTGTAGAGAACTGGGGAGCTGGGAGGGTCATCTCGCTGGATAATCGGAAGAGCCTCCCTATCTCCATGTGTGAAGCCCTTTCGCTCATTCTGCTCTCGGAGTGAACATCCCAAACCACACATCAGTCCACATTGTCTTCCTAACATCTGCTGCAGCGGCCCTGAGTGCTCTTGAGTATGTGTGTGCCCCCCGAAGTCCCCCAGCCTCCCTTGCAACTAGGCCGGGGCCACAGGCCTGGTTCCCACCAAAGGGCCTCGAGTGGGACTTCAGGTGTCACCTCTAGGCTGAGGGCATGGAGCGCTGTCTGCTTTCTCAGCTTCTCTCCCTCCTACAGGTATAGAATTAAACCTTTATGGGAGCTAAGCCATTAGGATGTGAGGGGTTGCTTTTTGGACAGTTAGCAGTGATCGGCTAATAAAAACTTTCAGTGACTCCTCTGAGGATATAAAGGGGAAACCTTGTAGGCAGCCATATTCAATGCCTTTTATGGCCCAGCCCAGCCCCCCCGCTCTGGCCTGTCCCTTGGCCCTCTCCTAAACACACTCTGCCAGGAACTCTGATTGAGCCATATTTGCAGGTTCTGGAAGGGCTGTGTCCCCTCCCACCTGAGATGTCCCCTTTACCTGAAATGCCCTTATGTTTCCTCACTCCCAACTCTCCTGCCTGCATAGCTAACTCCCACTTGGTCTTCAATTCCCAGCTCAAGCATCCCCAGCTCCGACTCTCCCAAAATGAACTGGGGGCAACTTCGTCTTGACCACAGGCACCCTACCTACAGATCCCAGGGAGCCCTTGCGTGCAGCTGTATCTTAGCTTTTTTGTTTGACTTTCTGTGTTGCCCACTGAACTATGAACTCCACAGAAGCAAGGAAAGGCTTTTGCTCACCCTTCTCTTCCCTAGAGCCTACCTCAGCAACCAGGAGACCTTCAGAAGATATTTAATGACGCCTCAAATGAAGCCCACATTAAACTCTTTCTGGAGAAGGCCACCTCTTCCTTGAGGAGAAATTCAGACAAATTGCAGGAACTTTCATAAAAAGAGGAGGCTTGAGGTAAGGAACAAAATGACCCATAAACTGGGCTCTAGAAAGAGCTCTCTTCTGGAAGCCCATAGGCCAGGTCTGGCTGCCTCTGTCCCCCACTGACCCAGTGCCTCCGAGCAAGGTAATTGCCCCTCTGTCATCCAAGGTACATGGTCCTTGAGCCTGGTGAGGCTGTCGCTGCCACCCCACCTGCTCCTCTCGTCGTCCCTCTCTTCCCCCAAAAGCCTCCTCTCCGAGTTCCTGGCCCATTTCCACTGAACGCCCTAGCTGGGGGTTTAACTAAAATCTGAGAAGGCATCCACCAGCAAGGGATTACCCTTCCTCGGGCACCCGTCTTTAATATGAGACAACGGAGGAACCGATGGAACAGTGCTCCTGGGGGGATTTCAGGCCCAAGACAGCAGTGGGATAGACATCTGGCCGGTGGTGAGGGCTGCTTTGGAGGCATGCCTTCTCCGCAACCCCCCGCCCAACCCACATGTCCCGCTCCAGAGGCAAGAGTTCTTAGAGCAGCTGGACCCTGGCAGATATCAGGGAGAATGTTGCCCTGAAAGAGAGTTAATGTTGGTGGAATATCCTGAGGGTGGGACCCAGGCTCCTCACTCCTCATTCCATGGTTTCTTTTATCTGGTATTTCTGGGCAAGACAATGAGCAGACAGACTGGAAAGTTACAGGCCAGCTTTGCCGAGCCCTGCCAAAAATGCAGCAAAGGAAGCTGGAGGGAGACTCAGGCCTCTCTTTAATTTCCTCTTCTGTTTGGCTCCGCATGTGCTCCCCCACCCACCCCACTTGGACTCTTTTCTGCCCTTGGGCTCTAACTCCAAAGGAGCACTGCTTCCCATCCCAGATGTGTGGGAAAGCCCTCACCCACCCGAGCCTCTCCTGACTGATGTGCCGGCCCCATTTAGCGTGACTCCGGCCCTTCCTTGAGCAGCAAGGACAACGAGAAACATGAGACCAACCAGGAAATCCCATTTCCAGGCCAAGCTAGAAATACAGTGGGAAGAAGGCCTGGGTGAGTCTGTCCTGCTGTCCCTCTAGATGGGAGTCAGAACCCAACCAGAAGCAAGAGTGGAAAGGAATACCTTTCCCAGTGGAGTGAAAGGAGGCCCCCTCCCCACGCAAGAGAGATGAGTCTGGAAAGCTACTGTGACCATTTAGCACGCCCCTACCCCAAACCTGCAGGGTCTGAACATAAATCTCCAGGGTCCACGCGTGAGCACAGGCACACACACAACAAATGCAGGCAAGCGAAAGAGAAAATTCTGGACTGAAATACTATCTCTATCTGGGCACATTATTCCACTACACTAAGTCTCAACTTCCTCCTCTCCAAACGGAGCAATTTGCAGAATTGTGGTGAGGATCAAATGAGATAATGCTCCTGCTATGGGACTTGCATGAAGAAGCGCCCCCCCCCCCCCCGCCCATAAATATAAATTCCTCCCCAGATCCTGGCAACCAGCTGTCATTTGAAAATGACAGTTCTGCCATCAACTAGCATTGTGACCTCAGGCAAGTCCACTACCTTCTTGGGCGTTCTTGACGCTTCCTAATCTTGAAGATCAATGTTTCTCAAACTAGAGCGTGCACCAGAGTCACCTGGAAGGCTTGTGAAATACAGAAGACTCCGCATGCCCCAGCGGGCAAAGTTTCCAAGTTCTGGGGTAGGCCAGGAGAATTTCCATTTCTAACACGTACCCTGGTGATGCTAATGCTGCTGGCCCTGGGGTCCTCCTGGACAAAGTACTGAAGTCAGGCAATCTAAGAACTCCTTCCAGTTCTCTGGGTTTAATGAGTATGTTAAACTAATCCACATTAAGGTGTTAGTGACTGATAGTTACTTGATATGTTCTTCCTAAGGTTGCTTGCATTTTAAGTAGAATAATGTCCTGACCCCAAAAAACTATCCACTTCTAAGTAGGCTGTCAAGAGAAACCTAGTGTCTATGATCTGGAGGATGATTTAAAGGGGAAGAGCTTCCCAGGCCTCTCCAGACACACTATGTAGGTGTGACCTACCTAAAAGGAAGACTGCTCGCAAAACTCTAGTATCCCAGGTGACTCAGCTGCACTTGGCTAATTACCATCTGGGGGCATGCAGTCTGAGGCTGAGGAAAGGCCCCTGGTTGCCTGAAATCAGCCCAAGGCCAGGCCCCATTGCTGGAAGCAGGGCTGTCAGTCAGCCTGACTTTTCTGGGTACCCCCCACCTCTGTCAGAGCCCAGGAGAAGCCTTCTGCCTGGGGAGTATGGCAGAGCCAAGGGCCTGCAGCCCCAGAGGCTGTCACTGTACATCTGTGCATCTGGGGGTAGAGTCCCTCTCAGCTTCACCCCCTGCTTTTGTGTCACTGTAAGACCCGTCCAGCCAGGTGGCTGGGCTCTGTAAGGCTGCTGTCATTCTGCTAACGCTCTGGGCCTGCCTCAGGGAAGAGAGCTGCCCTGCATGTCAATTACAGAATAATGACACCCTCCTCCACGCTCTACACCAGTCCCCCACCCAGCACCGCCCTGCGTTTGGTGCCCAGGAACATGAAGAGGGGTGAGATCATTATGCAGCAACGCCACTCAGCCATACTGTGTTCTCAATATTTCTAATCACAAACTCAGGCAGGTGGACAGTCTTCCGGGAAAAAGTCAATGCTGAGAAAAAGGGTTCCCAGGAAGAATTGAGGGGCTGAAAGCCAGGCTGACATCAAGCCCTCCAAGACTCTGGCCCAGCAGACGGGTCACAGAGGATGGGAGAAGGAGCTCGGGGTAAGCCCACCCCACCAGAGCATCGCACCCAAAAGCACCTGGTTCTGCTTTTGTTCATGCCACGATCACTTCCTAAGTCTACTGAAGCCTGAGCACTGGGTCAAGCGGTGGAGGTCTTTGATGGTAGGAGGTGGGCTCCCAGAAGCTCTTAATCTGGGAGGGCAAGATAGACCCACAAGTTACCATCAGTAAAGGCAGTGAGAGGAAGGTGTGCACAGCCTATATGAGCTTGGGAGAAGCGGTGGCCAACTGTTCTTGTGGAAGGAAGGAAGGAGGGAGAGGAGAGAAAAGATAAAGCAGCACAGAGAGGGTGACATCCGGGCAGGTCCTAAGGGGTGAATGGGAGAAAGCGTGCCTGGACAGGGAGAATATTCAAAATCTTTAACAACTGCTAGGACCCAAGCTGGGCCAAATCAGAAGATTATCTTACCTCACCAGGTAAATATGGTGAGTCAGACATGTGCATCTACTTCTGCTTCCTCCCCAAACCCTACCAGAATAACAGTTTTTACAAAAATAAGTATAAACATATAAGGGTGGGAAAAACCAAAGAACAGACCGAAGTAGCAGAATTTTGGAAGCTGGAAATCAGATGGACAAGTGGTAAATCACCCAGGAATCCACAAAAAAACTGCATTCTAAGCCAGCAGTAGGGGAAGCTGAGACCAACCTAATTCATACTGCAAAACCCTCTTCACAGCTTGGAAATTGGTCCCCATCCCTCTTGAAAGCAGGAGAAAAGAACCAAGGAAAGTTGGTTGGCAACCTGTTTAAGAAGCAGTTAGAGCCTCAGGTTCTTCCCTTGACTAGCAACAGCCCTGTCGGGCCCAGCAGAAGATGGAGGTCTGTTTTTCAAGATAAACAGAGACTTTCTGGCCTGGGAGATGCCAGACAGACTTGAGGTTGCACCTACAATGTTGAAACACAGAGGGATTAAAGAACACTGAATTCTGCTTATGGAGTCTCCACTTCCTCCTCCACTGGCCACTCAGAGCACTAATTCTCAAGATGTCAGCCTCCTGGCAAGAAACAGGATGAGCCCTCTCTGAGCGCTGCAAACTAACTTCATAGGGAAAAAAAACTCATGATTTAAGAAAGAATTCATAACATTTAATATCCAACAAGAAAAAGGCCCAGCTAGATCATTCCCCAGCAAAGGCCATGATCATTGAATCCCACCTGCACACAGATCCTTAAATATGTACAGATAAACAAAAATAACCAGACAACTGAAGAAAGCTTCAAGATTGAACAACAGACAAAATAAACAACTTGGAAGAAACAGAGACTATGCAGAAGAAAAATGTATCATTAATTTCTTAGAAAGACAGCACTGTAATCATAAAACAGGATGCTATAAAAAGGAACATTCAGAGAGGAAAAAAAAGAATTCTTGTAAATTAAAAATATAACAAATGAAATGTCAATAGAGGATTGGAAGGTAACGTTGAGAAAATCTCCCAGAAAATAAAGCAAAAGACAAAGAGACGGAAAAGAGAAGTTAAGAAAACTAAAGAATCAGTCCAGAAGGTCTACTATCCAAATGAGATTCTTAAAAAGAGGAAACAGGGCAGGTGTGGGGGTGGTGGGGTGGAGGGGGAGAAATAAAGAAGAAAAGTAAATCATCTACAAAATCAAGAAAATGTCTTGGAACTGAAGGCCCAAAGCTTACAGATTAAAAGGTCCTGCCAAGTGGGCCTTGGGTAAAAATATGAGTACAACTGATCAAAAGAGATCCACGGCAAGGCACAGAACATCATTAGAACATCTCAGAACACTGGGGTAAGAAACAAAAACAAGAACAAAACACATTCTTGGACTGGAAGACTCAATATTAAGATTTCAAGCCTTCTCAACTTTATAGATTCAATACAATCATAATCAAACCCCCAAAAGCTCTTTTGTAGATACTGACAAAGCCTATTCAGAAAAGCACAAGACCTAGAATAACCAACACAATGCAAAAGAACACAGTTGAAGGACTCACACTACTTGGTTTTCAAATCTCCTATAAGGCTATAGTAATCAAGACAGGATGATACTAGTGAAAGAATAGATATAGGTCAATATAACAGAAGAGATTGCCCAAACCTATGCCCATACAACTGTAGTCAACTAATATTTGATGAAGAGCGAATACAACTTAATTGAGAATGGACGGTCATGTTGACAAATGATGCTGCAATGTTCGGCAATAAACATATATATACATATATATATACATACGTATATATATATGTATATATATGAATTCATCTATACATAGGCTTTGTGCCTAACACAAAAAATTAAATGGATCATAAACTTAAATATATATCAAATGTAAAACTATAAAACTTCTTGATGGAACACAGTAGAAAATCTTCATGAACTTGGTTTTGCTGATGACTTTTAAAATACAACAAGTATCACAAAAACATTGAAGGCACAGATATTTGAAAGGAAAAATGGCTAAGTCAGTCTTTATTCAAATTAAAAACTTTTGATCTATAAAAGACAAGTGTCGGGGCGCCTGGGTGGCTCAGTGGGTTAAGCCACTGCTTTCGGCTCAGGTCATGATCTCAGAGTCCTGGGATCGAGCCCCGCATCAGGCTCTCTGCTCAGCAGGGAGCCTGCTTCCTCCTCTCTCTGCCTGCCTCTCTGCCTGCTTATGATCTCTCTGTCAAATAAATAAATAAAATCTTTAAAAAAAAAAAAAGACAAGTGTCAACTGGGAGTAAATATTTGCAAAACACATATTTAAGGGAGGACTTATATCCAAAATATACAAACAACTCTTAAAATACAACAATAAGAAAACAAACAAGCTTGTTAAGAAATGGGCAAAAGATCTGAACAGACACCTCACCAAGGAGGCTATATGCATGGCAAATAAGTGTATGAAAAGATGTTCGACATCATTTGTCATTAGGAAGCTGGAAATTTAAAGCAATGAAACAACACCACCCACCGATCAGAATAGCTAAAACCAAAAACTGACAATAACCTCTACAAGGATGTGGCACAACAAGATACTTGTGGTCAATGCTGGAGAACGCAGAATGGAATAGCCATTTTGGAAGACATTTTGGCAACTTGTTTACAAAACTAAACATAGTTTTACAATACAATCAAATCATGTTCCTAGGTATATACCCGACTGATCTGGAGACTTTTTCTCACATAAAAAACCACATGAATATTTATTCAGCTTCATTTACAATTGCTAAAATTTGGAAGCAACCAACGTGTCTTTCAAGAGGTAAATGGATAAACAATCTGTATCATACCCACAGAATGGGCTATTCTTCCACAACATTAAGAAAGTAGCTATCAAGCTACGGGAAGCTATGGATGAATCTTACATGCATATTGTTAAATGAAAAAAGCCAATTTGAAAAAAGCTACATACTGTATAATTCCAATTATATGCAATTCTGGAAAATGCAGAACTACAGAGACAGTAAACAGATCAGTGATTACCAGGGGTTTGAGGGAAGGAGAGGGGAACAGGTGGAGGGTATATTTAGGATGGTGAGACTATTCTGTATGATACTGTAATGCTGAATACAAGACATTAAGCATTTGTCAAAACCCATAGAACTTTACAGCACAAACAGTAAAACTTAATGTATAAAAATAATTTGTTAATCATTTAGGAGATGGATCTACCCAAGGATGGAATTCAAAATGTGACAATAGAATCTAAATGTTCATAGAATCTAAATGTTTATATATATATATATTTACATACATATATTTATGTGTATGTGTGTGTGTATACACACACACACACACACACAAGTTCACTGAAGGGGATGAGGAATAAGGTGCTAACCTTAGAGAAGTAGAGTACATAACGCTAAAGGCAAAAGGAATTGTACATAAGCACTGCACTCTAACTGATACAGCTGTTTCCCACAAGAGTATAGGTTAACAATTCTGCAATTATTACACATATGTACTATAACTGAGTATTAATAAATGGATGGCAGATGGTGGAAGCCAAGTTTCTCACTGTTGGAATGGGAAGTTACAAATAAGCAAAGGCTACAGTGATCCATGTGGTAATTGGAGGAATCAGTATGAACTCATGATTACCTTAATATAGAAATATTTACAGATATGTATATAATCTTGGGTTAGTAGACAGAACATCTATCCTTGCTCTGTCCTTTGAGAAGGCCTGCAAAAAATGACACTCCAGGGGCGCCTGGGTTGCTCAGTGGGTTAAGCCGCTGCCTTCGGCTCAGGTCATGATCTCGGAGTCCTGAGATCGAGCCCCGCATCGGGCTCTCTGCTCAGCAGGGAGCCTGCTTCCTCCTCTCTCTCTGCCTGCCTCTCTGCCTGCTTGTGATCTCTCTGTCAAATAAATAAATAAAATCTTAAAAAAAAAAAAATGACACTCCAGTAGCAATGAGCATATCCAGTGCCCAGATCTTGGTTTCTAATACTATTCTCCAGTAAAAGGAACTAGGTCTCCTTGGGAAAATGACTGGTTGAAGGAGTGGGACAGGAAATACACAAAATAAGCCTGGAGCATCTTGTAATTCCAGAGAGTAAGAAAGTGCTAAGGCATACAAATACGCACAAACAAAGCAGTACACACACACACACACACACACACACACACACACAAGCACATACACACACACAGAGTGATGGGTGTATAGTGTATATCAGAGGAATACAGGAACCAACTGAAAGAGGTCCCAATGGCAAAAACTGGAACAATTTAAGCAACAAAATAAAGCAGCACTGGATTATACCCAAGGCATAAAATGAGACCATAGCAATAAATAATTCAAACAAGTAAATAAATGGGAGAGAACAGACAAATCTACTGTCTAAAAGAATTCCAAATAATTATGTAGACACTCTGTCCTTAAGGAGGTGAACATAGTGATGTTCTTTCAAAGAGAAAATTATGGAAAGGGAGGGGAAAAAAAGTAACTTTAAAGTGGGGAAACTTGACAAACCTCAAGTCAGGTGATCAAAGTTAAAATCAACAATGACAGGTCATATTGATAGTATGTACCCTTGAAATGATGTAATGACAATGGCATTTTACCTCTGTGTTCTTCATCCCCAAACATATTACCCCAGTCTGATCATGAGATAAACATCATATATATCCCAGTTAAGGGACACTCTATAAAATACACGACGAGTGCTCCTAAAACTGTCAAGATCCGCAAAAACAAGGAAAATCTGAGAAATTGTCACAACCTGGAGGAATCTAAGGAGATATGACTACTAAGTGTAATGTGATATTCTGTACAGGATCTGGAACAGGAAGGGACATTAGGGGAAAACTAAGGAAATCTGAATAAAGAATGGAATTTAGTAAATGATAATATATCCATACTTGTTAGTTTATTGTGATAAATGTACCATACTAATATAAGATGTTCAAAATAGGAACAAACCTAGATATGGGGTATTTGGGAACTCCCTGTACCATCCTCACAATAATTCCATAAACTTAAAACTGTTCTAAAATTAAAAATTTATTTTAAAAAATTCTTACAAGCTTCCAGAAAGAAAAGAAAACCAGAACATGTAGAGGATCAAGTATTAGAATAGTTTTAGATTTCTTAATAGTGAAATCTGAAAGATGATGAGAAAATGTCTTCAAAATTCTAAAGGAAAATAATTTCTAAAGGAAAATAAATTCTATACCCAGTCAACCATCAATCAAGTATGATGGCAGAATAAATATACTTGTAGACATTCAAAGTTTCAAATAAAATATGTCCTCTGCACCTCTTATTGGGAAGCTACTGAAGGCTGTGATCCACCAATATAGGTGAAATCATTGACAGCTACTATCCTACATTAAGGAAAACCTAAATATTCTCTACTTTCTTTCAGCCAAAGCCGTATTATCCAAGCCATGAGAAACAGAAAATCCAGCACAGGAGAGGGTCCAAGGGAATCTCAAGGATAATGATAAAAGCTGACCCCAAGATGATAGCTGTGCACCAGGTTTAGAGATCAATCAGTCATTGGAGCACTTCAGAGATACAAGGAGATATTTTTGAATGAAATGAAATCTGAATGTTCTTAGAAGAGATTTAGACCATTGGCAAGAATTAGGGGGTTGGATTAGTAATAAGAACATGTAATCATCACTAATGAAAAGTAAGGCAATAATCAACACTAGGGAAAACAAAGAGTGATTCAAGAAAGGAACAGCATCATAGAGATACTAGACAGTTCCCCTGGAAAGAGCATGTATTTACTCATAACAATGTAAACCTTCAATTTTTATCTCACAAAAATTATGATATAAATATTTTGGGAGGATGAAGGAGATGATGTATCAGTCAGATTTTGCTAGGTTATAATGCAGTAACAAAAGAAACCTCAATGGCCTACAAGAACAAAAGTTCTCACTCATGTAACATTGCAGCACAGCTGTAGGTCACCTGTGGCTCTACCACACTGTTTCCTTCATTGTAGGATCTAGGCTAAAGGATCAGCCCCCTTTGGGGACATGCCCATTTGCTTGGCAGAGGGAAGAGAATAACTTACATAGACCATGCAACGGTTCCTAAAGCTTCTGATCAGAAGTGGGATAATCACTCCCACTTACATCCCATTGACCAAGCTAATCACATGGCCAAGCTCAATGTCAATTATGTTATTCCTCCCATAGGGATGCTAGTCACATGACAGTGTAAACAGGCATATTATCCATTTACGGGGAGGCAGTGATTCGATTGGGAGCAATAATACAATTGGTGGAATGCATATATATTTTACAGTACCAGGTGAAGGTTAGGTGCAGGAAAAGAGAGCTAAAGTTTCGCTCTGCATGAAAAGAAGCCAGTAGAGAAGGCCTCACGCTGAAAAATCAAGAAGTAGCCATTTGTGCACATTATTTAGAAATATGGACAGAAGTATAACAATGCAGGAGTAGGAACTGAAAACAGCTGCCTGTGGAGAGGAGGAAATGCGGATGGGGGAGCAAGGGCCTACTATTTTTTATAATAAATTTGTAAAACCGCTTGATAAAAATAACCAAAAGATGAGAAATAACAACAAGGAGGCCAAGCAGTTCTTAATCGCTAAACTTCACTGTGCCGTGATTACTTTTCACTCTGTTTTGATAGTAGGAGCATGTATAAATCTTTTTACTTTAAAACAAAGAAAGTGAAATCATTGACAGCTACTATTATATTAACACCCCTTCAAAACCCACCAGCTAATGTCATACATCCTCAGGGATGACACTCCTTCCTACATAAGGAAAATCTAAATATTCTCTACTTTCTTTCAGCCAAAGCTGTATTATCCAGGCCATAAAAGGATAATAATACAGAAACCCGTAATGGAATATAATTCAAAAGTCACACAAATGACTTGAGAATGCATCCATGTTATTACTGTGTGGGTGATTTGCCTTACTAACTATGCATAACTCCAAATGCAGAATTTAAATTTTTACCTATGCACAGATTCATTTAACAAGAACTGTACCAGGAGCTCTCAGAATAACAGAGCTTGGAAGTATAAAATTGCCTGAAATGATATAACATGAGGCTGACCAAGAGTCAATATTCCTTTTTCCCTTCTCTACTCTCAAGGTATACGCTGCATCTTGGAAAGATATAAAAATGGGAGGCAAAGTAAAAACCAATCATTGTTTCGTAGGAACTCAAATTTGGCCTCATAATTTTCTTTCCAACTTAACGAGGCTAGATGTGAACTTTCATTTATAGGCATTACATCACAACTGATTTCCATAACATAATCAAAACTGGATATAACAGTATCTTAGTCTCAAAAGACCATGAGCCAACCTCATACCAACTTCAAGCAAACCTGTCAACCCTCATACCAGGTTACTGGCTCAGGTCAGTATAGAATCTCCCTCTTTAATCACTCCTTATGCACTCCTCAAAATAAAAACTTTCAGAAAACTAATTTAATGACAATCTTTTAAAAACTAGTGTGGCTTAAGGGAAAGAGAATACATTTCACTGCATTTCTTGTGATACTTTTTGACATCTGAATTGTTTAAAATTTTTAAACTATTTTTTAAAAAAGTGTCAGAAAGGAGGGTGGAATGAGAAAGGCATAGAAGAATTTAGCATGTTTTAGGAACAGCAAACAGCAGAATATCCCCAGGGTTGTGGTGTTGGGTGAGGTTGGACGGGAGTTCCCTGAGTAGGGCTTTAAAAAGTCTCGTGCTATGATGTGGGGGGTGGCCTTTAAATTTAGGTCTTAGATAATCCTGGGGACTGAATAATCCTAGGTGTCAGAAGTAGTGGATAGGAGGAATCTGTTTGCGTCCTCAGTCCTTCTTGCGTGATCTTGTGATTGAAACATGAGCAGTAACAATGGATGTGGAGCCAATGGGATGAAGTCAAAGAGACTTAGACAGTTGAATCAAGATTTGGGAACTGCTACAAAGACAAAGGTAAAGGGAAGAAGGATAGAAATAGGAAACAAGGCTTAGTAAGGATTAGCTTGGGCTAACCCCTGCCCCTGGATGAGCCCATCGACAGCCCCTGATACGGTAGAACACATCTCCTCCATTGTCTCAGTCTGAAGAAGGAAGCGTGCTTGGCCAGCTCAGCCTGCCCTGGCACCAGCCAGACCATCCCCTGAGCTCCCCCCATGCCAGGAACTGGGGGACTGAACACATTATGGGGGAGGCTTTACTGGGCGGGAATAAGACCACTGTCCCTGCTCCTTTTTGCCACACCCCCAAGAGAGACACGGATGGAAACTGGAGGGTGCGGTCAGGAAGCTGGGAAAGGGATTAAGAAAGATGTGGCAGAAGACTCAGTTGGATGGTAAGTCATGGTGCTGGATATAACCCCACTGCCAGCTGCCATATCAAATGTACCCACATCCTTCAATGAGTAGGGGTGCTTCATGATCCAGGATCCAAGGCAGGTTGCTACAGATGTCGTATTATATTTTGTAAGCATCTTACTCCATTCTACCACCTTCTGGTTTGCTGATCTCTTTGCAATTTGGAGTTCATATTCTTCTCTTCGGGTATCACGTATTTTTGTAGGCCTTTGAGACATTCCTACGCCCAGCAGCACCCCTATTGCTCTGCACTGTGTGTGGCCACAGGAAGCCCCCAGCAATGTCTGCAGAGCCTGATGGGGGTCGTGGATTAGAACGCCAACAGGAGGAGCTATGGTCAGGGTCTCAGGGCCTGTCCTGGCCGCCTGGTTTTGCATAGCCCAGCAACGACGGGTCCCGTCCTTGGGCACAGCCAGAGAGGATGGATGACCCCATCACCCCCATCACAATTCCAAATGCACGCGCTTTTGTCAAGGGGGTAAAATACGCCCTGCACAGTGACTGGCCCAGAAAACACTTACTCTTTGGAGTGGGAGGCAGAAGGGCAGAGACAGACGTACATAGAGAAGCAACTGAAGCATACAAAAAGTCCCTTTAACCTCTTCCAGCTAGCAGTTCAGAAACACACATGAAACCCTGGATATTTGCAGAGTCGTGATTTGTGGTTTCCAACATGCACGGTGCTGCTCGCTCCCCGCTCCTCGCCAGCCCACACGGCTGTGCTGCAGGCAGCCCGTGGGGTAGACACCACAGCCCATGTGTCTCTACAGAGCCCCCTCAGAGTGGCCTTTCTGCCACCCTGATTCCATGACGGGGAGACTCTCTCATCCCCACCGCCCCTGCCAATCAGCCCCCACAGATGTACTCTTTTTAACCCCTTGCAGTTGAGTCACAGATTCATGTGATGCCTGACCGGGGAGGCAGGGAGCTTAGAGACCTAGCCCCCTCTGTTTCTGAACTCCTTGCCCATTATTCCTGCCATCCCAGCCCCTGTCTGATGCAAACAGGAAGGGTGTCTCCTAAGCAGAGGCTGTTCCCTCCGGTTAACATACTGTCGCTGAACTCTGATGGAGAGGGCTCCTCCGTCCACCGTGCGGACAATCAGTCCTGGCGGGCTTGATCGAGCCCTGCCCCTGCCACCACCAGCAGCAAGAATCTTCTGGGCTGGATGCTGACAGGTGGAAAGAGGAGAGGGAGGGAAGAGCAGAGGACAGATGCTGAGAGTCCACAGGGGAAGACCATGTGCCAACCTGACATCCAGGTAAACCTGGACCCCAAGCCCATCCCACCCATCCACTGGACAAGTGTTTACCCGAGCTGGCGCAGCGGAGGCATACAGAGGCACATAGACGCCTGCCACGGAGGGAATGCACTCTATGCTACAGAGGCTGTGTACCCACAGTCCCCATATTTTCCAAACCACAAATCAGAGCTGTTCTGGAAAACCCAGATCATAGAAGAGCAGGAAATAGACAAAAGAACCTTAGGTGGAAGATGATGAAATAAGGCCTGGGTGTCGATGCACTGGGCTGCTGCAGTCGGTAACCAACCGCATAATAAATCCAGGGCCCCCCATCACCCAGTCTTGGGGAGGACTCTAGTCAAACATGCAGAGCCCAGCAACCCACAATAGCGGAAAGGAGATTCTAGTCTTGTCTTGCTTCGAATGTCACCAGACACCACAAAATAACACACAGAAACATCCCCCCCAACACACACACACACACACACACACACACACACACACACACACACACACACACACACACATGTCTCCTACGTCTCTCTGGAGCCTCTCTTTGCCAAACCTTCTAAACCCTCCCAGATGCCCAGCATGTACCTTCTCCAGCCTCTCTCTCCTTTCTCAGCCCACAGGGCTGCGGGAGCAGTTAGTTCTGTGGGGTTGATCCAGGAAGACTTCTTGGAGTAGGAGGCATGTATGGTGAACTTTAAGAGGTAAGCCGGGTTTTGTTAGAGGAGGAGTAAGTAAAGAAGAGTCCAGGTTGAGAGGCTATAATGAAACGCCCTGTCACGTGCAGGGATGGTGAAGTAACTGGGGCCAAGTATGCAAGATGCGGAGAAGATGAGACTCAGGAGCTTGGTCAAGAGTGAACTGGGAGGACAGATATCTGTACCCATTGCAGGTCTTCTGGTAGAAAGGTGAGGTAAATAGCATTCCAGGAAGACTCACTGGTTAGGATAGAGAGGAGGGGCCAGTATGATATGTATTGCAACAAGCCACCAGGCCTGCTTCCCTTTCCATAGATGCTCAAAACCAATGGACTTTCCTCCTAAGAGGCAGCTGTAATGGAGACAGCTGCAAAACCTGGTCCACTGAAATCCACAGCTGGCTCTCAGCATCGCTATATGGCCAGCTGCCTCCTCCACTCAATCTCTTGCCTGAACCTTGGGTCTGACCCTCTTGTCTCGGTGGGACAAGCAGGGAGACAGGCCAGGGAGGTAAGGGCAGCAGGCAGAGGCTACAGGCCTGGGTCCCCGGGTCTGAGATGCCAGCAAGTGGGGTGACCTGGTCAGAAGGGGCACGGCAGCCCATAGCGTGCTGTTATAAATGGCACCATTTGACAAAGGGAGAAAGCAAGCACGCTTGCACTCTGTACGCTGGTCCCCTCAGCTGTGCAGCCTTGTTCCATAAGACTGTTTCCTCCTTCCAATCAAAATCCCAACCATGCTTCAAAACCCACCCCAGCCCCGGAACTACCCTCATCATCCTACCCTCCCAGCTGTCCCCGTTCTGAACACCGACTGTACCTGTTGGCACACACAATCAGATGTACCAATTGTACACCTGACTTTGATGCTGTGTTGTACTTTTTTCATCTTGTTTCAATGGACATTCACATCTTCCCCCTAACGAGGGATTATATTTCTCAAGGTCAGGTATCCTGTCTTGTCCCAGACTTCCCCACGGCACCTAGGAATACGTTGGGCACATAGAAAGAACAGAATAAACCAATGCTGATATTTTTTTAAAGGTTTATAAAATAGGGCAGTGTCTGTATTGCTTTCTTTTCTGTACTGGAAAATTCATGAGAGAAGCTCGCTTTTGCAAACTGATTTGAAAATATCTTAGGTAGATTGACACATACTGATACCACAGAAGCGGTGGCTGGAGGAAAGGAACGTTTGGGCAACTTATTCCATTACTCATGGAAGTACTTGGTATGTCTGATCTAGAACAGGCAGAGATAAAGGATTGCTTGGAGGTGCCAGTGGGTACTTAAAACAGTGTTCTCCCAGAGTTCAAGCCCTGCACGCTCTCTTCTTGTTTACAGGACTCATTTGGCCTCCCCCTGCCTCCAGTCTTTATTTGGACCAAGCTGTACTTCAGTCCAACCCTGTCTGAGTCATCACGCTTTCTAAATAATCACCTGGCAGGCTGAACTGATGTGCAGGCTGGAGGCCGGCAGGGGCAGGTTAACTCTGCATGCTGCAAAAGTGCATTTTGTCATGAATTCATAGAGTGATGCCCAGTGCCTTTTAACAGTTTCCCCATGGGCATGTGTGCATGCATGCACAAGCGTGTGTGTGTGTGTGTGTGTGTGTGTGTGTGTGTGTGATGGACCTAGCAGAGGACTTCACAAGTGCATGAGGGCCCGGACCACCTTGGTAGATCAGGTCGTACAAGAGCAAGGTAGGAACACTGGGACTCAGACAGATCAAAGTATGTAAACTCAAGCCCTGATTCTGGGGCTTCCTAGCTGTGTGATCCAGAGCAAGGTCCTTGACTCCTGATGCTGGATTTCCTCACATCTAAAAGGTTATTGCGAAGATTAAAATATGTGTGAGCACTTAGCCCAGTGCCTGGCTTAGGGAAAAAAATCAATAAACAGAAGTGAGGATCAAGATGCGTCTGGGTCTTCCCCGGAGTGGGAATCACAGCCTCTCCTCCTTCCAGGCCACCCTAGGTCCCAACCCTGCTGGAGAGGCCTGCTGGAGTTCAAGTGTGGTGAGCCTCTCTCCTAATGAGAATCGAAGAACTGGATCCACACAGAAAGGGAAAGAGCTCAGAGGAAAAACAAGCCACCATGCCCTTTAATGACTTTGCAGAGCCCAGTACAGGGCCTGACACACAGAAGGCCCTTGATAAAGATTTTTGGATGAATGATGAAATGAGTGAATTACCCATTTATAGAATTGCAGGTTTTTAATCTAGAGTCTCTTCTCCACATGGGGGTAGCCCCACTCTTAATGAGCTGGACTCAGAAGAGTTCCAACGGAAAAACATTTTTAGTGTATTTAAAGATCCCATAACAGACTTTACATGAAACTGTGGACTTCACAGGGAGGAACAAGGACTGGACCAGGAGCCCTTATTAAAGAGAGTCCTCTGGGTTGTCCAAAGATACTGGAACTCTTTTCTGTTTTAATTCAAATTGATAATTATTTTTTTCTTTTTTTTTAAAAAAAAGATTTTATTTATTTATTTGTTTGTTTGGCACAGAAAGAGAGAGAAAGAGCACAAGAAGGGTAAGCAGCAGAGGGAGAAGCAGGCTCCCTGCCATCAAGGAACCTGATGCAGGGCTCGATCTCAAGACCCTGGGATCGCGACCTGAGCAGAAGGCAGAAGCTTAACCAACTGAGCCGCCCAAGTGCCCCAATAATTATTTTTTCTAACTACAAAAGTAACATACACATACCAGAAAAACTGGAAAACAAAGATAGGCTAGAACAAGAAAATGTTAATCTTCATACTGTTTTAATATTCATTATTCCAGATTTTTCCTACATGTAGATCCATTTCTATCAAAATGGCATCATACCAGAAAACGGTGTCTTCTTTTGTGGAGTGATTTACCTTGACCATTTTTTTCCCCAAAGTACTACAAACTCTTCACAGAATTTTTTTTTCTTTGGTCTAGAAAAGCGCTTCATTTTTTAATTAGTCCCCCCCCCCCCGCCACACACACACTCACATGCAGAATAAAAGTAAGATACAGTCAAAATAAGGCACACAGCAATGAAGAGTATTGAATAAAATGCAAAGTAAAAACCACTCCCTACCCACACCATCCCAGGCAGGTTACCAGAGGTAACCCTTAGAGGCCGGTATTTTTATAACTGCTGGTGGTTGCTGAAAACTTGTAATCACAGCGTGTCACTCACCTGCTTAAACTCTTCCAACGGCTCCATATGCAGAATGAATTCCAAGCCCCTCCCTGCACCCAGGGCCTGCGCTTTTGGACTTCCACTCTTCTGCTGGTAGAATAAGACCTGTACTCCACCAGCTCCAAGGTCAGCTGGCCCCGGGCAGGCCGTGGCTATGCCGACCATATGCCCATCCCCAAAGGGACAACCTCTTAATCCCTCTGGAGGCCAGGGAAAGGCGAGGCACGTAAGAATGGCAAGCACTGGCCTGCCCCTTGGGCTCCTTCTCTGTCCAGAGGCCTTTGCGATGAACAAAGGAGCCTTTCTCTGGCTCTTACATGCCCCTTCATGTGGTACAGGCTAAAAAGTGTGAGGACAAATGGACAAACGGCATGAGCAAGAAAACCCCCGAGCTGGGCTGCAGCAGACCCAGGCCATTGGTCTCTCTCTGCAAATAACTCATGGTATGGAGTCAAAGCTCTGCATTTCCACGTCTTCATCTATAAATTGAAGCAAGTGGCCTGGCTCACCAAAACCCCCTCCAACACTAGCGCTCAATTCCAGAAAATTCCGTGGTCCTCTGGGGGAGAACTGCCACACAGCATCATGGCAAAACCTCGGAGTGGAGCCAGCCCCAGGAGGGAAGCTCTTTGTCCGGGCCCGCCGGGCAGAGGCTCCGAGCTGGAATGGGCCTCAGTGGCACCTCTGGCTCTCATCTATTCGCGAGAACTCTCAAAAACAGGTAATTTTCAACAACAAAAAAATGAGGCTCAAGAGTCTTAAATAACCTACTCAGCTTCCTGCTGCTGGCAAGAGGTAGAGTTAGAATCAGCTGGTCTGATTCACTGAGTGTAGTTAGTTACTTTTTGCTCTGTTTTTGAAGCACCCTAGTAAGACTTCATTCAAAACGCATGGAAATATTTTAGGCTTCACGCATTAGAATGCAAAGCGCAATAGACTCTTGAACAACGCAGTAGTTGGGGTGCCAACGCCCCAAGCAGTCAGAACCCTGCCTGTAACTTTTAATTCCCCAAAAACTTCATTGTCTACTGTGGACCGGAAGCCTTACCTATAATAAAAACAGTTAATTAACACAAATTTTTTTTATGTTATAGGTATTAAATACTGTATTTTGTAAAAATAACAATAAAGTAAGCTAGGAAAAAGTTAAGTAAATCATTTTTAAAATATCTTTACAATACTGTACTTTACTGAGAAAAATTTGGCATATAAGTAGACCTACACAGTTCAAACCTGTGCTATTCAAGGGTCAACTGTATAATATCCAATTCTTTGGGTTTTTGGTATGCAATTCAGCCACCTATCTATTCTGTAGGTTAATAAAAATTCTTTTATTAAATTGACCAGACAAGAGTTAATGAATTACCATATTCACAAAAGCAATACAGAACCAATACTCTGACTCCCATCTGTTATCGATGGGTCATAGCCTAACATAACCCTCATTGAGAACCTGGGAGCTCGTCTGAATCTTCAGGAAGGCTCATTACGCTACAGTGCGCTGGGCCCATCCCCAGAGTTTCTGGTTCAGGGTATCTCCGCGGGGTAGGGCCTGATAATTTGCATTTCTCCCAAGTTCCCAGGATTTGCTGTTGTTGCTGGTCCCAGGACCTCATTTAGAGAATCACTCCTGTCTTCCTGCTCCTCTAGTTCCTACTGGCCCAAGCATTCAGTTGTCCCAGCTGTAACTGCCACTGTTTAATTGTCGCAACTTTGCTCCTGTGTTCCCAGTAGGCCATCTACCTACTTTTCCCCCTCTGGCTCTCAGCACAAGGGAGAGCTTGGCTCTCTGCCCCATTTGTTGGCTTTCTGCTCCATACCAGCTGGCAAAGGCTGAAAGAAAAGGCCTTCTAAGTAAGCATCCCAGCAGGGAGAACTCCCTATGATGAGCTCTTGGATCAGAAGGAAGGCTGTTCCCCTTTCAAAGCATAAGATCTTCCCTTTCCACCATACACTGGGTGTCTAATAAGTACTTATATCTACATACAATTGGTTTCTTCACTAACCTTTTTTTTCCCCAAAGCGTTGAGTTCTTCAAAATGAAATGCTCTTTTTTTAATCCCAAAATATAGCTTTTTCAGAACTTTTCTCAAACATACACACACACACACACACACACACACAGCACACACACACACACACACACACACACACACACCCCAACAGAATGCAACCAGGATTTTAAATAGTGGTTTCTGCCCAGAAGTCCAAGGGTGAGCTATGGCTGTGTTTCTCTGTTTGGCCTAATTTCTTGTTTGGAGTTGTCAGGTATAATCAAAGGATTGCTGCTTTTGGAATGAAGGTCTAGGTTAGGGGGTTCTTCACTTGATCTCTACTCCTTCCAGGGAAGTTGATAAGAACTGCTTGAAAATCAGACTGGGAGAGCACGGTGTCCTTACTGAGAGTGCCTCAAAGTAGCAAAAGACAGCTGTGGGGCTGGGCTCGAGAGCTGCTACACCAGACTCCTGGGAGGAGACACATGGGCCTTTGGTGACCTCCATGCTGCCTTTCTGCCCACTTCCCCTGTCCCTGCATGAGGCCATCCTGACTGGGCAGCAGTGAGAGGGCCCTGCCACTGGCCTACAAAGGGCAGGCGGCCGAGATCTAGTCCCAGTCCTCGGCCCCAGCACTGAACAATGAGTGTCCCTGGGCCACTTGTTTGAGCTCCACGGGCAATATTTTGTTGTGTTTATAGGCAAGGGGCCTGGATGACCTCAGAAATGCTCTTCAGCACAGTCAGCTAGTGAGAACAGAAAATGGTTTTGGTCAAATGTGCTAATGGATATGCTTTTGTTGTGACAATACCTCAGTCTTTGTGAATTGTGCATGACCAGGGAGGAACTGTTGTTGTCTGAGAGCTGAAGAGCCCCACCTGTGAGGGCAGGACCCTGTGGAATGGGGGGGCCCTCCCTAGAGTCTGTCTCCCACTGGCCCATGGGCCTGCTCTGACCACCTACCTCCTGCCCACAGGGCTCCCTTCTGCACAAAATGTGGACTGAGAAAACACCTGGCAGGCTGCATGGGACAAAAAGAATCCTTTCCCATTTCTTCTCCCTCCCAAGTCTCTGCCTCAGTGCCACCCTCCCTTCCTGACATATGCATATTAATTTAATTCATATGTTATTAAAAATTAACCACTGAATTGTAAACCTAAAACAAACTGAATTCTATAGCATGGAAATCATACCTCAATAAACCAGTTAAAAATGTTCTTTAAATGTAATTTTTTAGGAGCGGCTGGGTGGCTCAATCGGTTAAGTGTCTGACCCTTGATTTTAACTCAGATCCCGATCTCAGGGTCATGAGTTCAGGCCCTGCATTGGGCTCCATGCTGAGTGTGGCGCCTACTTAAAAACAATAATAATAATAGTACTTTTTTAATGTAAGGATTTTATTTGATTCTTTTGCAATTAAGCTCTGACTCAAAACTAAAGAACCCTGGTGAGGACATCTTCGAGATGATCACATATACACAGACACATACACACAGGACTAAAGCCAATGCTCCTAAGTAAAAATCACCACAAATGGCAGAAGCAGAGAGGTAGCAAAGTGATGGTAAGCATCCCGAGGTCAGCAACTAGGGGCACTGGAGTCAACAGATGGCTGCCACTTGGGCAGCTGGAAAATGATATTCCTTTGCCTTCAGAAGTGGGGACCCTCCCCGATACCTAGAAGGGCATACGGTTCCCAATCTTCAGAGCACTCTTTGCAGCATTTACTTCCTGATGGAATACCAAATGAGCAAAGCAGACCGCACAATGAAAAGGCCACTGGAACCCCTTCCCAGCCCTGGTCCGGTCCGGGGGCCAGCAACCCCCAGGCTCACCATGTAACCATAGATTTGGACAGCATTTCCCCTGCCCCCACCACATTTGAAGACTTTTGTGGTTCTGCTCTTTAATACTCCCTATACTTAAATGGGTTGGAAGAGACTTCAAGTTGTCATCCTTTTTTTTCTCCCCCTGAACTTCAAAAAGAAAATCTCCCATCGGACCATTTTTAAAATTCAGGAGACTTATACCTGGAAGACCTTGAAAAGGTCTAAATTTCTTTTCTTCCTGCTGCTCTATTTCATTGGGTCAAATCAAGCACTGCCAATGGCAAGTTCCCCAACGATTGATTAGAGGGTGGGGTGTGGGTGGCTGGATATTCTCACAATGTTAGTTTGAAAGAGCAATTGGGATGAACTCTCCGCTCGTCAGGGAGCTCAGCTCCACCTGGGGCATGGCTGATGACTAAAGGCGGGTGGGGTGAGCGTGGGAAGCAAGGGACCCAAACCAGGAAAAGATTGGATGCAGCAGCTTCATTTATTTTGACAAATCTTTCCTTTGTAATCATCTGTAATAAGACCCCAGGACATTGTGCCAGTGTATGATATATTCTGGGAAGGTAATGAAGTCAGGAGGATAGGCAGTATAACTCAGCTCCCAGGAGTAAATCTTTGCTTAGAAGTAAAGTCAGAGGTAGGTAGAGGTCTGTGTGTGTGTGTGTGTGTGTGTGTGTGTTCACACTCACATGCGTGCGTGTGTGTAAAAATTATAGGGCTGGTACATTAGCAAGGGCAAAAATTAGCCAAGTTCTACTACGACACTGAGATTTAGAACATCAGAATACAGTGACTACATTTTTCTGGAGAGATCTTTACAGCTATTTGAAATTATGAACCCATAATATGCAAATGCACAGGGCTAAGAAATACACATTCTTGGCAGAGACCGAAGATGTTATAATGTGTGCTGTAAACGGCAAGGCGTATGTGTATAAAATCCGTGTGCACATACTAACTGGTCGATTATCCCCTCTAAAACCACACATAAATTCTCCTGACAGGAATTGGAATTTCGCACGCATCCCAAGAATGAACAGACTCTTAATGTGCTGTGTTGTGTATGGATAGAGTATAAAAAAACAATAGAATGGGTCACTAGGCTAAGAGAGCTTGCTGATGTTCAAGCGTGACCACAAAGGAACTTGGGGCTACACTTTCCTTTTGAACATGATATTATATTATTCGCAGCAGTTGGTAATATTTATTAAGTTCTGGGCTCGGTGACAGCCACTATACTGGGTGTTTACCACCTGTGATCCCATTTAAGGGGTGAAGGAGAGAGAGAGGAGAGGGGAGTAGGGGCGTATGTGTGAGTGTGTGTGTGTGTGTGTGTGTGTGTGTGCGTGTCCTATTCGAAGGCTTTACCCCTCTGTCAAAATGGATACTTTCCCAGGGAGCATAACAATTTGCAACGAGAAAATGTTAGTTTGTCCATAAGGCTGACAAGGAGGAGAACGAGGTGACCCAGGTACCCCAGTGGCCAAGCCGAGTCCTAGTACAAAGATGTGTCCTTTTGTGATGAGACCGACTCCTTCAGACCTGGAGCCAAAATTGAGGCAAGAGCCATTCCTGAGCAAAGAGCGGAAAACTAGGGAACTGCAGTCCAGATTCTGATAAGAGGTAACAAATTCCCCAAATAGAATATTGCTGAGTCAGGTCTGTGCAAATGCAGGGTCTTGAAAATTGTAAGGAAAGAAAAGAAAAGCCTTTAGTTAAACAATGGCTTTTAATGACTTCTGCAAATAGGTACCACTCAGTGAGGTGGCTCAGTCTGGTGCATCAGAATCTGTCATGAGAAATTTCTGGCAAAGCCACGAAGACAGAACATAGACTGATTTAGTTTTCTATAATGTAAGCAGAAATATTTTTGTATCAAATAATTTACTTTTACAACCTTTCTTTCCACCTCCATCCACCCCCCTCAAAAGCAGTTTAGGAAAATAGCCAGGGCTCCAGGGAGACCCTCACTGACAATGACAGATTTTGACCACCACCCCCGCCCTGCCCACCAACCTGGGCACTGTCATCTGTGCCACCCAGTTTGTGCACACAATTTCCGAATTCTTGGGAGCCCACTGAAATCCAAGTTAGGATATGATTTCCAAAATGGACACAGGTATGTCTAATATCAGAAGTTAGCCAGAAAGGCATTTCCTTCCCTTGGGGAGCTTTCTGTATTTTGCAAAGTTGAAGCAAGGAGCCTGCGATGGACATCAGTTCATCCAGTGAGCTTTGAATCTACTAATACTTCATTAAGGCACAGACTCCTAACTTTCAGAAAAATAACAGGCAGGCTTTTTTGTTGTTGTTCAAGTGGTTTGTATTTATGTGTAAATTAGTACTAGGACAGAGAAACCTTGAGATTACAAAGATAGATACAAATCCACTAGGGGAAGCTTATGCAAACTTGGGTTTTGTAATGGGGTCCTTGAATCTCTCGAGCACATCTCACAACCTAACCATGACACAGGATTCACCAGCCTGCAAACCCTTTCTTCTGTTCCTGTCCATGTATCACCCCAACAACACTTATTGTTTGGCCCACATCACACAGAGAAATAAGTATAACAAAAGAGGAATTCTCATCCTTGACCATGAACCACAAGGTCGTGAGCAAGTGGTTCTCATAGAAGTTGAGATATGGAATCATCCATCTGCGGAATTCTAAAACACGGAGAGAGGCACACCCCTGGGATTCTAGTGACCAGATATTCCTATGTGCTGGTAGTTGCATTTTTACAACAGTGATTTAGGTAGCTCCAAAAACAGTTTCCTAAAATGCCATAGGAAAGAGACATTGGTCAATGAATAAAAATCATCCCAGCTTGGTTCTAGCCTGAAATACATGTTTTTAATAGTTGGCATGATGTGGATTATTTCTTCCTAAATTCCTACTGTTTAATGCAAAAATCAGCAATATGACATTGTCTGCAACATACCAGAATTGAGAAAAACAAAAACAAAACTGAACAGAGGGGATAAACAGCTTGACAGTTAAGATTTGCTGCACTCAATTCTCCAAGTCTGACCCCCTTATCCAAATGTATTTCCTCCCACCGTCTGCATGAGCCTTCCTGCTGCGAAGCTATTTCTTCAATGAACATGACATAGGTCATGTTGGTACTACCACCATTCCTTTGCACAGGCCGTTCCTCCCTCCCTGAATAATCTCCAGGAAACTCAGTGTCCATTTAAGTGCAGTGGAAAGAATATGGGTTCTGGAATCTGAACAGATGGACAGTGACTGAGAGAGGCAACTGAAAGAAAGCAAGAACATGGTACCACAAGCTGTGGTCAGGAAACCTGGCTGCTCACACACAGCTGGGCAGCCCAGAGCCTCCTCCCTGGCACTCTGTACCCTCACCCCCAAGTCAGAGAGCCCAGTGCTCCCTCTGTGACTTCTGTGTTCCTTCGTCAAGGCTGCCCCCAGGGCTGCGTTAACTGTCCTCTTCTCCAATCAAAGTCACCCCCAAATGCACCCCCCAGTCCTGGCCCAAATGCGAAGGCCATCCTGCGTTCCCTTTCCTCTTCGCCCCATCTACCCTACCAACTGCCTGGCCCAGAGCCCAGCGCCCAGCACCTAGTGGGAACTCAGAAACACCAGCTTAATAAGTGAATGAGGACTGTATGTCATTTTCCAGAAAGTTCAATGTAAAAATTATTTATCCTACTCTTAACCCTTAAACAAGTAAGGAACTTTATTCTTTCAAGCATCTTGCAAATGATAAATCAGCAAACTTAGAATGCTATCAATTTGTCTGTAGTCAGAAAATTCAAGGATTGCTTTCTTAAAAAAAAAAAAAAAAAAGAATCATCAGGTAAAAACCAAGAGTATTAGATTAGCAAAACACTGGAAACGACCAAAATATCTATTTATATTGGGCTGGTTAACTAAGCCAAGGAATACCCACACAATGGAATCTACATAGTTGACACTGACGAGCAAAAAAGAATAAAGAAGTTCTTTATACTCAGATAGTCAGATGTCCCCCAGATTTAGTGCTGTTGGAAAATGTAAAGGAAAATATAGTGTCTACGGTATGCTTCCACTTGTGTAAAAAAATTTCAGGACTACAGACACACATGTATATGTACGTTTACACGTGTGCACATAATTTTCCTGTATATTCATACCATATCTTTATGCTGCAGAAAACAGTGACTGTGGTTGCTTCAAACTAAGGGAACCAAGAGATGAGGAGAGAGAAAGATGTGTCATTTTGAATACCCTTTTGTACCTTTTGAATGTTAAACCATGTAAGTATTGACCTATTTGAAAAAATTAAATTAAAAATTCAAAGCAAACAATGTGTGGAAAAGTAATAAAAAATCTAGTTTAGGAAAACATAAAAGAGAAATCCTCATTTAAAAAAATGGTTCGAGGCCGCCTGTTGAGTCATCTGTAAACCGTGGAGGAGACGAAATCTGGGGAGGCACCCTTGCGTGGCAGAAAGGAGACTGTGGTGGCTGCGGCCGTCTCAGCTGGCTTCCCGGGTGACTGAGAGTGCTGGGGCCTCTCTGACCCTCAGTCTCCTCCTCTTTGAATCCAAGTGTTTTGACCAACTCTTAGAGCAGGCAGGCCCTTTCCCCTTGGGGGAATAGGAGGTCCTCAGGTAGATATACTTAGTTACTTAGTGACAATCTCATTTAAAAAGAAGAGGCCATCCTTTAAAAGGAGAGAGAGAGAAAGAGAGAGAGAGAGTGTGTCCCACCTACCGCATAGGAGTCTGTGGCAGGGAGATAAAAACCTCAAATCCCTCCTCACCAGAGTGCAATAAAACCAATGCGTCTCACTTCAGGAGCTTAAAATACATTTGCAGACACACCCTTCCCTCCAAACACACCTGCTGCCTTTTTCCTCCCACTTCCCACATCCTCTCTGGACAGGCTGAGTGCCCATTTATGACAGAGCTGAAATATTTCCTTTTTTGATCTAATATTTCCTGTGGGCCCCTCCCCTCCTTTATGGCTGCCATTCACAGCCATCTGGGATGACCTAGGAACAAGAAGACGCTTCAGATCTTAAAGACAATGGAAACGTGTCGATTTTTAAAAATAATAGTTCATGCCCAGTCACCTCTATCCCCAAAACATACTTTTAGATAAAGGTGACCTAATGGTGGTGACTGGATATTGGCATTGCTAGAGAGGCTTACGTGTCTCTCTAAATTGTCCAGACAGAACCTTCTATGAGATACTTGGTAAACGTGGGGCCTGGGCATCCTCTCTGTGGTCCTCACTTTCTCTCCAAGCCCCACTGCTACCCTCTTCCAACTTAGGAAGTGGCTAAATTTGTTCTCCTTGCTTTTCCCTTAGGAATTAGAACATGAGGAGTGCCCAGATGGCTCAATGGGTTAAGCGTCTGCCTTCGGCTCAGGTCATGATCCCAGAGTCCTGGGATCGAGCCCCGCATTGGGCTCCCTGCTCAGTGGGGAAGCCTGCTTCTCCCTCTCCCGCTCCCTCTGCTTATATTCCCTTTCTTGCTGTGTCTCTAACAAATATATAAATAAATCTTTAAAAAGGGGGGGGGATTAGAACACGAGAGTCAGAATGGGTCTGAGAGGTAATGCTGGCTCATTTTGCAGGTGGGGAAACCGAGGCCCATGAAGGTGGGAAGCTTCCCTCCACACCACACATCCACGGCTGGGCCAGGACAAAAGTCAGGGCTCGCAAGCCTTTGCTTCCTCCCTAATGTACTTGCTTTTGTGCATTCCTGCCCAGAGGTCTAGCTGCCTTCCCTTCAGGGTGGATGCCCCCCACCCCGCCTCTCACCTGGTAACACCAGCCTCCCCCAGACTGGCCCTCCCGGCCCAGGAAAAGGGCTGACCCAGCTGACCCTGGGGGACAGCCAAGCACCTGAAATGTGGCACCTGCAGACATGGTGAGAGTTTGGGTATAGTGGGTTAAATTAAAGGCATTTCCTTTTTCCTTTGTACTTCTGTTTCCTTTTACTTTTTTTAAATGTGGCTACCGGGAAACTTAAAATTACATAGATGACTCGCACTGTATTTTTACCAGCCTGCACTGCCCCCGGTCATATGCTCCTACCCATTTAGCTCCCAAACTGCAGAACTGACCTGCCCCGTGTTCCATTCTCTGTGCCCTGGAAGGTCTCTGTTCTAAAGACCCAGCCACGCCCAGGAGTTAAGGGGTAAATAATGTGCCCCCACCAGGGACATCGAGGACGAGCTCTAAAACCTTGGGGTGATTTCTGCAAGTGTTTCTCCCTTTCCCTTGGTGGGGATGGAGGGAGGGATTCTGGCACCCCTCAGGTGACTCTGATTCTCCCTCCACGAGCAGTGGCTTCCCACAGCTGTCTTTCCTGTAGATTGGATTTTTTTTTTTTTGGTAAAGATTTTATTTATTCATTTGACAGACAGAGATCACAAGTAGGCAGAGCAGCAGGCAGAGAAGAGAGAGGGAAGCAGGCTCCCCGCTGAGCAGAGAGCCTGATGCAGGACTCGATCCCAGGACCCTGAGACTATAACCTGAGCCAAAGGCAGAGGCTTAACCCACTGAGCCACCCAGGTGCCCCTGTAGACTGGATTTTTATCCCCTGAAATATGGTGGTAGCTTGGTGGGGAGGAGGAGGAGGAAGAAGGCAGTCTTGGATTTGGGGCCCCCAATCCTCACTCTTCCCTCTGCTCCCTCAGGGAAGGAGAAGATTTCACAGAGCGCACGGAGACCGCGTCTTCCTTGCCTCAGTCCTTGCTAGGAGTCGTGCTGAGGGCTTTGGGTGTATCACATCCCCTCGTTTTCCCACACACCTCACGAAGTTGGTGTTCCCTGTTTTCTCGATGAGGAAACTCAAGCTCTGAGAGGCTCAGCAACATGCCCAAGGGGACCACAGGAAAGCGGCCAAGCCAGGGGATTCAGGTCTCATCAGTTCCAAAACCCATGTTCCTCACCATCACTCAACTTATTGAGGCCTCAGTTTCTTCATCTGCACCATCACTCAACTTCTTGAGGCCTCAGTTTCTTCATCTGCAGTCTGGCCACGATACTAGCCCGGAGACAGGGTGGAGCCCTGTGACCCAAGGACCCATCCTCCCCTGGAACTAGGTTCTGGGCCCATGAGGGGCCTCCAGCTCCCGCCATTCCCTGGCAGAGCTACACTCCTCATCCTGGGCTGACAAACCTACCCTTGTTCTCTCAACTCTGAGGCTCCACACAGCCCACTCTCCTGCCTGGGTGCCCTCTACATCTTGTCTCCAGGGAATTAAACCCCAGCCCCCAGCCCCTTATATTAAGATGCCATCTAAGCATCGCCTCCTCCAAAAACCCATCAAGATGAGGCAGTCAGAGAACTTCTTCTCATGTTGCCCTTTCCTGCTTCCCAGGCTGTGACTGTCTTCCTCCTCCCTTCACCCCCAGAGCCCTGCACTCCCTCCCCAGCCAAACCCACTCCCAAAAGAAGCCTTGACGTGGACAGGCCTGAGTCTCTCCTCCCATAGGAAGTATTCTGCATTTCCTTCATTCAGCAAAATATTTCCTGAGCACCCATGAGCAGCAGCCATTCTCGGAGGTCCTGGGAACATGGCGGTGATGGCTCCTGAGGGAGCAAAGGTTGTCTCCAAACAGCCCTGCCCTAAACACACAAAGCCAATGATCTGGGTTCATATTTCTCAAGATTCTCCTGCTGTTCTTATTTTGAGGTCAAGGAATGATCCGTTAATGGGCTCTGAGTTTGGTTTTTGGCAGGCATGTAATGGTCAAAGTATGATCCGTGACTTGAAGGAAGGCTCCACGTCTATTAAAATACGTTTCTAGAGACCACGATGGCCTTGGGAAATGTGACAGAATCCTCAGTAAGGAGACAGCCTGCAACACCACGAGCCAGTGGCTCTTCACATGGTGACAGAGGGAGGCCAAGAGTGCGCGACACCTTCCCAAACACACCCACCACGTGCTGGAGGAGCCCACTGCTCTCCCAACTTGAGCTGAAATCTTGAAAGCTTGCTGAAATCTTCCCGGCCGGTGGAACATAGATTTTCTTCTAAATATCAGTGATTTGCCGTGGGAATGGTTGACACTCCCAAGAGAAGAAGCCCTTATGTTTATTAAGGGATGGCACAGGTTCACAAAATTTCAGAAAACGACGTGTGGGGGTATGTGCGTGCATGCCCATGCGTGTGTGTGTGTGTGTGTGTGTGTGTGTGTGTGTGTGCATGTGCGTGTGTGTGCGTTGGTGGGAACGGAAAAAAAGACTGGAAGGAAATGCACCAACATCAGGGTGTCGTCACAGTTTGGGGGCTTAATTTTACACATTTCTCTATTTTCCAAATCTTCTATCATGACTCTCATTGCTTTTATAATCAGAAAAGCAGTAAACTGAATGCTAATAGGTTTTTAATTTCCTCAAGGATCTGTTTTTACAGGCACCATTTCAGTGGGGTTTGGAAAGCAGCAGGGTGTGAAACACAAATGAAATCCCCCATTCCTGCAGGGCTGAGTGTACCCCTTGGCCCTGAAGAGAAGCCCTCCCAGCATTCACGCTGGCAGCCAGCTGTCCACAGCTGTTCCGAAGAGGCAGCGAATGAATGGAGCTGGTGGAAAAACACAACATTCCTGACTCTCCAAGGATGGCATTATGCTTGGAGCTCTCGCTCACCAAAGAAGTAAATAAACAGAGAGAGGTGGCAGCCAAGCAAGGCCAGGAACTTCAGTCCTGGAGGTGGGTCAGCTGCCAGGGCTCCTGACTCCTAACATAGCAACAGCAAAAAAGACCCCCCCTGCCCAAGCCAACCAGCCCCGTGGAGTCGGGCTAACGCGGGCTGACCAGGGCCCTCCCCAGCTGTGCCTTGAGAATGCCATTCTCCCTTCCTGCCACCATAGAGCCTCAAGGACACATTTTCTCTCTGCCTCCAGGCCAAAGAGGTCCCAAGGGCAGGGTCCCTGGCCGGTTCGTCTCTGCAGACTGCCAGCATATTCACTGGCATACCCACTCACTGTCCATTCCCTCTGGCACTGCTCCATGCCGGGCACCGTTCTGGGGCTGAGGACATGACGGGGAACAAAACAGACAAGGTCCCTGCCCTTCTGGAGCTCACAGTCTAGTGGGAGACAAAAGTGACAAACAAGAAGAGAATCAAGATTCTATCCCAGACGGAGGTGGGCGCTGTGAAGAGTGTAACAGAGGGTGCCGTCTTGGCTGGGACCTGAACGGCAGGGGGTGGGGGCCAGCTGGGGGAAGATGGGAGGGAAGGGCATGCCAGATGAAAAGAACGGCTCAGGAGAGCAAGGTGTGTTCAAGGAACAAAGAGGTCCCAGCAGGGAGGGGAGGGAGTCTTAGAGGCAGGCAGGGACCAGACCCCGGAGGGCCCCCAGAAGGCCCAAAAAGGGCGTGGCCCATCTCCCTCACGAAGGACACTCACTCTGCACACTTTGAGAGGCTAGACTGTGCCACCGCAGCTCCCAGAGAAGGACTCCACAGCTGTCTCTGGCTTCCAGCATCTCTGGCAATGGCGAGCGGCCAATCAGCTTGGCCCCGGGGCTCTCAGAATGCCTGGGGGATTCTGTCTCTTCTCACTTACGCTGATTTCTGCTTCCTCAAGTTCCTGACACCAAGAAACACCGCCAATGGCAAGAAAGAAGCAAACCTGCCTGCTGTCCACCCACCCACGAGTGCCCCCCAGCCCTTGCTCAGCAAACATCACCCATGCCCAGGGCTGGTGCTGCGTGCTGATGAGCAACACACCAGCCCCGCCCTCAGGAGCCCCCGCACACCAGGCCCACACCAGGCTCACCAGGCACCACCCTCGGCCGGGAGCTGCCCAGCACCCACCTCTCCCCCTACGGCCTCCCGCTTGTCTTCTCTCCCTGGCAAAACCTCCCTCAAGCCCCTGGAGCGGTTCTGATGGGAGGTTTAATTCATTGCACGGGGCTAAACAGAGAGACGAGCTCAGTGCCTTGCCTACTTCCTCTACCGCCCACCCTCATTCTTCCGTCCACTGGCCCAGGGAGAAAATATGCCCAGTTGCACAGATGAGGTCGTAACCGGTGGAATGGCAGATAGTATTTCTCTGAAGACAAAAGAGGACTCAGGTGTTGGTTGAAGAGTGCAAAGGTGAGGGGGGCTATGGGGGACTGGTCCAGGGCAGGGGTGGGCAAGGCGTGGGGAAAGAGCTTCGTGTGCATGCCCCACACCTCTCCAGCCGGCACCACACAGCAACATCGCAGCTTATAGTCAGAGGGAACCACATCTGACAGGTCACTTTCAGAATCTCCGCTCATGTAAAAATGAGTTACCGTCATTCAGAACAGCCAAGTTCCCCCACTTTTGCAGATTCTTTAGTTCTGCTCTGTGAGATTTCTAGGGTAGAAATGGAGGGCCTTGCCCGAGAAAAAGTGCACATACACGGGCTCCAGGAAATCTTTCTATCTTAAAACTCCCAGAGCAGCCAAAGTTCCAAGAAGCTCCACAAGACCCCTCCACACGGGTCAGGGTTCACACCAATACCCGCCACACAGTTGGGTGGTGGTTTTCTTCCAGCGGGACACAGCCATCCTGGGGCAAAGTCACCACTGAGGATGGTTCCAGACCCTTGAGTCTCTTCTTCCCAGGAGGGGAGGAGGGGTTATAAATAGCCTGGACTCCTTCAGCCCTACACAGGCACAGATCCCACACCCCCGTCCCAGGCTCAGCCAGCTGGTCCCTCCTCCCCCAAGTTCCCACAGCCTGCTATAAGAGGGAGGAAACTGCTCACCCACTGTGGGGGTGGGGAACTAAATCCTTCAGGCCCCCATCAGAGCAAGTGGCCTCTCATGAATTCTAACTGTAACCCCCACACCTCTGCACCCTTCTGTAATGGCGGTCCTGGAGAGGGAACAGGGGCAATATGATTAGAGGGCCTATTACCCACCCCAGTCACCCCCAGAAGCCCTGAGTTGAATGCCTAGGATATGCTAAGGCACTGAATGAAGCGTAGGAATAACCCTCTCTCCTGTCTCTGCCTCAGTTTCCCCATCTGTAAGATGGACACAGAGCTGAACTCCATACAACTTGGGGATGGCCATGACATTAGCATGCGATGACAGTGAAAAGGCGCTGTCACAACGTTAGCCCTGGACCGTCATGATGACGTCAGATCTTGGTTTCTTCTACAGGCCCCCAGCACAACTGTGGGGACACCGATTCTTATCTGTTCATGAGAGCAGAAGAATTCTATTTGGCCGCATTGCATTAGCCTTGAATTCTTGATACTGCATACCCTTGAAAGCAATAAAACTTACAAAATATTCTCTCTTACAAGTCACTTCTGACTAATACAGATTGACATACACCGCACCCAGACCGATTTTGATTGAATACAGTTCTGCCGGACTGTACGTGACAGTATATGCTGAAGGAGCATTGCCCTAAAATATTTTGGTTTGAGGCAGGAGGAAGCTCTCAACAGTCATTCCGTTTCCCATTCAAACCCTTCCCATCCATACCCACTGGTAAGAAACACAGGGCTAAAATCTAAGTGGCCAACTCCCAGTTCTTTTTAATTAAGACACTTTGTTTGCTCAATAAAATACAGCGCAAAAAACATTTACTGAAAACCCACTCATTGATGTCTAATAGCTGTGTCAAATACTCACAACAACATTTATTCCAACACCCCCAGATAATTGCTCATCCTTCTCATTTGGTATCCACAACAGCACAACATTTGTGTCCAAGTGTAATTGATCCAGAATTGGGCTCCCTTTCAAAAATATCTGTAAAACCTAATTACCAGGAAAACAGAGTTCTGGCATCCTACGGAAAGAGGGTGCTTCACAATGAGACAAGCTGCAAACTCATCTTGGTCAATCAAGCTGCATTATGTTACAAAAGGAGTTTGAGGAATTTGTGGTGAGAAGGGAGCAGGAAAAGTTGGAAAAGAGTCAGACTGGAATCTGGGATAGTCCTGATTTTTTTTTTCCTAAGCCAAGGACAGAGAACAGGAAATATACCACATTAGCTGGCAAGCATAGCTATAGAAAGTACCAGATAATGAGCCCCTAATGGGCTTGGGGTCTAGGGTGGCATTTCTTTTTTTTTGGTGGGGGGGTGGCATTTCTGATCTCAGGCCCTCCAGAGGCCTTGCTGAGGGAACTCTCTCCACCCTGGTCTGGGAGGCTGATGTCATTTCTCATCTCCTGGGGTTTCTAACCACAGTGGCAGGTCACTTTCCCTTGGGCCTACGTTGGTTCATCTGTAAAATGAGAGTTCCTCATATCTCTAGGACATCTTTCTGCTCAAAATCCCCATGACTTTTTTTTTCCCCCTTTTTAAAGCAAAGGGCATCCTTTCCGCTCAGGTGCTCCGTGGGGTTGGGGGAGTGGGGAGGGGGAGTAGGGATCGGGTGCGGTGGGAATGAAGGACTCTGTTTCCAACCAACTCTCGCACAGTTCTGTGCACACTTGCACCAGCTGGGTATCAGACCCACTCCGGGAATAAAGATTCCTTTCAGCCCAGGATGGACCTACCGGGGTGGTTCTAACCTCGGGGCCCTAGATTCGACAACTGGCCAGTAAGGAACAGGGCCAAACCACTGGCCTTCTTGGAGCCTCTCTCCCAGAACTGACTACACCACGGCACACCTTCCTCTTCGGAGGGGGCTTCCCTTCCCACCTTCATCTTTCCGTCCCGCAGACCCCAGAAATCCCAACCCCAGCCTTGCGAAGGGCCCGGTGAAGCTCCCGGAGTAGGCAGCACACACCGGCGTCTCCGGGCTCCCGCTGTCCCTGGACCCTCCTAGCCTAGATGTGGATACCAGCCTCTACAGCTGGTTTCAAAGGAAGCGGGAGTTGTTGCCGCTTTGCTTTTCTTTGGCTCCTCCTAATGAAATCAGACAAGCAGCCCGAATAACAAAGCAGCACAGGGGCCAGAGACAATTCGATTTCAAAGGAGCAAGAGATGCGCACGCCTGGGAGCGAAAACTCGGGCGGTTCCTAGGAAGAGACCCGGCGCTGCCCCGTGTGAGCGACAAGTACCGGGCTGGCCTCAGCTCAACTTTCCCAAGGCACGCAGGAACCGTGTGCGTGAGCCCATTTCCCGCAGCTTCTCAGTGGCCAGCCACTTGAATCCGGAAGGTCTGGCAAGGGCGCCACCTCGGGCAGAGACCTCACGAAGCCCGCGAGCCGCGTCTCAAGATGCGGGATCCCAGGCTCTCCACCCCTTTTCTAATCTTCGAGATAAGACAGTGTGAGATGCGGGTGCCAAAGTCTCGGGAAACCGTCACTCTCCAAAACGCTCCCGCGCCTTCCCGGCAGAAGTGCGGTAAAACTTTTGGCAGAAACCACCTGTGGCTGCCGGCAGGCCCGCCCTGTCCCGGCCCTGAGGCGCCGCCGAGCCCAGGCCCGCACGCGCCCGCAGAAGTTCCCCTCCAGCCCCGCGCGCCACTTCGCTCCGGGCCGCGGTGCCAGCCAGGAGGCGCGGCGCCCGCTCGCTGGCTCGCTCTCCGCTGGCTCTCCCCTCCTCCCTCTCTCCTCCTCCCGCCTCCTCCCGTTGCATGGCTGCCGCACGGAGCCCCTGAATAGCCACCGCAGCCCCCCGCCTCCTGCCCGCCGCGCTGGGGGCGCCCCTGCCCCCGCCGGCGCCCCGGGGCGCGCGGACCGCCGGCCTCCTAGCAACAGCCCCGAGACCGCTTTCCGGCGTCGGCGATGCGGAGCCACCCTCCCGGAGCCCCGCGACCCCCTGACCCGCCTCGGCAGCCGAGGTGCGGGGGAGACCGTGACCCTCGCAGCCGGTGCCCAAGCGCGCCGCGCGAAGCCACTCACCTCTGCGCGCCGCCAGCCCCGCGCGCCTCCCGCACTTGGCGCCGGTCCGCGGTCCTCGCGTCCTCCTCCGCCGCCGCCGCCGCCACCGCCGCCGCCGCGGTCCGACAGTGCCTGTGCGCCCGAGCAGCGCGGGCCGCGCGCTGTCAGAGTCTCGTGGCGGGGCTGCGCCGGCGGGTGTGGAGCCGAGCGGCGGCGGCGGCGGGCGCGCGGGCAGCTCCTCCCTCCCCGCGCCGTGCCTCCGCCCTCCTCGCGCCCCGCCTCCCGCGCCGCGGCTGTCAGCCCCGCGCCCCGCGTCCGGCGCCCGCGCGGTCCGCGCCACCGGCTCGGGGGGCGCACGGGGTTAAAGGGCCCGGATGTCTACGGTTGCCTCTTCGCGCGCCCGCCCCCTGCTCGGCGCCCCCTCCCCGCCTGCCACACTTGCACTTGCTGCGCCCCGACCTCCTCTCCGGCTCGCGGAATTTCTATTTTGACAGTAACTGCGGCGGTGGGTGGCGCGGCGGGGGGTGCCCAGGACCCGCGGAGGCGGCGGGCGGCTGGCAGGACCCGGCGCGGGGGCGGAGTGGGGGGCCGGGCAGAGCCACCATCCGCTCGGGGCTTTTTTCTTTCTTTCCTTTTTTCTCTTTGCCTCCTCCAGGATTTAAAGGGACAGCCCCGGCCGAGGCGAGGGGCCAGGCGGCCGCCGTTTCTCCGGTCTCCAGACGCCCTCTGCGGCCCGGCCGGACCCGCCCGCACCCGGAGCACAAGCTCCCGACCGCCGGGTATTTTTAGGTCCACACCCGGCCCGGGACAGCGGTGCGGCAGGCAGAGCTTGGCTCGCTCGCCCCGGCGCACGGCTATTTTTACAGAGTCCGGTTGGGGGAGGAAATAAAACAACTCAGCAACTGCTTTCCCATCCGAAAGTAGGGAGTAAAGAGTGGGGGCGAGAAGTTTCCCAAATTCTCTCGGAATTCCAGCGAGTCAGAAAGACACCTCTCCGACATGAGAGACTATGGGCTTGCTGCACTTCACGGCCCCCAAATCCCAACGGGAAACCCCGCCCTAGAGACCGCTTGGACGCAGGGTCTCCCACCCCTCGCCAGGCAGAGTCCCCTCACCCTGACTTCGCACCCTGCGCACCAGGGACCCAGCCACGGCCACGGGACACCCCCCTGGACGGCCTTAGAAGGCGGCCTTCCAAAGCATCCAATCTCCCAGCTACGCAGCCAGGGGCGGGCCCTGGGGGCTTGGTTCCGCCCGGTCCCTCCAAGCCCCGCCCCCGCTGTTACTGTACTCGCGGGAGAGTCTAGGTGGGACCGCCGCGCGGAGCGGTGACAGACCGCGCCAAGGACCCATTCCAGGGAAGCGGGACGGCGTGGGGTCGGTGGGGGGGGGGGGATTTCGGGTCCGGCTGGACGGCATGAGCGGTTGCACGCCAGGCCACGCTCGGGCAGATGTGCTGGCCACCAGCAGGCCGGGGCACACAGAGACTGGATTTCTCTCTACGTTTTTGCAACCCTCTCCTCTGCGCTCCTGGCAGACACCGGAATCCTGGCCCGCCCTGGCGCGACTCCCCTCGGATGACAGCGGGTTCTCTCAGGGGCTCCGCCACCAGATGCGGGAAGTTTGCCGTCTTCAGACGTCTGCTGGGGCTGAGCATTCCTGAGCTGCGCGGGGCGTCCAGGACAGGCGAGAAAGCGAATGCCTTCCTCCCGGTCCCTGTTCTGGCCATTGACTAATGAAAAGAGCAGTGGGGCTGCCGCCTGCCATCTGGGTATTGGCTTTTAACGTTGGAGGTACTCGATGGCATCCTTTACAGGAGTCACCAAAATAAATTTGTGGACCTTCTGCTTGACCCTTCTTCCTAGGGTCGCTCGTTGGAATTTTTTTTTTTATCGTTTCATTTATTCGTGCAGTAAATACGCAATGTAAGGCACCACGTTGAGACAGTGAAGACAAGGGACACACTCTGAAATACGATGTGACTGTAGACAGCTAGGGACACACGTGAAAGGGGAATCTGGACCATAGCGTTGTGTTATGTGTTTCATTTGCTAGAGAGGCCAGACTTTTCCTAGTGAGTAAATGTCATTCACTCAACAGTTTGAGCAACAACCTTAACCAAACCGTTCAAAGACTCATAGAAGTCTGGGGAGGTCCCTCCCAGAAACTAAGAGATTTTCAGATTCAAGATATCACGCTTCCAAGTCACTTGAGCTTCCGGGGACAAAATCATATTCTTTGCTTTAAGCCTTAGGAGCCATTGTCCCCCTACTTTAGGTTGACTCTCTCCTTTCCTTTCCTTAAAAGGTCTTTGGCAGGGGCGCCTGGGTGGCTCAGCGGGTTAAGCCGCTGCCTTCGGCTCAGGTCATGATCTCAGGGTCCTGGGGTCGAGCCCCGCATCGGGCTCTCTGCTCGGCGGAGAGCCTGCTTCCTCCTCTCTCTCTGCCTGCTTGTGATCTCTCTCTGTCAAATAAATAAATAAATAATCTTTAAAAAAAAAAAAAAGGTCTTTGGCAATTTGGGGTTCTGCTGACCCAGCTGATGCTTCTAAGCCAAAACTATGGAGAGGAGTGCATTTGGGGAGTACCTGGAAGATCTGAGCCTGGAATGGCAAGGCAGGTGCAGATGAGTGGACTATGGTTCTGGGGCTGAGGGCAGCTACAGCCATGAAAAGGGTGTTTTGTTTGAGAAAAGAGAGATTTTCTACTAATTAGAATTATCTCTAAATCAGAAAGATTTTCATTCTTTCTCTAGGCACAGTTGGCTCAGAGCAGATGTTTGGTAGATCACTGAATAGCTTTCCATGCCATGAGCTATGGGAGGAGGACTCCATGTTTGGACAGTGAGCCTCAGTACTGCAGAGCCTAATCACACAGGCAAAAACTTTTATAAACTTAAGAGCAGTCAGGATGAGAATGGTCTGCTTTTATATTATTTTATAATAGTGATATTATAAAATATTTTTCAAGAAAGCAGCTATTACACTGCATTTATGATTTTTGTTCATTTGATTTTTTTTTTTTCCTACGAGACTTGGAGCTCCTTTCCCATCTTGGCATCCTTAATGCCTAACACATTTAGCACTTAATAGGTGCTCATTAAAAAATTAGTAAACCAAATGAATGAAAAGTCATTTTAGAATGGTAAAGTGGGTGGTGGTAACACATGAGGATAGAGACCCAGAGAACTTTGTAAGACTCATTTGCAGTTTGCTTGTTTGTATTTAACTGCCAACAGTACACTTTGCCATAAGTGATAGGATTTACTGGCTTCTGCCAGACTCCTACTTCTTAGCCATGAAACCTAGGAAAGCATGTCATTCATCTCCTCAGTGCCTCTATTTCCAAATCTATAAAAAGGGGATCATCATGAGAAATTCTCTACCCCATAGAGATGCTGGGATGACCAGATGAGAAAAGTTGCAGGCAAATATTGCCCCATGAACAACATTCATTAAGGAGTTAGTAAGTGTTGAGCACAGTGGATACATTGCAAATTATCAATATTAGTTATTAGAATAAATTTTATGGAAATTATCAAAGAATTGTATTCAAAATTTACCCACGTCTGAAGGATGGTTAAAGGCCAATTCCAGAGAAGAGGGGAAAAAGGGAGTTAGCTCCCTTTAGAGGTCCCTCTAGAATCAGAATTGTGACAGGCATTGTTGTATGTTCCTCCTGACAACTGCACAAAGAATATTTCATGATCATTTATCAATGAGAAATCTGGTGTCAGTAACAGTAGTAATAACCAAGGTCCCACAGATGGGAAATGACAACGGCAGCACTGAGGCCCAGATTTGTGAATTCAGGAATTCACTGCATTCTATCCAGCTGTGTTGCCTCTAGAGGAGAAAGAAGAAGCTTTGAGAGAATTACGAGATAACTGTGGTCCATGTCACCACAAGGCAAGGTGGGCAAGATGCAATCTCTTTTGAGAGGGACTTCCTGGAAGAGGTGGCATTTGACTCAGTTCTTTAAGTTTGGATAGTTTACATCTCTTTTTTTTAATTCAATAATTTCAGGCTTTCAGAAAAGTTACAAAGATAATATAAAGAATTCCCATATACCTTTACTCAGATTCCCCAAATGCAAACATTTCCTATGTTTACTTTATCTTGCTCCCTCTATATGCATATTATTTTTGTCCTAAACCGTTTGAGAGTAAGCTAAAGATACGATGCTCTTTTACTGGTAAAGTCTTCAATGAGTGTTTTCAAACAATTTTTACATAATTAAAATTAGGAAATTGCCTTTGATACTATTATCTAAGCTAAACCATACCTAGATATCACCAATTATCTCACTCATGGCAAAAATGAAAGAAATAAATTCTGATTAGGATTCAATCCAGGATAATATGTTGCATTCAGTGGTAAATATATCTTGAAAGAGTATTTTTATTATTAAATATAAATTTTATCAATTTTCATTTCTTCTTTTAAATGGTCATACATGTATGGTCCATAAGGTGTCACGAAGACCAGTCTTCTTACTCCACATTCAGACAGGTTCCTCTGAGCCCTCTTTTTGGCCAGGCCTCACCCTTGGGCCCTGTCTTCAGCCTGCCAAACCCAGCTGTAGCAAGAATCCTGCTAAGTCAGTTTAGTGAGAATCCCCCCACCCTTGATATTTGATCACCCTGACTTGACTTTAGCAAGAATCCTGTTAGATCAGTTTAGCAAGAATCCACCTACCCTTGATGTTAGTAATTTTCCATCCACCGACCCCCGCCCTTCCTAGGCTACAAATTCTCATCTGTCTTTGTCAAGCCTGACCCTTTTCCCCAATGCAATGCCCCTTTTGCAATGGTCTCGAATAGTCTTCCTTACCATTTTAACAAGAACAATTTCTTCTTTAACAATGCCAAAGAAAAGAGAGAAAAAATTAAAACCCATCTGTAATTGCCCACCAGATATAACCTTAATTAATCCATGGTTAATTTAAATGTATTAATACTTGATTTCTTTTTAATGTACATGTGTAATCCAGGCACACAACCACCATCCCTTCCTGGGGGCCAGCTTCCCCTGGAAAATATTGAGGATATGCAAGTTCTACTTATCATTCCTCTAGAAGATCTCCCTCCAGGTCCAGTGCCTCCTGCTGCTCCCAGTGCGACCATAGCCCACTTTGCCCTCTAGCTCCTAACCCAAAACTCCAGTTACCGCCTCCCTTGAAAAAATGCTGCAGCCCCTAACAGCCCTAAAAAGAAGCTGATGTGGGCAGGCCACACCCCTCATATGTACCTATTTTGTTTGCAACATCAGGACCTACAAAAGCTCTACTGGCCAACAGATTTGAAAAAACGTTCTGGTAGCTCCAGAGAATTAAAATGTAAGACTGGACAACTTAAAGCTGCCCAAGAGATATGACTTCCCCCATGTTCCAAGAAAGAGTAACCATGTATTCAACCCCCCCATTGGGTCTCTCAATGTGCACCTCACTTCTAACCTGGCCCCAACTTTGTTCATCTCCTCTTCGATATGACTCTCCACAGGAAAACTAGGCCCTAGCCTCAGGGGATGAGCTTTCCCTGGGAACCCCATCCCATCATTTTCCCAACAAACAGTTCACAAGCCTCGGTCGGTCAAGATATCTCTGTGACACTCTGGGGTGGTGGTAATTAGGTGTCACCAACAGGACTGGTCAGTGACCGCCATTGGCATTCCAAGCATGGCCGAACAGCTGAGCAAGTCAGGGCAGGGGAGGTCCTCTAGTAAGTTCAGCCTCCTTCAAGATCTTCCCAACTGTCTGAGTGGCAGGTGTGCGAGTAATCGTTGAATCGAGTGTGCACACATGCACACTCATCATCAAAGACAATTCTCAGAGCGACTGCAGTCTAAATCAATGAGGGTCACAGAAACAATTGACTAATTACCTCCAATTTTTCAAAATACCATAGTATTACTTCTCTTTAATTAGTAGGATATAGTATATAGACATATTACATAGTATATTATATATATTATTATGTAATTATTTTTTCTTCCTGCCCCCCCTTTGAGTTTATATTGTCTTGTCCTCCTTCCCCTCATGAGAACTCCCAGGTGGAAATCACTTAGGGCCCCCACTGGGATTTCCCTTAGTTAGCCAAGTACCAGGTCAGTGCTGCACAATTATCCTGAGAATGCAATTTAATTGAGAGCCCTCACTCCACTCAGAGGCTGTGTGAAAGGAGAGGACTGCTTTCAGAATGCGCAGGGCACGAGGCAAATATCTGTTGCAAAGTGCCTGTCTACATAAACAACCTGATTTCAAAATGCATTATGAAACACTTGGCCCATGTGAAATACAGTGATTTAATGATGAAGGTTTAGAATAATGGGTAGAAAAGATATATTTACATATTTATGTATTGCTTCACCAGTGCACATAAGATTTCCCCATAGTATCCAGGCACCCTCTCTTCCTGTTCAAGTCCAAAAACCCATATTTTCATTTTCTTTCTTGCTCACTAATGACAAATACGCCATTCTTAGTTAATTTCATATCTCCCACCTTGACAAAGGATGGACATGCCATTATTACTCACAATGCCAGGGCTCTTCAGAACCTATATGTATTGAAACAGTACAGCTCTTTTTCCCCTGCAGTTCCCTGATACTGTTGACTCATGACGTTGCATCATTCATCCCAAGGTCTGCGAACACTGGCTTCCGATGATTCTCAAAGCTGTGACTGTACTCTGTTCAGGAGGACCTTGCATGCGAGTCTTACCCAAAGTATGCAGGAAAATGTGAGCCATTGTTCATTTCCAGATCATGTTAAATTTACCATTTGGAATTATATAGTATAAACCTAAAACAATACACTTTTCCACCCGTGTCTTCTCTTAAACTCCTAAGGCTGTAATCACTGCATTCCTAGCATGTGAACTCTTTCATTGTTAACTGAATTGCTGTAGGTTTGGCGGAAGGGTGACCCCTAAGACTCATGCCTACCTGGAACCTGTGAATGTGACCTTATTTGGAAATAAGGTTTTTATAGATGTGATCAAGTTAAGATAAGGTCCTACTATAGAGATTGGAATGATACATCCAGAAGCCAAAGAACACCAAGATTGGTGGCAATACTTAGAAGCTAAGAAAGAAACATTGAACAGGTTTTCACGCAGAGCCTCCAGAAGAAGCCAGCCCTGCTGACAGCTTCATTTCAGACTTTCAGCCTCCAGAACTATAAGAGAATAAATTTCTAATAAATTCCTAATGTCTAATAAAGACACCATCTTTACAGTAATTTGTTACAGCAGCCCTGGAAAATGAATATGTCATGCTTTCTACAGACTACCGCCAGTGGAAAGGAAAGCAGGAGCCTGTGGGTAGAATGAGAAGAGAAACTACTTAGGCAAGGAATGTCTATCCCTTGTCCAACATGGGATGAGACTGATCTGGAAAAGCATGACATTGCATATTAGCTAGAGGCTAGAGAGGACATCGATGAGAAATACCTGTAGGCATTCTGGAACAGTGGTCTCAAAAAGCCACTGCCACCCCCCAGAGAACTTTCTGCCCTGTGACACAGAGCCTACTGAGGACATAGAGTGATTTCCTTGGATGCTGGGCTGGGGACAAAGGGGACAAATGTCATGCAATGAGACTCATGTCCCCCAAGTGTTACAGACCAGCAGCAGCAGCAGCACTGTGGTCTGATTGCATATAAGGGTGGGAGCTGATGTGCAGGTCTATAGACATGGCTCAAGTCCAAGGGTTAGCAGTGGACCTCAGGAGCTTGGATCTCTAAACTCATCCTGCATCTGTAAGAGCTACAACAGATCAGCATGTCTTTTTGGTGTCCCAGTCATACACAAATCCAAAACACAAAGACCATACTTGTCAGTAGGAGCTATCTACTCACCAGGCCAGCCTCCATTAGAGCCCAGGGATGACTCTATAGGTGTGAGTCTTGGAGCTGTTTGGGACAGCTAGTCTACCCCATGCATAGAGTAGAGGGTCAGTGAGGGCTTGAAAGGGAGGAACAGGGTCTGGGACATGTAAGGGTTCTGGGCTCCACTGTGAGCCATGTACCCAGCTGATCAAAGATACATGAAGGAATTTAGGAAATTCTGATGAAGGTACTCCAGACCACAGGGCTTTCTAGACTCAAAGATGGGGTAGGATCCTATTTGTGAGGGTCTGACAAGGACTCCCTCCTTGACCACACTTTCTTCAGTCTCCTTCATTCAGAGCCAGAAACTCACTCTTGTTGTTTTTCCAAATGGTTAGAAAGTTGGGATGAGTCTTGGACAAAAGCACATCCCAAAAAAAAGGCAAAAAAACAAATCTACAAAGATAAGAATTTGCAGTCAGTTGTGGAAATAGCGACCTGGTGCGGCTGTAACAGAGGCGGGTGATCGAGGAAAAATAGAAAGGACAACTGGAAAGGTAGGGAGGAATTTTATTTTTTTTTATTTATTTTATTTATTTATTTATTTGACAGAGAGAGATCACAAGCAGACGGAGAGGCAGGCAGAGAGAGAGAGGGAAGCAGGCTTCTTGCTGAGCAGAGAACCCGATGTGGGACTCGATCCCAGGACCCTGAGATCATGACCTGAGCCGAAGGCAGCGGCTTAACCCACTGAGCCACCCAGGCGCCCTGTAGGGAGGAATTTTAAATGAGAGTTTCAGTCTGTCAGCAAGGAGGAAGTCTCAGGGGCTTGGAGAGAGGAGAAATATGACCAGAGCCAACCCTTCAGGAGGGTACATGGTGCATAGAGATGGGACGAAGGCCATCGAAGAAGCTGAGGTACATGCAACCAGGGTCTAAATTAGGACAGAGCCAGTGGGATTGGAGAGGTGATGGTTGTTCAATGTCTGGAAGAGTCCAGCGGGACTGACTATGAAGACAAGGAAGGGTCTACTGTGACTCCATATGGATCTAGTCTTGTGGTTATCAGGAGGATAGAAGTTACTCATCGTATGGATGGGGCTATTCTGTTCCTTATGGCTCCTGCCCATCTTCTCAGGTGATAGGTGGAAGAAGTTTTCCTTTCTGTATTTTAAAGATGGGGAAACCGAGGTTCAGCAAATCATGACTTGCCCAAGAGACACTGGAAAACCGAATCCCTGGCAGCAAGATCTGAGTAGAAATGTAGGCAGGGCTCTGGAGCTCTGTTAGATCTCCTTGAATGTGGCGAACTCACCTCACCTGCGTACGTGGGGTTGGGGCTGGTGGGGCAGGAGATGAGGGGACGTGTGCCTGTGTGTGTGTCCATGCATGTGCTCCATGGGCATGTGGGTGAGGAAGGTAGCACATGTGCCAGCTGAATTTCTCTCTCAGGAGGTGGTGATGGGCACCAGGGCTCCCTGGATGGCTTCCTCTTCCCAAATAAACAATCATATGACACAATGTCTGAAAGCCCAGAAGATTTCCTGTCTCCATTGGCCCCATGCCCTGCCTGCTGCAAACCCCAAGCCAGTAGAGCTATCTCTAGCCCTCCACTTCCCTCCACCCTAAGTCTCTAGCTCCAGGATGAAGGGAATGCCATGAGCTCACTGCGCCCGGCCTGCTTGGCACCATCTACATGAAGAGGCTGGACCTTCTTCTGCAAAAGAAAACCCAGTGGCTGGGCCAGCGACCTGGACTCCTGCCAACAGGCTGGCTCCACCACACTACCTACCTGTAGTCTCCCAAGGGTCTGCTCCTTCCATCGGGGCCACCGAAAGACCCCTAATAGGCTCCACCATTACAGAAAAAGAAGTCATGTTTCCCAGGGACCACTTACTTTCTCTCCACATTGCAAAAAAAAGCCAGCAACAATGCAGGGAGTGAAAGGGAGCTGGTGGTTTCTAACCTACAGAATCCATTCATCCTTTGAGGTCTGTTGATTGGCCATCTGCCCTGTGACTTCTCACCCAAATCCCACCCCAACATCGCTAGCCAACAGCTCCTCTGTGCTCCCCTAGCAAATGTGTGCAGTGTGATTACAGTCCTTTGTTGCCCAGGAAGCAAATAGGTTCCATCTTTTGTTCTAGGGCTGATTGACTGGTGGCGATTGCTTGGTTGCTGTGTCATGAAGGATGCTGAGGCCATATTCGGATACAACAGGAAGCTTGCCATCACCAGTTAGGAAAGGCATTTAGGGTGGGTGGTCGCCAGGTAGCCAGGTAGCCTGCAGCTGTGCTACGCTGCCCCACCCTGTGTCACCTCGACTGTCCTTAAATGTCACCCTTCAAGCAATTTGAGGACAGGACTCCATTTGCTCCTCTTTGTATCTCCAGTTCCTATCACAGGGCCTGGAATTTAATAGGCGCTCAAGAAATATTTTTTTTTTAAAGATTTTATTTATTTATTTGACAGAGAGAGATCACAAGTAGGCAGAGAGGCAGGCAGAGAGAGAGGAAGGGAAGCAGGCTTCCTGCTGAGCAGCGAGCCCGATGCGGGACTCGATCCCAGGACTCTGGGATCATGACCTGAGCCGAAGGCAGCGGCTTAACCCACTGAGCCACCCAGGCGCCCATCAAGAAATATTTTTGCTGAATGAATGATTCATTAAAATATTCCATAATTCTTCCCATTGAGCGGACAAGCAGATATACCCAGCCTGGCTCTCAACAAGGGGGAATCATGCAAACTCAACATCCCTTGGGCCCTCAGGGAGACCACTCCTCTGGGTACTCACCTTCTCTCCTGTAGTCTTATTCTTGATGACATTGTGTCCAATGGCTTTATTCCTATGTCTTGAGGTCAGGGATGGTAGCTTCTACTTTAACCTACACTGGGCCTAGCATGGGGTAGCCATAGGCATTTAGAAGCTCCTGGTTAAAGAAATGAATGGACCTTCTCCCTACTCTCTGCCTGCCATCTACTCTTCAGTTGTGTAAACACCATCGTATTCATTTTAATACATGGTAGTAAATACATTGCCCTGTTACATTAATGTACTTAATTTCCTCTTATCAAGTGGTGACCATTTTAATTGTGTTTACAAATATTACCAGAGTCCCAGAATTTGAGGTTGGAATGTACCATACAGTTTAAAACTCTCATGTTAAAAGACGAAGAATCGGAGATGGGGTGATTACCGAAGGAGTTGCTTTCTCCTTTTTTTTTTTTTTTTTTTTTTTTTACCTTTTACGTTTGTTCACTCAAGGCTATTTTGTTAGAATTAACATTTCATTGAAACAATTTAGTAATTTTCAAAAGAACACAAAGCAAGCCATACTCCTTAATGTTTTGAGATCTCTTCTACTTCTATGAGCTTTTCAAGAAAACCAAATTTAAATGAAGGTAGAATTAACAAGGCCACCCACCAGGTTCACTTTGAACCCCTCCCCAAGCCATACACAGCCCTTCAACACAAATTTACCAACAATCCAAAGTGTGTCTCAACCAAGTAGCACTGGTTACTGCAAGAAATAGAAGACACAGCTCATGCTCTCCAAATATTCTCTGTGCAATTATCTAGAGATTTAAATGTTGTCTACAGACTGTCAAAACTGCAATAGCCTCGCATTTTTGTGGCATGCCACACAAGCAGGTTTCTAGAAATCTAAAGCTTAACTCTCCTGCCATTGGAACTTAAAATATATACATATTATTATACACATTGGAAAGAAAACTTTCTAAAACATATTGCATACAGGTTTTTATTTTTTTATTTTTTAAAGATGTGTGTATGTGTGCATTTATTTTAAAGAGAAAGCGGGGAGGGGAAGAAGGAGAGGGAGAGTGAGAATCTCAAGCAGGTGCCGCCTTCAGTGTGGTACCCGACATGGGGCTTGATCTTATGGCCCCTAGATTATGACCTGTGCTGAAACCGAGAGTTGGAGACTCAACCGACTGAGCGACCCAGGCACCCCTTGCATAGATGTGTTTAAAACAAAAAATACTCACTGTAACTCCACTAGCTCTTAAGGATGATCATCTGTGGACTCAGCTGCAAAACCCTGGTGGGACTCAGGTTTCACTGAGGTGTGAGGGGCTCTACTACACGGAATGGCCCTGGAAAGCCATGGATTTCTAGTTCTACATAATTTTGGAAGTATTTCTGCCTGCATTCTTACTCTCAGCTGTTAGTTGTCATTTCTTCATTTTGCTGGTCTTCTTGTTTCTTTCTGCTCACACTCTTGGGGCTCAAGCAGGCTGCTCAGCATACACCCTTGGTTCTTGCTTTTCTGTCCCTCCTTCCTTTTAGGTGGGTCTTTACCGTGTCGCTCTCCAAGATCTGTGCAAGTACTTAAGACCCCACACTCAGAAGGGCCCACACTTGGTTCGCTGCTGTGCCACCACGTCTTGAACACTTAATAATTTTATCTACAATTTGTGTGCTCTAAATGAAGACCAGTGGGACAATGGACATGGTCACAAGAGAGGAGATATGTTGAGTGGGTGTCTCTGCCCTTTGCCACCCATGCAGTGTTGGCTATGCTTGCTATGTGGCTCCATGATGCCCTCAATTTGTCCTGCCTTTGAGTCTGGCTCAACTTCCATGCGTTGTGGGCTCACAGGAGTTCCGTGCTCACATCCCGTGTCCACACAGCTGTGGCTGAGTGAGGGGGACCCTGACGGCCCAAGGGGCCCCTCTTTCCATTCAAACCAGAACTTGCTTCAAATACAGAAGGATGACGATGGTATTTCTAGGAAACACAAATGACCAAGGAGCCCTATCATATCCTTCCTTTTCTCCCTCCTGTTACTTCTCTGTACTAACCAGCCACTTACGACGTAAATGATGACATGAAAAGAAAGAAAAAGAAACAACAACCCAAGTTCCCTTTCTTTAAAAGTCCTCTCTTCCTTCCTCGCCGACTGGTAAACTGAAGGTAGAGGTAGGTGTGCCTTTCCAAAAGTGAAATAAACATTGTAGATTTAATTTCACCCAGCATTTTCCTGATGGTGGTAAGAATGAAATATACATGTATGTGTAAGCTATGAAATGTGACTTTCGTAATGTTGGTGATTTTGCATAGGCGTTAAAGTTTTTACATTTTTAAAAACATTTTATTTATTTATTGACAGACAGAGATCACAAGTAGGCAGAAAGGCAGGCAGAGAGAGAGAGAGAGACAGGCTCCCTGCTGAGCAGAAAGCCCGATGCGGGGCTTGATCCCAGGACCCTGGGATCATGACCTGAACCGAAGGCAGAGGCTTTAACCCACTGAGTCACCCAGGCGCCCCAAAGTTTTTACATTTTCATTTAAACTGTCCTTGCTGGGACGCGTGGGTGGCTCAGTCAGTGAAGCATCCGCCTTTGGCTCAGGTCATGATCCTGGAGTCCTAGAATCCAGCCCCACATCGGGCTCCCTGCTCAGTGGGGAGTCTGTTTCTCCCTCTGTCTCTGCCCGCCAATCGCCCTGCTTGTGTGCTCTTTCTCTGACAAATAATAAATAAAATCTTAAAATAAATAAATAAACTGCCTTTTCTTATTCACAGCAGCCAAAAGTGGACATAACCCAAGACTAGAAAGTCTTCTCAAACTCATAGAAACAGGGGTGCCTGGGTGGCTCAGAAGGTTAAGCATCTGATTCTTGGTCTCAGTTCATGTCATAATCTCTGGGTCATGGGATCAAGCCCTGCGTGGAACCCACACAATGGAGCCACCACCCCCAACAAGGTGTCCCCCCATCAAGGCGCTCCTCCCCCACCAAGCCCTACATTGGGCTCCGTGCTCAGTGGGAAGTCTGCTTTCTCTCTCTGTGCCCCTGCCCCACTTGTTCTCTAAATAAATAAATAAAAATCCTTTTAAAATTAAAAAAAAAATAGTAAATGAATGAATGAATATATAACTGGCACAATATAAAGATGAATGACAAAATTCACGCAAATAATTTAAACATTTGGTTCTTCTTTATTTACAATATTAAATAGAGAAAGTTCTTTAAAAACCTAAATTGAGAGGGGCGCCCAAGTGGCACAGTTGGTTAAATGTCTGACTGTTGGTATCAGCTCAGGTCTGATCTCAAGGGTGTGGGATCAAGCCCCTTGTTGGGCTCTGCGTTCAACCCCAGATCTGCTTGTCCCTCTCCCTCTGCTCCTCCCCCCGCTTATTTGTGCTCTCTCTCTCTCAAATAAATAAATAAAATCTTAGGAAAAAAAAAAAAAACCCAAGTTGCGCCAGATGGCAGAAGAAAGGAAAAAGCTCTGAATTTTAGTCCCTTCAAACTGCATTTTCCTCTGCTTTTTCATTTTGCACTGGACCCTGCCTGACAACTACGTAGCAGGACCTCTGCAAATAGCCCTACCAACCTTCCCCCCGCCCCCTTCCTTTTCTGAACCAAGAACAAGAGTGTCACTGCCACATCTCTCTACTTATCTTCTGGGACACATTTGTCCTCTCCTTCCTTCCTTCAGCTGAGAGCAGGGCCCCCAGGGTTCTTCCTCACTCGGCTCATTCCACTCACCAATCTGCACCTGCTTCCCTTTTGCATCCTGAGGCCATGGCGCTTTGCCTTGGAGCCCCCATGGACCACTCCCTCTGTCCCCCTGCTTCTTCCTGGACTCAGCCACTCCTGAGGTGGAAGGCTCCTGAGAGATCCCATTGACTTGGATGTCTGATGCTCATTCTTTTCTCGACACACTCCCCCCACCCCGGACTCAAATGGGTTACCCAGAAACACTTTTTTTTTTAAAAGAACAGGTGGGCAAGCCAAGTATCCAGCTATGGATGAAAGGAGAAGCAAAGCGTTGTCGCTACAGACAATGGAAGATGATTCGGTCTTTAAAAGGAAGGACATTCTGACACAAGCTATCGTGCGGATGAATCTTAAAGACATATCGCTGAGTGAAGTAAGTTTGTCACAGAAGGATGAATACTGAATGATTCCACTCACATAAGTTTCCTAGAGGAGGTAAATCTGTACAGATAGAATGTAGAATGGTGGTCTCCAGGGGCTGAGGGGAGGGAGGAGTGGAGACTTCATGTTTTGTGGGTTTTGTGGGTTTTGTGGGTGCACAATTTCTGTTCAAGATGATTAATACGTTCTGGAAATGGGTCAGGGTGATAGTCTTACAACATCGGGAATGTGCCTAATGCACATAATGCTACTGAATTATACATTTTCAAATGGCTAAAAGGTTGCAGTTTGTATTATATATATTTTACCACAATAATAATTTATTTTAAACAGGTCTGAATGCTAATTCGTACCCTCCCCTCTTTCCCATCTTCCTTCTCCTCCTAGAGGTGTGTGTGTCCTGGAGAAAGCCAAGATGATTTACTTCTTCAGTCTAAGGCTGGATGGGGCGGGGGGAAGACAGAGGAAATGAAGGCAAGGATGTGGCCTCATCCATCAAGGTTATGGCACCCGTTGAAGGGTTGTTGTCAGAGAAGCACCTGAGGGCTTTCTGATGATGGCGGAATGGGGGAATCGAACTTCAGAGCTGGAAGCCTCAGAGGGGAGAAACGCTTTACCAGGTCCTCCCTGCTCATGGATGACATAAAGAGGACCGCAGCCAGGGAAGGGCTGGCACTCCTCTCCAAGCCCGGGGTCTTTCCTCCTGGACTGAAGTTCTCCATGAGGTGGCAGCTGTGAGGGAGAGGGTATGTGGGTCAGTGACTGCGGCACAACGAAATAGGGACTCTCAGGAAGGTAGACGCACAGGAGTCACATATGCTGCTTCTGGGGTTAGACCATGGCAGACTTTGGGATGAGTAGCTAAGGATTCGTGTAAGGCAAGGAGCCCGGAACAGGCACCCCGGGAAGGAGCCGCATGTACCAAAGGAGCAGGACATCACAGCATCAGGCAATGACTCTGTGGGGGGCACTGTTGCCATGTGGCTGGACACTGTTGCTGGACGTTCAGCACCTCTAATTCTTGCCTGCTGAACTCCATAAGCATTTCCTATCGTTGTGACAGCATCACACACCTGATGCATTTCCAAATATAACCCTATATAACTACAGTCTCTAGTTAAGAACTTCCTGTGGGTCTGGTTCCTTTGAGTCGTTCAGAAAGAACAAAGCAAGGTGAACCGTGTTTGAGACTGACAGTGAGCACGAGGAATCAGGACATGGTCAGGGGGGCATATGGACCAGAGCAGCTACCCAGGACTCCATACTCAGATGGGCCCTGTAAGTGGGATTTTAATGCTCAGAGGGCACCATCTTGAAATTCTTGACCCTATTATCTTTGCCTTTGTGTTTTGTGAACAGAGTCCACAGGACAATGGAGTTATACTGCGGACCTGCTCTGGAGCAGTCCTACCTCCCACTGCCTCCTTAAGACAGGTTCTCAGCCATCGACTCCATGATCCCTGGCACTTGGGGCTCCCCCCAGTCTCCCCTCCCCCATCCCATCACTTGACCCCCATCTCTTTGATGGTGGGGGTCACATTCTGCTTTACCCTCCTCCATCTGCTTTGGAGGCCAAGGCAAGCTCAGGGAAGTCCAGGGTTGGGCACGTGTCCCCTGCCGTCTTAGGCTAGGACAGAGCAGTGGCCATCACTGCCCCAGGACTGGCAGTGCAATGACCCATCAGAGGTGAGTCAGCAGGGGCCTCTTGTCTACCCCCAGTGCAGTCAGGGAGCTTCTCTTTGGTTGCAATTCCTTAGGGGTTACCCATTCATCTATGGCTGGGGATGAGTCCCATGAGAAGGGAGACTGATTCCCTACCTCACACCACCTCCCTGGAGCCCTCCATTTTGTGCTGGACCCACAGCTTATAGGGCCAGCTCTGTGCATATAATAGTGTGAACAGTGAAAATACAGAGAAAGGGATGCTTTCAGGAGAAGATCTGGCCTGGACTCAATAGCTTTGGGTGACCTGTCACATACGGAAGGAGAGTGAGCATTTTAAGAACACAGCCCTCCCCAATTGTTAGCCCAGAAATAGAGAAAGGTGACATTTTTTTGAAGGGGGTATGGAAAAGTGGGGAGAAATAATGAGCTTATCTTGGGACATATTTATTTTGAGATTACAGGGGAGACATCCAAAAAGCATTTGGAAATTAGGTCAGAAGCCCAGGTAAGAAGTCTGAGAGAAACAAATTTGTGGGTTGTAGGTGTGTGGAAGGTTTCTGAAGTTATAGGAGCAAAAGGGAAGGACTGGGACAAGATGTGTTTTTTAGGAGAGGGGCAAGGATGCTGCATGGACAGGAAGTGAGATCCAGACACAAACATGGGCATTGAACTTGGTCACTAGAAGGTCACAAGTACTTCCAGCTGTACTGACCACACAATAGTCACTGGCCATTGAGCAGCATTGCATTCAAGCAGATTCTGAGGGGCAAGCTTATTTGGGAAGTCTTCCACCTTGCCAAGACCGGAACCCAAGTGTCTAGACTCCCAGCCCAGGACTCTTGCCTTTGGTTCACAGATTACACCTTTCCTGGCTGGCAAAGGGTGTAAATCAGCACCCAACACTTCTGCCCCCAACCTCCCCACTCCACAGCCCTCACGGGCCTCCAGGCTCTCCAGCGCCCCCGGGGCCTCCCTTCCCAGTTCCCCCAGGTGCAGAGCCTGGCACACAGGAGACCCTCGCTAGACACCAGTGGAATGAATGAGGAGGCCCTGGTGAAGTGTGTCAGCTCCTGGGAATGCCCTCTTGCCATCACACACTGTAGAAATTAGGTCTCCTCCTTCACACCTGCCCATGGTTCTCAGGCTGGTCTTGTCAATTGGGATAAATGCACGTCCAGCCTCTTGAAATCGCTCACTGCCTCAAGCGTTCATTTTCAAGGCATCCTGGAGGCACCTGCATGGTCCAAGGTGCATTTGGAAAATGCAGGAAGAAATTCAGAGGGTGAGGGCTCTGTCCCGCCCAGCACAAGATATCAAAAACTGCAAGGGCTCCCCTGCATAGAACCTCTCTGTGCCCTCGTTGCCCATCTGGGAAACAGACACCTGATCCTGTCTGCTTCACAGTGTTGTCATAGGGTCCTGACTGGACGTGAAGGGATCTGAAGTGGCACAGGTACTCACATCTCTCCTCCTGACCAGCCCCACCACCACCTCCATCAACACGACTTCTACGCCTTCTTCCTTAAACACACTTCCCAACCGTACTCACTATTGAATGTTCCACACTCCTTCCACCCAGGGTGGCTTTTCCTGTTTGGTGTATGAACATAGAGGAATTTGTCACCTTCCAATCTTCTCTTCTGCATTCCACCCAGGGAAATTTCCCCAAAGGGCCCCTTTCCACCTGCTGACTCTGCCCTCACCCTGGGCCCTCTGGCCCTGCCCCGCCCCTCTGCAGAGACAGCTCCCACTGACAGCACCAGGAGCTCTAAGTCCCCCACATGGCCCCTGGAGCCAGTAGTGCTCTGGCCACTCCCTCCCCCTCCAGCCCTGCTCTCTGGTCCGCTTCCAGGATTCCATGTACCACCCACTACCTCTCTGGTCCCTCCCTCTCAGGCTGTCCCCAGCCCCCACTCCTTCTGTGCACCCACCTCCACTTGCATGAACTTGAATGTGTCTCTCCATGCTCTGCTTTCCGCAGTGGCCCTCTCACACTGCAGCTCTCCCCTGGTGGCTTGACCAGCTCCTGTCCTGACACCCCCAAGTCTGCCTCTCCAGCCCCAACTGCTTTCTGATGCCGAGGACCCACATGTCTGGCTGTCTCCCAGACATTATACCGGAAGGGCCCATAAGCGTCTCAAACAGTGTGTCCAAAAGCCAACTCAGGGTCCCCCAAAGGGTCCAAGTGAGTTCATTTTCTAGGAATAAAAGAGCCATATTAGACGTTTTAAAATGGACTCCCCACCCCCTCCATCACACCCTGAAAGAAGGGGTCCACAGCACGTGGTTTCATTGGGGGGTGACATTTCAGTGAGGCCCCATCTGACCCCTCCACTTAAGACCCCCCTCTGGCCCTCCCATGACCCCACTCTTTTCTTAGAGCATTTATCAGCCTCTCACACACTCGATGAACAACTCACTTATGACATTTGTTTTTATGCTCTGTCTCCCGCTACAGTGAATTCCATGGTGCAGCCTCGTTCCTATCTTCTGTTTGCTGAGGAGTGTCAGATGTCTGGACCACGTGTGGCACGTGGCAAGTTCAATACCCAGCTGGGAAATGAAAGAAAGACTTGGTGAGTTGGGGAGGCCTCTTTTCCTGCTTCCCACACTGATGTAAACTACATTGGGGTGGACACTGGTTTATTCTCCTCTGAATCCCACACACTTAGCACTGTGCAAAGACACATTCTAGGCCTCAGTGCATGGTTGGGACAGTGTGACCCAATCTAGGGGGACAATTTCTACCAATGCCTGTTGTCTCCTTGTGACATATTTAAAGCTTTGAACCCCACTTTGTGAAGCCTGAACAAGAGAATGCTACAGACCCACTCCACTCTTTCCTCCTGACTATGGCATGGAGGGAAGTTTGGTGCACAGAGACCAGATGAAGCCCCAGTTTCTGGGACCAAGTAGGGAACCTCAGGAAGACCCTTCACCTCTCTTCTCTTTCATGCTCCCTCTCTTGCCCATTGCTCCATGACACCGTGGGCCTGGGCCCTACAGGCAGACCACCTGGATTTCAAATTCTGAATCCCCAACTTCCTGGCTCTGTGACCTTGGGCAGATGGCTCACCATCTCTGTTCTGTTGGCTGAAAAATGGGGATAATAAAGAGCCTACCTCACTGGGCTGTCGAGGATGCAATGAAGTAATAGGCAATAGGGCATGCAGAACAGGGCCTGACAGAGGGTAAGGGCTCGATGATTGTCAGCTAGTCCCCCCCATCCCCGGTTGCCATAGTCCCCTAAAAAACTGGGTGTGGAGGACTTTGAGAGATACAGAGTCAGAGAGAGACAGAGACAGAGAGAGGCAGGCCCGTGGCTATTTTCCTAGTGCTCACCAGCCCTTATTTATGGCTCTCTTGGCCTTTTCAATTTCTTTCCTTAAGAAATACCAAAAGCCAAGTGTGAGATGAAGGAAGCACACACAGCTGTCTATAAAAGATTGACGTGGCATGAGTCTGACGACCTTTCAGACCGAGGCCTGGACATCTGCTCCTTTCTGAGACATGATAGCTCTCTGTTTAGAACTAGCAGACCCATGGTTCCTTCCTGAGCCTCCTCCTCACCAGCAACATGATGGTGGGCAGCTTGCTTGGGAATTGGGATCCACAAAACCCTCCCTGCCTCCTCTAGAGGGACATTGGGTGAGGTTCAACAGGGAAGCTCTTTGTAAACTAGAAAATACCCAACACACAGGACCCTCCTGGAGAAGAAAGGTCCAGGAAAACTTTGAGGACCATGATCAGAGCTTGGTCACTCCTTCACGCAGCTTTCCTTCCCCAGTGTCACCTCCGTGCACACTTGGTGCTCCGTAAAATGCTCCCTGGGATGACTTGAGGTTGGGGAAGGAGAGGGCAGAGGATCCATAATCCTTCTGGGTTTCCAGCCCTAAGGGCTCTGACTTCTCTCAGCAGTGCGTGGGTTGTAGGGACCCTGCCAAACACGTCACCCATGAAATCACAGGCCACCGGGAAGGCGGCATGGGGTGGGGTTCGCCAGAATGTACTAATTTTGTAAATTGCACTGTGCCACCATGCGCACACCCATGGGCGGCAGGGAGTAAGTGTAAGAAGGAAGGGAAGGGATTTCTTGTGAGTGAAATTGCAGGTCCTCCCAGATGGCTCACGGGCCCCGGGCTGGCCCTTAGCACAACTGTGCCATGGGAAAGTTTGTCTTCACTGTTGTCACTCCTTTCATGTCATCATCTTTCCCTCCCCAACACACCCCCCACCTCTCACCCCTGCATTCTGTCCTCTGATGTGCTCCACTCTTCTGCGTGGGTGCCCACTTGCCTACCCCTGAGGGAAGCCGTGACCTGAGCCTTTCCCTATCCCCCTGCCTCCTAACCCCATCTCCCACCACCACCCTCCTTCTCCACGATCCAGCTGTCCAATGGCTGCTGATTTAACTGTCACCGCTTATCTCATTAACACGAATCAGTTCCCTCCGGGTAGCATCGTTTGAACTCTACCTTGTATCATCAGGCTTTGAGCCCAGGTCTGCCTCCCAGGGAGCGGGCAGGTTCCGAGAAGCAGGGGACTGGGCTGGACCCTCACGGCAGTGCACTCAGAGCCCCGCAGTGTTAGCTCCATGGAGGGTGCTCAGGGAACACTCGGTCATGTGCCGGGCTTCTTACCGGTTACCTGAACCTTGTACCCAGGCAGCCACAGAGTCCAAGTCTCCGTTAGAGCTGAGAGGGCTGAGGAGGATCTGAAGACCCTGCGGATGGGGTATGACCTTCTTAAAGAAACTCGTGGACCTTCCCTCCCTCAGGCAGTACCATCGGACTGACTATAGTTCTCCAGAGGGAAAAAAAATTGTCTGGTTCAGCTTGGGTGAAGGGTGTATCAGAGCTCCCTGTCTTTGCAATTTTTCTTAGTCTAAAAAGATTTCCAAATAAAAAAAGGAGGAGAAGAAGGAAGAAGGCACAATGACAAACCTGGAAAAATAGACAATTCCTTTGTTTACAAACACTTTCGGAGCATAGAAAAAGAAGACTAACTAGTTCATCGGATGAAGGTGGTATGACCCTCATTACAAAAGCAAACAAGGACAGTGAAAATAATGGAAGGAAAGATCAGGGTCTCAGAGGAACTTGGTACAATCATCCTAAATGAACTAGTTAACAAGTTGAATTTATCAGTGTATCAAGAAAAATATAGCATAACCAGGTAGGATTTAATCTAGGAGTATCAAGATGGTTTAATGTCAGAATATCTTTTACGTATTATACTCTATGAACTAACTGCAGAAGAAAATTGATATGTTCATGTTAATGCTGAAAACCATTAAATATATCAATTAAATATACACCAATGGTGATTCATGATAAAGAGATCGAAGTCTCAGCAAACTAGGAAATGGAGGAAACTTTGTTATCAGGACAAATAGAATCTATCACATTATTAAGATAAGAAAGGTCAGGAAACATGTTACATATAAAAATTAATGCATTTCTATAAATCAGTTACGGTCAATTAGAAAATGTAGGAGAGAAAGAGAGCTCATGTGTTAGTGCAATAAAATGTAGGAGGAACATACGACTGCATTTGACAGAAGAACAATGTGTAAGTAAGAGCTTCACAAAGAAGTTCACAGATCTCAGTGGGGACCCATCACTGTGGAAAAAACCATCCTAAACCAGGGAGTCTAAAACAACCCTGCTCTCTTTGCTCGTGATTCTGCAGGTCTGTAATCTGCTCCAGGCTTAGCTGGGCCAGTTCTTTTGCTGGTGGTACCTGGGGTGACTGCTGCAGCCATGGACAGCTGGGTCTCCGTGGGCTGCATACTGTACAGTGGCCTCCCTCATGCATCTGGTGGTTGGAACTAGTGTTGGCTGGGCCCCCTTTCTGCAGCCACACAGCAGTGTAGAGTTACCAGAGAGGAAAAGCAGGAGCTGCAAACCTTCTTGAGGGAGGTACAGGCATTGAAGACCATGACAGCATTTCCTCTGCATTTCCCTGTTCAAAGCAAACTTTAAGTCCAGCCCAGATGGAAGGGAGGAGGGACTGGCAAAGTCACATGGCAAAGGGTTGTGCATCTTTGAATACAAACAAGTCCTATGAACACCTTTGCAAGCAGTCAGCCACACAAATTCTTATTGATCATTAGAGATGAATTGAGGGGCCCCTGGGTGGCTCAGTCGGTTAAGCATCCAACTCTTGATTTCAATTCAGGTCATGATCTCAGGGTCGTGAGATTGAGCCCCACTTCCTGCTCCACACTGAGCATGGAGCCTGCTTAAGATTCTCTCTCTCCCTTTGCACCTCCCTGCTCACACACTCTTGTTCTCTCTCTCTCTCTCAAAAAAAAAAAAAAAAAAAGAGAGAGAGAGAGAGAGAGAGAGATGAATCAAAATAAGGAGTTGTACCTTATTCAAATAGATGGGAAGATACAAAATTATAAAAGATACTAATTCTCCCCAAAGTAGTGTACAATTTTTTTTTAATTTCCCTAAAAATTCCAAGGTTGTTTTTCATTTTATTGTTGTTGTTGTATGTGACTTAATGACCTGATCCTAAAATGCATTGGAACAAGTGAAGGGATAAGAAAGATTATTAGGAAGACACATAACAGTAGTATATCATGTAAGATAGAAAATGTATTAAGGAAAAATCAGAGAAGAAACAGAGGACTAAAGGTTAAAAAAAAAAATGGATTGATCCAATGCTTCCACTTCTGCTCCCTCTCGAAATCCCACTCTCTCCCAAGTGACAGTAAAGTAAAAAGAAAGAACGAGAGAATGGGACAGAATCCTAGCTACAAAATCTTGGAAGCTAAAATCAGATGAGAGAGTAATAAATAACTTAGCAACTCGGTAGATCTGAGAAAACAGAGTTCTAGGCCAACAGTGGGGAAAACCAAAAAGAAATGTGATTAAATTTTAGAACTATCCAAAGGCCCGGGAAAGGGTAGAACCAGTTATCATCGCTGGAAATCAAGATGAAAACGGTGCTAAAATAAATAGTCGAAAGTCTGCAGGGGACTCAGGTTCCCAGACTCCCTCCCAGCTGTGTGCAGCAAACACTGCCTGCCCATCCTGGCCATAGGTGCACAAGTTTCTTCTCCAGGAAGGACCAAACAGGAGGCTCCCTGGATTGGGCAGAGATGAGGGTGGGAGTCTGGTCCTAAAAGGCAGAGCATTAGCAAGTTTGCAAGCACACAAGACTGAGAGATCACAGCCCTCTGGGCCTCCCCAGAAACCATGGAGGCCAGTCACCCTTAAGACAAGAAACAATTGTGTGAGCTCCAAAAGAAAAACCTAAAGATACAGAATCCCTGAAAATCTCCAAGAGGAGATCTAATCTAGCCTGATTGTCTCAGGACAGCCTGCATTCACATATCCAGAGCTTCCAACTGGACTTTTTGTCTCCCTAAATGTACAAAGATCTCCAAACCCATAAAGAAAGCCACCAACAGGAAAGAGAAAAGCCAGATGAACATATGGAGAAAAACAACTTGGAAGAAGCAAAGTTGATTTGGGGCAAAAAGCACTTACAATGTTGCAATGAATATCCTCAGAGATAGAAGAAAAGATATTGAAGCCATAGGACAGCTAGAGGTCTTAGGAAAAGGAGCATTCAGAAAACAAAACAAGTGCTCTTGAGAACTTAAAAACATTAGACTGGAAATGAAAAATCATGTAGAAGAATAGAAGGCTCAGTGGAGGAGAGAGGGCGAGAGAAAGGATGGAGAACAGAAGAGGGAGGAAAATTAGAGAATGAGTACAGGAGTCACAATGCAAACACAATAGGAGCTCCAACAGGAAATGAGAGAGAGAGCGAGAGAGAGAGAGAGGAATCATCAAAGGGAAGAGGAAGAAAGGAAGGACGAAGAGAGGAAAGAAGAAAGGAAAGGAGGCACTGAGGGAGGAAAAGAAGAAAGAAGGAACGAAAGAAGGAAGGGGAGGAGGAGAATGTAGTAGACTGGAGAGGATAGGAGAGGAGACAGAGGAGAGGAGGGGAGAGGATAGCAGAGGAGACAGAGAAGAGGAAGGGAAATGAGGGAAAAGGAGGAAAGAAAGAAGGGAATCTCCCAGAATTGAAGGACTTGAATTTATAGAGTTCAAGGACCTAACCAAGTGTCCAGCCCAATGGATGAAACAACTTTGTGAAATTTTAGAACACCATCTACAAAAAAAGCAGGGGCAGGGGTACCTGGGTGGTTCAGTTGGTTAAGAGTCTGCCCTTGGGGGCGCCTGGTGGCTCAGTTGGTTGAGCGACTGCCTTCGGCTCAGGTCATGATCCTGGACTTCCAGGATCGAGTCCTGCATCGGGCTCCCAGCTCCTTAGGGAGTCTGCTTCTCCCTCTGACCTTCTCCTCTCTCATGCTTTCTCTCACTCATTCTCTCTCAAATAAATAAATAAATCTTTCTTTTAAAAAAAAATCCTACAAGTTTACAAAGATCAGAATAGCTTTGGAGTTTTCCACAGCACTATTTATTGGAAGCCTGAAGATAATGGTGAATGCCTTCAACATTCTGAAGGTAAGTACTAAAGACCTAGGATTGGGCCACTGTCCAAAGTAGCAATCAACTAGGAAGGGAGAAGAGAGATATTTTCAGATATGACCGATCCCAAGACATTTGCTTCCCATCTATGCCTCTCCAAGAAGCTACTAGAGGACACATGCCCCCAAACCAGGAAACAAACCAAGACTTAAAGAAGAAATGGGACATGGGAGATCCACCATGAAAAACAGATTACCCTGGTCAAGGACGGGCCCAGAACAACAGCTGTTTACACCCCACACCAAGGGGCTGGGAAAGGGAGGGAGCACAGGCATCCCCAGTACATTCATGGTTAAAACATAATGATTAAAATTGAAAAAAAAAATTACAAGGTAGCAATAGAAGTTTAGACATTATTTAGAGACATGGAAATAAATACCCAAATCATCAGAGCTGATAATGATGGTCCCCAGGGAGGGACATGTGGTGCAGAAGGACGGGGGACTGCTGTGTTTCATAGCCAAGCCCATAAAACAGTTTGGCCATGTCTATGTATAACTTTGATTAGAATAAAATCTAAAAGATAAAATGATAGAAATAATATTGGCCCTTACCATTCTATCAGGTGGAAAGAGTGGAAAGTGCCATACAAGGAGAAGGTATTTCCCAGCTAATGAGACAGGGGAACAATAGCGTGGGTCAGTATTTATAATCTGGTTGATATTTTGAAATGTCACCGCTTTGTCATGTATGCTCAATCTTCTGAACTGTTTGTGCTTATTTAGCATAAGTTTTTCCAAAATCGAGGAAACATTCACGCTACACACACACACACACACACACACACACACCCCGATCTAAGAATAACCAAGGCAACCAAACAACTAGATAACAAAATGGCAGGGGACTTGCTTTGCCAGATATTAAGATTTTACAGAAAATGACATTAATTAGGTGTGCTGTTGACACTGCAGAAATAAGCCAATAGAAACAACTAGAGGGCCCAGAGATATACCAGTACACAAATGGAACCCCAACATGTGGCCAACATTGGACATATTCGTCACCCGCCATATGTAAATGCAGTTGGGGTGATTGGTTATCTACATTGAAAAACTGACCTTGAATATAATGTTGACTTTTTTTAAGGGAGAAGGCTATAAAAATAGAAAACCATTAAGATGTAAGGATTTATATGCCAAATGAGAGCCAGGTAAAAACAGAAAAGCCAACAAAACCTCACTCTGGGAGGCCTGTGGTTGACAGACTTGGGGGACAACCAGTTGACAGACTAGGGGGACAACACCCAGCTGAGGACACCCATTGGAGGCCAGCGCACTGGTGAGGAGAAGAGACAATGTGCGTTTAAATAAAAGGTGGGGATGCTAGAGAGAGGCCTGTGTCCTCCAGACATCTCTAAGGGATACTTGCTAAGATCTAGTGACTAACCAAACGGGGTGACCAGAGAGAAGAGTCAGAGGACTCCCCAGGTACGTAGGCTGCAGATGGGAAGGGTGTGCCAATATTAATAATTAATAAGTCATACTGGATTAACAACTGATCTAGGTATCAGTCGAATGCTCTACCACTGAGCTATACCCCCACCTGATCTAGGTTGGATACAATTATTTCCACTGTGGATATGTTTAGATCTAAGACTGCGACAGAACTTGCCGATGGAGGGGGTGCCTGCGTGGCTCAGTCAGTTAAGCATCTGACTCTTGATTTCCACTCAGGTCATGATCTCAGGGTCATGGAATTCAGCCCCGCTCCAGGCTCCACACTAGATGTGGAGTCTGCTTAAGATTCTCTCTCTTCTCTCTCCCTCTTCCACTGTCCTTCCCAGCACTGCCCCCGCCCCCCGCAAAAATAAAAAGAACTCAAGAATTCATAGGTGGAGTTGGCTAGTAAGCAGAGGTAAATGCAGGGCTGTATTTCAAGAGAGAAGGGGAGCTGGAAACAGAGTGAAAAAGGCCTTAGTGGGTGGTGTGTTCAGACCCCTGCCACTTGCTACTATGACCCTCTCCTCCCGTCCCATCACGGACTTGTAGTCATGGACTGCAGCTGCTTCCCGTTTCCTAGCTGGGCTGTAAATCCTGGGCGGTGGAGGTTGTGTCTTGTTTTCCTCTGTATCCCTAGCGGCTGGCACATACTAGGTCCTTTATTGAGGACCTAGCAAAAGGAAGATGATCAAGGATAGAACCTTTGAGAGCTCCAAAACCTCTAAGACAGGCAACAAGAGAAGGCCATGGAAGGAGCTATCAAAGTAACCACTAGAGAAAGAACCACAGGATGTACATTCCCAGAAGCCAAATGGAGAGATGATGTCCAGTGTGGGGTGGGGCCAAGCGGCCAAGAGGTCCCTGTCCTGGATAGGTTTTCTGTGGGCCCCAACCCAGCTCTTTCTAGAGAAGCTTCCCAGTCCACAGTCCAGGAGCCACATTACTCTCCCTTCCCACGGAGGCCAATGAGACCAAAGATGGATGCCTGACCCAAAGCTGTGTCTGTCCATCGGGTAGCTAGTGGGGCGGAGGGGAGAGCAGGGGGCAGCATGGTTCCAGAGAAAATGGAGAGCAAAGTCAGCACTTGATGAGCCAAAGCCCCATGACATTTATGAGGGAGCAGGGCTTCTGGGTCAGCAGAAGAAGCTTATAGCAGAGAGAGTGGGAGGCAGCCCACATCCAGTGTCGAGCTCCAGCCTCCGCAAGACCTTCCCTGACCTTAGATGGGATCCCGGAAACCTCCTTTATTCTTGAACTAGTTCGAGTGGGTTTCAATCTGCCCGGCTCCAACCAGACTGTCTTTAAACTGTATCTATTACATAGATAACAATTTTTTTTAAAGATTTTATTTAGTTATTTGACAGACAGAGATCACAAGTAGGCAAGAGAGGCAGGCAGAGAGAGAGAGGAAGGGAAGCAGGCACCCTGCTGAGCAGAGAGCCCGACGTGGGGCTCGATCACAGGACCCTGAGACCATGACCTGAACCGAAGGCAAAGGCTTAACCCACTGAGCCACTCAGGCGCCCCCATAGATAACAAGTTTAAGGGAGATCAAATGTCTCCAGACTTAAGAAACTCTTTCTCTTGACTGGAGATTGTTGACAACCCCCTGCTCGTATTAAAAACATAATCTTCGGGGCCCCTGGGTGGCTCAGTCGGTTAAGCATCTGCCTTTGGCTCGGGTCATGATCTCAGGAACCTGGGATCGAGCCTCAAATTGGGCTCCCTGCTCAGCAGCGAGTCAGTCTGCTTCTCCCTCTCCCTCCATGATCTCTCTCGCTCTCGCTCTTAAATAAATAAATAAAATCTTATAAATAAATAAATAAATAAAATGTAAACTTCATTTGCATTTGGAACATCCCTGTTTAGAATTTTGAAGTTAAAAGGAAACTTAGAATTAGCCAGCCGGGGAAGGAATCGATCGCCTGCTGCTGTATGCCATTAAGTGGCCTAGAAAGGACTTTATTCCAGGACCCCTGGCTCCCAATCGTTAGTATTTGTCACAACTAACTGTATGCTGTTTGGCCCCCTCTAGGCTCAGGGAAACAAGGGACCATTGGCCCCAGCAGCCCTCCCAATCCAACGCTGGGAGGCAGTGTGCAGCCCCAGGGGCTGGTTTTCGACCAGGAAGGCGGCTGAAACGAACTCAGGCCCGCGAGGATGGCTGAGAACCACCCCTCCACCCGAGCCCAGTGCCACGTGGGATTCTGTTCATAGAAGCCTCGTGTTCCTTTTGTGTGTTCTTTAAAAGCCACATCTGGTGCTCACCTGAGAGCCAGCACTTCTGTGCTGGATAAAAGAGACGGGACTGTGTGTGCTCAGGGTTTGGGACTTCTCTGAAAGGAGGAGTCCCAGCCCCCCCAAACCGGCACAGGACGTCCGGCCCCGCTTGGCCTCCTCCTCCACGCTGGAGAGTGCCAATCGAAACACTGTCTCCTGCCAAGACTCTAGGACCCTGTTTTCGGATCCAGGCCCGGGGGCAAGAGGGAGATCTCATGCCAACTTTCCCAAAGCCCAGCTCCTTCTAGGCTCTTGTCCTGGAAGTGTTCTGGCCTCTTCTTTGGAAAGGGGACATCAGTCTTCAGATAGTTCCTGACCCTCCTCCAGCTTGTCTTGCTCTCTCCAGCCCAGAAAGGCTGGTTTGCAGCATCTGGAAAAAGCATTTGCCGGTTTGGTTGTGGTTTGCCCAAACCGCTGAGCCCCTGAGCCAGTCCAAGTGCCACGTCCTCCACCGACAGCCCCCGCCGAGGGCTCCTCCACTCAGGAAAGGTGACAGGGACCCCCACTTGTACACTTGCCTCGCGCTGTCCTTCCCCTGCTCTTTGGACTCAAAAATGTTCGTTTTTGTGGAATGAATGGGGAAAAAAGCTTGTCGGAAATTCTTTTTCCAACAGTCTTTATGGCCACGCTTGACAGACGAGGAAAAGGCCTGAATGAAGTTTTCCTGCATAATAATTCACTAGGCCTGTGTCAGATTGGTCTGCCTTGTTATGCCATTTATCTTCCCAGCCTTCTTAGAAAGGGGCAGGGGAATAAACCTCCTGTCTGTTCTCTATGTGGAAAAACTGAGGCCCAGGGAAGCTACAGAGACTCACAGCTGTAGGAAAAGAGCCAGTAAAGGCCACAAAGCTGGGCCAGTGTGAGGAAAGGCATGCTGGGAGGGTAGACTTTTCCCGACTTCAGGGAGTGATATAGCTGTTAGGCACTGGAGACACCACGGGTGGGGAGCAGGGAGGGCAAAGGAACTGGTCCCTTTGCAAAATTAATTTGAGTGACCCCCATTTAAACAGGCACCCCAAATTCCAAGCTGAGTACTCTTATCCTGGTGCCACAAGACAGGGCACAAATGACCCCACTTCAGAAGGATTCCCTAATTCCTCAGTCATCACCATCCTTCCTATCTAAGAACTGTTCTCCCAAGCCCAGTCTGAGCCACCACCTCATTCTTTACTGTTCTCAAATTCACGGCAGCCTTCCCTTGGCTAGATTACTAGGTGCTTCTCCAAGGCAGGGATTTTGCCCGAGACTTTGGAAACCCCAATCTCACTGGATTTCCTCATTGTTTGCCAAATGATGGGGTCATGAACTCTACCCCAGGGACAGGATCAAAGAAAACAGTCATTTGGGACTGGGGAGAAATCTTCCTTGTTTTTTGTAAGAACTGATCAGGAGGAAGAAATTCAACCATCTGAAATGACTTGGTAAAGAAGTTTGACCTCTTCTTCAAGTCATGGAAGGTGGCTGTGCTGTTAGCTTTACACATAGAGAATGGATCTGGGGTGAACCCCAGTGCAACTGACCCAGGCTAACACCGTCCATAGGGAGATTTCTCTTTTTTCTGTTCCACAGTTAGATACTATGTTCTTTAGCTAGTACACATGTATATTATGTCTCACCTAGACTACAAGCCCTCCTATAGGCAGGGATAGCTTACAGTTCTTTTGGACACTATAAGACAGTGTTAGACACATAACTAACATGTTCACACTAATAAACCTGAATATCCAGTCAAAAGAAGAGCACAGGGGCGCCTGGGTGGCTCAGTGGGTTAAAGCCTCTGCCTTCGGCTCGGGTCATGATCCCAGGGTCCTGGGATCGAGCCCCACGTTGGGCTCTCTGCTCGGCGGGGAGCCTGCTTCCTCCTCTCTCTCTGCCTGCCTCTCTGCCTATTGTGATCTCTGTCTGTCAAATAAATAAATAAAAATCTTTAAAAAAAAAAAAAAAAAAAGGAAGAGCACATAACCCAAGCTGGAGAAATGAGAATGGACCATTTTCTAGGTAGAGAGATGAAATGTATAGCCCCATGGTAGTTCCTGCCAATCAACTGAAAGGTTGTAACCAAACAACTTAGGCTCCCTATGACCAGTTCATGTCTTTATGGGGGCTGTCAGATCTCTCAGGGAGCTTCTACCTATCTCCATATCATGCACAGGGATTTCCCAGCAGCTCCTGTTCTGGAAGTTTCCATCTGTGCCTAGGCCCATTACCCCATAATCACCGGAACAGAACTTGAGAAGCTCCTTCCCACCTTCACATTCCAGCCTCATACTCCAATCTCCACTTCCTTGGCAATACCCATATTAAACACCATAAGTACCACCCGGAATCAGAGCACCATGACTTTGGTCCCATCGGTGACCTTGAGCAAGTGATTTCCTCTCACTGTTTGTAAAACAAAGGAATCCACTAACTGGTCTCTGAAACACTAGAATGACAGATGGTATGTTGGTTTGGTTACTGCTTGGTCAGTTTTCTTGTCTGTTGTGTCTTGGTCCTGCGTGGCCATCTCTACCTGGAGGGGACAAACAATGATCCACATGAAGTCCCCCCTAACTGGAGAATGACTATAAGCCTTGCTCCAGGGAAGCCTGGGGTGGGCTAATGGCTGACCAAAGGAGGTGTGAAATGACTTTGAAGTCTCTTACTTCCCTTCATGTAAATTTTGCATTCTTTTCTATATTATCACTAAGTTTTTTACAATAGAAATTTTCATCCCCTCCAGCAAAGTATTTCATGCTGAAGTTGTTGGAGCTGATACACCTGTCTTCAGGCGTTTTCACGGACACCAGAGCTTCCAGGGCTAAAAATTTGTTTTTTGATCCAACCAGAGCACCTTTGTTGTTAAAATGCCCATTCCCTTGGGAAGAGCCTGAAAGTTGGGACAAAGTAAGACAAGGGTAAGTTTCTATATTTGGATCTGGGAAACCAGTCCCAACAAAACAGCTCTGGCTGTTGAGGAGCTGGTAAGAACATCAGAGGACATTGGTCAACCTTAATCAAGGCAATGGCATGAATCGACCGTGTCCTCCAGAATAAGGACACAGTTCTGCGGGTGCCAACCCCAAGCATGTCCCCCGGAAAGCTGCCCTCAGAGGTGGAACCATCCCTCAGTGGGACTTGGTCTACCACACCATGGTATCGACAGAGGTCTTAGACGGGCATCTCACATAGATCAGGTAGAGAGACCAGAAAAGGCAGTAGACTGGAGGATACTCCCAGTTGTCACAGGGATGATTTTTCTTTTTTTTTAATTTGTGTAGCCCCAGAGGGCAGGACCCAGAGAAGTGCTCACCTCTTTTAGCTTTGAGCCCAAGAGAGGGGAACATAGAACCTTGTGCAATGGAGCTGGGCTGCCTCAGTAGGAAGTGAGAGCCTTGGTCCCGGGAGAGTGGAGGCAGGAGCTAGATGGCCACTGAGTAATGGCATCCTGTGACAGGGTGAGGTGCACACAGAGATGTGGCTCCTAGGTCCCTCTGAGGAAGGACTCACTGTGCAGCTGTGTAGAGTGTGACTTGCGGCTGGCCTCCAGACTCAGCTCTTCCGGGTCAGCCTCAACTTCGGGGAGCCTCGTCCCCTGGGCTCAGACACAGAGAAGAGGGGGTGTAAAGGCTTGGACTTCTGGGCCTGTTCACGTCAGGGCTCGGTTGCCCGAGGCTCTGCTGGGTCTGCATCACTGTTCCACATGTTCCTCTGCCCCTCAAACTCCGTATCAGCCTACACTTCTGGAAAAGCCAACTGAGACAAAAGGATACGACATGAGGTAAGTCAGGGGATCACACTCTTCTCACTCACAGCCACGCATGAGTGAATTCACTGAATGAGTTACAGAGGACGAGTGAAGACAGGTGTAGCCTCAGGAAGTGGGGAGGGAAAAAGTTGCAGGCCAAGGAGGTAAAGAGCCAATGGGTCGAACTGCACCCTTTAAATGGCTGAATTGGGTGGTGGGTGAATTCTAGCTCAGGAAAAGTGCTTTTTAGAGAGAGATGACAGAATTGCTCTAAGATGGCCAGTTCCTGCCAGGGCTGTGCTAGAAGACTTCCGCCTTGTAGCCGAACACCAGGAACATTCCTTGGCAAGGCTCTGAGCCCCAGAGCAGATTGGGCACACCTGGGGCATGGCTCCTGGAGGCATCAGTAGCACCACCTTCTTCCCTATGCTCAGGGTGCCAAGGAGAAGCCCTCCTGCCAGCCAGATCCCCACACGCCATTTTGTTCTCCTAGAATCCAGGGCAGCGGACATTTTCTATAAAGGGCCCAATAGTAAATATTTTCGGTTTGGTGGGCAACATGGTCTCTCTTGCAACTATTTAACCCAGCTGTAGAAGTACAAAACAGTCACAGACAATACCTAAATGAATGGGCATAGTTGTGTTCCAATAAATCTTTATTGACAAAAATAGGCAACGGCCCAGATCTGGCTCAAGGACTGTAGTTTGCTGACCTCTGTTCTAGACTCCTAGACCAGCCCATTTGAAAATCGTTCCAGGCCATGGAACAGAAAAGTTTTCTCCACTTTAGATCCACTCAGGCATCTTGTTGCTTGTGTCTTCCAGGCCTCACTGGAGAAATAGACCAAATGGTCTGTGTATGTTTGACGTAGACTTTGGTTCACCTGGGAACAGAGACCCATATAAAACATGGTTTCTGCTTAGCCCTGTTGAGTTCTGGAGACATGTAAATAAGCAGATAATTTTCCTTCTGTATGATAAGTGTAAGAAAAATATTTATCTATCTCTATCTCCATCTATCTATCTATCATCTATATGTAGATCTGGGCTAAAACCATCATTGGCCATTGTCACCAGGATTCAGATCCTTAATTTGGGGGCTGAGTCAGTGAGCCTTCATGGTGCGGTAATGAAGTGGTATCTGTAATCCCTTCCAGCCATGATCTTTGTACGCATACAAGGACTTGACTTTTTCCAATTGATCTTGGAAGCAAGGACAAACATAATTCCAGCTTGTTAAGGAGTCGGATCCCACAGGTACTGCTTTGGTTACATAAGTCACAGTGGTATCCACCAGGAAGGCTGGGTGGTCACGGCCATTGTATGGAACAGGCCAGGGGCTGGGTGTGGCTTCTGATGCCACATTCCCATTTCCCCGGGCTGCTCTGTATATTTCAGCTTGTGTGCATGCTTTTCCCTCTGCTGTGCCATGACCTGGACCACCTCAAGTGTCCTCCCTGGCTCTGTCTCTGGGTGCCCTCTGGTGGCCTGTCGCTGGAAAGTCTTGGCACCTATTACAGGAGGAAACCCGGTGGGCAGGAAGTGGGAAGGTATGAGAATCAGGGGCAGAGATTTCTACCAGCCTCCTCCGACACAAACTCAAACCTCCCCCTGGGGATGCTGGTGTGCATCCAGAGCTTTCCAGAAGGAATCATTTTCACCCCGAATCTGATCCCCTTCGTTCTTTTAATTGGGGTCATTCATATCATCAAACTGCCCAAGAGATGTGGGCATTCTGGACTGTTTATGACACAGAGAGCACCCAAGATCTTCTAAAGGCACTGGGGGTCCCATGGATAAAAAGGCAGCTGCAAATTTTCCTTGTGGGGCCATTTCTCCTTTGCATCTCCCCACCTACCACCCCCTCCTGTTCCTTCACCGTCTCCCGCAGCTGGGGCCTCAATGGGAAAGGAGGGTCTTCTGTGTGTGACAGGTACTAGAAAAGCCATTTTTGATCACATGTCTGTTTCAACTGAATAGTTGCTCTGGCTTTAGTTCGCCTGCTCCCCACCCTCCATGGAAGCTGTCCACATGTTTTCTTTCTCAACCAGAGGGCAGGATCTGTGGCCTGCTCCTCCAAGTTATGCTGCTGCTGTCTGCGACTCTGGCCTTGCCTGTCCTTGGCTGGGCCATCATGTTGGGAAAACTCCACTTTTGTTCCAGGCCCCCTGGGTTTTTTTCAAGGCTGTTCCCCTCCCTTGAGCCCGCTTTTCCAGCTTCATACCACAGCCCCCGCCATCCAAAAAGCTACAGGCACTGACATTCAAGTGCCTCTCCCGGGGTGACTTGCCTTTTCCGACCTATGTTTCTTTTGGGAAAGGACTTGGTTCTAGGAGTCAAAGATCTGGATTTCCATTCCCGTCCTGCCACCAACGGCCATGTGACTGTGGACAAGCCACATTTTTTGCATACAGTAAGGAGACTGGTCTAGGCCAGTGGTTCTCAACTTGGCTGTAGATTAGAATCACCCAGGAAGCTTGTTCTAAGTTACCCTTTGTTGCCTGAGGTCAACCCGAGACTTGGATGTAGCTGGTGGGGGGGCAGGACCCCACCACTAGGACTTTCTATGAACTCTCTAGATAGTTCTTATGCACAGTCAGGTTGAGCTGTTCAGGGGCCTCAATCCAGCCGGTGGGTCAGAGGTGGCCCAGGAAGAGAGGAGTCTCTGAAACCCCCTGAGCACTGTCCCTAACATTGCACTGCTGTGCTGGTCAGCTCTGGACCCAGGAAATACACGCAGAAGGCCATCTGGAGCCAAGAGAAAAGCACAGGACAGAGGGGTGAAGTAATTTAAGGAAACATCTCTTTACAAAGCCTCTGTGCCGAGCCCTTTCTGGCCTCCAGAGCAGCGGCACAGGCCCGGTCAGATCTAGGACGATGTAGCAACAGCCAACATCATGTTCTGTAGGCAGTCCGTCCTCTTACTAATGATAGGGCTTAGCCCAAAGGCACAGGACCTGAGTCCCAGCAGGTCTGGAGCTGGCTCAGCCCTGAAAGCACCATGTTAACTGGTCCCGGGTCCGCCCACCCTACCTTCACATCCCCACATTTCCCCAAGCCTTAGCAAAGCCCTGTAGCCCACTGTCTAACTCTATGACCTCTGGATCCAGGCTTCCGGGGTTCAAATCCCAGCTCTACTGCTTACCAGCTGTGTAACCTCAGACAAGTTACTTAACCCCCCTGTGCCTCATTTTCTTGTCTGTAAAATCGGGCTAATCACAATGTCCGGCTGTTAGGGTTGTTTTGTTTTTGTTTTTTTTTTTAAAGATTTTATTTATTTATTTGACAGACAGAAATCACAAGTAGGCGGAGAAGCAGGCAGAGAGAGGAGGAAGCAGGCTCCCTGATGAGCAGAGAGCCTGATGCGGGGCTTGATCCCAGGACCCTGAGATCATGAACTGAGCCGAAGGCAGAGGCTTTTACCCACTGGGCCACCCAGGAGTCCCCCGGGTTGTTTTGAAAATTAAATAGGCTGGCATCAGAGCAGCCTGTGGCTCTTAGAATCTGCTCAATAAAAGTATTCTCTCCTGAGTCGAGAAAAACCTCCGCTGTAGTGGAATGGGAATGTGAGGCCCTGGCTTTTCAGCCCAGTTCCACCTTTATCCAGCTGTGTGTTCTGGGATAGGTGACCTCCCTTCTCTGTGCCTAGCACCCTCTACTCAAAGATGAATGGGTAGGACTAATTCCCTTACTCTAAACTCCTCCATGGATCCCCACTGACCTCATGAAAAAGTCCCAGGTCCCTCTCTTGGCCTGAAATGCCCTTGGTGCCCCCAGGCCATGCTGCCCTTCTCTCTAGCTGAGATTCACACAACACCCAAGGTGGTCATGGCTAATGAGTATCTCTAAGGCAGTATCATGGGTCCCTCCTTTACTCAGAGGCTTCCTAGGGCTCCTTGTGCCATTGGAGTAAAACCAAAGGCATAGCCTACATGGCCCCACAATCTTACCTCAGCACCTACCACCTCCCCTCTCCACCCCTGCCCACACCCAGCTTTCTGGCTTCTTGGTGGTTCCCAAGATGCCAGCATCCTCTGCCTTGGGGCCTTGACACTTGATAGTTCCTCTGCCTGGAACCTTTAGTCTGAGAGCCAACCAGCTCAGCCTCACCTTCCTCGAGTCTCTGTTCAAGCGTCCAGAGATGCTATAATAAATACTAAATAATGAAGTCAGGGCTAATGACATAAGACACAGGCAAGGGACACATATGTGAAATAGTACAGAGCAAAATGGGGACAAAGCATGTGATCACAGCAGATACGATTGTGTTAACTCTAGGAGACAACTGAGGGGCTTCTAGAGCCCCGGGGGTTGGGGGATCAGGGTGGGCTGCAGCCCAAAGCTGAGAGCTTTGAGCTAAGGGAGAGGCCTTCTGTCAACAGCAAGCTGCCCATCTCCCTGCTGTACTTTTCTCAAGAGCCTGATATCCATAACTGACTGTGTATTAGGTTACAGTCTGTCTTCCCTTCTGCAAGGGAAGCTCCGAGAAAGCAGGAGCTTGGTTTGGTGACTGCTCTGTCCCCAGCATTTATGCCTGTGTGGGGCACACAGTGGGTATGCATCCATTGAAGAAGGATGCCCGCTGCCTGCTGGAGGGAGTTGTGTTATTGCAAAGAACTTCCAGGAAATACATATCCTCACCTAAAAGAATGAGCCTCTTTTATAGGTGATGCCAGGCATAGAAGCAGATGGGTGGGAAGATATTTTAGGAGCAGTAGGAACATTCTTGGCCCAGGTCTTCAGACCTGGACTCTGGGACAATACCCCTCACTGGTAAAGCCCAGAACAGGAGAGCTTGGAAAACCATTTAGCTCAGTCCCCGTCTCCCCAGAGGACCCAAACCTGAGTTTAGGCCTCCTGGCTTGTCCTGTCCCAAAGGCCTCGACAAAGGAGCCGGCATCGAGGCTTGCCATCCCCACTCCTGCCCCCCCAGGATGCCTCCGGACACCTGGGAAGCCGCAGGCCCCTGGCAGCCACCTGGCGTCTCTTGAGGGGGGTGGGGGTAGGTAGGACCCTTCTTTTACTTTTTGCTTCTCACCGCATGATTCGAACGTGTGGCGGCTTCCAAAACGTAGCCACGTGGTTTGATGGCAGATCTCTGGGGGGAGATGCTGTTCTTTAATTGTCCTCGTGGCTGTTCTGAAAATAGAGTCCTTTTTATTCAAAGCTTAATGCAGTTAATGTTCCCAATATAAATGAATAATCGAAAGCGTAAGCGAATTCTCTCACAGGCCGTGAGGACAATGTTCCTCGGCTCTATTTAAAGACCCTTCCTGGGCAGAGCCTGGGCTCCACTTTCCCTGAACCTACTTAAAAGTCCCTGGGTGGCTCAGTAGGTTAAGCCTCTGCCTTTGGCTCAGGTCATGGTCTCCAGGTCCTGGGATCGAGCCCTGCATTGGGCTCTCTGCTCTGTGGGGAGCCAGCTTCCCCCTCTCTCTCTGCCTGGCTCTCTGCCTACTTGTGATCTCTGTCTGTCAAATAAATAAATTAAAAATCTTAAAAAAAAAAAAAAAAGTCCTCACCCCCGGGCACTGCACTGATTTCCTTCCAGCGCTGTGTGTCCTGGGAAGAGGAGCGAGGAAGACTCGAAGAATACAAGGTGAACCCCCACCCCTGGCCTATTCGTGTGCTCCATTGCTCCCCAGACTTGCCTCCACTGTGCCCCTGGGCACAGTGTTGTGAGATTGGCTAGTTACATGTCTGTGTCCCTCACCGGGCTCCACTGGAAGGGGAGACCCACGTATGCCCAGATCCCAGCCCTATTGTGCCCTGAGCCTCACGTGGTGCCCAGACCCTGCTGGGCCCTCAGTCAGTATTTGCTGAATGGAGGAATCTGCCCTACGACAATAGGCTCCTAGAGTATGTATGCCTTCCTGTTCTTATCACACAGTTGGCTATTTGCTGAATGAAAGAATGAATGAATGAAAGGTAAACTTCACAGCAGAGGTAGGACTTGAACTGGGCCTTCAAGGAGGACATAATCCAGAAAGTTCCAAAAAGACTGGCCATGGTTAAGTTCCTATCAACCTCCCAGCTGTGGCCCAACTCCCCTGATGGGGTTTCTCCTATTAGATCTGGTTAGCGAAGAAAATCCACCCAGAAGTATAATAGTCAAAGGATGCTCGCTGCCTTGATTCTGGGTCTGGCATCAACCATATGCACACCCAGAGGTTGTCTTATATCCTTAGGGCCCAGCACAGCGCCTGGCACATGGTAGACTCCTCAGAAATATGTTGAATGGGATAGAATATCTCCAGCCCATTAAGTGTCCCACAGCCCACAGGACTGGGATACCTAAAACTCTGGATTTAGGAGAAATGTGTGCAGAGAGGGAAATCCAAGCCTCCCTTCTGCTGGGCAAGATTCTAGAACCTAAGATCCCACAAAAATAAAGGGCTTCTTAATCTCAGCTAGGCACCACGCCTCGCCAAGTACAAGCTACAACGTTTACTCAGAAGACCTATCACATTAAAAAAAAAAAAAAGAAGGCCTATCACACACCAGATCTAGAGGCCAGAGCTGTACCCGCGTAGCTGAGGCACAAGGAACCCCGTGAGGCCCTTGTGCTTGACACATGACCCAAGCAAGGATGGATGAACAGAGTGGCACCTGATGGGGACACAGCATCCAAAGGAAAGGGGGCACATAATTCAGAGTATGGGAGGAGGTGTCTGGAGGCCCCACAAGTCTCATCCATCTTGGTGAACAGTGGGTCAACCTGGTACCCAGAATTATAAAATCTCATTTCTCCCAGAGAATCTGATCCTTGGATAGTTTGAGCCGGAATATTCCAAATGCAAGGCAGAGACTGTGAACGGAGACATAATGGTTCCCTTCCCTCCTGTCCACACCTCTTTCCCAGTAAAATGAGAAGAGACAGAGAAAGACTGAGCAAGAGAGAGAGAGAGAGAAGATAGCAGTTGAATTTCTGCCTGCCCATCCTCCCGTGGGCACTGCAGGAAAGTTCCTTCTGGTTCTCCAGGTGATGTAGGTGCTGCTGGCATGAGATGCTTTCTGGGAACTGGCTGCCAAGTTCATGCAGCCTGGGGAGCAGCTGACGACGGGCCTGGAGCAGAGTCGAGCAAAGCCCTCACCTCCTGTGCCCCCTACATGATTGTGGAGTCCCTGGGCAGGGTCTGCGGCAGGCCATCCGGTGGGGCCACCTTCATCCCAGTCCTATGAATCTGTCTCTTCCAGGAATGTTCCAGTGACTGCCAAGATTTGCTGCAGAGCCATACCCCTGCCAGCCCAGGGACAAGACGTTGCTGGCTCTCAGCCTGGGCAAGCTCTCCCCAGCCACAAGGCCTCTGTCTCTGATGTCCAGGCTGCATCCCTTCCTCCTTCCTTAACTAGTCTGAGCCTCAGATCCTTTGCATGTACAATGAGCACGATAATAAGACTTCCGCTTACTGTCCGGGGACTGCCAGTGTAAGCCAGGGAGATGGTGGGTATGAGGTCCAGGAGGAACCACCAAGGGCTCCAGGTTAATTTATTATTATTAACTCTACTCCACTGACAAGAGAAGGTTAGGGACATCACGGTGATCAGGGTAGGGCCAGGCTGGGATCTGTTTGCCCTCTCTCAGCAGACCCGCACACAGAGCCGCAGGAAACGGGCATGGGTCCAGCACTGGCTGAAAGAGGAGAAGGGCCAAAACTCGGGATGCACCACAGGGCTGGCAGGGGGGCATGTCAGAGTCCCAGGCAGGTGGCTGCAGGACAAGGCCATTTGGAGCCTCCTGCTTGCTCCCAGATTATGTCAGGATTAGGGCAGCCCCAGAGGACCCCTCAGGGTGCTGCCTGGGCTAAGCCGGAACAGCATGAGCTCCCCACTCCTGGAAATGCCCAGGTGCTCAGAGGCCTGTCACTTCTGAGTTTCTGCTGGACTCCCCCTTAGAGAGCCCCAGCTCCATCTTCGGGGGCAGGCGACAAGACCTGGATCTCAGTACTGGGTGAAGCCTGTGGGATTTGGGCGCTGCTGGGAACACGTGCAGGAGTGGGACGAGTTTCCCCGCTCTCTAGGCGATTCCAGGCCTGCGTGAATGCTGGGGGAGAAGGGGGCAGCCGGTAGGTGCCACCCTGGGCGCAGTACAGGTGGGAGGAGAGGAGATTGCTGGGAGGCCGAGAAATGGGACATTCCCTTCTGCTGAGGGTCAGGAAGGCCTTTGCAGAGGAGTTGGCATGCGTCCTAAGAGCTGGTACTGAGCAGCGCCTCAGCCCTCGGTCTGGGTGGTGGGTCTTGCCTCCGCCCCTCCAACGAGCAAGTAATTTTGGACTCTTCACTCCTTCATCTTCTCCTCTGTAAGGTGCGGGAAAGAACAGTGGCCATGAAGCAGCTATGACATGTAATGTGACAACATCACAGCACGGAGCAGGTGGTTTGCCGCAAAGCCAGCCAGCCACCGTGAGCTCGCTGTCATGAAGGACAGCGGGACCGGGATCTGCAGAGGCAGCGGGGAGAGAGAAGGCACTAGGGGCCGGCGCCAATCAACTTGCCCACCGGTTAGGGTCGAGATCCTCAGAATCTCCTGTTACATAACCAAAGCAGATTCTATTCAAAGTACCCCAACAGGGGCACCTGGCTGGCTCAGTCGGAAGAACATCCAACGCGTGATCTCCGGGTCATGAGTTCCAGCTTCATGTCGGGTGTAAAGATTACTTGAACAAAACTTAAAAAAAAAAAAATTTTAATGAAGTGCTCTTTTAGGAAATGTTTTGTAAAATGAAAACTCCTTTTAGGAAACTGAGGAATCTGTCTCCATTTTCCTGCTTCCCGTGGTGTAGTTACTTCGGCGTGCCCTAAGCCTGTTCTTGATCCGGAATGCTATGAGGAGTTGTGACAATCTGGGTGGATCGGGAAGTTTCTATCCTCAAGGAGTTTGCAAGTAACAAGGGTAATGCACGGTCCTGTGGGGGAGGGAAACAGTGCTCAGCCCCTCCCTCAAGTATCTCCAGGGCACTCAGAGGGATAGGTCCCTCCATCCACCCCAGACCCCATGGAGTTAGACAGACCCGCTTCTTCTGCTGAGCTCAAGGGCAAATGGGTCACTGCTTACTAAGAAGAGCTGGGTACCCCAGCTGGAAGGAAGCAGGAGAGGTCTGTGAGAAATTCCAAGACCCCAGGGCAAAACTGCCCCAACCAGCCGTCCTTTGCTGAATTTAAAAATTAAGAGCCCAGCTGCAAAGAGACTATTTGTTCTATGCTCACAGGGAAATGGTCTGTGCAGATCTGACCTTGCCTGACTCTCACCCTCTTGCTATGGACCAGAACCACAGAAAACATTAACCCTTCGTCCACCAAACCACTGCTTCTCAGCAGAAGGCATTCAGCTTCTTGTGTGGGTTTAGCAGATGGAGGTGCAGGATGGCCTGACCTTCTTTGATTGAGCCACACCCACTACGGTGGGTGGTTTGTCGTTCTAGGGTATAGATGCTTCCATGAGTCCCACTTGACAGATGAGGAAACTGAGACTCAGTCAGCTTTAGGAACCTATCCACTGATCATACAGCATCAACAAAACAACTGAGGGGCATTCCTCAGAGCTGGACACCAAAGCCCATGTTTTTAACCTCCTACCTCGAACGGTCCCCAATCTAGTGTTGTGTTGTAAGAATCCCTCGCTGGGAGGAGGGGTGGCCCCTGGTGATGCAGTCAGCTAGGCATCTGACTCTTGATTCGGCTCAGGACATGATCTCAGGGTTGTGAGTTCAAGCCCCTCGTGGGGCTCCGCGCTCAGCACAGAGTCTGCTTGACGATTCCCTCTCCCTCCGCCCCTCACCCCCCTAAAATAAATAAATTGTCAAAAAAAAAAAAAAAGAAGCTGTCACAGGACTCTGATACTTTTCCCTATAGTATCTGATCAGAATAGCAGAAGTACAGACTGTGTACAAGAGGGCTGGAAACTCACAGCCTCAGGAGTGTATCTGGTCAGGAAATATGTTTTATCTGGCTAAAAAGTTGCTTTTAAAATTAAAAAAAAAATTTATTAGATCTCTAGCCTGCCATGTATCCTGTGCCTTACATCTGGTTCTTTCTGTAGTTAATGACCTGCCTAGCCCCAGCAAGCATGAACCTATGAGCCTTGGAAAAGCCCATCTCACTCTGCTGTCACTTCAGGCCCATGCCTTGACACCTTCCTGTGTGGAGGGCATTTGGCCTTCTTTTCCTCAGAAGGTATTTTGTGACAGTCTCACCTGCAGTGAGAATTCAGACCAACGAGCTGGCTGAACTGATGGGACTCCCCCTTCCCCTGCTCCACCGAGTTTTTCTCTCTCCCCACCCACCCTGCAAAGGACTCTACAGTCTTAGACAGGCCAGCCTGTGTTCCCAAAGCCAGATTCCGCTGAGTGTGGGCAGCTCCGAGGGGAGCCAGGCCGTCAGCACTAATCCCACAGTCCTCGCTGGACCCTGTAGGCCACAGGACTGGCATTGACCAAGGCCTCTGGGTGCAAGGCTGGGTCACTGCCACTTGGCCCTAGGAGCCCTAACCCAAGGCAGCTCCCATCCCGGCTCTACTGAGCCTTAAGACAGTGCCAGTAGCAGCAGATGTGAGGCCTCCAGGTCCGAGACGGGGGCTAGCTGATCTGCTGGGTGTCCTAAGGGCTATGGGCACCTTTTGCTTACATCTTCCTGGACCAAATCTTGAGCAGCCTTGTTTCGTGACACCAGGAGACAGCTTCCTGATGGGAAAGCTGCTGTAGAGAAAAAGGGTGTGTGTGTGTGTGTTGGGGTGGGGTGGAGAAGGAAGGGAAGAGGGAGACAAGAAGAAAGGAAGGACAAAACAAAATAAGAAAAAACAGCCCAACTCAAAAGGCATGTGGTTTTCTTCTTGTGGTTTGATTCAAGGGCTTGGTGGTTTAAGTAAAGCTCTGAGCCCAGATTGTGGGACAGTTAAACACTGGGCGGGGCTGGGGCAAGTCCTGAGAACAAAGAGTCTATTGAGGGCGCCCTGCCCAGGGGAGAGGCAGGAAGCAGGAGGGGGCCGTCTCCACTCACCTGGGGGATCCCTCCCCGGAGGTCAGGCTTCTGGTCTACCCAGAAAGCCTCACAGGCATGACTCACACAGGAACTCTTCTTTCTCTCAAAGAGCAGCCTCCAGATGCAACGCTGCACCGAGGAGTTTTAGGGAGAATGTGCCCCCGTGTGAGCTCTGAACTTGGGTTTCAAAAGATGAAGTCTCCATAGAGAAAATCCTATGATAGAAATACAGAGTTTAATTCTGGCAGTCTCTCACCAACTTGGGGGTCGGACCAGGTCCCTTACAGCTCCAACTTCACAAGATTCTAGACGCGTTTTAGGGGAGCAACCTTTCTTCCTACTTCTTGGGCTTAGCATCGTGGAAACTTGAGTTGATATGGCACTTATTTGGCTGGCATCTTCTAAATGTTCTCTATTCACTCCCTGGCTCCCTGCAAGTCTATGACATAGGTCCCATGACTACTCCCATTTTACAGCAGAGGAGACTGAGGCAGCGTTCAGGTGACTCCCCAAGGCACGGACCCTGCAGCTTGGTCCCTTCCTTCAGCTGCCAAATCCCTACCCCCAGTGTGCACACATACACCTGCAGAAACTGATATTCACTCCCCAGGGAGACCGATATCCTGGCTTCCTGACCTGGAGAGAAGCAGAAGGAATCAGGCCCACTTGTCCCCTCAGCCTTCTGAGACAGAAGGACTGGACTCTAGCCAGAGTGACAATCCTGACAAGTCAGATTTCCAACCCCACCCCCACCCCCGCCGGACCATGCAAAGCAAACTTTGAGCAAAACCCCTACTATAATTTCCGTGCCCAGGGGTTGGAATTAGCTGGTAAATTGTATTTTCTGGATATTGGAAACCCCATTGGCTTTCACTGTTGCTGCTGGAAACCTCTTTCTGCATGAGGATAATCCCAGAGGTACCAATAATTCCACCAGGCGAGCCTGTACCCTTCTCCCCGCTTCCAGCAGCCTTGTGCCTTCCCTCGTCACAGAGCCTGCTCCAGCCAACAGGGGCCTTGGAGGGGATCTAAGACCCCAAAGAGTGGCACAGAAAGAGAACTTCGGAGCCCTGAAAGCCAATGATTTGGAGTCTGTCACTATGCTCTCTGAAATACCCATAGAAACACTCACCCGGGTGGTCACCACGAAAAGGGCTCTGCTCCTGCACACAGAACACCATGCCTGGCACAGAGCCAACACTCGGTAGGTCGTGTCTCTTACCACCGAGACCCATACCTGAGTTTACAGATAAACGGAAGGCAGGGAAGGGGTCCTAGACAGTGCCATGCGCCCAGCGTTTTGATGAGCCCTTGATGTACATTTCCTCCCTTGCTCTGTGAAACAAGAAAAAGTTACCTGAAATCCCAGATAGGTTAGGGGACTTTCACAAGGTCACCCAGGTGAACACTGTGGCCAAGCTCATAGTCACACGTGGGAAGAGATTAGAGGAGGGGGTCTAGAGACCATCTCTGCCTGTCTGATTCCCAGCAGACCGAAAACCATGATGAAGCAATGAAAGAAGGAATGAATATATGGGCTAGAAGGTCTGAGGGCAGAGACATCCCCGGGATCTTGCCAGTCATCCAGAGACTTGCCACTGTCAGGAAGATCTGGTCTGTATTTCCTGGGAGTAATACGGGCCAGAGGAGCTTTGCTGGCAAAGAATCCGATCTGGGGAGGAGTAAAGATGTTTGTAAAGCAGAGATAAATTCCCAAGGCAATCCTCAAACCTGATGTTTTGGAGCCAGAAGACACAAGGCACCGTCCAGCACCCCGGCCACTCTGGGGACACAAGGAAGGAGCCCCAATCCTATTTCTCATCCAGGGGACAGGTAGGAACGTTCGGTGTGAAAGGAGGCAGAGAAGCCTAAGCCCAGATGTGAGGGAGGAGAAGCCATGTCTGGCAGAGGCCTGGTCGTGTCTACGCAGTGAATGAGTCTCTGTGGCCGCATTGAGTGAGAGTTCAAGAGGTGGGATGGGAGTGGACCCCGGGGGGGGGCACTGTCCCCTCTGTGGCCCCTCCTCCTCATCCCAGGAGCATTGCTCAAGGACTTCTGTAGCCCCAAGGGCCCCTCCCTGACTTGTGAGTCAGGCTCTGAGTCCCCTCCCACCCGGAGCGCCAGGAGCTGTCTGACACCACTCGGACAGTCGCGCCCAGCAACGACAGCTCGACAGCGTCTGGCTGGTGAGAGACAAAATGCAGGGGGGGTGGGTCTAAGGAGACATGACAGCTGTCATCTGGACTGGACCCTGGAAGAGAAAAAAGACCCTCAAGAACACTTTGGGGGTTGGGACAGCTTGGGAAATTAGAATATCAACTGGATATTACGTAAGCGCGTCGTCCCGAAGTCGAATTTCCCTGAATGTGAGAACTGATTGTGGGTGTGTTCGAGGATGTCTTTGTTCTTCGGACACACTTCATGCCAACCTGTTAAGGCTAAAGAGTCGTGATATCTGCCACTAAGAGCTGCAAATAGTCCAGCAGGGGGAGAGGAATAAATAAATACAGGCACAAATGTATGTCTGCAGAGACACAGAGACAAAGAGACAGAGACAGAAATAGGAGCAGAGAGAAATCGTGTTAACCAAGGAATCCTCCGGGGCGGGGCTTTGCAATGACTCCCAGTATAGTTCTTGCCCGTGCTCTGTAAGTTTGTGTTTTTCCAAGATAAAGCTTTGCAGGGAAAGGTTTTAAAATAGTTTTTTTCAAAGAAAAGGTGAACCTTCCGAAGTCAGCCTCTTCCGAGCATGAGGACAGAGGAGACTGTGCAGCCTTGGAGAGGAGGCAGGTGGGGCTGGCTGGAGGCCTCCCTCCATTGACCCGGTGGATGGCCCCTTGGAAATGAATGAATCCATTTCTCCTTTAGTATGTTGGGGCGATGATACTATGGTTTTCTCTTAGTGTTGAAGTTGTTTTGTTTTGTTTTGACAGACAGAGATCACAAGTAGGCAGAGAGGCAGGCAGAGAGAGAGGAGGAAGCAGGCTCCCTGCTGAGCAGAGAGCCCGATGCGGAGCTCGATCCCAGGACCCTGAGATCATGACCTGAGCCAAAGGCCGAGGCTTAACCCACTGAGCCACCCAGGCGCCCCAGTTTTGAAGCTTAAATGAGATCATGTATATATGATTGTGTTTTGTAAATGGTCTGGTGGGATGCACCAATGATGATAGTGTTGTAAGTGCCTCACCAGTGAGAAGAAGGGCTGGTCAGAGGGGGTTTAAGGAGGCAGAGCTTAATAAAAGAAGGTTCTACACCATGCTTCATGCCTATGCCTTGTGCTGTGCAGGTGCAATTAGATTTCTTTTTTCCTTCCTTCCCACCCCTTCCCTCCCTTCCCTCCCTCCCTTGTCCTTTCTCTCTTTCTTACTTTTTTTCCTCCTACTATGTGTGCTAAGTTCCATAAGTGAAGGGCAGTAAGAGAGGGCAGCGAATGAGAGAGGCTTTCTATTTCAATGCCTCAGGGTCAGAACTTTCAGAGAACTTCCCTGGATGTAATCTGCTAGACGTACTTTGAATGTTATAGAAATCAAGGCAACAAAATGACAACTACCACGTAATTAAAGTGCCACTCCATTGGGGTTCACCAAGACGTGGCAGTGAGGGGTCCAAGCATGAGGATTTTTGTTTTTTTTATAGTTGCTGAGGATCATGGAGGATGTGAAAATTCCAGATCATTTCTTTTTCAAATACTTTAATTTTTTTAGAGTACTTTTAGGTGCACAGCAAAACCACACAGAAAGTAGAGAGTTCCATATACCTGCTGTCCCCACACATGCACAGTCTCCCCCAGTGTCAACATCCCCCACCACAGGGGAATATTTGTCACAACTGATGAACCTACAATGATTCGTCACTATCACCCAAAGTCCATAGCATACATTAGGGTTCACTCTTGATGCTGTACATTTTGTGGGTTTTGATAAATGTATCATGGCATGTATCCACCATTATGATACCGTATACAATAGTTGTGCTGCCCTAAAAATCCCCCATGTTCCATTTATTCATCCCTCTCTCCCCCTCAACCCCCAGCAACTGATATTTTAACTCTTTCCATAATTTTCGATTTTCCAAAATATCCTATGATTGGAATCATACAGTGTGTGATCCTCAGTAACATGTATTTCAGGTTCCTTCATGTCTTTTCATGAGTTGACAAATTCATTTATTCTTAGTGGTCAATAATATTCCATTGTCTGGGTGGACCACGGTTTATTGTCTTGGTGGACCACCTACCGAAGGATATCTTGGTTGCTTCTGAGTTTGGGCAGTTATGAATGAAATTGCCCTAAACACCTGTGTGCAAATGTTCGTGTGGACATAGTTGTCCATTCTTTTGGCTAAATACCAAGTAGTGCTATTGCTGGGTCATACGGTGCGAGTATGTTTAGTTTTGTGAGAAACCTACCCAACGGTCTTCCTAAATGGCCATGCCATTAGAATTCCCACCAGCAAAGAATGAGCGCTCCTGTTGCTCCACATTGGATGCTCCACATCTGAGCAACACTTGGTATTGTCTGTGTTCTGGATTTTGGCCATTCTAATAGGTGTGTAGGGATATCTCATTTAATTTTAATTTCCCTAATGACATATGATGTGGAACTTATTTTCATATGCTTATTTGCCATCAGTGTATCTTCTTTGGTGAGGTGTCTGGTAAGATCTGTTGCCTATTTCTTAATTGGGCTTGAATTAATTAATTTGGGTTTCTTATTGTTGAGTTTTAAGTTTCTTGAATATCTGGATCCTTTATCAGATATATCTTTACAAGTATTTTCTCCCAGTCTGCGATGGTCTTCTCATTCTTCTGACAGTATCTTTCATAGAACCAGAGTATTTAATATTAACGAAGTCCAGCTTAGCAATTGCTTCTTTCATGGATTGTGAAACATCCCTGTGATAAATCCCAGTTGGTCATGGTGTATAATGGTTTTTAGAAAGTTAGATTTCTGCTAATATTTTTGAGAATTTTTGCAACTATGTTCCTGAGATACATTGGTTTATAGTTGGTTTTTTTTTTTTTCTTGTAACATCTTCATCTGCTTTTGGTATTAAGGTAATGCTGACCTCATAGAATGAGTTAAGGAGTATTCCTTCTGCTTCTATCTTCTGGAAAAGATTATAGAATGTTGGTATAACTTCTTCCTTAAGCTTTGGAAGAATTCACCAATGAACCCAGCTGGGCCTTGTACATTCTTTTTGGAAGCTTATTAATTATTGACTCAATTTTTATCAATTAATTGTTGATTCAGATATATTGTGCGAGTTTTGGCAGGTTGTGTCTTTCAAGGAATTAGTCCATTTCAACTAGGTTATCAAGTCTGTGAACATGGAGTTATTCACAGTATTCCTCTATTATCTTTTTAATGTCCATGAGATCTGTAGTGATGTCCCCTTTTATTTCTTATATTAGTTTTTGTGTCTTCTCTTTTTTTCTTAGTCTAGGTAGTAGTTTATCAGTTTTATTGATCTTTTCAAAGAAATAGCTTTGGTTTCATTGATTTTCTCTATTGAATTATTGTTTTCAATTTCATGATGTCTGGTCTATTTCTTATTATTTCTATTCTTCTATTTACTTTGGATTTAATTTGCTCTTCTTTTTCTAGTTTCCTAAGGTGAAACCTTAGATTATTCATTTTAGATCTTTCTTCAGTACCATAAATACTATAGTATATTATAGTATTCCTAAAATTCCTAGTAAACACTTCTTTCACAGTATCTCACAAATTTGCTAAGTTGTATTTGCATTTTCACTTAGTTCAAAATATTCTTAAATTTCTTTTGGGATTTCTTCTTTGACCGATCTGTTGTTTAATCTCCGTTATTTTGGAACTCCCCAGCTATCTTTCTGTTAACTGATTTCGAGTTTAATTCCACTGTGGTCTGAGAGCAGACAGATGATTTCTATTCTTTTAAATGTGTTAAATTCTGGTTTTGGCCCAGAATGTGATCTATCCTGATGAATGTTTCATGTGAACTTGAGAGTTATGTGTATTCTGCTGTTGTTAGATGAAATAGTCAATAGATGTCAATTATATTCAGTTGATTGATGGTGCTGGTGATTTCAAATATGTCCTTACTGATTTTCTGCTTACTGGATCTGTCCATTTCTGATAGAAAGGTGTTGAAGCTTCCAGTAGTAATAGTGGATTCATCTTTTTTTGGCATTTATCCTGCTAGTGTTTTCTGAGCTTCTGGATTTCTCCTTGCAGCCCTACAAGTTTTACTTCCCACACTTTGACACTCTATTGTTAGGCCCATACACATTAAAGAGTGCACATTAAAGAGTGTCGGGGGCACCTGGGTGGCTCAGTGGGTTAAAGCCTCTGCCTTCGGCTTGGATCATGATCCCAGGGTCCTGGGATCGAGCCCCACATCGGGCTCTCTGCTCAGCAGAGAGCTTGCCTTCCTCTTCTCTCTGCCTGCCTCTCTGCCTACTTGTGATCTCTGTCTGTTAAATAAATAAAATCTTAAAAAAAAAAAGAGTGTTGTGTCTTCTCAGGGAACTGACTTTTTTTATCATTATGTAATACCTCTCTTAATTCTAAATTAGTGTTAGTGTGGTATATCTTTCTCCATCCTTTTATTTTTTTATAGTATATTTATATTTGAAGTGCGTATCATGTAGACAACATATGGTTGAGTCTTGTTTTTTAGTCCACTTTTTAACAGTCTTTTATCTTCTAATTGGTGCATTTAAACCAATTGTTTAAATGGTGATATTTATTTATTTTTTTTAAAGATTTTATTTATTTATTTGACAGAGAGAGATCACAAGTAGACAGAGAGGCAGGCAGAGAGAGAGAGAGAGAGAGGGAAGCAGGCTCCCTGCTGAGCAGAGAGCCCGATGCGGGCCTCGATCCCAGGACCCTGAGATCATGACCCGAGCCGAAGGCAGCGGCTTAACCCACTGAGCCACCCAGGTGCCCTAAATGGTGATATTTAAAGTGATTATTTATATACTTAGATTAATGTCTATTTTATTTTTTACTGTTTTCTATTGGTTGTCCTTAATTCCTTCTTTGTCTTCCTCTTTCTTTCTGTCTTTTGTGGTTTTAATTGAACATTTTCTATTATTCCATTTTCTCTCCTTCATTAATATACATGTTATACTTCTTTTTTTAACTTTTTTAAGTGGTTGCCCTAGAATACGCAGTATACATTTACAAACAATCAAGGTCCATTTTCAAATAACACTAAATTATTTCACAGGCAGTGCAAGAACCTTATAATAACAAAATAATCCTGATTCCTTCCTCTTTACCCTTGCAACATTGTTATCATTAATTTCACTTGTACAGAAGCCTATGCATATAGTCAAATGCATTGTTTTGTTGCTACTATTATTTTGAATAGCTGTTAGCTGAATCTCTTAGAGCAATTAAGGATTGGAAAAATAAAAATGTTTGTGTTCATTTGTACCTTTTCCAATGCTTTTCCTTTTTTAATGTACATCTGAGTTTCTGACCCATAATTTCTTTTCTTTCTGCAGAACTTTTAACATTTCTTGCAAGGCAGGTCTAATAACAATGAATTTCCTCTTTTTTTTTTTTTTTTTTTTTGGTCCAAAGTCTATTTCGTCTTCAGTTTTGAATGCTAATTTTGCAGGGTACGGAATTCTAAATAGGTAGCTTTTTTCCTCTCAACATATTAAATACACCATTCCACTCTCTTGCTTGCATGGTCTCTGAGGAGTTTAACTAATTTTTATCTTTGCTTCTCTACAGGCATGGTGTTTGTCACCCCTCCCTGCCCCCACTTCTTTCTTTTAGGATTTCTTCCTTTCTCTTTGATTTTCAACAGTCTGAATGTTATATGCCTAGGTACAGGTGTGGTTTGTTTTGTTTTGCTTTTGGCATTTATACTGATAGTGTTCTCTAAGCTTCCTGGATGTGTGATTTGGTGTCCAACATTGATTTGGGGGAAATTCTTGCTCACTATTGCTTCAACTATTACTTCTGTCCCTTTCTCTCATTCTTCTCTTTCTGGTAAATCTATTACATGTATGTTATACCTTTTATAGTTGTCCCACAGTTCTGGGATATTCTTTTTTTTTCTTTTTTTTAGATTTACTTTTATTTATTTTAGAGAGGGGGCAGGAGCAGAGGCAGAGGAAGAGAATCTCAAGCAGACTCCATGCTGAGCATGAAGCATTACACAGGGCTTGACCTCACGACCCTGAGATCACAACCTGAACCAAAACCAAGAGTCAGATGCTTAACCAACTGGGCCACCCAGGTGCCTCTCCCCACCTTTTTTTTTTTTTTTTCCAGTTTTTTTCTGCTTGCTTTTCTGTTTTGGAAGTTGCTATTGACATATCCTCAGGGTCATCAATTCTTTTCTTGGCCATGTCCAGTCTACTAATGTGGCCATCAAAGACATTCTTCATTCCTGTTACAGTAGTTTTGATCTCTAGCATTTTTTTAATTCTTTCTTAGAATTTCCATCCTTCTGCTTACATGGACCAGACTCAGATATGGCATGGATGTTGAAATTATCAAACCAGTAATTTAAAACAGCTCTGATTAATATGCTAAGGGCCCTAAAAGATGAAGTACCCAGATGTAGAACCTCTTGCATTTCTGTAGAGCCCTCTTCCACACCCTCCAAATCAGACTGCACCCTGTCTTCTGCCCTCCATCCTCCCTCGGAAAGCCAGACCAAGCCCATGCGGCACTGCAGGGCTGCTCAGGCGTTCATCATTCCAAAACTCTACAGCATTTAGAGAGCATACCGGCTATACAAGAGGAAAGGCTGTCCCTCTAGGTTAAAATATATCCCAGTCCACCTCAATTAAAGTTCCCACTCTCAGTCATTCCTCCTGCTAACATCTAGCATTCTAGTGTCTCCCAGGAATCCGCTGTGGCTTACCCTGACCTTCCGACTTCACATTAACAGATTAAAGCTTATTGAAGGCCCACGCCTGTAAGAAATGGGCCTTTGGAGATGTCCAGTACTTCTGTGTTGTTTCTATGCTGGAACAGATAGAGAACATGAATTTGTAACTCTATTTTCATTCTATTTCAATAATAAAACATGTCAAGCACTTTCTACAATTCTGACACTAAAGAGTTAAGACATAACCATGTGGAGAGATGTGGTTCCTACCTCCAAAGAAATCACAGACTAACAGAGACCCAGTAACTGATACAGCATCCCACAAGTTAGGGCTCAAGGGACCCTCTGGATTTCGACTAACAGTCATCCCTGCAGCAGGCACAAAAATAAATAAATATTATTCCTGTAGTTGGAAAGATGGATAGATACATAAATGCATACATACCTACATAGCTGAACATATGGATAAATGTTCCTTTCTCTATTTAACCCACGAGGATTCCACATTTACCAAGGAGAGATTCAGAAGTGGCCACAAAAAGAAGAAAAAAAACTGAACCCAGAAAGTAACTGAAAACGATCAGCCCAGGTAAAAATAGGCCATCCTAACCATAGCCTGAGGATGGCACGGGAGCGTGAGAATTATGTAAGGTGTTCTCAGAATTACAGATGATCCTCAGGCTCCATCCCTAGAGATTCTGAACCAGTGAGGAGCTAGTCCTAGGTATCTATATTTTCTTAAAGCTCCTGGGATTGTTTTGATTCACAGTTGAGTTTGAGAGCCATTAGGACAGGTTCCCAGATCTAGCAGGTGAGACTCGGGAAGCCATAGATACAGGCAAAGAGTCAACACAGGGAAGACAGAAGACTCATTGATAAGGCACAGCCAGGGCAGAAAAGAGGGCTCCTTGCAAACCTTCAGTTATATATAGGTAGAATTGGGCCTCGAGTCTGAAATAGACCTCAGTGTGCTAGCAGGTGCTCAGAGAGCAATACACGACTCTTACTAAAGCAACATGGTTCTGAGAGTATTTAAGGTTAATATCACACTGTTCACCCGTGCCTGTCAATCAGATCCATGCTATAACTCCCTCTGTGAAGAAATGAATCTAAGGAAGAGAGAGAAAGCATCTCAATATTTGCACAGTGAAAAGTATTATTTTTCTACTGCGGAAATGTGAACCTGTCACTACAACGATTATCTTCCCCCATTAAACCCTAAAATTGGAACTGTTGAGCAAAATCAGCTTAATTCATCACCGTCTTGTCATTGGCATGTCCTGAGGTCATCAAAAATTAGTGACACCTCCAGTCTGGTTTTCCTTCACTGTCCTGCCTCCCTAGAGCCCAACCCACAACGGCCAGCCAGAAGCCATCTCCTGAGAAAAATGCAAAGCCTTTCAACTTTGCTTGAGAACATACAACATCTGGAAGCCACTGGTTTTATATTTAGTAAGTAAAAACTCTATCTGGCCTGAGTAAACAATAAATTAGGTTTTTGAGTTCAAGATAACAATACTGGAAACATGAACCTTTAAGAACACATCTTTTGCTGAAACTGAACTCTTCTCACTGCCAATTAGAACACAATCACTCCCATCCACAAAGGAATTCATACGTTACAGAAGGGTTACCCACCAGGCTCCCTGAAACCCGGAGTTCTGCCTTTTTTAAGGCACGAAGAGCTAATGGCATGAAACTCGGCACACCTGGATGCTTTCTCAGACAACGTTCACACACTAAGTTTTCATTTATAAGGTGTAGAGTCCTTGAAAGTAACACAATTGTATCTGATGAAATTGTCTCCAAGGTAAGAATTCTTGAGCTACATGCACCTGATTTGTCTCTCTTTTCCAGAAGCCCAGCATAGCTGACACGGACCTGGTGCCTCCCGGGATTGCCTTCCTGGCTTCCTGCCCAAGGTTCTATTGTCTCCAGAACCACGTTCCTGCCACTGCTTTTAACAACCTTCCCGAAGTGGGCAGGAACCCAGGCTAAGGTCCCCAGGCCACATGGCCAACTGGTACTGTGTACCATACTGAGGTCTAGACGTGGATACCATGCCACGGTCAGAGCATGGCATCTGGCCCTCAGAGCCGCAGCCATGGAGGCAGATCAGGTAACACGGGGGGCTGAGCAGCTCCTAGGAAATGGAAGGTGGTAAGGAGCAGGATGATCAATTTCTCCCTTCTGTGGACCACTCTGAGGGCTCGTTTCTCCTTGAACTTCTGCAGAAAATCCAATGTGCCCCATGACCATGCCCACCGATTGAGTTGCGTGGGGTTTTGTGGCTTGTTGTGGAGAAATGGCCAGCATAGTAACGAAGCACATAGCTTCCCACGTTCCCTTGACTCGCTCTCCATTCTTCTGCACCTTCCTCTCACAGGTCTTGCACTCGCAAATATCACATTGGCACTTGAATCCTCAATTAAAACTCTGCTTTCTATTTTTTTTAAGATTTTATTTATTCATTTGACAGAAAGAGAGAGAGAGCGAGAACAGAAACACAAGCAGGAGGAGTGGGAGAGGGACAGCAGGCTTCCCACCAAGAAGGGAGCCGGATTTGGGGCTCGATACCAGGACCCTGGGATCATGACCTAATCTGAAGGCAGACACGTAACAACTGAGCCACCCAGGTATCCCAAAGCTCTGCTTTCTAGAAGACCCAGGTAAAACAATTGTCCAAGAGTGGTTCTAGAAAACAATCTTCAAGATGGAATTAGGGAGGTGAATGGGCCACCCATCTGAAAGTCATAGGTACTCCACTATTAGAGGTACATGGAGTGGTAATAATCCCTTGGCATTTGGTAGACTCATGATTTCTTCAACTTTCATTGTGGTTAACAGGGATAGAGTGCAGATGGAGGAAGGTCAAAGCTCTGGGAGCGCAGGGGGTCATGGCATTCAATCAATATAGAAACAATGCTAATTACGAGGATTGTGGGTTAGGATAGATCCTTATTACAGCATTAAAGATACTCAAATAAATAACAGCTCAGGGAAGTCAATTTAAGGCATGATCTAGCATTCAGATGCCCTCTAAGGCAATACTCAAGGAAATCTTTATTTCCTGCAGCCTTGGAAAAAAACGTGCAGAAAATCAGGGCAAGGATCTGATTCTAGGCCATCCAGAGCTTCCATGAAGACGAAATGTAGAGCCTCAGCAAATATCCTATGTCAAGTCAGAGCCCTAGCAGGGAAAGTTGAGGACTCTGAGTACCGTGACAGAGACACTTCGGTGAAGGAAACCAAACACGTCAAAACTCCGAATCTACTTCTACCGTCCTTCCCAAAGAGGCAGCACCTTGACCTTCACCAGAGAACACTAGCCTCTACTTGCCTAGAGAATAGGCAATGCTTTCACTTAAAGCAGTTTGTTCACAGGATGATGCCTGTCCTCCTGAAGACAAGCTAACATCCACCAATTTTCATTGTCTCCAGATGGACAGCCAAAGTTGGGTCTCAGCAAGAAGTAGACAGAGGAGCAAAATCCCTGTTTCAGGAAGGAATCATCCGGATAGGTAAGAAATTACAAAACTAATGAGAACTTGGGAACATAAATGGAAGTGAGTAACAAGGATGCTAGCCCAAGGGTGGCAGTATTCAGAGCTGGATAGAGGGGAATTGACTGACAGAGTAATTCATTTATGATTCACACTTTAATTTATGTCAAGGACACCTGCATAGTTTGCTGGGATGGCTACTTGAAGCCTAGGCTCCATAAATGAATGAAAAAAATGGGCTGCCAGAATTACCTTGGCTTCATGGTAAAGAAGAGATCAGAAGACGTAGGGCAGTGGGAACATGAAACATGGATCTATCATATATGTCATATATGGCCCCAGAACCTGCCATTCAGAGGACATAGGCTTCACTATGGCAGTAAGAGTCACATTACTGAGGAAGATATGAGCATCTTGGAGAAGTTCGTCCATGGCTTTCAGAAGCACAGTGAACATAATTACTTAACAGGCAGCACATTTGACACATTCTTGGCCTATATATCCATGGCAGTACTTCATAGATGATGGTATCCTAGGGCAAGATAGATGGACAGCCATTAGAATGTTGTATTTATACATGAAGAAAAATACCTAGATTTGTCAAATAGAAAGACATTAACCACCAAAAGCCAAATGGTAGTCCTCACCTCTTGGCCAATTCACAGACACAGACCCCATTGGGAAGGGAATTCCAGGATCCTGAGTCCATGACCAATGACCAAAGTCAGCCTCACAGAGGACCCAATGCATCTGCAAATCCACCCTGTGTTTTGGGGGGGGGGGGGTTGTCCAGTTCCCAAGAATACACTTAAGACAGATATACTTAGCATGTGGTTAGCACTGATAGACCCCTCATAGTATTGGCCTGATTTGTGGGGTAAGGGTCACCATGGTAGGAAGGGCCAAGTGGAAGCCCTGAAAAGTCCTTCTCTCCCACGGCAGCCCTCAAGATGAATCAGAAGCAATATGACATTTCTGGAAGAATTTCAGGCAGCAGCACCACCATCAAAGATTTGAAAGATGAGGAGTGTGTAGTATATTCTTATTTTCTTCAGCCCCGACCGTGGACTACTGTAAGATGAACTTCATTTTCAGCTGCTGGTCTGAATACAGATCTTTACTGGGGCAGATCAACACGGAGCCTGCATCTATTAGCAGCATGAATCAGAGGAAGTTTACCTTTAATTAACAAGGACAGCAGTGCACACTCCCTGCCTCGCCCCGGGGCTCTGTGAACTCTCTTGCTGTCATGACACAGCAGGACACCACACTGACCCACTATATTGGTGATGTCATGCTATTTGGAACCGAACAGGAAGTGACAACAATCCCCCAAGTGCACTGAGACGCGTGCACGGGAGAAAGTGGGAGATCAGCTCCATAAAGATGCAGATGCAGGCCACACTGGTGAATGTCATAGCGTTCTACTTGTCAGGGATATGTGGGGACATCCCCCAAAGGTAGAGAACAAGCCACTGCACCTTGCATCTTACATCACTAGGCTAGAGGCATAATGCTGGGAGTTGCTTTGGATTTTAAGACAACAGTCTAAACTTCTCTTCCCTTTCTCTGATGACTCAGAAAACCTCAAGTTTTGAATAGGCAACAAGTACAAGTGGTGGTTCCAAATACTCTGTTTCTTGGGCCACGTGACCAAGGGATCAAAAGGAGCTTTAGGCATATCGGTGCTGGATAAGAATGTGCGGTCCTCGGTAGAAAGGTCAGAGCACAGAGCCGGCAGATTCTAGAACAAGGCCATGCACCTGGTAGAGATCCATACTGCTTGAAAAGCAGCTCCTGGCATGATACTGGACCCTGACTGAGACTCAGCAGCTGACCACGGGACATCCCATTCCTCAGCAATCTGTTTCCCATTGTGAGCTGGCTTGTTATGTAACCTGTAAAGACACAAGTTTGGACATCCACACCAGCAACCTATCATGCAATAGAAGTGGTATATTTGGATACAGCCTTTAGCAGATCCGGAAAGATTTAGTAAATTCTATAAAGAGCTACTTGGAATCTCACTTCCCTTGTTCCTGCTGCATGGCTGACTCTCCCTCATCCATACCTACAGCCTCTTCCGGGTGCCCTCCAATTTGCTGAACTCAGGCTTGGTTCACGGAGTAGGACTGGGGCTTCATTGTTGCCCAGATCAAGGGAGGCCCTTAAAGGTGATAGTAAAAACTGATTTTTCCAGTGAAGCCAGCTGGAACCAGGGGGGCGCTGGTCCCCCACTTCAGGAAGAGGGAGGAGAGACCTGAGGCCTAGCTGCACATTGCCTTCTTTGCAGTATTTGGATAGCTTGGCCAGTTGTTAAGGACCTAGAAGGAACAGAGTGGGGGATCAGAGACAAGGAAATCTGGGGAAGATACATGTGGAGAGATCTGTGGATATGGGTCCCCAAGCCTGTGGATGCACCTTTGAAAACTGGAAGCATATGGAAAATGGACAGAGACAGAAACTCAAATAGTAAGAAAAGTACAGGTAATGGACAACACCTGGCTTAGAGTTCAGCACACCTGGAGATGGACTCATGACCTGGCCCCTTGCAGGCTGTGTAACTGGGCAGGTCATTCCACATCACTGTGCATCGACTTTTATATCGATGAATGAAAACACCTGTCTTGCAAGTTGATCACGAGGATGGGAGATAATATTTACCACGTGCCAGGCACATTTGCTGGCATTGGAGGTGCCCCATGGACCCACCACTCCCTTTATTGCAAAGTCATGGATTCACATGGTAACTAACATCCGAGCCAGGGGCAGAGCCCCACGTTCAGGAACCCAGCCCAGGGCAGTCCTGGTGCTCATCCTGTTTTCTCCAGCTGGGCTGCGGCCAAATGGCCATCTTGTCATTATAAAGGAACCCCCTACCTCCCCCCGACCAGAAGGCACATTTCTGAAAACCTTTCCAGAACACACTCTACCTGCACGTATTTGAAGGGCTGGGGTGAGACCCAGGCAAAACCGAAATCACGTGACCCTGAGTTTTGTTAGAGCAGAATTTGACTGCATTTGGAACAAAGCGGATGAAGGGGTCAGAAATGGTGACCGAAGCCACCGTATTCCACTCTGCCCTTCTCAGATTCAAACGTTGCCTCTTTCCAAGCCCTGTGAGCCTGCCACAAAGGGAAGTTGTTTTTGTGTTCTTTCAACTTCCGTAGTCGCTGCACCCTCTGGTGGTTGTGAACGTAATCAGGTCTGTTGACTCCTAGACATTAGGGGGAAGATGAAATGGATGGATGGAACACCAGAACGTCCTCCTGAGAAAGATGTGGGTAGTCACACACACACACACACACACGCACACACTTTAAGGAAGACCCAGTTGAGGTTGGTGCGGCCCGAGGGCAGAGTCTGCGTCAGGGAAACTCTGCCCAGAGGCACGTGAGGGAGGTGAAGAGAGGGGTCCGCGGGAGTGGAGAGGAGCAATCAACGGGGAAAACCACAGGATTTGGAAGTGGACTCAGATGAGAGGAAGGAGGCAAAATGATGAGAAAATAAGCTAGGAAGTTTCTCCTAGTTCCAGACCATGGGCCACATCCGGGTTACTGCAGGCTTCTCCATCCCCAGAAAATACAAAAAGTACAGAATTCCACTGGGCGGTCTGAAGTCAGCACCGTCCACGGCTACCATGCTCCTTTCCCTTTTCTGTCTCTTTCATGCTTCATCCCTGCACCAACCGGAGAGGCTGGCCAACCTCCTCCTTCTTGAAGGAAGTGGCCCAGGTAAAGACACCTAAAGCCTTGAGTCTACTGGGATAACACCTCCGTCCTCTCCACCCCACTCCCCATCCCTCCATAGAGTTCATTCCTTAAGAGAAGCCTTTTCTGGGCTTCAAAGCAGAATATAAGTAGATCTAGGAAAAGTAGATTTTAAAAATTAGGAAAATCTGGATTAAGCAAAGATAAGCAGTTTTCTACACTGCGGGACTTCTCAGAGCCTTACGTATACTAACATGGCTATGAGAGTGGGCTGGAGGAAATTAGAGGCTGCTGTTTACAAAATGACTTGAGCACTGTAACCTACTTTTCAAACAGCATCTTGAAAGCACTTGGGAAGCACTTTCTTAAACAACTGGTGAGCACATTCTGGTTAAGGTCCAGAGCGCAGGTCCTTATGATAGAAAAGGGTACTATTTCAGGTGCCAAGATAGGAGAACTCCCCCTCAGATCTTCTGTTCTGTGTGTGTGCATTGGTGCATGTTCCTTTCATTTTGGGGGGTTCCATTTCCTCGTCTGTAAAGTGAGGAGTTTAGAGACATCTGTGGTTTCCAGATTGTTCCAGAGAACTTGGGGCTTCATGGAGGCCCTTCATCAATTCCACAACAGTCATGAAATTTCCATAAATTAAGAAAATGTGAACTCCTGAGGGAATCCACTATTCTCCTTTTCCCTAAACAGAACCAAACAAATAACAAACAGCCTACATATAACCTCTTCGACCCAACTAGGAGACCGGAAATCTATCAAACTCTGGGATATGGACAAATGCACCAAACCAGCCACAACAGGACAAGGCCACAAAAACGAAAATCTGCTACTCCCCCAAAAATGCTCACCCCCACAAGAGGAAGACGCCATCCTGAGCAGAAACCAGGCCACCAGATCTGTGCGCATCCTGTGTGGGGAAGAGACGTCCCCGGCCTGGCGCTTGGAGCGGACAGCAGCAGGAAGAATGGGTCTGGGCGGGGTGTGGGGTCCGCATAAGTCCTTGGGAATCTCATAAAAGATCAGCAAACAATTCATTCATTCCAGCAGGAAGGAGAGTAGCTTTGAGGGGAATTACTGGAAAGAGTCTAAGTGAAAGGGAAAGCTTGTATGGCGAGAAGGGCCTAGAGGAAGCCGGTCTCAGAAAACACGGACAGGCAGCAGGTGGAGCAGAGAGCAGGCTGGAGAGCACGGCCTGCCTGCCCGTCTCTAGGGCCTGGAAGGGCAGGTGAAGGCTGGAACAGGACATCTCCTGGCACCGGACTGGTGGCTCAGCGACCAAGAAGGGGCTGCAGAGACAAAACTGAGCTGAGCCTCGAGCTGGGAAAAATGCCTTGGCCCACCTCTTTGCAGACCCCCTACTCACTCCCAGCTGAACCTCCACCTCCTGCAGGTCTGGGGAAGGCAGCGGCTTTAACCTGGGGGAAAAGGCAAATCCAGCCCAACTCTACACCAAGTCACCTTCAGAAAGATGAACAAGAAACAAGCACCACCCCAGGTGTTGTTTGCCTCCTGGGCTCTTGGCCACCTCCAGTGTCAGTCCAAGGGACCAAGGACAGATCCCTGCGAGCCCCGAACCGGCCCATCCCAGAGGCCTCCTCCACATGGGGCTCCTGGCTTCTTCAGTGTTCTTCCCCTGGGGGGGTCTTTCCAGTTCTTCTCAGCTCACAGGTACAAGCCACCCAGAAGCACAGGGAATCTGACACCCCCAGGGGCAACCCTCAAGCAAAGGAAGAGGCCAGCATCCTTATCCTTCAGCCCTCTGTCCCCTGGCAGAGATCCGAGCACAGCAAGTCCCCATTGCCCACATATTTTTTTAAAGATTTTATTTATTTATTTGACAGAAAGAGAGAGAGAGAGAGAGAGAGAGAGAGAGAGAGGGAACACAGGCAGGGGAAGTAGGAGAGGAGAAACAGGCTTTCCACCAAGCAGGGAGCCCGACGCAGGGCTTGCTCCCAGGACCCTGAGATCATGACTGAGCCGAAGGCAGAAGCTTAAGGTCTGAGCCACCCAGAAACCCCTCCACTGCCCATATCTTTTTTTTTTTTTTTAAGATTTTATTTATTTACTTGACAGAGATCACAAGTAGGCAGAGAGGCAGGCAGAGAGAGAGGAAGAAGCAGGCTCCCTGCTGAGCAGAGAACCCGATGCGGGGCTCGATCCCAGGACCCTGAGATCTTGACCTGAGCCAAAGGCAGAGGCTTTAACCCACTGAGCGACCCAGGCGCCCCCCACTGCCCATATCTTGATGGCACAACCTCCTTTGGTCCTTTTTCCCTCCCTGTCCCACTATCCCAAATCCCTCCTTCCAGCTCCTGAGGTCCTCCTGCAAATATCCACCCCCCAGCAAGTCTGTTTCAGGCCAGTTAATATTGGATGTGGCCCCCGAAGAGAGAACCTTTCCAGGAAAACCCATTTGAGCTGGTGAAACTGTTGTTTTTAAAAGTCCAAGGACAAGTCATTCCAGTTGTTCACAGAGTAATCAAAGTTCACAAAAACGATGACAGTGACAGCAGATTTCTGACTCGAGAAGAAAACAGGGAAGCTGCTGATAGAGGCTTGTACAGACAGGGCAGAAGGGGCTTGGAAAGAAGGATGTGGCAGGAAGAGGCAGAGGGCTTGGCTGCACGCTGGGGCGGTCACCACAGAAATGAGTGACTCTCCAGAACTCAGCGGCGCTCTGCTGGCTGTCCCAGGTGCCTACGTGCTGCGAAATGTGAATCCTAAAGTGAGGAACAGTTCCTAGCACCAAACTGAAAGGAATTCTCTCGAAAACCAGAAAAACTAATATATTCGAAATGTTCTACTCTCTGTATAAAATGAAACAATATGGGGACGTTTTTGTCTTGTCCAAATAAATGATTTTGTGGTTAAAGAGAGAGAGGGAGGGACACCTGGGTGATTCAGTCGGTTAAGGGTTTGCCTTCAGCTCAGGTCATGATCCAGGGGTCCCGGGATGAACCCCGCATTGGACTCATTGCTCAGCGGGGAGCCTGCTTCTCCCTCTACCCCTCCCCGCCCCCAGCTTGTGTGCTCACTCGCTCACTCTCTCTTTCTCTCTCTCTCTGGCAGACATAAAATAAAATAAAATAAAATAAAATGGGAGGGGGGACTTTTGGGATTGGACAGTGGAGCTGAGCCCTCAGCTGGACAGCACGCTTCTGGTGAACAGGCTGGCTGGGACCCCTGGTGTCCTGTCACCTCAAGAGCACACCTGAAACAATCAGCAAGCCGTGTGGCAGACCCTGGACTTGGCTAGTGTGGGGCATGGCTCACTCCGAGGACTGTGGAGGCAACTAGCTTTGTTACCTCTTGGTATGCCGCTTTGTACACCTTGAAGAAACACAATGGCAGGTTCCTTTGGGCCTCGTTTCAACTCAGAGCGCACTGTCAGAGCAAGAAGTCTCCATGGCACTATTGGGAGAGACCCACACACCTGCAGCCGGTGGACGGACGGCTCAAAGGCCCAGATTTAGTGGTAATGGTGACCAAGCAGCAAAGGAGCCTGAGAAAGGTGTGATTTGCTAAAATCATGACCCTGAGAGGAAAGGCCCCTGACAGCCTCCAGCCTCTAGATTCCCCTGTACCTTCTGGGTTGGCCTAAGGGTTCCTCTCCTCTTTCTGAAGGACAGCAGCCTTCCCAGGCCCTGACTCTATTCAGAGATATAATCTGAAACAGTTGCTTCATGAGATGACGTGTGTCATGCCCAAGGTCTGCCCATGGCCCCATGCCCCATGCCCAAGGTCTGCCCATGAATCAGTCTGCATGGCTGCCTGGCAGGGGACATACGATCTCCTCTGCCCCAGAACTAAGTAAAACTAAGTAGACACACACATCTAAACCTTACAAGAGCTGGCTAATCTGCACCAACAGAACCAGGGGGCCCTGCTTGAGAGCAGGCCTTGGAGACGTGGGGCTGAGGGAGCACCCGGATGGAGGAACGTAAGGGACACGATGGTTTGTGGTCTGTGTCACCTTGACTGTGCCACCAGGGGTCCAGACATCTGGTCAAACATCATTCTGGGAGTATCTGGGAGGCTGTTTCTGGATGAGATTAGCATGTGAATAAGTAGATTGAGTAAAGCAAGTTACCCTTTCCAATGTCGATGGGCCTCGTCCAATCAACTGAAGACAAAAGCAACTAAAAGCCTGAATAAGAGGGAACTCTGCCTGCCTGTCTACTTGGGTTAGGCAGAATTCTTTTTCTGGCTTCAGACTCAAGTTAAAACATTGGCTCTTCTTGGGTCATGAGACGGTTTTGGACTAGAGCTCACACCATCAGAGATCCTGGTTCTCAGGTCTTTGGACTTGGACTTGAACTATGCCATTTGCTCTCCTGGGTCTACAGTTTGCTAATATCAGATCTTGGGACTTCTCAGCGTCCATATTCCATATATATACATACATACATATATCTGTACTTTCTTTGCAGAGAAATACATTCCTTGATCAGAACACCTTGACAACAGATAAGGCATTCTGTGAGCCCACACATAGTGAGGCAGGCAGAAACACCATAAGCAAGGAAGGCAAATCTACTTCCAGAATATGTATCTATTCCCACGAGGACATATCCCTTCCTTATTCCATGACAGGAGAGGTCCAATGTAGTCAATCTGCCGCTAGGTAGCTGTCTAGTCTCCTGGGAATGGTATCATATTGGGGATTGGGGTTGGTTTCTGCTGTTCGTTGCTGTTGGCAAAACATTCAGCAGTAACCATAACTAAGTCAGCCTTGGTAAGAAACCATAACTAAGTCATTGGGCCCATGTCAAGCTTCCAGCCCTGACACCTTGACCACTTTATTCATTAGTCCATTGCGCAACCGGAGAGAGAGGTTGACAGATGTTCATAAAACATTTCATTTGGTCCGCCTGATTATTGAAAATCTTTGCAAAAGATGTTTTTCGGGGACGCCTGCATGGCTCAGTTGGTTAAGCCACTGCCTGCGGCTCAGGTCATCATCCCAGCCTCCTAGGATCGAGCCCCACATCAGGTTTCTTGCTCAGCGGGGAGCCTGCTTTACTCTCTGCCTCTGCCTGCTGCTCTACCTGCTTGTGCTCTCTCTCTCTCTCTCTCTGACAAATAAATAAATAAATGAAATCTTAAAAAAAAAAAAAAAAGATGTTTTTCGATGAGCAGTCACCTGGGAGACAAACATGTTTACAATCTATGCCCATTGTGAGAGGCCTATCCAAACAACCTTCTCAGATTTTCTTGTCACCAGTCTTCCAATCCTGTTCTTTCCAAGTCCCCGACCATCTGATCGAATCAGTTGCAACCATAGATCCATATCTCTGGCCATATCTTGCACCAAAGTCTGTAATCAAAAACTATGAATCAGAGTTCTTCCCTCTGGGAGGATTTTCCCTTCACTGCTGTCCTTCACTGTCATCCATAAGTGGGGCTCTAATGACTATAGAGCCCTTAGCAAATGGGGCCGAGTTTTTTCTTCCTCTTCCGTTGGCTATAAGGAACTGCCCATGAGGCCAGAATCATCTACTGAGGGAGAGGAAACAATGTGACCAAATTGAAGATGGCTGAGCTATGTGCTCGCACTACCACTTGTATCTTCTGGACCCGTGTGAGCCTGAGAGCTTGTGTACCATTTTTGTATAATAATCGATGGTTGTCTCTTGGTTAAGCATTTAGTCTCTGCCAAGGCCAACAGCAAACCAGAGGCTCTTTCTCAAAGCAAGAATCTGCAGAAGTACATAGACTCACTCAAAAATCTTAGAGGTCTGCTTGGTGATTCTCCTACTGGTAGTTTCCAGAGACTCCGGAGAGCAGCCCTCTTGGCCACGGTGTCATGTATCTGTTGGATCATAAAGCCAAGTGGGGAACCAGGCGCACTGCTTCCTGGGCTTGCCGAAGAACTTCTTGCTCTAGTTCCCACTGGAAACTACAAACAGGTATTAACTCAGACTTCCTGCTTACAGCTAAGTCCCGGATTTGGCGAGTTACCGTCCTGCTGGAAAATAACACTGCCATGATTCCTCTCCCACTGACTGGCCGTACAGCAGCATTCAGGAACGTCAACCACACAGAGCTCTGTTAGCCTTTCGTCCACCGTTTCTTCATCCAGCCCGCCTGACGACCGACCCTGTGAGATGCTTCAGTGGTTCTTCCAATCCTACTCTGGAAAGCTGTAACAAACACGTTCTGGCCTTTCAAAACTTTATCGTGTCTACATTTGAAATAGCCCGTTTCTTTTTCCTTAAACTCTGAAGGGTGAATCTTGAAGTTGTGCCCCATGTTGCCTGATGCCATCACAGCATTCAAAAATGTTTTGTTTTGTTGCATAAGACACAGTAAATGATAAATATTGATAAAGGTAAAGGAACGATAGTTTTCCTATTTTCATTTTTTATTTACAACTTCACCTAGTTTTTTTTTAAGATTTTATTTATTTATTTATTTATTTGACAGACAGAGATCACAAGCAGGCAGAGAGGCAGGCAGAGAGAGAGGAGGAAGCAGGTTCCCTGATGAGCAGAGAACCCAAGGGGGGCTCGATCCCAGGACTCTGGGATCATGACCTGAGCCGAAAGCAGAGGCTTTAACCCACTGAGCCACCCAGGTGCCCCTTCATCTAGTTTTTTTGGAGTATATTCCTCTCTTCCATGAGTCAGAGAATTCTCTGATATCAGATTCATCTTTTTCAGCTTCTTTCAAGGCAGACAGTACAGCTGTGAATTAAAAAGGGATGTTTTCTAGAAAAGAAAACGGAAGGAAGGAAGGGAGGGAGGGAGGGAGGGAAGGAGAAAGGGAAGGAGGAAGGAAGGAAGGAAAAGAAAGAAGGGAAGTCTTCTAATCCCTGTTTTTAAGCCAATGATCCATTCTCAAATATAAGAAAATACATTGCAAGCATTGTCTTTGATTTTAGAAGAAAATATAATTAACTTACAGAAAAAAAAAAATCACTGTGTTATGTAACATTTAAAAATTTAGAGAAGTTTAAATGTATTGCAAAACAACACCTCCTTCTTGTGTTTCTGTAAGATGCGAAGAAAACTTTGAGACTTCAGAATGGTAATTTATTATACAATAATGAAATCACAGGATTATGGCAAGTATAAACAAAGGCAGGTATGAAAGAGGTAGACTCCTGAGAACAGAGTCAATTTATAAAAATGCATTATATGGGGTGCCTGGGTGGCTCAGTCCATTAAGCAACTGACTCATGATCTTGACTCAGGTCATGATCTCATGGGTTGTGGGATGAGACCTGAGTCAGGCTCTGCACTCAGCAGGAAGTCTGCTTGAAAGGTTCTCTCTCTCTCCCCCCAACTCGTGTGCACACAGACTCTCTAAAATTAATAAAGAAATATAATATCTATTTCTTTATATATATATATTCTTTATATATATATTAGATACATATTATATAATATATTAAAAAATATATAATAAAATAAAAATGCATTACATAAACCCCACTCCTACTAACTTAGAATATTCTAGGAAACACAAAAACACATGAGCACATATTCTAGTACCCACTGGGGTCAAAACATCACCACACATAGTGAAGCGTCTGGATTTCAGACCTACTATAGACTAGTCATTCTTGTATATCTTCTATTTTTGCTCTTTTTGAATAAACATGTTGATATTTATACCACTTGCCTATCCTACCAGTGTATACTAGGTGGGCTGAGGGCAGGCAGTTGGTGTCTTCGGTTTCACATGTCCTCAGAAGGTGTACTTACCAAACCACAGCCCAGCACCCTCACCCAGCTTCATTTACATATGGACCCAAATAGGATAATGACATCTTGGACTTGGGGCTTACGTTATAATGGGACAAGGCTCTGAAGGACCTTGGTGGGGGAGTGAAGACATTTTGTCCTCGAGGAGAAGGAGAACCATTGACGACAGGATGGCAAACATACCCTGACGAGGTTCCTCGTGTTTACTCCTTTGTGTGGTTCCCCATCCTTGAGTGCGGGTGCTGTCTGCAACGTACTGTGCTGTACTAAACAATTGAAGATGGCAAAGTGATGGGATGTTACTCCTATGATTACTCCCATTACATAAGGCTCCATCTTGCCGGCAGGCTCTCTCTCTCCCCTTGCTGACTCGGAAGAATCCAGCTGCCAAACCATAGCTGTAAGTCACTGAATGCCACTCACAACCACGCAGATGGGGCAGTGGATGCTTGCCTAGGAAAGCCTGGTCCCGCAGTACCTTAATTGCCACCCTAGGAAACCCTAATTAGAGGACCAAACTGAGCCATACACATCCAGACTTCTGACCAAGAAAAAATTTAAATTTCATAGCAAGATCAGTGTAAGAGGAGACTTCCTTAACATGAATTTTTTTAAGAGCATCCTGCAAAAATCTGCACCAAAAAATTTTTTTAAAGATTTTATTTATTTAATACAGAGAATGAAAGAGAGAGAGCACGAGCAGGAGGAACAATAGGCAGAGGGAGAGGGAGAAGCAGGCTCCCCACTGAGCAAGGAATCCAATGTGGGGCTCGATCCCAGGACCCTGGGGCCATGACCAAGCTGAAGGTGGATACTCAACTGGCTGAGCCTCCCAGGTGCCCTGCAACAAAGATTTTTAATTACAAAACATTAGGAGCTTTCCCTTTAGGATCAGGAACATGACAAGGATCCTACTAGTACCACTTTTATTCACTTCAGAAAAAAAAAATAAATGACCACAGGTGTGAGGACTAGAAGGGAGGAAATAAAACTATAATTATCTTCAGATGATGTCCAACAGAATATCCAACAGAATGGGGCACCTGGGTGGCTTAGTCATTTGAGATCTCAAACACATTCATGCATGTTTTGTTTATAGTAACCAGAAATTCCAAGAGGAGGACGGATGGACTCATCGTGGTACAGTCTTACAATGAAATATTATACAGCAGTGAAAATGCACTCGTTCTACACATATCAGCAGGAACATCTCAAAAAGCTAACATTACAGGATAAAAATACACAAGTTTCAGAAGGATACACACTCTATGATATATTTATATAAATTTTAAACTATGCAGTCCTACCATATGTTGTTTAGGAATACATACGTATATAGTAATCATGTAAATGCATGCATGGGAAGGATAAACACCAAATTTAGGATCGTCGTTCCCTTCGCGTGGTAGAGTGTGAAGGGAAACGTAGTTGGAAAGGGCCAGGAAGCTTCAACTATATTTATTATTTCATTTCCTAAAATGAATGTTGTTTTCTCAATCTTTTAGTATGTTTTATATCACCATTTTTTTTTTTTTTTTTTTTTTTTTTACAAAAAGAGACCAGTCCTTGGTGAAACCATCAAGCTGCTGGTGCAAGTTTTTCTGAGTTATGTGAGCCCATAAAGGCTTGGAGTTTTTCAGCCAGTGGGAGAACGGTCTTATTATTGCTACCAAAGGCTTGGAAGGGATTCTGTCTCCTCCACAAAGCCTCGCTAACCACTGCAGTTCTCCGCAGAGCTTCTCTGGGCTGCTCCAAGCTCTGCGGGCTTCCACCTGCTCCGATGTTGTGTAGATATATTTGCGAACTACGTCATGTACTCTCCTCTACGATACCATGACAGCAAGAGCAATGCCTAATGGCTTCTCGAGCTCTCTGTGTGCCAACCCAGCGCTTGACTTTCTGTAGCCATTGTTCAAAATCACCCTCCAGAGACCCCAAGAGCGTTACGAACTCCGTTTGCAAACCAGGGACCTGGAGCTCAAAGATGCTAAATGACTCATTCAAGGGGCACCTGGATGGCTCAGTGGGGGAAGCATCTGCCTTCAGCTCAGGTCATGATCCCAGGGTCATGGGATCGAGCCCCACATCAGGCTACCCTCCCTCTTCTTCCTTTGCCCCTCCCTTGCTCATTCTCTCTCTCTCCCTGCAATAAATATATAAAATCTTTTTTTTAAAATGACTCGTTCAAGATAACAATGTGAAAAAGTGCTGAGTCAATCTGTTTTCTGCCAGCTCCCCCAAATCCTTTCCTCCCCCGTCCCTCACTGCTACCTGAGATGGGGGCCAACAGCGGAAACTGGCATGGTGGCCAATTTGTGGGCACGGTTGTTCTCAGGGAGCTGAACCCCGGTGACAAGGCCAGCCACAGGGTGGGAATCAGGGTTTCCAAGTGCTGAAGGCTGGACCGGCCTGGGCCCCCGCACTCTGTGGTCCCCAGGGTGGGGCAGGGCCCGGGGGTGTACCGCCCACCAGGCCCAGCCTGTCCTCAGCCACAGGCTCTTTTGCTTGAGCCTTTGCCACCAGATCCCACTAGGTGTCGCTGTCACTTTATTTTTCTGGTGCCCGAAGGTGAAACAAGGTCCCTTCAACTATTCAAAACCAGATAAGTGGGCTGCCTGGAATTCCGTGGTTTTCACAGAAAACAGACTCCTCGTGCCGAAGCTGTGGGCTCGACGTAGGAGAGCAGAGGATCCGCATGTATTAAAGGCCTTCTGGATGTCAGCCATGGTAGTGACAGCCAGCGCCCAAGTAATACTCCGTCTGTCTCAGGCCCTGCTGGGCGCTCCTTACAAACATTCACTCACTGAGGCTGATTTCAAACCTAGGTCTCTTTGACTCAGACAAAGTAGAAGACCTGGCGTCCTCCCTGAGAAGGAAAGAAGACTGGGTCACAGGGAGAGTCCCATGTCCTTAGCCCCACATGCATCCCCTACACAGGCCTGCGATCAGCACTGAGGACAGGGCTGCCACCCTTCGCTTCGGCAAGGCCAAGCTGCTCTGCGCTATTTCAGGATTTGCTTCAAAGGAAAGAGAGGAACAACAGATTCTGTCACCTTGCGTGCCAACCCCTTGTCTGGATGTGGACAGAGAGCATCTGCCCTCCCTCCCCAAGGATGAGAGCGCACTGCCTTCTGGGGTGGCTCTTGGTGGGGCCAGCAGAGGGCGCTATAAGGCGGGATCTGAGAGGATCTACAAGGAGCCTCAAGATTGCGCCCCTTACCCAGCTATGAACTGCTGCCTGAAATCTCCCCTTTAGAGATGGATTTATTTAGTTTAGAAGATTGGCCTTTGTTAAATACAAATACCGCCTAGGAGAGTCTCAGCGCTGTTCTCCGTACATTCCCACCCAGGCCTGTGGGAGGATGGTACACCGGGTCCCCATGGAGCTGGGACTCTACATGACTCACTGAGGACAATGAAATGGGAGTGGGTGTGGTGTGCCTCAGTTCCAGTGGGAAGCTGGCCAGCCCAGCGCTGTCCTGGACGTTCTCTCCTTCTATTGGCTACAGGGAACAGCGCTGCTCCAGACGGGGTCAGGTCTAGCTGCCTGGGTCCCCAGGGGAAAGATGTCAACCTCCGTGGACACATGTATGAGTGAGAAATACCTCTGTCGGGGGCACCTGGGTGGCTCACTTTGTTCAGCGACCAACTCTTGATTTAGGCTCAGCTCATGATCCCAGGGTTGTGAGTTTGAGCCCTCATCGGGCTCCATGCAGGGCATGGAGCCTGCTTAAGATACTCTCTCTCCCTCTCCTGCTTCCCCTTCTTCTGCCCTCTCTCCCTCTCTTAAAAAAAGGAAGAGAGAGAGAGAGAGAGAGAGAGAGAGAAAGAAAGAAAGAAAGAAAGAAAGAAAGAAAGAAAGAAAGAAAGAAAGAAAGAAAACACCTCTGTGATATTAGCCCCCAAGATTTGGGTGTATTTTGTACAGATAGTATAATCGAGTCCATCCTGACTGATACAACCCCAAGGCCCATTAATCTAGTAGTCAGACATTAACACCTTAGTGTGAATTTGCCCACAACCAGGACTTGGGGAAACCTGGAGCTTCACTGGGGGGAGGCGGGGAAGAAGGAAGAAAAAACTCTGTGTTGGTTAATTTCCAAAGACGGTCCCAAATAATTCCAGTCCCCTGTTTCATACACATTCTACCTCAGATCAAAAGGTGAAGTCTAGTTTTCCTGATCTTAAATTGGGATGATTTTAGCAACCTTCTCGGCCCATAGAGTGAGGTGGGAATGATATTCTGGGACAGCCAAGGTTAGGTTCTAACAAGCCTCGGTCTCTTGAGACACTCACTTCTGGAACCCACCACTGTACCCCAGAAGCCCAAGCCATAGGAAGTCATGTGGGTCATCAACTCACCAGCTCCCCACGGAGCTTGAAGCCAACTGGGCCCCGTGTGGGTCAGTCATCTTGAACATCCAGCCTCGTGAAGCCTTCAGCCCGGGGCACCATAGGAATGCAACCACAGCAGAAATCCCGAGAACCATCCTGCTGAGCCAGTGCACCAGGCAAGTCAGGAGACAGGAGAGGAAGTTGCTCCAGCCACCACGTTTTGGGAGTGGTTTGTTATGCTGCCCTTGTTAAATAAATAGACCTTGTGCCAGAAGTGGGGTGTTGCTGTGTTCTTTTCTTAATCTTAAGTTTTCATCTCAAACTGGCATTGGCCTTGGCACGAGGGAAGAGGCAGAAGCTGAAAAGGCTCAGAGGAATCTGTCTGTGAAGGCTTGACAGACAGGGGGGCAGAGCACAGAGAAGGGGCTCTTCTGCCTCTCAGACAGGGGTGGGAAGTCGGCGACGCTGGGAACTTTAGTGACACTTCGTGGGAATTGTACTTCATGAACTGCTGGGTTCGACTATGAAGGTTTCCTGGCTGCAGGTGGCAAGAGCCAGCTTTTGACAAGGTATCCACAGAGAGAGAAAAGAGAAAAATGAACTAAAAAGAAACTCTTTTAAAAACTTTAATTTTTAGCGCAGTGTTAGGTTCACAGCAAAATGGAGTGAAAAGTACAGAGAGTTCCCATGGATCTCTGCCCCCAATATACACAGCCTCCCCTACTATCAACACCCCCATCAGGGTGGGACAATTGTTACAATAAGGAACCCACATCAACGCATCACAGTGACCCAAGTCCATTGCTTACACGAGGGTTCACTCTAGATACATGCTATGGGTTTTAACAAATGTATTGTGACACGTCTCCACTACTGCAGTATCCTGCAGAACAGTTTACCTGCCCTAAAATTCCTCTGCGCTCCATGGATTCATTCCCTGCCCCCAACTCTGGGCAACCACTGAGCTTTCTACTGTTTTAATGTCTATGATTTGGCCTTTCCCAGATGTCATAGAGTCAGCATCATATAGTCTGTAGCCTTTCGGATTGGCTTCTCTTAACTAGGAATGTACATTTAAGATTTCTCCGTATCTTTCCAAGGCTTGACAGCTCACTTTTTTTTTTTTTAGTACTGCATAATGTTCCATTGTGTGGACGTACCACAGTTTACTTATCCAATCACCCACTGAAGGACATCTTGGCTGCCTCCAAGTTTTGGTAATTATGAGTAAAGCTGCTATAAACACCATGGTACAGGTCTTGTGTAGACCTAAGTTTTCAATGCCTCCAGGTAAACAGTTAAGAAGCAAGATGACTGGATCGCCTGGTAAGAGTGGGTTTAGTTTTGGAAGAAAGTGCCAGACTGTTTTCCGAAGTGACTGTGCCATTTTTCACCCTCACCAGCAATAAAGGAGAGTCTCCCTTGCTGGACATTCTCGCCAGTATTTGGTGTTCTCAGTGTTCTGGATGCGGGCCATTCTAATAGGCAATGAGCTCTAATAGAGCTCATTGTTTTCATTTGCATTTCCCTGATGACATATGATGTGGAGTATCTTTTCACGGGCTTATTTGCCATCTGTGTATCTTTTTTGGTGAGGTGTCTGTTAAGATCTTTGGCCCATTTTGGAATCAGGTTGCTTTTTTTTTTAATTGCGGTTTTAAGAGTTCTTTGCATATTTTGGATCAGAGTCCTTGATCAGACATGGTTTTTGCAAATATTTTCTCTCCGTCTGTGGCTTATATGCTCATTCTCTTGACACTGTCTTTTGCAGAGCAGAAGTTTTTGACATTAGTGAAGTCCATTTGATCAATTCTTTTTGTAATGGATTGTGTTTGGTGTTGTATCTAAAAAATCATTGCCAAACCCAAGGTCCTCCAGGTTTTCTCCCGTGTTTTCTTCAAGAGATTGTACAGTTTTGCATTTTACATTCCAGTCTATGTATCCTCTTTAGTTAATTTTGTGACAGGCATAAGGTCTGTGTCTAAATTCATTTTTTTAACATGTGATTTGAGCATTTGTATGATTCCATTTTCTTTCATTTCTTAGCATATCAGTTATGCTTTTTGTGTTTAGTTTTTTAGTAGTTGTCCTAGAGTTTGCAACATACATTAGTGACTAATTCAAATCTACTTTTAAATTCAAAGTATGACTTATGACTTATTCAAATCTACCTTATAATAACAAAATAATCCCAATTCCTCCCTCTCATCCCTTACATCATTGCTGTCATTCATTTCACTTATTACAAGAGTGAATACATATATATATATATATGCACATGTTGTGTACACTTATTTGTATATATTCCCTTTTGTATATTTATTTGTGTATGTGTGTGTATATATACACACACAAAGCATACATAATCACATGCATTACTACTGTTATTATTTTGAGCAAACTGTTATGTGTTAGATCAATTAAGAATAAGAAAAATTAAAGTTTTTTTTAAAGATTTTATTTATTTATTTGACACAGAGAGAAAGAGAGAGCACACATGCACAACCACAAGCAAGGAAGATGGCAGGCATGCCGTCTACTTCATCCATTAGAGACCATAGCATATTCATCATAGCTGTTTTGCATTCCAACATCCCTGTCATATCTTGTTCTGATACTTGCCATGTCTCTTCAAATTGTATCTTTTTGCTTTTTAGTATGCCTTGCAATGTTTTCTTTTTTTCTTCTTTTTTAAATTTTATTTTCTATAAACATATAATATATTTTTATCCCCAGGGGTACAGGTCTGTGAATCGCCAGGTTTACACACTTCACAGCACTCACCATAGCACATACCCTCCCCAATGTCCATAACCCCACCCCCCCAACCCCCCTCCCCCCATCAACCCTCAGTTTGTTTTGTGAGATTGAGAGTCACTTATGATTTGTCTCCCTCCCAATCCCATCTTGTTTCATTTACTCTTCTCCTACCCCCTTAACCCCCCATGTTGCTTCTCCTCTCCCTCATAGCAATGTTTTCTTAATAGCCAGACATGATGTACTGGATAAAAGGAACTGCTATAAGTAGGCCTTTAGTAGCATTGTGGTGAGGTAGGGAGGGTGGAGAGAAGCATTCTCCAGTCTTATAATTAGATTTTGTTATTTTAGTGAGTCTGTGCCTCTGGACCATGAGCTCCAAAACATCTCTCAGGTTTTTTTCTCCCCCCAAGAGAGACAGGATGTCCAGAACAGGCTGGAGTTGGGTATCTCCCCTCCTCCAGGTCAGTATGGTCTGATAACAACTGAGGAGCTTAATTTACACCTGGGGCCTGATTTAGATAACAAATGGATCTAAGGCTGAAATGGGATAAAACTTTTGAGTCATTGGAGGGAGTCATTGGAGTACATTGCCATATGCATGTAACATGCATATGACAAGGACGTGAATTATTGCAGCCCGAAGGCAAACTGTGGTAGTTAGTCTTGGATGATGGCCCCAAACAATTCTGCCCTCCCTTTACTATCATACCGTGCCTCAAAGGAGGAGGCAGAGTCTGGTTCCCACCCCTTGAAAAGGGGCCATCTTTAGTGATCCTCGACAAGAGAATACAGCAGACCTGATGTTCTGGGACTTCTGGGCTAGGTCATAAGAAGACTTTCAGCTTCCTCCTGGAATTATTTTAATTCTTGCTCTTGGGATGCTTCCCCTGGGAACCCTGCCACCACTATATTGTAAGAAGTCCAAGACAAAGGACACATGTAGATGCTACAGTCAACAGTCTCATGTGAGCTCCCAGCCCACAGCATCTACTGCCAGCCATGCAAATGAGCCATCTTGGATGGTAGCTCATTCAAGTCTTCAGATGACTCCAGGCCCAGCTGCCACTTGACTGCAAATTCCTAAGAGACTCTAAATGAGAATGACCCAGCTAAGCATAGTCAACTCACAAAATTATGAGTGATAACAATAAACATTTGTTTTAAGCCACTAAGTCTTAGAATAGCTTGTTAAACCAAGAGATAACCAGATAACTTCTACTGTATGATTCCAGAGACCCAGAAAAGAATGGGTGCTATCAGCTTTAGTTTGATAAAGGAAAACAACAAATTACTGTACACTAAAGAGGAAAACAAGTATACATCACATAATAGATGTTCAGCAAACACTTGTTGCATGAAAAAGCAAATGAATAAATGAAATGCAAGAACAGATTTCTCCTCCTTCCCAGGTTAACAAAAAGTTCTGGCTCTCTTCTGCCACCAGGAAACAAAGCCGTGTCCCAGCCAGTCCTGGCCATGATGGAGGGGTGTGCCTGAGGACCTTTCCTATCATCCTACTCTAGAAAACGGAAGAGGCTTCCTCCAGAGAGTTCTGGCAGCCTCCCTCCTCCTTCTCCTCTCCATAGCTCTCCAGTCCTGTTCAGTTCACAAGCATTTTCCTTTCAGCCCACCACATGTTTCTATACCATTACAATGGTAAAGATTAAGTAATTAAGAAAATGACTCTCCCTTTTTTAAATAAGATTTTATTTATTTATTTGAGAGAAAGAGTGAGAGAGAACATGAGAGGGCAGAAGGTCCCAGACAGAGAGGCAGACTCCCTGTGGAGTTGGGAGCCCGATGCGAGACACGATCCTGGGACGCCAGGATCATGACCTGAGCCAAAGGCAGTTGCTTAACCAACTGAGCCACCCAGACACCCTGACTCTCCCTTTTCTGACTCTCCAGCAGTTCGCCAGACCCCATGTTAATTCCAGGAATGCCTTAACAAAGGTCATGGGAGCCCAAGTCTGTGTTTTCTGCAGACATCCATGCAAAGGAGACTCTGAATAGGAAAAGCTCTTTAATTTTCGAGTCTTGGGGTCTGGACTTATTTCTTCCTGTCACTTACTGTGAAAGCTTAAGCAAAAAAAGTACTTAGATTCAGTTCAGTTTCTCCATCTATGAAGAGGGAATCATTGTCCCCACATCACACAGTTATTGTGAAAAGTAAGGCAGATGCACTGAGAGAATGTTTATTCAAATTAGCACAGAGTCTGGGGCGCCTGGGTGGCTCAGTGGGTTAAAGCTTCCACCTTCAGCTCAGGTCATGATCCTAGGGTCCTGGGACTGAGCCCCACATCAGGCTCTGCTCAGCAGGGAGTCTGCTTCCCCCTCTCTCTCCGCCTGCCTCTCTGCCTACTTGTGATCTCTGTTTGTCAAATAAATAAATAAAATCTTTTAAAAAAATTAGCAGAGTCTGGGCTCATTGTTCACCCAATGAATGTCTATTTGATGATTTTTCCCCCATAACCATAGGACAAAAAGTTGCAATATTCCTTCCTGAGAACCTCAGACTTTGGGGTTTCTCTCTCAGCCTAGTTCAGAAGTACCACCCAAAACAGTTTCCTAAGAGAATACTAGAACCATGTCCTTCCTTACATGCTAAAGCACTATTAGTAAAGGAATTATTTACATGGGGTTTCCACTCTAAATTCTTTTTCCTCCCTTCCCTTCTCTCTCACCTCCCTTGGGAAAACCACGTCCCAGCTGAATCAGAGATTACGAGGGTGTCTCCACTCTGACCCTGAAGATCTCTCTCTGCACCTCCTGAGTTTTCTTTCCCCCAGCCTCTTTCCCCAGGAAAGTAGATTCCTTTCACTCCTCAGCAGCCACTTGGTGTTCCCCAAAAGAACTGAGCAGCAGCCTGACAGAAAGGCTATAGTACTAGAAAGAGATCCAGGACATGCTAGTTAATTTTGTTGTCGACTTGACGGGGCTAAGGGATGCCTAGAGAGCTGGTGAAACTTTATTTCTGGGTGTGCCTGTGAGGGTGTTTCTGGAAGAGATTTGCATTTGAGTTGGTGAACTGAGTAAAGCAGATGGCCCTCCTCCATGTGAGTGGGCATTATCCAATACACTGAGAGCCAGACTAGAATAAGAAGGGTGAATCTGTTTTCTCTGCCTGAGCGGAGACATCCTTCTCCTCCTGCCCTCAGACATTGATACTTCTAGTCCTTGGCCTTTATACTCAGGCTGTTTACCACTGACTTCCATGGTTCTCTGGCTTACAGACAGGAGATTGTAGGACTTCTTTGTCTCCATACTACATGACCAGTTCCTTTAATAAATCTCCTCTTCTCTCTCTCTCTCTCTCTCTCTCTCCCTCCCCCTCTCTTCTCTGTCTATCCATGTACCTATGAGTTCTGTTTCTCTGGAGAGCTCTGACTAATACACAGGAGTTCTAGTGTCCAGTCTACAGAATTACCTAAACACGTGATGAGTGCATGATAAGATCCCCGTCCCTAGAGATATTCAAGCACAGTTCATAAAGAAGCCTTGGGAGACCTTCAGTTCAGTGAATAAGTGAATGACATAATGAACTTTATCTTGACAGCACTAAAGAGCCATGGAGGAACCCTGAAGTAGTTTACACTTGTCATAAAGCTTGTTTTAGGCTTGGGCAAAGCACAAGGACACTTTCAGTTCATAAAGATTATAGTGGAAGTAAGGTGGAGAGCAGACGAGGGCGGGAGAGGGTGAGACACCATTGGGACACCATTGGGAAAATATTGTGGTGACCCAGGGACACATCAAGGAGGCCTGAACTGGGGCACTGCCCCTTGACCTTGAGCAATTCCTTCATTCAGTCAACAAAAATTCATCAAGCCCCTAGCATACATAAGTCAGGCAGGACTTTCAGCATTGAGAATTATTACTGAGGGCAAAGGGGTATAGACCACATTGTTTTGTTATTTAACTGTTCTAATTAACTTATTCCTTGGCCAAATTGAAGTGTTCCTTTACATTTTTCCCAATCAACAGGAACTGACTTGAATTGAATACAAGCATCATGATAAGCCACACTGCTTTCCAGGTAGACCATTAAGCCTTGGATCGGAGAGATAGATGTGCGATGTCACTAAGGACAACAATGTGGTTGTTGTGCTCCTAAAGAACCCACAGATGTTAGCACATCGTCAACTGAAGGAAACACAGTATATCAGTCTGTATGTTTTCTTTAAAAAGTTCTTAAGGAGCACCTGGGTGCCTCAGTTTGTTAAGCATCTGCCTTCGGCTCAAGTCATGATCCCAGGGTCCTGGGATTGAGCTCCACATCAGGCTCCCTGCTCAGTGGGGCGCCTGCTTCTCCCTCTCCCTCTGCTGCCCTGCCTGCTTGTGCTCTCTCATTCTCTCTGTCAAGTGAATAAATAAAATCTTTTTAAAAAAAAAGTTCTTGGGCCCATGACTTCTTTGCAGAGGCCCTATCAGCTGTGTGCTCTGGCCTCACAGTGTCAGAACATCACTCCCCAGCTCCTGCTGAGGCGCCCATAAATACTTAGGTGGAGACTGAAACTTATCCTTAACGAAGAAAGTAGAGGAGGGAAGAAGTTTGATTTAACAACAAAGGCGAGGAGAGGAGGAAAGAACATTCTTCATTGTGTTTCTAAAAATAGCTCAAGTCAAGAAACTTCATTCCAAGTTGTTTGAATATGGGAAATTAAATAGAAATCTGGTGGTGTCATTATTCCAAGAGTTTATTAGAAGCAAAGCACATCATTTTGATTTGCATGACAGCACAGACAGAAGACAATCTTTTCTCCAGTCTCGTGCAAAAAAACCCATTTAAGACAACAGAGTCCCCCTTCGGTTTGTGAGCTCGTTAGTCTGGGGCTTGGTATGTGCCTGTGAGAGAGGGATCAGGACAAAAATGACCAACGAGATCAAAATGGCGGTACATTTATCAACTGCTTTTGTTTTCACCTTCACTTTCATCTGTATGCTCTGGCTCTTCATCTCCACTCCAGAAGAATATGGAAACTAGCCTTAGCTCTCCACGAACAGATCCTAGACTCTTAGACCCTTGACCTGCCTGGGTCTCAGTTTCTTCATCTGTGATGTGGGAACAATTTCACAGCTTGAGTACTTACTGAGCAGCTGCGAGCATCCCGTGAGATTACCATCCATGGCATGATTTGAAAAGTTAAAAGTGCTTTGAAAGCACAAGATGTTGTTGACTCTCCAATCATCAGCCACTTGTGCCCGAAATGGCGAATCCCACTCTACCACCCCACCTACTTCATTCATTCATTCACTCATTTGTTCACTCATGCAACGAGTATTTTTTTAGTACCCACCCTGTGTTAGGGACTGTTCTGGGCACTGAGGGTATATCAGGAACAAAACATTGTTCTTGCAGCTTATACCATAATGTGAGAAGATAGATAATAAATCAACAAATAGGGGCACCTCGGTGGCTCAGTGGGTTAAAGCCTCTGCCTTCAGCTCAGGTCATGATCCCAGGGTCCTGGGATTGAGCCTCGCATCGGGCTATCTGCTCAGCAGGGAGCCTGCTTCCTCCTCTCTCTGCCTGCCTCTCTGCCTCCTTGTGATCTCTGTCTGACAAATAAATAAAATCTTTTAAAAAATAAATAAATAAATAAATCAACAAATAGAAACTATGTCATGCAGTAGAAATAATATAGAGAAAAAGAAAATATACGATGAAAACCTTAAGTCTAAATACTACTCTGATAGAAGACAGTGCCTGTGTGCACATGTGCGCATGTGTATGCACATGTGATGAGATGGAACATGTGTGGAGAGAGCTGGGGGAGGGAAGGGGAAATGGGATAAGAGGTAGAAGTACCATATAAGTACATGTGTGTAAGGATAATTTTGCTGGTAAGATTTGGGATGGAATTGTTGTGGCATTTGGAAAAACATAGAGTCCAAGACCTATTTATTCTATGATTCACTGTTCTGGCTTTGTCTGGACAGGGGTGGGGAGAGAGTCTAGACAAGGTGTCCCGTGGGGCTCAGCAGCGGATGACCCAACTGTGGAAAGCAGAATGCGAGTGACTGGGGAATTGCACCTGTCATGGCCCCTTCCCTGTCAGCACTCCCTGAACGTTGAGATGAGAATGAAGTGGCACCTTCCTGGAATCTTCTAGAACTTGTCGTGGCTCTCCGGTTCCCAAGCTTAACTCCTTCCTGAGAGAACACTGGCCTGGAAGCTCTGAAGGCCCAATCGTTGTGCCCTCCCCAGGAGGTGTGAGCGCAGGTTCTTCTCCCCACCCTGACCCCAACCAGACTGTCTGCTCACCTGGGCTCACCTGGCTTGTTCTGGCTCTGATTCTGGAAGATGTAGCTTACGGCCATTTCAGGCCACAGTGGATCCTCCATATTTGGTCCTTATCATCAAGTTAGCCTTCTGAGCTTCTGCCTCCTCATCTAGAAAATGGGCATAAGGGCTGCTAGCTCCTGAGATAGATCACGAGTTTAAGGAAATATCATGAGCCACAGACACTGTGCTAAGTATATCACAAGCATTATCTCCTTTACTTTAACAAAATTCCGTAACTAGTATTGTACCCATTTTACAGATGAGAAATCTGAACAGAGGCAGTTAAAAACCTTGCCCAAGTTCACCCAGTTGGGAGGTTGTAGAGCCATGACTCAAAATCAGACTTGTCTGTCTCCAAAGCCAGCGGGCTTGATTAATGTTTATAGAATACCTCAGTCATAGTAAAAGTATCAGTTAACTAACTGCTAGCAAACAGATCACCCCAAAAGTTAGTGGCTTAAGACAACCACCATTTATTTCGCCCACAATTCTGCAGGCCAGTAATTTAGGCAGTGCTCAATCGTGTGGTTCTTCGGGCTTCTGCCAGGCTTCCTCATGCATCTGTGGTCAGTGGCATGGTGGCTAGGTGTCTCTGCCCACACGAGTTGACTAGCTGTGGTGGGACCGCCACAGTCCTCTTCTATACAGTCTCTCATTGTCCAGCAGGCCAGCCTGGGCTTGTTCCCATGGCACTGACCTAGGCTTGGAACTGGCCCCCTTCCATCCCCTACTTCTGTACAGAGTAAGTCACAAGTCAGCCCAGATTTGAGAAGTGGGGAAAGATTGCTAGCAGATTCTGCAAAAGGCACATTCAGAGGGTACAACGTGGGGAGGTCATTCACAAAGCAATCAGTCACTCACAACAGGTGTTCGAGAAACAGCAGGTGGTGTTACTATGAGATCTATTTTGACAATGCCCATCAGACATTGTTATGTCTGTTATTACTCTACTGTCACGAAGTTCCCTAGAGAATGCCTTGTAGTAATCTGGACTCCTCAGCGACAAGGGGGCAGGACCATACCTCATCAGGAATCTCTCTCCACTTTCAGCTCTCATTTCCTCCATGATGGCATCTGGCTCCCTAATCTCCATGAAGCAGCAAAGAGGACACCAGCAGCTCCAAGCTTCCACTCCCCACCCCTGGACACTTAACCACCCTGACTTGAAAAAGGATGTCTCCAACCCAGCACCCTAAGGAAAGCCCTGGAATGAATTCCACTGGCTCAGGTGGTGTCCCCAGGCCTTCCCATAGCTCCTGTAGTCACTGGTAGACCAGGTCTGAGTCACAGCTCTATTCCTGAAAGAGGCGGGTCTTGCCTTTGGAGGGTAAGATCCCTGCTCTGTTCCCAAGACAAAGAGGAGAGGACACTGAGAAATCCACACCAGAGATGTCAATCACCCACCTTTTGTCATTCCTACAGAGGAACACCTGCCCAGTTTCCTGGACCCTGTACATTGATCGAAGTTTCTAGGCTAAAATGCACTAACAAGATCTTAACTGTTTTTTGTTGTGGTTGTTTGTTGTTGTTGTTGTTGTTAATGTTATAAAGTCCAAGGGAGCTTCTCTGAACTGAAGCAAAATCGCCTTTAAATGCCAATTGCAAAATCCTATAATAAGAATATTGTAAAAGGGCTGAAAGAAGGGCTATGCAGATTAGAAAGTGCACGGAACAAAAAACAAACCCCAACAACACAGGATAGGCCAGGAAGCCGGTAAGGAGAGAGGGAGGCCTTCTGCATGCGGAATATACTGGATGCTTTATTCCTGGTCCGGGGAACATCCTGGAATGGAGCCTGTGCAGAAGGCTGGAGAAAAAAAAGAGAATGCCTGGCTTCTGCCCCAGAGACTCTTCTCACTTTTAACCTTGTGGTTCCCACAGTCCTGACTCAGAGTGACCTGTGCTCAAATCCTGACCACCCAACTCACCAGCTGTGTGATCTCGGGAGGGTGATATGCAATTTATTGTCCCAGATGCTTTGGAAGGGGGGTGTTATTAATGATTTCACAAGGGCAACATAATGTATGGTCATTCTCTCTTAAGTAAAATGATAAATACTTATTTTTAGCGTCATAACAACCAATGTAATATTTGCTTGGCACGTCTTGTTAGACTGTGCTCCATTCTTTATATACTCACTGTCATCCTGTGACAGAGAAACAATGATTATCTCCATTTTTCACAGACGAGGAAACTGAGGTTTGGAGAAGTTAATTTTCCTGAGATCAAGAGGAGGAGATGTTTCAGGTCTCCTATAACCAGGCAGTAATGAGGCTGTAAGGAACCACTAGAACTGGAGCATTCTGGGTGCCTGGTTGGCTCAGTGGGAAAAGCTTGTGACTCCTGATCTCTGGGTAGTGAGTTTGAGCCCCATGTTGGGTGTAGAGACTACTTAAATGAATGAATAAAAACTGAAAAAAAAAGAACAACAAAAAAGAACTGGAGCATTCAAAGGAGTGTCCTCACTGGGAACACTCATCTTGAGAAAGGAAGCAGTGATCACATGGTACTCATTACTGAACACGTGTTTGGAATTGTGCATTGAGAATGTCCCACGGATCCTGAGCCCCCCTTTGGGAATCATTTTGATGGTAGTAAGTTTTCACCCATGGAGGATAAATACGGTCTTTGAAAATACGGTCTTTGAATATAAATACGGTCTTTGAAAAGAACCTGAAGTGAAGAACCTTTGAAAAGGTACTGAAGTGATCATCTAAAAATTTATTTTGACTTCTGGCTTCCACTTAGAATGTAGAAAACTAAAAGAGTGTCCCCTCTTCCTAACAACAAGGAAAACAAAACCCAGAAAATCTACAAAATCATGACTTTTCTTGAGCCCATCGGAAGAAACTCATGCCACAGGACCACATAATTAACATGAAATCTAGGGAAAGACAGGCTCCTCTGAGGTTAGACAGGACATGAGCACTGACACTCCTGTAACAGAGTGACAGAGGAAGACCAGGCCACCCTACAAGTCAAGAAGAAGCATCCAGCTAAAATGATGGAAGATTCACGAAGGCCAAGTGTGGCTAGCACAAGACCACAGATCCCTGGGAGCTGCAGACATCAGAGACCTACCACACCACTCAGAAGTTCTTCTCTGTAAACCTCCACCAGGCACTCAGAAAGATTGGGGACAAGGTAGGAGACCAGAGAAAACCTTCCTCCATGGTTCAGAACTGGAAGAAAGGAATAGACTTGGCTTTAGGAAAAGGCATGAGACCACACCCCTATCTTTCTGGCAAAGAGACGGCGGAGGGCAATGGCCCTATGGCTTGTAGAGCACAAATGAAGATACAATGCAACTGGAGAAAAGGAAAAGGCCAAAGTTTCTACTCCCAGAAGAGGGATGGGATACAGTCCTGGGCCTAACATTAGGTCTTGTGCTACTGGAGGAAGGTCAGGATTACCAGGAAAAGCCCCATTTCCAAGACAAAGACCAGAGTCTGCCCAAGGCTGGGGCTGAGTCCAGACACGAGAGGACCCTACTCCCGCCCTTCCACACCCACCCCCAGGCTGGCAAGCATCACGGAACAAGCAATAGCAGTCTGCACTGGGGGCATGGCAAGACAATGGGAAGGAAGAGGTTCCCTCTGTGGAGCAGGCACATGGGAAAACTGAGGGTAGAGAAAAGGTACAGAAAAATCTTTCTGGTACCCCAGCCCCATCCCTTAGCACATGGTGTTGCTCACCAATAGAACACATAAAAAGAGAATCAGTAAATATTGAGCTGACCTGTGTAACACTATCAACCATCTTGACCTAATTGAGTTTCTAGAACATTCCAAATGATGACATCTAAATACACATTCTTTACAAGTACACATGGATATTTACCAAGATATTCCATAAAACAAACTTCAACTAATTTAAAAGAATTGAAATCATAGGAAGTATGATTTCAGACCATGATGGGATTATACTAGAAACAGACAAACAGAAAGCTCTGGATAAGCCCCAAATATGTATATATTGCATATCCCATGTTCAAGTAACTGAGGAGTCAAAGAAGTCATGTGAGAATTAGGAAAGAATTTGAGTGGAATGAAGAGGCACCTGGGTAGCTCAGTTGGTTAAGCATCTGACTCTTGCTTTCAACTCAGGTCATGATCTCAGGTTCATGAGATCAAGCCCAATGTCAGGTTCCATGCTTAGTTCAGAGTCTGCTTGGGATTGTCCCCCTCTCAGCCTCTCCCCTGCCCCTTCTGCTCTCTCTCTCTCTCTCCCTCTCAAATAAATAAATATATCTTTTAAAGAAAGAATTTAGGGCACTTGGGTGGCTCAGTGGGTTAAAGCCTCTGCCTTCAGCCCGGGTCCTGATCCCAGGGTCCTGGAATCGAGCCTCACATCGGGCTCTCTGCTTGGCAGGGAACCTGCTTCTCCCTCTCTCTCTGCCTGCCTCTCTGCCTACTTGTGATCTCTGTCTGTCAAATAAATAAATAAAATCTTTTAAAAAATAAAATAAAAAAATAAAAATAAAAAAAGAATTTAAGTGGAATGAAAATGAAAACAAAACCTACCAATTTGTGGAGTGCCCCTAAAATACCACTTAGAGGAAAATTATAGAATGAGATGGTCACATTAGAAGATGAACAAATGTCTCAATTTGAGGGAATTAGATATCTTAACAACAAAGTGCAGATCAATGTATTTATTTAGGTTTCCTTTAATAAAGCTCAGCAATGTTTTAAACTTTCTAGAATAGAGATCTTGCGTGTCTTTCATCATAAAGTTTTGAGTTTACAAACAAAACAAAACAAAAAAACAAGAAAAATGACCTTAGAGCATAAAATAAAGCTTTCATGGTAGTTGGGAGTATAGTCCAAATCAAATCAAAAATAAAGGATCCCTTATTTGTTGTATCAAAAAATATCCAAATAACCACTAAAAATGAGACACTGCTAGTTACCACTTATCCAACAGGCAAAGCAGATTACCAGCTCCTTGAAAGCAGGAAAGTGTCTCTTTAACTGGATTTGAGCAACCCTGGGGAGATTTCTCTCCCCGGATGGGGCTCCCTTGGAAGCATTTTCAAAGACTGATTATACCTCTCAGTTCTGCTCAAGTGGCACCTTGTCGAAGATACTGTCTCCAATGACAGCCTGCCATCCGTGCTCAGCTGGAATTCTTACATGTCTCCAGGGGCACCCTGTGTTTACCTTGATCTTCACTTGTGATTAGGTGGGTTGTGAGTCACAGAGACTTGAGACACAGTGACTCTGCCTACAGAGTGTGTAGTAAACCTACACACGTTTACTCACAGAGAAAACCGTCTGAGGGCAGGCGTCTGGGGCTGGCATGGCAACTCCAGGAAACGACGCGTTCATTCCCTCCCCTTTCGACTCCAACATCCTTCCTGCGTGATTTTCACCCTCAAGGTCACCACCTATCCAAAATGGCAGCTAGAAATGCAGCCTTCGGGTCCACACTGCAGACACCAGAACGGGCCAAGGTCCTGGCCACCCCACACGGTATTTCCACTCATGTCACATCGGCCAGAGTCTCATCTGGGGCCCGCACCTGGGTAAAGAAGCCTGGGAGGTGTAACTTCTCTCCCCGGTAGCATCGTTTCCAGCGAAACATCAGGATTCTGTTACTCCCGGAGGAGAAAAAAAAGAATATGGAGAGGCAACCGCTCTTAGTACACCATGTTCTAATTGCCTGGTCGTCTGTCTCCATTACAAGCACGTGTATCCTGAGTGCCTCGAGCGGGACCCTGCATACAGTAGGCACTGGAAAAGATTTTTAACTTTTGTATTGAGGTTTATCACACATACATGAGTGTGCACATCCCTGAGTGCACTACTCTTCAGAGCATGTGTATATATTATATATTATTATATATTATATAAAAAATATATATGAAGATATAGCTATCATATATATACATCAAAGAATTTTCACATATGTAACCACCACCCAAGTCAAGATGTTGGGTTTCCGAAGGTTCCTTCCCACCCCTCCCAGTCAACTTCTCCCATAGGTAACTGCTATTTCTGACTTTCCTCACTGCAGTTAGTTCTGCTTATTCTTTTTTTTTTTAATTTTTTTAATTTACTTTCAGCGTAACAGTATTCATTGTTTTTGCACCACACCCAGTGCTCCATGCAATCCGTGCGCTCTCCAATACCCACCACCTGGTGCCCCCAACCTCTCACCCACCAAGTTCTGCTTATTCTTGAACTTGGTGTAAATGAAATCACCTGGCACTTGACATTTTAACAAACTAGTGATTTCTAGGAGTTCCTAGAGTTCCACACAATCTAGATTTTCTGGGTGAGCCTTCATTTCAAACAGCTTGCTGTTGTAAACACATTCTTACTTCCTAGAACGTTGGGGTCCTAACTGACATACTCAAATGCTGTCAATAGACATCGTATCGTTTAATTCCCTTTGGCCTGCAACACTTCCGCCAATAAAGTTGTTCCACTTGATCTCCTTTTTATGTGAAACGTTTCTTAAAATGCCACCTCCACCAAGAAGCCTTCTGTGGCATTCCCAGGAGAGCCCGAGCACTCAGCATGAACGCTGTGGGGAGAGTACTGGCTGTGGGACAGAAACAAAAGCTGGCAACGGAGACGAACAGACCCGGGGCTGGCCATCTGCAGCACCTGCCGTGGGCCCAGTGTGATGCCGTGCACCAGTCCAAACGGCCCGGCTGGAGAATTTTCCGCCGCTGTCACTCCCACCATTGACAAGGAGCCATCACCCTCCTTGCCGGCAATCAGCTCGTTCTCTATTGGTCAGAAATAGTCAAGCGGGCCCAGATTCGTTCACCAGGCCCGGCAGGACGCAGCGAAAGCTTGGCAGAAGTGTAAGCAGCAGACAAAAGGCTGTCAGAGCTGGGTCTGATGGGAAGGCAATGCTTCTTTACAGCAGAGCGGGACATCTCCCTCGCAGATGGAAATGCCCCCGTTCTTCCTGGAAACTACCTCTGAAAATTCGTCCTGTCGTGTGGCAGGCTTTGGCTGTGATGAGGAGGTTGACTGGGACAAGGGGGAAGGAGGAGGGAGGTGGGAGGGCCAGAGGGCCTATGCCCCTGTGAGGATGCGATCGTTGCTGTTAAGGTGGGAGAATGTGGACACGTGGCCATGTTGGCCTTGGCACCAGCGTGCTGGCTTCCTGCTTCCCTGCAGTCCTAGGTATACCAGCTTGCCCCAGGAGGTGCCCAGAGAACAGAGCTCAAGCCCTAGCCGCCCACCCCAGAGATCCCAGGGGAATACTGAGAGGCAGCTCAGCTCCCGACCCCGAGTGGAGTGGTAAATGGCAAGACTGGATCATCTCTTCCAGATACTTCTTCCAGCTTGGTTCTGAGCTCCCTCCACCCCATCGTTCTTCCTTCCTTTTATGTGTTCTAGGACCACAGTGCAATTCAACTTTGTAGAGTCAGGTGGTGATGACATCCCCAGGCACACTAGCGGGACGGTCCTAGCGGGGGGGGGGGGCATGCCACTCACCCGTTCTCCTCTGGAATCTTATGCATATAAGTATAGTTTATACACACTTGAGAAATAGTGTGTGAATACCTCAAAAGGGGTCCAGATGAGTCACAACAGAAAGATCTAACTGGGGACATGGGGCACTTGCTTTGTCTCAGAAGTGATTCATTCTCCTAAGGTCGATCAGGATGATTCTCAGCACTTTTTTCACAGAAGAAGAAGAAAGAAAAAGAGGTTTAATCTCCTGGAGGACACCTGGAAACCCATGGTGCAGATTACCTTTCGAGGCCCCTCAAATCCTGTTATAGGCTGTAATGTGTCCCCCTCTCCCCCGCTCCATTCATATGCTGCAGTCCTAACCCTTCAGGACCTTAGAATGTGACTGTATTTGGAGAAAGGGTCTTTAAGGAGGTGATTAAGCTAAAATGAGGCCATTAGGGTGGATCCCCTCCATCTGGTGTCCTCGAAAGGAGATAAGGACAGAGACACACACAGAGGGAAGACATAGGAAGAAGATGATCATCTCCAAGCCAAAGGCAGAGACCTCAGAAGAAATAAACTCTGCCAACACCTTGACCTTGGACTTCCAGCCTCCAGAACGGCAAGGAAATAAATTTCCCTTGTTTAAGCCATTCAGTCTGTGATCTCTTGCTATGACAGCATGAGAGCACTGATAGGAGCGCTATCTCTTGTATAAAAGTTTTATTTTTTATATCCCAATGTGTGGTTATCATTTTGACAAATCTCTATGTTTTCTAAAACCCTATATTACATAGCAGCGGTCCCTAAATTTTTTCTTGGCACTCTTTCATAAAAATGACTCCCCCACATCAGAAAATGCCCCCCCCCATTCTGGGGCACCTGGGTGGCTCAGTTGGTTAAGTGGTAGACTCTTGGTTTCAGCTCAGGTCATGGTCTCAGTGTCCCGACTCTGAGCTCAGTGGGGAGTCTGCTTGAGGATTCTCTCTCTCTCTCTCTCTCCCTCTCCATCATCCCCCCCTCCCCACTTGCTCTCTTTCTCTCTCTCTCTTTCTAAAATAAATAAATCAATCTTAAAAAAAAAAGAAGAAGAAAGAAAAGAAAAGAAACAGAAAGAAAGAAGGAAAATGTCCCCATTCTACTGGAAACCTGCCCCAGAAAGTGTCTTCTCACACACTTGCACAGAAAGGACAGCTCCCTACCACAGTGATTCCCATTATGAGGCCTGAATCACATGTGGGAGGAGGGCATGCGTGCTTCACCACAGCACCCTGGATGAAGCTGATTCACAACCTCCAAGTTGAAAGTCGTTGTAACACAGTTTAAAACAGTTAAGCACTTGTGATATGCTTCTTTATCTTCTGTTCTATTTGTTTAGGTGTATAAATTTCATCTTCCTGTTTCAGTCTGGATTCCCAGGAGGCAGAGCCTGAGACAAGGGTTTATATACAAGTATCTTATTAGAGAATGGGGTCCCAGGAAGTAAAAGTGAGGGGGCAGGGAGAAAAGCAGAGCAAGAGAAAGTCAACAGAAGGCTGCATTCTGGCTTTGCTCACTTCTGTGGGTGATGAGTTGCCTGGCCCCACATTTTGGAAACCACGTGAAATGTGCCTGGAATCATCCCTCTGGGTAAAGAAAGAGGACAGCATTTATTTACCAGTTCCCAGCTACCATTGGTCATTTCTGTTCCATGGGGTGGACGCTGACTTGCCTGTGCTTCCCAACTGTGTACGCACTCCACGCACGGCCACTGAGTGGATTCTCACGAGCCCCACATGGCTATGTCTGAGCAGTCTTAGAACAAGAAATGAGAGGTTTGGGGGCATCTGGGTGGTTCAGTCAGTTGACTGACTCTTGGTTTCAGCTCAGGTCCCCAACTCATAGTCATGGGATCGAGCCCTCCATCAGGCTCTGCGCTCAGTCTACTTCAGATTCTCTCTCCCTCTCTCTCCCACTCATTCTTTCTCTCTCCCTCTCAAGTAAATTTAAAAAATCTTTTTTTAAAAAAAGAAAGAAAGAAATGAGAGGTATGAACAGAGCTGTACTAAGGATATACAGTGCCTTGGATGTATTTTTGTCAGGGCTCCAACTATGCAGACAATTTGATTACAAAAATCTAATACAAATTTCACAGGCCTAAGAGAAATAGCAATTTGTAAATGAGAATTTAGAATAATGGACAGAGAATAGGTACTTCTGTGTTGTTTGTTTGTTTGTTGTCCTATCCATGAGTGTGAAGTTTTTTTGTTGCGTCCAGTCACCACCCCCCTTCCTGTTCAGGACCATGAACTGTCCTTCCTGTTCAGTCCCGACTAATCCTAATTGTAGGAAAAAGGTAGCAACACTGTTATTATTCATAATGGCATGACTCCTTTGGAACCTGTTTGCATTGAAACAATACAGAGCTTCTTGCCTCCGTGGTGGCCTAATACCATGTATTTAACGCTGGTCCCATCATTATTCATAATGATGCCTCACCTGTGACTCCACCCCTGAGTACTGGCTTCTAGTGACTCTCTTGAAGGTTGTTAAAAGGCTTCACTGAGATGACCACAGATTTACATCTTACTCAGGGTATGCAGGAAAAGACCGATGTAAATTTATTTCCCGGACATGCATGTTCAGTGTGTCCCTCTAACTTTTATGACATAAACAGAACATCATGTCTTCCAACCATGCCCTCCCTGAACCCCTAAGCCTCTAATCGCTGCGTCTCAGAGTGTAATCTGTATGTTGAGCCGCCCATTCCCTGCCATCAAAAGGAGGAAGGTGGGAAGCCTATGGCGAGACTGAAGAGAGCGGAACAGACTCCACAAGGCGTGTCCATCCCTTCTTCAGCAAGGCCTTGGGCTTAACTGGGAGGGCATGAGGTCACCACTCCGTCAGACGGGCGCACTGGCATTGAGAGCAAGGATCTGGGAAGTCTTTGGAGGACATAGGAAGGGCCATCCTAGAGGACTGCCTAGTTGGAACCAGCCAGAGATGGGCCCATAGGCTTGAATCCCAGAGCCTCAGACAGCTAGTTGACCCCTTGCATGGTGTGTGTGTATGTGTGTGCGTGCACATTTATGTGTGAGTGTGCACTTATGTATGAGTGTCTATGAGTGTGTGTGTGTTTAATGTGTGAGTGGGTGTGTATAGATGTGAATGCGTGGATGTGTGTGTGAGTGTATGCGGGTGTGTATGTGAGTACGTGTGGCAGTGTGTACGTATGTGTATTTATGGGTGAGTGTGTGTTTATATGTGTGTGCATTAGTAGTATGAGTATGTGTATATGTCTTATATGTGTGTAATGTGTGTATGTGAGAGTACATATGTATTTATGTGTGAGTATGTTATGTTTATCTGTGTGTGTTTCTGTATGAGTGTGTTTATGTGTGAGTGTGTGTCGATGTGTGTATGAGTGTGGGTGGGTGTGTGCGTGTGAACGTGTGTGTACACGTAACGTCCTCTGGGAGAAATCAGGCCCCAGCCCCACGCGGGGCTTAGGAGTCCAGGTTTAGGAGTACTACAGAAGCTTCGTGGAAGGAGCGAGCAGGGACGGGCCAACCCTGAAGCTTGCCTGGATCCAGGGCCAGTACCAGGTGCGGACAGGTGACGAGGCCACCCACTGCAGGGCTGGTGCCATAGCAGGCTGATCTGAACCCTTTAGAAGCAGTCACTACAGCAATGGCTTGAGGAGGAGGCAGCCAGGCCTCAGCCACCCCTCCAGGGTCTGGGAGAGCCTGCTGGAAGCCCCGTGAGGGGTCAAACTCCCTAAGGACCTCGTCTGCTCTTTTTCCTATCTGCCTCAAAGCATTTGGCACAAGGCTGGGGATTTAGAAATAAACTCTCAGTAAACACTTAAATTTATTCCACCCGTCATTCAGAACTGTTTGCTGAGGGCCTGCCTCTTCTACACCAAGCAACACTAGGCGTCATGGAGAAGACAAGGATTATACAACACGATCCCAGAGCACGAGAAGACAGGCTTATCTGACTGCTCGGCTGAAGGAAGCAACCAAGAGTCCATCCCTTTCCCTAAACGTTTTAGGGTGGCCTCTCCATCAGCTCTGGCTGCCCTAGCAAAATAGACACCCGAGACTGAAGACTTGAATGACAGAAAGCTATATTCTGACAGTTCTGGGGGCTGGGAGTCCAAGGCCAAGGTGCCCGCCAGGTAGTTTTCATTCTGAGACCTCTTCTCTTGGCTTGTCGGAGGCCGCTGTCTCATCGTGTATTCATACGAGCTCCTCTCCGTGAACTTTCTGCAGGGAGGTGGTGGGGAGGACAGAGAGAGAGAAGACAGACGAGAGGGAGAGAAAGAGAGAAGGTGCTCGCTCCCTGGCGCCTCTTCTTACTAGGGCACCAATCCCATTGTGAGGGACCCTCCCTCACCGAACCCTATTTACCTCCTAAAGGACCCATCTCCACATAACATTACAGTAAAGCTTAGGGCATCGGTGTATGAATTCAGGGAGGGTGGGGTGGGGGATGGACATAGACATTCAGCCCAAAGCAAGTGCCCAATCCATATTAAGGACTCAATACATATTTTCAGAAAGAATGAACGCTCATATTAAGAGCTTCAGATGATCCTGCCCATAATGCAGACTCGCATTTGGGAGCTATAGTGAAGTCCCACAGAGAAGCAGGTAACAAACATCCCCGTGTGCCCACCCTTGGACTTGGCACTGATGAGGACATGCAAGACAAGAGACAAGATTCACGCCCTCTCAGAGCTGATGATCCCACAAGGGGAAACCCACAGAAAACAATCAAAGGACCAGATACGATAGGAGTCGGAGAGTGAAACCCTGTGACTTGGGCTTCAGGGTACCTATCTGCGCGCCCTTCACAGCTTAACCCGCAGGTTGGGGTACAAGTTCCCTAGGTGGCTACTAAATTAGGAAACAACAACCACAAAAATCAGAGGTTATTTGATGGGAGCCTTGACCCAGAGACAGACATTACAGAAACAAATACACAGAAGGTGTCTTTGGTGCCATCCTAATACACCTTCCAGAACCTTCTGGATTTTGCAGTTTTGAGGTATGAGGACTTTCTTTCCAGCTGCTTAGAGCTGCTACATTAGCACATCCAGTGGCCTGCTCGCCCAGGACAGTGAATTACACCCTGAACCTCTGTCCCACCACCCCATGTTCACCAGCAACACCTACCCGCTCTCCTTCTTGTCAAATGGTATGAATCACCTGCTAATTAACACCAAGTGACTGCAGACATCTGCAGACATTCGAGTGGGGTTAGGCTTCATCCTCCTGTGCCTGGAGAACACTGGCTCCTAGGGAGCACCCTGAATGCCCTTCTCCTCCCCCAAGATGCCCGACTGGGAATTTTGAGCCAGGTGGTCGTCAGAGGCACTCTGAAAGGGCCATTCTGAGAATATAATGCTTCCCGGATGTCTGGAAAGCCCCGTCACAAAAATGATATGACCTTTCTCTACACGTACAAAAGAAATCAATATTTTCATTCCTCCAGTAGGAATAAGACATAAAATGCCAATATCACTCATCAGGCTAATCCAGGGATCTATAAAAATCATTTATAATCACAATCTTAGAAGTCATCACATCAGAGGTTCTCCAGCCTGGCCTTACTTTATGAACTGCCCCTGGGAACTTTTAAAATACACGAATGCTGTGGCTCTACCCCAAATACATTGATGTGTGATGGCCCCTGGCCACCCATATTTTCAAAAAGCAGGCGTAGGTGACTCCCGTGTATAACCAGGGTGGAGAACCATGGATCTAGACCCTCCCTGCCTTCACCCCATGGCCTTATTCATGAAGGAGTGGAACCAGAGAGGGGGCATATGACCTGCCCAAGGTCAAGGGCCAGATGGTAGCCAAGCCAGCCTAAGAATCTCGGCCTCTCGATTCCTTCTCAGAACTCTTTCCTCTATCCATGGCTATACACGCTAGTGACCCCACTCCTCCCCAGTGTAGCTTCTAAGGAGGGATGAGTGAAAGACCAAGGGAGCCAGAAATCTGGAGGAAGGAGGAGACGAGCCAGGGAGCGGCGGGGAGAAGCCACGGTCAAGAGGAGAAGGCCATGCCAATAGGCAGCCGCGTTCGCTCTGTGCACAGCCGCCCCCGAAGGAAGAAGAAAGTAGTGTAGTGCTAAGATTACACTCTGTGGTCATTGTCACAGCCTCCACAGTTACCGGCTTTGCATCGCTGTGAATGTTACCACAGTCCCCAGACCCAGGCACAATTCCCAGCTCTGAAAAGGCAGCGCTGGGCCTGACCTGCTCCTCTCACCTGCCCCTGGGAAAATTGCAGTCGACACAAATACGGCCACTCCCAGGAGAAAATCACACTGAAAGGGCCCTGTATCTTAGAGGCTGCACAGAATACCCAATTATCCCCTGGCTTCCCCAGGGAGAGAATGGAGAGGTGAGGGTTTTCAAAAGCCAGCAGCCCTCAAGGCTCCATTATGGGGACACTCACATAGCCGCCCTTCTCCAAAACGCCACCGAAGGTCACGGGGACACGGGGCAACAGAAGTGCTTCTTTGGGGCTTGGAGAATAGCCTCTCTTCCTGCCCTGGTGCCTTCGGGGAACCCCAACTTCTATTCTTAGCTAGAGAAACAAAGATGGAGGCCACTGATACAGACACTCAGTATGACACGAGAGGCACCCTCCGGGCTAGCCCTGTGGGGGCTTCAGACGAGACCCAGAGAAAAGTCCAGGAGGGCTTTCTCTTGTCCAAGGTCACTGTGCTCTGTGGTCCCTGTTCTGGCCACCTCCCACCCCAGGCCTTCTGGGGTCTTTTCTCAGCATCCGGGACTGCCCACTCTGCTCCCCATGTTCCCCGGACTCTGCCTGCTCAGGCTGTTCTCTCTGCCGTGTCTCTCCAGCCGCACTGGCAAGGCCCTCAGAGCCAGAAACACATCCTCCGCTCATTTAGCTTTGCTTCCCCGTGGCTATTAATACAGTACCAAGCTCACAATAAATCCAGGGCGATGAATATTTCTGGATCGAAAGAGAAGACATTTCCTTGTTTCCAAGTCTGAACCTCTGGGCTTCGTTTCACTCTTTTTTTTTTTTTTCCGCCACAGGAAAATGTTTAATTTTTGAAAATGCACATAAAGCTCATGAAAAGCGTTTATTCTTAAATTCCACAAGTATTTGGAGGAGGGAGTATCCTGTAGTGTTACAGAGTATGGAGTCCTGATGCCTGGAGGTTAAATCCTACTTCTAGAACTTACTATCGGGGTTACTTTGGGCAAATAACTTAACTTTCTCAAGGCTCAGTTTCCTCATCTGTAAAACGGACTCGATATTGGTGCCTTGGTCCTTGAGTTGTGAAAATTAAATGACATAATGCAAGCAATGCTCTCGGCGTGCTGCCTGCCACCTGGTAAGTGGTAGATAAAAGTGAAATACCATCATTTATACCGGGGGCCTGGGTGCCGCGGTCAGCTAAGGATCTGACTCTTGGTTTCGGCTCAAGTCACGATCTCTCAGGGTGGTGAGATGGAGGCCCGTGGTGGGTTCCCCACTCAGCAGGAAGTTTTCTTGGGATTCTCTCCATCTCTTTCTGCCCCTCCCACTCGTGCTCTATCTCTCTCTAATAATAATAAATAAATCTTTAAAAAAAAAGGAAATATCATCATTTATTGAGCATCTACATACCTTCTGGGCAACATGATGCAGGGGGCTAGGCCTACAAAGGAGAATAAAGCAAATGAATGGCTTAAGACTTGTAACGTGGGGTTCGGGGGAGGACCAGAGGAGATGGGTAAAAAGCAGTGTTACAACCGCAAAACAGATATGAACAGGGTATTTGAGCCCAGCGCAAGGAACCCACCCAGACTTCCTGGAGGATGACAGCTAAGTGAAAGATGAGCAGAAGGGCTGGAATTGGAGTGGGGATGGCACGGCAGGCAGAGGAAACCACGTGAGCCAGAGCACAAGAAACAGGGGCAAGAAACAGCCTATCAGGCCGAAAATGGGAAGAAGCAAGACAGCGTGAAATGGGTGAGCCACCTTTGCCTTTTTTCCCCATTGCTAGAGCTGTCCAACACAGGTGCCTCAGAGCGAGAGACGCGTAGGACACATGCCTCCTCCGTTTCCGTCTCCTTTCCTTCAGGAAGCAGGTGCCTAAGGGAGGAGGAAGAACCAACAGACTAACCGACCTCAGGCCTTCGATCTTGCACTTGGCAACGTCACTCCCCGAGAGGCCCTGCACGCCTGCAGAGGCTGCAGGAATGAATGGCTCGGCTGCCCTGCAAGAGGAAGGTTCTGTGCTCACCTCTAGAGGCAGAAAGTCTGGAGCTTGAACCCAGGCTCCACCTCTTGGAAACCTCAGAAGTTAATATAACTTCTCCAAGCCTTACTTTCCTCCTTTATAAAATGGGACTAGCACCCCCACCTCATAAGGATCCCGTGACCATCAATGGAAATCATGCACGGAGTAAGTCTGCTGCATATTAAGTGTTCAAGAAAGGTTAGTGGTTACAATTGGTGATACCGCCATCACGAGGCTAGCTGCCGTAATCTGGTTCAGGAGTTTCATGCCGTACTATGTAGCAGATGCTTTGATAGCTGGCGATCTTAAAGCAAATAAGACATGGTATATGTCCTATGTTTAGTTTCTAGTTTAATGGCGGAAGGAGACAAATAAGATTTTAGGTCACAGTTCAGTGTATGGGTTCAACAGCAGAGGTAAGCACGGAGATGTGGGAACCCAGAAGGGCATTTAACCCACTTTTGGGGGTGGGGGGAGAGGCAGTCTGCTAAAGGCGTCTTCAGGATACGGCTCATGAGTTGAGTCCTAAAGGATGAGAAGTAGAAACTGTGAATGGGTGGAGGGAAGGAAAAAAAAAAAATCAGCAATGGCTCAGGGAAGAACATTCCAGGTGATAAGAATGAGGACATGATTAAGATTACTGGCGAGTCTAACCCATAGGCTAGCCTGGCAATGATGGGAGGAAAATGTGGCGTGGTGACTGGGGAGCCATCTGATTGGAAGGCTCTGCCAGAATCGTGGTTTTCAATAGCTTATTATTAGCGAATGTGGCAGAACGTGCTGGTCGCCGACCAAGTATCCACGCTTCCCTTCTCCCTCACCAGCAGGACTCCGTATGTTGAATGTGACAAATGCCCAGGTAAAAATCCATTTCCCAGTCTCTCTTGCAAATCAGGGTAGCCAATGAAATGTAAGCAGAAATATATACTTTTCTTACTTTTCATAATAACAAATACAAACATCTCCCAAAGCAAAGAAATTGTATAAGAACTGCCATGTACCCTGCTCGTGGTTTATAGCTATCAACATGTCACTATTCTGGGGCACCTGGGTGGCTCAGTCATTAAGCATCTGCCTGCAGCTCAGGTCATGATCCCAGGCTCCTTGCTCAGCGGGAGGTCTGCTTTTCCCTCTCCCACTCGCTCTGCTTGTGTTCCCTCTCTTGCTGTCTCTCCCTCTGTCAAACAAATAAATACAATCTTAAAACAAAACAAAATAAATTTCACTATTCTCACTTCATCAATCCTTCTAATTCTCATGCCTTTTTTCTTTTCCTAGATCTTTTTAAAGTTTATTTATTTATTTTTTTAGAGAGAGTGAGCGCCTGAGCAGAGGAGTGGGGTGGGGAGGACAGAGGGAGAGGGAGGGAGAGAATCTCAAGCAGGCTCCACACTCAGCATGAAGCCTGAAACAGGGCTTGTTCTCACCACCCTGAGATCATGACCTTTAGCTGAAATCAAGAGTCGGACGCTCAACTGACTGGGCCACCCAGAGCCCCTAGATTTTTTAAAGCAAAGCCCAAAGTTTATATTCTTTCCATACATAAATACTTCAGTATATCTATCTGTCCAAGAAATATTTCCTTTTTTAACATAACCACGATACTAATATCATACCTAACAAAATCCACAATAAATCCCTAATAGTATCTAATATGCAGTCTGTACTTCTTTGGGACATCTTTTTTAGGAGACAGATTTGGCAGAAAATCAAAGTGTCCCTTTGCCCTTTCTCCCATTCCTCTGCTGTTAGGTGATACCCAGGTGGCTAGAGCTCAAGTCACCATTCTGTGACCATGAGCCGACTTTGAGATGGAAGCCATGCTTGGGGGAAGGCGGAGTGGAGAGGGGGGCAGAGCTGGCGCTCCGGGAAACGTGGAGCTACCACTCCAACGTGAGACTGCCCCATTCTGGATGTTTTTCAGTTTCTCTGTGTTGCTTTTTTCTTTTTTGAATGCACCGACTTTCCTTTTTGAGCAGTTTGGGGTTTACAGAAAAATTGAGCAGCAAGTACAACGTTCCCATATCTGCCCTCCTCCTCCCCCACAGTTTCCCTTACAATTAACGTCTTGTATTAATGGGATACATTTATTACAGTGGATGAGATGATATTGATATATTATTATTAACTAAAATCCACAGTTTACATTAGAGTTCACTCCTGGTGTTGAATATTCTGCAGGTTTTGACATTCGTATAATGACTTGTATCCACCATGGCACTTACCATACAGAGTGGTTTCACCGCCCTAGAAGCCTCCCATCCTACCTCTACTCCTCCCTCCTTCCCTCCCCTAGAATGCTTAGCAAACATTGACCTTTCCAGTCTTTTGATATAGTTTTGCCTCTTCCAGAAGGTCGTATAGCTGGACTCATCCAGCTTTATCCGATTGGCTTTTTTTCAAGTAGTGATATATATTTAAGGTTTCTCCGTATATTTCTGTGGTCTGAGAGCTCATTTCATTTTGGTGCCAAACGCTCATCATTGCCTGGATGGACCACAGTTTATTTACGCATTCACCTACTGAAGGACATCTTGGTGGCTTCCAAGTTTTCCCAATTATGAATAAAGCTGCTATAAACATCCATGTGCGGGTTTTCGTGTGGACATAAGTTTTCAGTTCGTTTGGGTAAATACCAAGGAACGTGACTGCTGGATCACATGGGAAGGGTATGTTTAGTTCTGGAGGAAGCTGCCAAATTGTCTTCCAAAGTGGCTGTACCAAATTTTATTTTTTTTAATGTGAGAGAAAATCCCTCTCATTTCTGAAGCCACTGTAATTTGGGTCTCTGTTATTCACCACTGAATGCAAAGCCTGAGTGAGATCATGGGGAGACACCTGCCGAGTGCTGATGACCTGGACAGAAATCTTCTACCAACACACAACACGTCATCTCAGCCAAAAACCAGTAGTTACTGCTCATCAAGCCATGTGTGATTTTCCATTGACATTTCTGCTTCTTTTTCATGAGAAGGTCAGGAGAGATTGCCCAACACATAACGAACCCGTGGCTCTCTCCTGTTCCAGTTCTCTATTAGCACCGGCAATCCAAGAAAAGATTTCAGTCTGTCTTGGCTTGTTATTTACGTCTTGCTAAGGACTCTTCAGGTGATTTCTTCTTCTGGTGGGTGCTTGCAAACTGTTTGCTTAATAGTCCGTTCCACATGTCTTCTGGCATTTCTCTGGTCCTTCATAATTTCACCAAGATTAAGGATAGTGGTTTAACAGTTGAGTCTACAAATCCTTTTGTAGTTGGAATCCTCAAACGCTGTAGTGAGCAAATATTCCAGACTATCATTATCCCGTAATCAAAACCATTTTAGCAACTTGATTTGGCTTCATGCTGGGCAGTAGTTGTGTACTGGGAGAGCTATATATACATCACACTGTTATAAATTAATTCCTGTTTTAAATGAATGGGGAAAGCTCATCACGAAAGAGGATAATTCAGTGAATCCTTCTATAAAGCAAATAATTCCATTATATGAATAATCACCCTCTAATTTAGTTCTCTATGAATATGAAATGTTCATATATTGAGGGTTTTTTTTAACCTATGGAGATTATAGATTAACATTTGGTTGTATTCCTTTTCTCTCTTTCACATTTATTATCATTATTTTCTTCATTGTCATTTGTTGTCATCACCAGGAACGGCACTAAATTTTAGGAACATAAGAAAAGAACCACATTACTAGTGGTTGTCCTGCTCATTCGGAAGCAGACCTTGTTCTGTGTCGAGGAATCCTACAGCCTCTTTCAGTGTCCACGTTCAGTGGTATATAATAATGACTTGTTTATATGGCCTTGAGCAAATCACCAATTATATAAACTCTGTGGATCTCAGTCTCTTCATCAGTAAAATGGGAATGACAGAGCTAGTTTAAGAATCAAATGAGGAGGGACGCCTGGGTGGCTCAGTGGGTTGAAGCCTCTGCCTTTGGCTTGGGTCATGATCCCAGGGTCCTGGGATCGAGCCCCACATCGGGCTCTCTACTCAGCAGGGAGCCTGCTTCCTCTTCTCTCTCTGCCTGCCTCTCTGCCTACTTGTGATCTCTGTCTGTCAAATGAAGAAGTAAAATCTTTAAAAAAAAAATAATCAAATGAGGTAACTAACATAGACCGCAGTGATGGTTAATTTTATGTGACAACTCGACTCAGCTATGGAGGGTGTCCCCAGAAAAGAGTAGCATTTGATTCAGTAGACTGAGTAAAAATCATCCTCATGTGTGTCTATAGATATATACATACTTATGTATACATATATATGTATATATGTATGTAAACATCTTCATGTGTATACACACACACACATACACACACACACACACACATACACACATACATCCTATTGGTTCTGTTTCTCTGGAGAGCCCCTAACACAAGATATGAGTGTCAAGCCCATGCTAATGTGTTCAATTAATGTCAGCTATGATAATTGCTATTAGCAGATGTGTTATTAAACGGTGGGGTTAGACAGGCCCTCTTCTTCAAAAGGTAATTATGACCACCAGACACCCATCAGGATGGCCACTATCGAAAAGAAAAAAAACAGAAAAATTGTAAATGTCAGCAAGAATGTGGACAAATCGGAACCCTTGAGCACTGTTGATAAGAAAGTAAAATGGTACAACTGTCATAAAAACAATAGGGAGGTTCCCCCAAGAAAACTAAAAATAGCATGACCATAAGATCCAGCAATCTCATTACTGGGGTATACTGGATGTATTACCCGCCCCCAAAGAATTGAAAGCAAGGACTCAAAGAGATATTTGCACACCCATGTGCATTGCGGCATTACACGCATTAGCTGAAAGGTCGAAGCAATCGGACTGTCCATCAACATATGAATGGATAAGCAAAATGTAGTATATACACACAATGGAATATTATTCAGCTTTTAAACAGAAGAAAAGTCTGCAGAGGCTACTACAGGAATGAACCTTGAGGATGTCATGCTAAGTGAAATAAGCCAGTCATAAAAGGACAAACGCTGTATGATTCCATGTATATGAGTCCTCTGGAGCGGCTAAATTCTTGGAGACAGAAAGCAGAATGGTGGTTACCACAGGCTGGGGGAGGGGGGATGTGTTTTTACTTAATGGATATGGAGTTTCCTTTTTGCAAAATGAAGAATTTGTGGATGGAGACTTATAACACAACAATGCGAAAGTACTTAGTGCCACTGAATTTTAATATAAAAATAGTTAAGATGGTAATTTTTTTTTTAAAGATTTTATTTATTTGAGAGAGAGAGAAAGAGAGAGAGCATGAAAGGGGTGAGGGGCAGAGGGAGAAGCCAGCTCCCTGATGAGCAGAGGGCCTGATGTGGGACTTGATCCTGGGACTCCAGGATCATGACCTGAGCCGAAGGCAGTTGCTTAACCAACTGAGCCACCCAGGTGCCCAAGATGGTAAATTTTATGTTATATGCATTTTACCACAATTTTCAAAAAATGAAAAAAAAAAAAAAAAAACCCTGTCATTCCATTACTAGGGGTTTTATATACCTAGGTAAAGGGAATATATCAAGTGGAAGGAGAAAGTAGGGAACGGAGAAGCCAAGGGGAGGATAACCTGGAATGTTCTTTCGTGGAAGTGAATGGTTGCCATAGTTGACAGGTGGACCACTCAGAGCCTGCTTGCCTTTACAAGTATCCTAGAAGCTCCCTCCCTAGCCCAGTGGCTTCAGGAAGCACAGCATAGCTTAGGACCTGCTTGTCATAACTACAGCTTCCAGAGGTAGGCCCAGCCCAGGAAGCTGGGGTTTGAAAATTACAACCCAATGGAGAACAAAAGAAGAGTTCACTAGTGGGGCACCTGGGGGGCTCATTCGTTAAGCATCTGCCTTCAGCTCAGGTTGTGATCCCAGGGTTCTGGGATCCAACCCTGCAGCGGGCTCTCTGCTCAGCAGGGAGTCTGCCACTCTCCCTCTCCCACTCCCCCGGTTTGTGTTCCCTCTCTTGCTGTGTCTCTCTCTGTCAAATGAATAAATAAAAATCTAAAAAAAAAAAAAAAGAGCTCACTGGTGCTGGCTTAGTAATTAAATTACAAGGTGATTATTAGTCTGCTCAGGCAAAAAGATTACATCTGAGTACTTCAAGTAGCCTAAAACTCAAACTCCTCCCAGAAAAAAAAAAAAAAACTAAACTAAATTAATGCCATTTTCTACCAATTACAGATGCCCTCAGTGACTATAAGGTTGTCATGGCAACATGCCCGCTGAAAGGGTATGTTTGATAAGGCCTGAAATAAAGTATAGCAGAAAGGGAACGTTTCACTTCTTATCTCTGTATTAGACCAAAATTGTTTTCTAAGATGGAGACAGGCCAACTCTGCAGTCTACAGCCTGCTACTCTCTCTTCTGTAGCGCATGTGAGGCCCATCTCCTGCAGGGAGAAGGGCAGCTCCAACATCTCCCCATATAGCTCCCTCCCCCTGGGATGGTCTCCAATTCAATGTCAGTCAAAAGGTATCTTTCCTTGTTTTTTTGAAAACCCCCTCTGCCACTTCCTCCAAGCAGGCTTCCCTGATGCCCTGGCAGTCCAGTGCTCTCCACACCAGATTCAAAGCCATTGGTGAGCTCTGCTCATTAGACTTCACAGAAATTCTTCAAAGAATTCAGCAGAGCCCCTATACTGGCTTAAAATGGAACAAAATCAATTCAAGTGTTTCTTATATTCTTTATCCAAGTATCAAATTTGATTTAAATCAGTCAACTCCTGGGAAGGCGGTCATGGGCAACAATGCTGCGAACCATACTAATAATCACAGATGCATTCCAGAGAAGTTTCTGGCAAAGCACGACTTGTCAATGAGATCTGATGTTGAGTGCACCAGAGGAGCTTCTATTTAAAGAAACTACAGCTACTCCTTTTGTAAAAGGGATAATCATCTCATAAAGTGTCTCTTGTGTAAACTCCTATTTCCATATATTAGGTATATTTTAGAACTTAAAAAGCTGTCTCGAATCCTTTCTGGAAAGAGTGGCATCTAAACAAATTCGATAATCAATATTGTCAAAACAGAAAAAGAGGTGGGGCTTGTGGATCTGTGTCTCCACGTGGGGGAAAGAGGAACAGAACCTTGGCTTCTAGAGCATTCGGAAGACTGCTCCGGATTCCCCAGGCTCTGCTGACAGGGAAGAGGAGGATTACTGCAGTGGTGGCTCAAGCCAGAATGAATCCCAGGGTCTGGGCCACACTCTGCTCAAACACAAAATCTAAGGGTACTCCTGGGGGGCACAGAATAAAGTCCAAATGGGTCAGATTTTCCTCGCAAGTTCCACAGAGCCTTATCCCCAGGATAGCAACAGAAATACCAATAATAACCAAAAAATAAAACCTGAACTTCATTGAGCCCTTACGATGGGCAGAGTGTTCATACACATGATCTCACCTAATCCCCTAACAAGGAATGGAGACAGGCACTATTATTTCTGCATTTTATAGAGGACACAGAAGCTCGGAGTTGTCCACAGATGTCACCCGTTTAGAAAAGGTGGTCGCAAGATGCAAACCCTGGTCCGTCGGCCCCCAGAGGGCAGGCTCAAACCAGCTCCACATTCCTAACTTTCTGGACCTTCTGCCTCCTCCTTCCCTTTGCTGACTTCCACCCTGCCCTGGCTGATTTCCATGTAGGAGCCCCAGGCCTTCCCATGCCCGTCCCATGCACAGAACACTCAGGCCTCAAAGTCTGACTCAGGTCCCGCATCTATGAAGCCTCCCGGGACACTCTGGCCCTCAAGACACCCCTTTCCCTGGACGGGTCACTACCAGTATCGTACATCTGGCATGTCTCGGGTTCTATAATTATACTCCCATTTTTCTTTAAAATGTGTCTGTCTCGGGGCACCTGAGTGGCTCAGTGGGTTAAGCCTCTGCCTTCGGCTCAGGTCATGATCCCGGGGTCCTGGGATAGAGCCCCGCGTGGGACTCCCTGCTCACCCGTGGGCCTCTGCTTCTTCTTCTCCTCCCTCTGCCTGCCACTCTGCCTGCTTGGGTGCACTCTCACTCTCTCTCTCTTTCTCTCTCTGTCAAATAAATAAATAAATAAAATCTTTTTAAAAAATTAAAATGACCATATAAAAAAAAAAAACCTATTGGGGTAATAAATAAATCGAAGGAGGCATTCAGATTTAGTTGACTGCATTTTCATTATTTCCCACAATCATTTTATTACTAACAAATTGGGAAACGTGACAGACATTCAAAATCCAAGATACGGTATGAGTCCCAAAATAAGCCACTGGGGTGCCAGAAGAAAGTACTGTGACATTTATTGATACTCACTTTTATATTAAATATGGGCAAAAAGTGGGGATGCTTGGGGGCTCAGTCAGTTGAGAGTCCAACTCTTGGTTTTGGCTCAGGTCGTGATCTCAGGGTCGTGAGATGGGGTCCGGAATGGGCTCTCTGCTCTGTGGGGAATCTGCTTAAGATTTTCTCTCCCTCTGCCCCTCTCCCCACTTGCACACCTGTGCTCTCTCTTTCTCCAATAAATAAATAAATCTTTTAGATAAATAAATAAAGACAAAAAATAATCTCAGACTTTTGAATCATTAATTCATAAAAATTTTCAAATTACATAAAAATATTTATTTCGTCTTTATGGGGAAATGAGTGGAAGGGGGTGAACTAGGTGAAGGGGATTAAGGGTACAGTTCTCATGACAAGTGCTGAGTAATGGGCAGAATTGCTGAATCATTATATTGTACTCCTGAAACTAATCTAACTCTCTATGTTAACTATTTGGAATTAAAATTAAAAACTTAATAAAAAATAATCACACTATACACATTAAACTTATAGAATGTTAAAAAATATTTATTTCATCTTTAGAGCATCACTTAAAGTGTCTATTCTGGCAAATAGAATAGCTAGCTAGCTAGATAACTGGCAAACATATATTATAGATCAAAAAGTAGTTTTTGACTGATGAGATATATGAATGGAGATCCTTCTTCTATGGCAGAGAATCATTTGGGGCATCAGATTTATACAAACAAACACATACACATCTCGAAGGCTCAGTTTAAAAGAAAAATACACCTCATTATAAATGCACTAATGAGGAAGAACAATGTTTCCTACAACTGGAGGAGAGGGGCTCCCTGGGGACTTAGAGAAGGTGGAGCCTCCTGCTAGGGATGAAGGGGTGTGGTTAAGCTCCTGGGCTCTGAGGTCCACAGCCCTGCCTGGACCATCACCTACCCGGCTGGCTGTGTGCCCATGGACAAGTTATATCACCCCTCCTCCGCTCCTTCTACTATAAAAGTTGTTATGTTGAAGAAATGAGATGAAATGTTTCTTGCTGCCTGGCAAATAGTAAGTCCTCGATTAATATATTGGCTGAGTGTTTTTTGAAAAAGGGAGAGTTAGAGACTGTGGAAGGTTCATGGCCAAATTATTCTGCAGACCTTTCAGAATAAGATTTAGGAGACAGGAATTACAAGGCAGTGGAAAAGGGAGACATCTAGGATAGAAAGGCATCTTCAGGAGGGGGAATTCCCAGTTAGAGGGATCTTAATGGCCCTAATTTCTCTCCCTCTGCATTTCCTGCCTCTGAAGCTGTTCTAGATGTGGGTCTTTTGATTACCAAGATCAGAAATCCACCCAACCTAGCACAAATGAAAGGGAATTACTACTATAAGGATACAGAGATATCAGGAATCTGAGAGAGGTATGGGGGATTGAGAATCAGAAAATCAGGAACTGAGGTTGTGCTGGACATCTGTGTTCCTCTTCCCCACTCCACCAATCCCAGCTGACTCCTCTTACACCTGACCCAGCAAGGCCACAAGCAGGAAAAGAGGGGCACCCAACCAATGATGAGGAGCAGTCATCAATGAGCAAATGTCTTTTAGCCCCTTCCTGCAGAGTCCGGAAAGAGGGAACCTGATTGGCTCAGCTTATCCCCTGGAGCCTGGGCCACTCACGTCCAGGTCTAGCCAATGGCCTGCGGTCCCCTGAATCAGGTGTGTACCTTTGATCCAATAAGCCTGGCTACTGCTCCCAGGGTGAACATGGCATGGTTTTTCCCAAGTGTAACCTGACATTGAAACTCCTTCCTTACAGGGATGTAGGGGTGTCCCTTTGCCCACGTCCTCATCCTGGACAAGGCCATCATGTGGATAAGAAGCTCATGCCCCTGACCTATGAGGTCTGACCTTGAACTCTGAGGGACTTGAAGAAGGCCTGACTACCCATGGGCTTTATTTACTATCCTTGAATCTTGCAAAACAAGATCTACCTGTCTTATGGTCCCTCATGGGTTTCAGGACTTTGTTTAACAGAGACTACAAACCCCTCCCGCTCTGCTGGAATGAAACAGCCTAAAATTTACCCTTTTGGCTGCTTAATTTTACAGCTACTTTTACTAGCTGGATTGTAAACTTCTTAAAGGGATAACTTCTGGTTTGGAAATAATCTTTGAGATTGTAGAGTCCAGCCTTCCCATTTCACAGGTGTGGAAACTAGGCCCGGACAGGGGAAACGTCACACAGCAGCATAGGGTCAGATGGGACCTGAAAGCTACCCTCACAAGCTTAGCCGCCGACGGTCCTTGCAATGCCTGACATAGCATGTTCCCGATAAATACCCCTTGGTTTCCTTCTTATTTAGCTTTTGCCTTTTACAAGCTCAGTGATTCTCCATTGATACCCGTCTTCCCCCACAACTTCAGACCTAAAGGATCACTTTCCATCTGCTTTTCAGATGCTGGTCTTTGGGGCTGTGGAGTGGAAGCTGAGATGAGGAATGGGTGAAATATAACCTGCTTCTATCAAGCCGTTATCTCTCCAGGCCAACACCACCGTAACCGAGTACAGATACTAGACGGGCAACTTCTTCCTTCTGCTGGGCCAGCGGCCATCGGACTGATGCATGGCAAACACACTTTAGTTTCCACCTAAAGACACCTCTCCTGCAGCGTCTCCCAGGCCAATGCTACACAACTGGGATTCTGGCCAAAGCTGCCCTCCTCCCCCCAGGCCTGCTTTCCTCCCAGAAGCCTTCTCTGACCATGCCAGCATTCTGGGAAGCCTTTGCTCCCTTCACATCCCCTTCACGCAGTGTGGCACTTTGTCATTTCCCCTAATATCACACGGTCTCCTCAGTTCCTGAAGGCAGGTAGCCTCTAACCCCTACCCCGCACTCTGGTTGGCTCCCACCAGCTTTGCAATAAAGGTACTGACTGATAGAGAAAAGGCTGGAAAGTGGGCAGAAGGAGAAGGAAGAAGAAGAATGGAGAATATTTCTTTCTGCTAGTACCTTAGGCACACGTGAATTAAAGAAAGCAGCTGCTTAAAACAGACAATCATTCTGACTTTCAGTTTCTAGGCAATGTGGTGACTGGCCAAACAAAGGCAACTCAGATCTACCACAATTAAACCCATTCTGGTGCCAGTTCATGAACTGGGCACTCAGCAGGGTGGGCGTAAGAACCACTACAGAGCAAAGAAGGAAGGACACCAGATGAGGACCACCTAGAGCCCTGGGCCTCCCATTCTGGGAAACTTTGGTCTGAGGGTCCCACAGAGCCTCCCTCTCAGAGATCCCCACTCCAGCCTGGAATCCACATCCTCAGAAGCCATTTCAGAGAGCTCTTGATAAGAAGCCAAACACTAGGGGCTGGAGGAGAGAATCAAAGGCTTATCTTTACCCTACATTAAGGAAGGCTTATTAGACTGGAGGTAAAGCAGAGAGCCAGGCTCTGTTAACCTAGGGAGCCGGGGGCAAGTGTTGATACGCAGGGAGAAGCAATGCAGGGGCCCAGCACCCTGCCCAGAGAAGCCGCCCCGGCTGGCGTGACACATTACAGGAGTCCTTGGGTAGCAGGGTGGGGAGGTGAGGGTTAGGAGAGCTGGGGACTAGAAGCAAAGGTTCCTTGAAGATGAACCTAATCTATTTCACACACGAAGGTGAGTCACCCTCCAGGAATCTTCCTGGCAGCATCAGCTCTCCCTGTAACTCCACAGAAAGAAAAAGTCGGGGATGCTTCTCCTGGCCCAGAAGGACCCTGGGCCTAGGAAAGGAATCCGCTGTCACTGAGCCCTTGCTATGTGACAGTGCCAGTGCAAAGACCTTATCCCCACTGGTTCTCACAAGACCAAGAATGGTTGAACACACTATCCAAGGTCACCATGTGGAGGTTAAGGAAGCTGTCCAAGGTCACAGAGCCTGGAAGCTCCATGCCTCCAATTCAAACCCAGGGGTCAAGCTGACTCAAGTCTGCTGCCTTCCCCACGGGTCCTCTCACCTCGGGCACACTCCCCAAACAGAGGCGTGTACTCTCCATGGATGTTTTGCATTCTGCACATTGCTCAGCCTCTCCTCACCTCTGGGGGTGTGATTTAAAGCAGAGGCAAAACCAAGACCCAGACCATCCCATTCTTGTCTCTTTCTAGGTGCCATGCATAGCATACAGCCTGCAAAACAGCACTGACAACAAAGGGTAGGTCCATGGGAATGTGCAGAGTGGAGAGACTCCTGTACTATTTCATATTTTGTAAACCTAGGAAATCATCCAGATGTTAAAGCATAAAAATAACACACTGCTTGAACCAATGAGGCATACATGTTAAAAGGGACAAACCTGCAGGAAGAGTGAGGTATGCTTAAACATGTTCCTTTGGTGGGGAGGGGGTCCAGACTTGGCACCCAGACAGCTGGCTTCCTATACCCCCTCTGCCGTGGACCTGCTGTCTTCCCCTAGGAGGGAGAGGATGACACGCCCCCATGCCCTTTGGTACAAGGATCAAATGAGCTGCCCTGCAAGGCGTCGCTGTGGTTATGCTTTGCTTTCCCTCCATAGTTTGGATCATGCTGAACCTCAAGCCTGGAAGATAGGCTCTCCACTAAAAACGAAATCCCACGCCTCCTTTAAAGGATGACTTCAAGACTTATCTCCAGTGAGAAGCCATCTCAGGCTCCTTCTGCCCTCCAGATCCACCGTTCCATTTACCTTCCCCCAGGCTCCTGCCCTCCTCAACCCCCCATCAGTCTGCCCCACCTGCCTTGCCAAACTGCTGGAATTTCAGAATTTGCTTTCTTCTCTTTCATCTGGAGCCTTTGTAGCCTTAGTCAGATGTCTACCACTTCCTTTGCCTTTCTTAAAAATCTTAGTGATTTGGGCGCCTGGGTGGCTCAGTGGGTTAAAGCCTCTGCCTTCAGCTCAGGTGATGATCCTGGGGTCCTGGGATCGAGCTCAGGCTCTCTGCTGGACGGACAGCCTGCTTCCTCCTCTCTCTCTCTCTCTCTCTGCCTGCCTCTCTGCCTACTTGTGATCTCTGTCAAATAAATAAATAAAATCTTAAAAAAAAATCTTAGTGATTCTTAGGTCAAGTGCCACCTCCTCCAGGAAGCCTTCTATCCTGCAGCCACCCTCCATCCTGGTTGGCTACTCCTGCAGAGGGCTCCTTAGAACTTTCTGCTTATTCCTGTGTTAAGTGTTGCCTTATTGCCTACATTTTCATTGACTGTGGACCTCACACTAGACTTTGAGCTCCTGGAGAGAAGGAACTAAGGGTCTTACTTGTATTGGTGTTGTAGACATGTCCCATCTGTGGCAAGTGCTCACAAATGTTATATGTGGTAATAAATGGATTTCCACTGCAGTCATGTGTCACACAGTTCCTCAGATGACCTTATAAGCCCCTTGCTTGGAGGGGTGTACAGCATCATATATTTCTCAGGAAGGCCTCTCTGTCCGAACCTCGAGTGCCTAGCACTTAGTAGGTACTTGGAAAACATTGGTGATCCGGTTAAGTGATTCTGAATTATCCACTGCACTGAATTCTCCCAGCCACCAGGTCCCCCGTCCTAACCCTTAGCATGGCCAATGGAAAATTAATTGGTTGCAAAGTGCATATCTAATTACAACATCCCGCCCCTGCCACAGAGACGTTCAAATGTTAATTATAACATATGCATCTCAATAATAGACGGTAGCATTTCATGCAGCATTAATAACGCCACATGGACCGCCCAGTGCATACACAAAGCTTCCTTTTATCTGCCATTAGGACAGACTTTGCACTTTCAGCACGGAAGCCTTCTGCCCCTGAAACCAAACGTTTCCCTGCAAGCCTGGACCGTGCCTAAGTCCTCAGTTCTCTCTACACGGAGGTCCCTACCCAGGGCCGTGCCACGGTCGCGGGGAGGGGGCATCGGCCGGCGGGTTTCGGCACGACCACACTGGACAGTCTCCGCTGCGTGGGCGGCATCCCCGGCGTCCCGGCGGCGCCCCGCTCTCTAGGGCCCGCCATCCCGGGAAAGAAAGGCGAACTACATTACCCAGCAGGCCTTCTGCCGCCCTCTTTCCTTTCAAGTCTTTGCACGTGGCCGGAGGGGAGGGAGGGGCCGGGACGTCACTCTCCTACATTCTCCTTCCCTGTGTCAGAGCGGGGATCGTTTTTTTTTTTTTTTTTTTTTTTCCTTCCTCTACTCCCTCCCCCCCACCCGCCCCTCCCTCCCTCTTTCCCTTCCCTCCCTCCCTCCCCTCCCGGTTGGGTTTGTGCGCTGGGGCGCCGATCCCCTCCGCAGCTGGGACGCGCCGAACTCGAGGCAGGAGTCGGCTCTCTCGAGCCTTCTCCCTCCCTTCCCTTTCCCTGCCCCCTTCCCCCACCCCCGACTCGGACTCGGAGCGGCGGCCGGAGGAACCCCGAGGTGAGCATCCCCCCGCCCGCCCCCCTCTTTTAGTCAGCTCGGCTTGCGGATCGATTCGGGGACCCGCCGGGAGGGCTGCGTGACGTGCGCGTGCTTATAGATAAACCCGAGAAAACCGCCCCAAACAATTAGCCCCCTTCCCCCTCCCTGCGCCCCCGGCCGCCCGGCGTCGGCACGGATCCTCCGACCCCCTCTCGGTAGCGGACCGGACTTCACGATCTCGCCCCCTCCCAAGGGTCGCCCCTTCCCCGCAGGGCTCCCCGCCCAGTGGGGAGCCTTAGCCTTGGGGCTCCCGAGAAGAGGGGGTTCTCGGGGGCGCACGGCTGGAGCCCGGCTCGCGTCCGAGCCGCGCGGTGTAGCCGCTGTCATGTGCCGGGTTCCGAGCCGGGGGGGAGGAAGAGAGCGAGCGTGATTGCTCTCCCTTTTGTTTTGAAGCCCGCATTTGCTGCATCAAGCAGTTGCTTTAGTACCAGCCAAACTTGCAGCTGTTCTGACCGCGCTCCGCCGAGGTAGGGAGCGCGGCCCTGGGTGGCGACTCCGGGCCGGAGGCTGCTGCGCTGGCGGCTGCCGGAGGGACCCCGAGAGAGTGTCTCCACGCAGCCCCTCCCTCCTGTGGTGACTGATTGTGTCTGTAGCAGCGGCCGTGCGAGAGTGTGTGCGCGCCCGTCCCCGCGAGCGCGGGGATGTCTGTCGTCTAGACAGGCGGCACCCTCCCTCCGTCCCCTGTGAGCCTGCGGGCCGCGGGGGGCGCGGGGGATGGGAGCAGAGGAGGAACCCGAATCGGTGCAGCCATTGCGGTCGCAGTTTTGGACATTCCCTACGGTGGTGGTTCTGTTGGCTTTATTATTATTCCTGTCGCTGCGGTGTAATTGGGCCTGGGGAATAGATCCGCCCGGCCGAGCGGTGGTTAAGTTGACAGGCTGTGAAAAGCCTGCTCGCGGTGGCGAGTGACCCGAGTGGCCGCGAGGTGGGCTCCGGCTCGGGCTCTTCGGGACGACGAGCAGGTGACTGTCCTGGACGCGGGTCGTGGGGGCAGGGAGGGCAGGGGGTGGTGGTTCTGTCTGCGGCGGCGGAGGTCGGCGGCCCAGAGGACCGCGGGCCCGAGCCCGGGTGCTTCTGAAGGAGGCGTCCCGGGGACCGCGGGTATGAGTTGGTATGTCTTAACACTGACGTTAAAAGACAATCGGGGTTCGGAACCCCTCCTCTGGTCGGCGTTGGCTGCTGGGTTTCGTGGAGTTTTCAGGGCTGGGGTTGGGGGCCCGGTGTGAGCAGGGAGGGGGTGCGGCTTGTAAAGGGGAGGGCTGGCTGCGGGAGGCCTGTGTGTCCCCACCCCGAGGAGCGAGGCGTCGCCTCCCCCGCCCAGCTGTTTGTGTGTGTACACACCGCTCTGGCGTGTGTGGGGGGGCGGGGCGTGGAGGGGACAGACCGCGGCGTAGTGGGGACGCGCGTGGGCCCGACTATCCGGTGAATCGTCCCGCCAGCCCCCTCGCGGTCCCAGTTGGGGTCTTAGTCATGTGTGTGTGTCCGCGCGCGCGCGCGCGCCCGGGTTACTTGGACTGGGGGTCCTGCGGCTATGCGACCGGGGAGCCCCTGCAGCTGCGTGTGCGCGGAGTCGGCGAGGGAGTTCCGGACTCGCGGTGGCGCGGAAGGCCGCCGTGCCTCCCTCCGCGTCCCCAATGCCCCCTGACCCGGCAGCGCCGGGCGCAGATCTGGCCCGGCGGGGAGCGAGTGCGCGCTTGTTGCCGCCCCCCACCCTCCCGACACGCTCCGGTTGACCCTTGCTCCGAGGCGCTCTGTGGCTGCGCGTCCCCGCGCGCCCCGCCGCTGCCTCGCGGACCCTGGAGAGGACCAGTGCGCTCTGAGGAGCCCCTTCCCGTTCTTCGTCCTGTAGACGGTGGGGGGCAAAGGCTGCCCGGCCCGCCCAGTTAGGGCGCTGCTGCCCGCGCCGCTACCGGGTGCCGGGCGAGTCGCTCGGCTTCGTCGCTTTCGCCGCCGGGTCTGTGCCGCGGGGAGATTATCTCCCAGGCTCGGGGCTGGCGCGCAAAGGGAGGCGCAAAGGGAGGACGCCGGTGGAGTGCGGGCCCGCGGCGGCTGGAGTCTCGGGAGAGCGAAAGTGACACAGCACGAGCGCCGCCGCCGCGGGAGCTGGAGGGGAGAGGAAGGAGCCGCCCACAGCACGGGGAGGGGCCGCGGGCTGTCCGGGCCCGGTCCCTCCTGCCCAGCGCGGGGTCTGGCCCAAAAACCTCGGGAATCCCAGCTTCGGGCATGCTCAGCCAGCGCGAGGCAATGGCCAGGCTTTCCAGAAAACCCAATCATATGGGAACAGAGTGCGCCGAACAAACGTTAGGTGTGCAGTACCTCACAGGACCCACTCAGGTCGCCTGAGGAAACTCCCTTTGAGTATGTGAAACAGGATTCGATTTACACACAGATCATCTCTGGTGTGTCAAGTGTCTGTCCTAGATAATGTACGCTTGTAGGCAGGAATTTTGTAACGCATTCTGGGGTACAGCATCATCGGTGATTAACAGATTTCCATAATAATAGTATGTTTGTAAGACAGTACAGGGCGTTTATCCCCTCCATCCCCACTTTGAATCATCACATTTATTAAGAGGGTCCTATGAGGTAGGGGGGTATTAACCCCGTTTTACAGATAAGCCGGCTGAGACTCAGAAAGTGCCATGACTTGCCCAAGGCCTCTCAGAGGGGAAGAGCTACTTTCTCCCTCTCTGTGGTCTTGTGATTTCTCTTCTCAGTGTACGGCTTTTCATTCAAATAATGGCGTGTGTGTGTGTGTGTGTGTGTGTGTGTGTTTTGTTCTGTTTTGAGATTAGGTCTTGGAACCCCAGGAAGTACTGAACCTGGGTAAGGGCCTAAATTATACTGGTATTTCTTCTTTGCCAAAACAATGTTGATTTGTTACCAGTTCTAGTGAGATAGCCATTAAAAAACAGAAGTCGGCACTGCTGTTATTATTACTCATCTGATAATTTGTTAATGGTGAGTGGTTATCGGCTTTGATACACGCACTGTACCAGAATCATACCATGTAATAAATCCATACGGCATGCGTGTTTATGCAACACCTGTCTGTGTTCCTATGAGTGTGTTCATGGATTCAGTGTCCTTATTGAATCTACGGTTTATTCTTTAGGTGCTGGTTTAAGTGTAGATCCCTGAGAAACCATCCCAGGTGATCCTCCCTGCCCTCTGCATCTTCGGGGATAGGGAAGCCCTGAAAAGAGCAAAAAGAGCTCCTACATGCTGGAGGTATTTTTCAGAGTTCATATGCAGGAAGGTTTTTGGACACAGCCTGGGGGGTTATTAGGTTTGGCCAACTAATCACTCATGTACAACTATGTATTGAGTATCTACATGTTTCTGTACCTAGAAGTGTGTGCAAAGAAAATTGAACACATAGTGCCCTCCTGCCAACAACATATTCCAGCTGCGGAGATAAATGTAAGATTTTAAGTCCAGCATATGTTTATTGAACACCTATCTTAGGCTAGATAATCTACTGTGTTTGGGGCACACAAAGCTAATGTAGTAGAAATAGCTACGTTGTAATGCAGCAAAACAGATGATTCACAGCCTGCAGAGGAGAGCAAATCATAAATACTTTAGAGCACTCACCCTGGGACTTAGTCAATTTCACACTTGTTGGTCAGAAGGGACTCCTATTGCCAGTTCCTTTCCAGAGCAAATGCAGGAGGGAGCAAGAAAGGAAGAACAGCCTTCTGTCCCTTATTACCCTGGGCTTCAGGCCGTCTATACCCTCCCAGGTGGGCCTGAAGGTATGTCCTTCTGGGGAAGTTAGGCAGTCATCTGCTGAAGTCAACCAGTGCAGTGCTGAGCAGCGAAGAGCTGAAAGATGGTTCTCCGTGGTCCTGCCCCAGCTCTGCGGGGCTCCGATGGCCTGTGGTCGGCTGTCTTTAGTGCTACTCAGGGGCTTCTGCCAAGGTCTCACTCAAGCCCTTCCTGGGCTTAGCAGTTTTTGTCTTGCAGGTTGGGGTGGATGTTTTCCTATGGGTCTGCTTTTTATCCGTTCATTCCCAAATTCACTTCTGGGGTCCCTGCACTGTCTCCGTTTGGGGGTCTACTAGCGTGGTTTCAAGGTTCCATTGTTTGCTGTTCAGATGATGAAGGAGGAAGCAGGAGGTGGTAGGTAGGATGGAGAGAGAGTCCCAAGCCCAGAGAGAGAACAGGAGGTTCAAACAGACGGGCGAATCACAGTTGTTGGGAATTTTCCAAATGTGGTGGCATTGTTACATAGCTTACCGATAACATAGCAGCTTCTTTTGATGTTCTTTTGTGACGGGGATCCTCTACCTCTCAGCCTCACTACCAACTCAGTCACTTCACCTCAGCTGTTCACATTCAGGTTTTTCTCTTCCGCTCTTCCGCCCTCCTGCCTCGAGCTGCACACAATTAAATTAGAACAGTGCTGTGTTGGTGGCCTTCTCCCTGAATTATCACCATGCTATCGACATCTGCCTCTTATTTCGCAGTTAAACCCAGGCCACAGCTGTGGTTCAGAACAGGGGGGGAAAACAGATACATCTCCAGATTAGGCACCCACACCTGGGATGGGTCTAACCAATGAGCTGATCTCCATGTGAAGACCCTGAGGCCAATCAAAGTGAAACGACTTGCCCAACGTCACTGAGAGCCCTTGGCAGAGTGGGACAAGAATTTTTAGATTTTGATGCTTTGATCAATTTTCACTTTCCATATTGTGGTGCTTTCTGAAACAAGTGGGGTTCTTACTTCCCAAAGAGTGAGAATGCTATCTCTTCTCTGCTTTCTTCTGGTTCTGGGAAAGGCTCTGGAATTCACCTCTGAGTCTCGAGGTTCCTTTCCTTTGAGACTGCCCTTCCCTGCCCTGCCTTTCATCTTTGGCATCTAGGAATCTGGCTGAGGGCATAGATTTGTGGGAGGTGGTAGGCCTGGGGACTTCCTGGGGCACTTAGGTTTGATCTTTGGCTTTCCCTTCCCATGGCAGGGTCCTCAGCAACCTCCCAAAAGTGTTTGCAAAGCTGTTATGTATGTGCATTTTTCTAGGAAGAGGATCCATACATTTCATTGACTCAGTAAGGACAGAAACTACTGGCAGGGATAGTGGAGTGGGGCAGGTGGTTGGTTGGCACAGGAAACTACACTTGATTTGGGTTTACAGTTTGCGAAGTAGTTCACACAAGTGATCTCATCTGCTTTTTACCATAGCCCTGCGAGGCTATCAGCATTATTCCCATTTTGTATATGAGGAAATCGGGCCTCCAAGTTTAGTGACATGCCCAAGTCACAAGGAAGCAGTAGAGCAGGGATTGGAACCCGGGTCTTCAGACTTTAGTGCCTTCCCAGTGCCTAGGGCTGGGATGGTCATCATGTCACATCATCATGACAGTTTTGTAAAAAAAAGTTTTTAGAACTTTTTATGTCCACCGTTGGTTCATATCCAGCATGGAGTCAGACCCAAGTGCTGACTAACTTACTCAAGGATGGGATGGATAAAGTAAGGAAGACAGTTATCATAGCACTGATATGTAGATGGGGCCAATGGGGATGATTTTGTGGAAGAGATGAATTGGGGAGTTGGTCTGAGGTCCCAGCAGACCTAGAATCGGTTTTCAGTTGGGGCAATGGCCCAAAAGTCTGTAAAGGGGAAACTGCGTGGTGAACATAGTGGTTGAGAAAGTTCTGAGGGCCTTAGAGTAAAAAGATCAAGGGGCTACCTGTTCTAGAATCAGAGACTGGGGAGGGCTTCCTAAGGGAGACAATGTAGGAGCTGAAGGCAAATGGATGAAAAGAAGAAACCAGCAGGAGAGGAGACAGAAGTGAGAAGGAACAGCATGTGCCTAGGAGGGGTGACCTGAGGCTGGGCATAGCCAGGGATTGCTGCAGCAAGGTCAAGTTCAAAGGTGGAGAGGCAGACATGGACGGCACAGATCCAAGAGAGCCTGCCCCAGGGAGGACGTTGGCTGTCATACTGCAGGTAGAGCACAGAGGATGGGGCTTTAAGCAGGGCTGAGTTGTGCTGCCCTAGATCAGTGGGGAATGTGACCTGGAGCCCTGAAGCCAGGAGGCCACTGGGCTGATGAGGCAATGACAGGTTCCATCTAGGATCCAGGTCTCAGGGGATGAAGCCTAGAGCCAGGGCCCTGGGTAGAGGGATGGAGGCAAGGCTGTGCATTAAAGACATTTTGGGACTAAAGTCTGCAGTGACTGCTTAGCTCGGAGGAATAAAGGAGAAGTCCCAGCGACTCGCAGGTTTCTGGCCTCACTAACGGGGTGGATGGCAGCCTTTACCCAGGGGTGAACTTGCGGTTGTCGGAGCATGTCGACTGAGGCTGGGGTGAGAAGGAGGACCACGTGAGCTCCGTGGTAGATGGTGTGTTGTTGGATTTGAACTGCGGGTGGGAGGGTCCAGTGGAGCTGTCTCCAGGAAAACAGTGTGCAGGGTAGCAGCCCGAGGAAGATGTGTGGGCAGGAGCTACAGTGATGGGAATGGGAAAGAGATGCTTGGGAGCTGGGAGCGGGACCTCGCCAGGGGGCTGCTGTAGACAATAAAAGACCTCTTCCTCCCATTGTCAGAGAATCCTTTGTCCTGCCCAGCCGGTGGCCCGCTGTCGTCAGGGAAGCCAGGGCGGGGATGCTGTGTCATGCTGGAGGCCCAGCTGGCAGGATCCGGCGACAGCTGAGAGCACACTTCAGCTGGGAGCCTTTAGAGTGAGGGGAGAGGCGTGTTCATTTTTAACATCCACGGTGAGCGGAGCCCAGTTCCAGGCGCTCAGGGCGTGAGCAAAGGGCAGGGAAGCCCGGCCTGGATGGGGACAGAGGAAGCCACGAAAAAGCTTGCACTCCCTGCGCAAGTCGTAGAGGATGATTTCCATAGTTGACCTTGGTAGATACTTCTCGTTCCTCACTGCACTTGGAGAGCTGATGTGTTTTAGGCAGAGGTCTGGTCGTTTCAGTTTTGAGTCTTTGGGGCCTGAATGAGCCGCACACAGTAGGTGTTGCACCTGCAGTTGGATATCTGCAGGGATGTGGCCGGAGTTCATTGTTCGGGGTGGGAGGCCAGCCAGGGAAGGTTCTCCTGAGCAAGTCCAAAGAGGGTATCCCAACACTGAGTTAAAATATTTTTAGTATCATAGTGGAGTAAAAATCTTGAAAATCGTCCAATTACCAAGCACCTAGAAACACTGTATAAAGTATAACTAGCATCCTTTCGAAGAAGAGCGGAGCTCATGGAACGGAAGGGAACTACCCAGGGGACTCGAAACTGAGTGTGGACAGTCGGCTTCCACTCAGGCTGGACCAGTCCTGGGGGTTGAAGTGTGAGGGGTGGTTGCTAGTCTCAGAACCAAAGGGGGTTCTCTCCTCCGGGAGACCAGATGGGAGTTGGAATGGAGGGCCCTTCCTAAACTGGGCCCCTGCAAAGGTTTGCACACTTGGAGAAAGGAGGGAATAGACGTCAGCCCATGGGCATGGATGTGGGGGAGGGGGAGCTTGGCAATCTTGGCCTGGATGTCCCACGCCAGTGGGGCAAAATCAGCCCTGGAAACGAGAATACCTCAGGCCTTCTATGGCTTCGGATGTCCACCACAAATGTGATCTAGAGTCCCCAAGAGGACGAGTTAGCAGATAAAGCGTTCAGGGACCAGGCTACCCCAGCCCATGGCTCTCAGCTCTCAGGGGCACCAGGAAGATTCTGGGATTCCTCACCCTTCACTGACTTGAGTCTTCACCACCTTGCAGAGAATACTGAACAACCCAGGTGGCCTGAATGAGTGACAAGGAGGAGAGAGAGGCCGGAGTGGGAGAGGAGGACAGGTGGGAACCTTTCAAAAGGGCCTTGGAGACAGCTGAACGCCTGTGGAGGTGTGTGTAGGGCCGGGCTCTTCCCGCCCCAGGGCTTCATCTCTTAGCAGAAGCCTGCAGACAAGCCCGTCCCAGAAGGCCAGAATGTTCTCCCTTACCATTGACTCAGGACAAGTCCTCACAGAGGCTTCTGTCCAGGTTATCCCAAAGGGTGTCCTGTGCGGACTCCCCGGTCTGTGTACCGTATCATCTCCCCCATGTCCAGTTTTCCTGGAACTTGAAACTCGGAAACACCTTAGAGTTCCCTGTTCAGTCTCCTAGCCAGCGTGGGAATCCTGGCTTATATCGCTCCAACGCTTCTGCTACCCGCAGCCAGGAGCCTCCTGTTCTGTGAGGCAGCCCCTTCCCTCATTCGAAGCCTTTTGCAGTTGGAAAGACCTTCCACAAGCCTCAGGCAGCACCCAGCCATTTCCCCCCATGGCCCCTTCGGCTGTTGTGATTTTCCAGACCCTTCACCATCCTGTTGGCTTCCGCAAGAAGGGCCTTAATTTGTCAAGCTAAGATTCTGTGAGAGAGTGTCCAGCCAAGTCCCATCTAAACTTACTGAGCACCGAGGGAGTTTTTGCAGATTGCTGCGAGATTAGCCGAGCTGGCTGCATAGGCACAGTCTGTGATGAAGTTTGGAGAAGCTTTGGCTCCGTGCTTTTCAGATTCATATGGAAGAAGCAACAGCATACGCTGCAAATTTCTTCCTCCAGCACCCAGAATACACTGCAGCTCATAAGCTTGTAAGTAAGTGACTCCAGGATCTGAGGCCGGGAGCTGGCGTTGATGGGGTATCCCTTTATGATGGGCACCGGCCTAGGCGTCCTCCGTATGCCTCCCTGAGTGAAAGTAAGGTCTGTGAGGGAGAGAGGCAGAGAGGCAGAGACGTGGAGATGCCTAACAGTCACTGTGACCGTTGAGCCCCAAAGTTATTCAGAAAGAATGTGTGTGGTTCCCTCCAGGGTGGGTGGAGCTCGAATTCCCAACGCTGCTGTTCCCTTTTAGGGCCTGCCTCGGGGTAGGCCTTGTCATGATCTCACCGCTAGTTGAGAAGCCACAAAATGGCGAATATGAATTCACCATATTCGTGGGTCATTAGCTGAGACACTGAAGAGTTTGAACACATCTTGATGTGTCCCCGGACTGGATGGTGTTCACAATCAAGAATGTTTTTTCAGGCTTGTAGTTTATCTGTCTTGGGGTCTGTCTGCAGTGCCCTGGGCTGTCCTCAGGGAACAAAAGGCCTTCTGCTCCCTTGTATGTCCAGGACGGTTGGGGTCTATGGGATTCATAGATCCCCCGGGCACCATGTTGAGTTCGGCAGAACATGAGTTGCCTGAACAGCGAGCTTGCCTCAGCCGGCTGGATGTCCAGATAAACACGGCTGGTTTCACACAGGGCCTCAGCTGACAGGGCCCAGTGGCAAGGGTCAGGGATTCTGGGAAAGCACCCATTTTCTTCTCTTCCCCCTCCAAAAGTTGTTCCTTATGCTGGTTTGCCTCCAACCTTTTAGCTTAAGGCCCTTACCTCTGTTAACAGTTGGTTCAGTTTAGCAGACATGTGTCACGTACCTGCTGTGGGATGGGTGAATTCGGGGAACCTGGCAGGATCCCTACCTCCCACCTTCATTTTGGTGGGGAAGACGGAATGGCCTCATGTTCCTATAATGTGGGAAGTCTTGGGTAAAGGGAAAGAAAAGTATGCTGAAGCAGCCAACACAGGGCAATGATATTTCTTTTGTCCAAATGCAGAAACATTTGAGAGTGAAAGGAGTACTATTAATAGTCATGTTGGGACACAGATGTCACCTGGGCCAGTCCTGGGCCAGTGGGGGCTTATGGCCACATGGACCAGGGATGTAGTGTGGGTCACACCTGACACCATCATCACTCATTTGCACCGCAGGACACACAGGGAGATGATGGATATAGTGCCTACAAAGAAACTGACAACCGCTTCCCCATTTTATTGAGGGGCTGGAGAGGAAAGCATTTTCTGTGGGGACTGTGGGCTTAAAATTCTGATGAATCTCAGTTTCCAGCCACAAGGATCTGTCATCTGTCTCACCCCGATCTCAGTTTTGAGGTTGGAGCTGGAGGTGGAAGTTTGGAGAGCTGAAAACCACCTGGCTTGTAGGATGTGCTTGGCGACAGGTAAAAGAACACTGGACTCAAAGGGTTCAATAAACAAGGTGTTTATAGACTAACGGAGCCAGAAGTCTGAAGGTAGGGGTTCTAGGGTTGGTTAATTCAGTGGGTCAGGGATAATTTCAAGGAGTTCATCTAACCTTACAGGCAAACATTTTCAGCATTTTGGCCTTTATCCTCTAGCTTGTCTCCTCATGGTCATAGCAAGGCTGCCCCTGCTCCACATATCACCTGTTCTCATGTAACTGTGTCTGAGAGTGGGCAGGAAAGTGAATTTCCCCTTGAGTTTTAATTTTTCAAGCATGGACGCCTTTCCCAGAATCTCCCTGCTAGAATTTCCAGCAAGTGCCATTGAAGAGAAATGGGCAGCTACTTAAGCCTTAGCTCCATGGAGGCTGAGAAAGCAAGTCTTAGTGTTTTACTGCCTCATCTACAGGAAGAAATGAGACTGCTTGCAAGGGAATGGGGAGGAGAATCATGGTTGGGTGAGCATTGATCAATGTTTGCCTCAACAAATTTCAGTATGATTTTATTGACTTATTTGGAGGAGTTGTCAGCTTTATTGAAAAATAATTGTTTATACCTTAATATAATCGAAGTGAAAAAAAATGCACCCCCGGCTCTGGCAACTGATCTACTTTCTTTCACTATAGTTTTGCCTTTTTTAGTGATTATTATTTCTTAACTCACGGGTATTGTTGGAGCATAGGACCCCAGGTATCTTATGATGCCTTTGGCATGGCCTCAGTAGGTGGGTTCTGTGCCTTCTCCCCCTGCCAGTAGCCCGTCTCCTCCTCCACCACTGGGGCCAAGGGGAGACCCTGACAGACAGAATTGTCCAGAGGCAGGGAGCCTGTGTCGCAGGTGGCCCGGACAGCAGGACTGAGGGACCGAGGCTCTAGCTGGTAGATGGCAGACAGCGGTCACCTTTGAGGATAGCTATGAGGTTGAAAGAAGAAATGCTCCTTAGTGTGATGTGGATACCTTGGGTCCTGCAGAGTCTTGTCTGTACTGATTGGGAAGTCTGGCCCTAAAGGAGGACACTATCTCCCCTTCCCAAACCTCTGTCCCCTTCATACAGACAGACAGCCTGGGCCATAGGTGCCGGCCCGGTGCCCTGGGACAAATCCATCCCTATTCAAGTCTTTATACACTCTGCTAATCTGGTCAGTTTCATCTTCCCCTCCACCCCCAGACTTGGTCTGTAAATCTTTAGGGCACTTGGCATGTGCTATCACTCCCATCATTCCTTGGGGCCTCACCTGATCTGTTCTCAGAGATCAGAAGCACCTCGATACTATCCTAGTCTGAGTCATCTGCAGATAGATCCTGGGACTAGGACGGTGCCTGCCACAGGGTCCATGCTCCGTGAAAAGACATTTTTTTACAGCAAAGTTCATGTTGATAGAAAGAGGAAAGGCACTTGCTGCTCTTGGCCATCTCCAGATTTAAAACCAGGTCATTGTGGGGGCAACATGGGGCCCTGTGTGAGTGTTTCTGGATCTCTACTTAATCCTTCCCTAAAGAGGAAGGAAGGTAACCCACCATGCTGTTAGGGGTGGAATTGGAACCCCCATTACCTCGAATAAGACTGTGTTGGGAGACAGAGCCCTTAAAAAGGTAATTCAGGTAAAAGGAGGGCCTATGGGTGGGCCTTAAACCAATACAACTGGTATCCTTAAAAAAGGAGCACATAGGGGCGCCTGGGTGGCTCAGTCATTAAGAGTCTGCTTTCGGCTCAGGTCATGATCCCAAGGTCCTGGGATCGAGCCCCACATCGGGCTGCCTGCTGGGCAGGAAGCCTGCTTCTCCCTCTCTCACTCCTCCTACTTGTATTCCCTCTTTCTCTGTGTCTCTCTGTGTCAAATAAATAAATAAAATCTTTAAAAAATTTTTTTAAAAAGGGCATAAAGACAGAGGCAAGACACAGACCTAGGACACCTGGGAGATGAGGACAAAGGGGGAAGGCGGCCATCTACAAGTCAAGGAGAGAGGCCCCAGAGGAAACCATCCATGGTGTTCTTCATCTCGGCCTTCTAGCCTCTAGAACTGTGGGAACACAAAGGTCTCTTGTGTAGGCTTTCCTAGTCTGTGCTACAACTCCAGGTATGTGTGTGTGACTCCCAAACCTGGACTTTTCTCTCTGAGCGGCTGTGTTTGCACAGCAGGGAAGATGTCTCTCAACCCAGGCATTGAACAGGTGGTAGTTCTCCTGACAACCCTGGGCCAGTTTATTTGTTGGGTATTACAGTGATGAGTGCTTAGTGAGCCCTTCACTTGTGTTTCATTAATTAACCTTCACAGCCTCTCTTCTATAGTTGAGAAAAGGAAGGCACAGAGAGGGTAAGTAATTTACCCTCAGTCACACAGCTAAGGTGTGTGTAGTCAGGTGATGTAGTCAGTTTTGCTCGAGTTTTGCCTCTGAAGCATCACCCACAGAGATGGACAGGTTGTGCTGAGGTTTCCTTGCAGTGATCTGAAAAGGTCTCAGGTCTGCCACTGGTGACCTGGGTGACCTTGGGCAATTCACATCATGGTTGATGTTTTCTCCTCAGTGACCTCAGGGATTGGATGAAGAATTATCCAACATCCCTGCTTGTCTCCCTCTGAGGTCCCCAGTGCCCCAGAGTAGGGATTAGGTCCTCAGCCTGGACTGGCGTAGGGAAGGAAGGGTCCCTGTGATGTTATCTTTGGCATTTGCCTGCACCGAAGACAGCAGCTCGGAGGCTGCCTGATTTGGCCATTTGGATGTATGGCTTGGCAGCTTGCTCCTTCCCTGTAGAATTAATTTTTTCAATAAGGTAGACATTATCTCTGCCCCATGCCAGGCCCTGTTCTAGGTCTGTTAAGGATGTGGGCTTTGAGTGAGACCCACTGAAGGGGATGGGGAAAGGGTTGCTGGGGAGTCATGTAATGTGTTTTCTTCCTCCGGGTGAAACAGAAGTGGTTAACTGTGGCCACATTCGTGCTGGAGAGAAACCAGCCATGGGGGCGGAACCTTGGGAGCCCACGTTGAGCCCAAGTCCTCTGCATCTTGGCCCATCTGGTTTCCATTTCCTGTTTGAGCCAGGTGGACGGCAGGTGAGGGTGAAGGTGAGAAGAGGGCAAGAACAAGGTGAGAACTGGGATTCCATGGGCTGAAAATGGGTCAGTAAGAACAAGAGGAAGGTTGGCTGGGCTGCTTAGGGACACTGTCCGGGACCTGGTTTTAACCCGGGCAGCCCCGCTCCTGGTTTATCCTCATAGGGTTTTAGTGATTTTAGTTACCCCCATTAGAGCCAAGTTTATTTAATGTATCTGTAATGGATTTCAGACCCAGAAAAGCACTGTGTCAAGTTTCTAGTTCCCCCATGGCCTGCTCATGATCTCCACAATCCCCAAATCCCCGTGCCCTGGCTCCAGCATTCAGAGGCCGGGAAGAGGCCTTCAGATCCCAGGGGGTGCGAGTTCACTGAGCAGGCTGCTTGCTGTGGATGGGTAGCTGTCCATTATCACCTCGGAGCGTGCCCTTGTCAGCAGCACGGGGTCATTACTCCTGATGTTCTTGGGAGTTGGCAGAGCTAATGTGCTTCTTCCATTGGGGAGACCGAGGCAAGAGAAACCAGTGAGAAAACAAATTAAGGGCTGGTTCTCCATTCAGGAAGCACCCTTAACTTTTATGCCTCTGAGTAAGGCATTCATCCTCCTGATGGAGTGTAGGCTGATTTTCATTTGACTATCTATGACTTGCAAAAAATTACAACTTTTAAAAAATTTTACAACATTTAAATGTGCCTCCAAGGGTAAGATAAAGTCCGTGGAACTTGTGATCGCACTGTTGCTTAACAGGATGCTAAGTTTAATAAAAAGTCGATACAAGGTCAATAATAATATTATAGCCAGTGATATGAGCAGGACAGACAACTCCAAGGTCGTGAATTTTGGGAAAGGCTGCATAAGCAAGTTGGGTTGGGTTTATGTCACTTGGCATTGGGACAGTTTTGAATAATACATGTTCTGTTTCAGCCCAAGGCTACCTCTTTTCATGTACCAAGGGTGGGTTCCTAAATATTTCTTTATTCATATAAAATATTTATATATATGGCCGTAATTTGTATTCATAGAAGATGGTCATTAACTGAAGACAACCTCAGTAAATATTTTTGTAAAGCAAAGAGTCCTTTTATACAGTCTCCAGTTTTTTTCAAAAGCAGACGTTTTGTAAATTTAGACTTTCTAAACCGTAACTTCTGTCATCCAGGATTTTGATAACCAGAAACTTCTTTTTTTTTTTTTTAAGACAAAGATGTCCTACATCCTGCTTTTTTATTTTTTTAAGATTTTATTTATGTAGGGGCGCCTGGGTGGCTCAGTGGGTTAAAGCCTCTGCCTTTGGCTCAGGTCATGATCCTGGGGTCCTGGGATCGAGCCCCGCATCGGGCTCTCTGCTCCGCGGGGAGCCTGCTTCCTCCTCTCTGTCTCTCTCTGCCTGCTTCTCTGCCTACTTGTGATCTCTGTCTGTCAAATAAAAAAGATTTTATTTATGTGTTTATGTATTTATTTGTCGGAGAGAGAGAGAGAGCACACAGGCAGAGTGGCAGGCAGAGGCAGAGGCAGAGAGAGAAGCAGAAGCCCGATGCAGGACTCAGTCCCAGGACCCTGGGATCATGACCTGAGCCGAAGGCAGCGGCTTAACTGACTGAGCCACCCAGGCGTCCCAACCAGAAACTTCTTAATTGGCCCTCGAATAACCTCAGCACAATGACAGTTAATATATTTAATTGTCAGAAAGTTTTAACATCTCTTGTGCTATGGTAAAGAGTGTTCTGTTTGACATCCATTCACCAACCACTAATAAATACTCTTGTCTAAAGGTAACTAAGAGGCACATTTTACATCTAACTCATTCCAATAAACCCGTCATAGTTTTGCTGCTCAAATTCAGGTCATCTGTAAGAGTTATCTTGAATTAGAGATAATGACTTATCCCACTAGACTCAACATTTTTAGGCCAATGTAGTCTCTTCCACGTCGTGAGCAATGGTGACAATATTTTCTGAATGAAAAATCAGGTTGTGCGTTTGAATATTTGAAATCAGGACTTCTCTCAACTGGCATCTTATATCTGAATAGGGACTCTGGGGTCTCATTCTCAAATTTGTTGTTATGCTCATACGAATTTAAAAAAAAAATTTTTTTTGATAGATAAAAAATGTTGGCCCTATCTCCTGAGATATACTTTCTCTTTTCTAGTTTCCCCCCAAAATATCTTCGCACCTTATGATTCTGCTCCCAATATGATGTGTGTATGGGGTTTCCACACCACCAAGCAATCCCCTGACACCAGCTGGGTAGTCTACAATTGAGCTCCATTCTGGCACTGTCTACCTGGAAATAGGTCAGATCCCACAGGTTAAGGACTTAGTCCTACAAAATACCCCCTTTTCCCAGAGATAGCATCAGATCCCAAAGGTTAAAGGCTCAGTTCTATAAGACCCCCCCATATTGCCACCCCCCCCAAACACACCAGATTCGGACACGGTGCTTCTGACTGACTATAGATTGGAGGTTCCAATGACCCTGCTCCTTAAGTTCCATTGATTTGTTACAGTGGATCCCAGGACTCAGAGAAACATTTTGCTTACTAGGTTACTGATTTATTATGGAAGGATATAACTCAGGAACAGCCAGATGGAAGAGATGCATAGGGTAGGGTGTATAGAAAGACCCCAGAGCTTCCATGACCTCTTGGAGCATGCCACTCTCCCAAATCTTCATGTGTCCACCAACCCGGAAGCTCTCTGAACCCTGTCGTTGGGTTTTTAGGGAGCTTGATTACATAGGCATGGTTGATTAAATCATTGGCCATTGGCAATGGATTCAACCTCCAGCCCTTCTTCCATCTCCTGAGGTCAGGGGGTGGGATCGAAAGTTCCAGCCCTCTAATCACAGGGCAAGTTCCATGGCAAGGAGCCCTGTCCTTAGGTGCTTTCCAAGAGTCCTCTCATTAACAGAACCTACTTTGGGTGGAAAAGGGCTTACTAGGAATGCAAGACCTTTTTCTCTCATAAATTCCAAGGGTTTTAGGAACTCTCTGCGAGGAACAGTAGATGACCAGATCTATGTCTGTTACTATAAATCACAATATCATATCCCTTTCTCAGCACAACAGAATGTGAAATCTGGGGCCTGTATTCCCATCCCAGCCCCCAGATTCCTAACAAACAAAACAGTATTTTCTTGTGTTACCTGTGGGGGAAGTGAATAGCTTTGTGACCTGAGCAAGCGGTTGACATGTAAGAGCCTATTCTAGTTCGTATTGCTGTGCAACAAAGCACCCTAAAATTTAGTGACTTAAACAACAAGAGTCATTAATTCTGCTCATGAGTCTGTAATTTGGGCAGTGCCCAGCAGATGCAGCCTGACTGTATCTGCATGGTGTCTGCTGGGCTGGCTCAGGCGGCTCCCAGAAGATCCTCTTCCAAGATGGCTCAGTCCCATGGCCGGCAAGATGGGCTGGCCGTTGGTTTTTCTCCACGGAGCTGCTCAGGCTTCCTCTGAGTATGGTGGCTGGCTTCCAAAGTCAATGTCCCAAGAAACAGGAAGGAGAAATGGCCAATTTCTTCCAGGCTGGGCCTGAACGCTGGCTCACTTGTCACTCCCACGTGCTGTTGGTCAAGCGGTCCCTGAGTCTGAATTCCTAGGGAAGGGACAGAGACCCCATTTCTTGATGCGACCAGAGTCAGACATTCTGGGGGTCACGTTTAAACCACAAGAGCTGGTCTCACAGAGACGGAGCACCCTTCCTTCTCACAGACCCTCACCAAGATGCAGATTTTATCTGCTCGTCACCATGGTGTGTGGAGGGATGAAGAAAGAAATGTTTCTAAAGCCCTTTTTGTTCGGTTTGAATTCTGTGAAGTCCCTTTTATATTGTAGTTCTTTAACGAGTGGCTTGCCCTTGTTGTGGGTATGGGGGAGGGGCTGTACTTAATCACTCCCAGAATTCACTGAAATAAGGATGCCCAGGCCCCTGGCTGTCCTGGGTGGGACCCTTCCCCTGCATGGCATCCCACTTAGCGACCTTCTCAGAGCAATCCTACAGTGGCAGGCTCCTGGGCTGCTGGCTGGGGGGCTATCGAGATGAATCATGGGACACCCCTCCCCTGGGCCTCACCTTCACCGAGCCCAGGGTGTGTGTCATAGATGGAAAGTGGTGGCCTCCGTGTCACTTCTCGCCATGTGCTCTTCGACTGGCAGAACACCACGAGCATGTTCTGAATGCAGGGTTGATTTCTCTCTCCCTTTCTGGGCTCTCCATTTTCGAACAGGGCCTAGGAGGGCAGAGACCTTGGTTCCAGCTGTCAAATAACTCCCTGCTGTGTCCTCCTCATCTGTAAAGTAGGGCATTGGGTCTAGTCCAAGGGTTGGTAAATACAAAAGGCTCACAGACCCAAGCTGGCCCAATGCATGTTTTTCTTTCTTTCTTTTCTTTCTTTCTTTCTTCCTTTTTTTTTTTTTTTTTTAAGATTTATTTATTTGAGAGAGAGAGAAAGAGAGAGCTCGAACAAAAGTTGGGAGAGGGGCAGAGGGAGAAAGAGAGAAGCAGACTCCACGCAGGGCTCCGTACCAGGCCCCTGGAATCATGACCTCGGCCAAAGGCAGACCCTTAACTGAGAGAGCCACGTGGGCCCCTCCCTGACCCTGCCTGGTTTTCTAAGTGAAGTTTCACTGGAACACAGTCACACCTATTGCTGGGAGCGTGTCTGTGGCTGGCCCTGGCTCCTTGCAGCAGAGACTGTATGGCCCACAAAGCATAAAATATTTATCCTCTGGCACTTCACAGAAAGTTTGTGGACCCCCTGGTCTAGGATAATGCTTTTCAAACTTAATTTTAGACACAAAATATTTTCTTCGAATAACTTTTAACACTTTTATTGACCAGTAAGTCAATTCTAAAATTTACCATATGCCAGGCACTGTACCAGGTGCTTTAACAGTATCAATGGGTTTAATCCTTATAAAAACCCTGTGAGATGGCTATTAGTATCTTCCCTGTTTTAGAGAAGAGAAAACTGAGACAGGGTTACCAGAGATGATAAGTAACTTCCCTAAGATCACACAGCTAATGAGTAACAAGAGCAAGATTCAGATTCAGCAGTCTGGCTCTGGAGTCCATGTACCTACCCACTGCTCCATGCTGCTGCTCCCTGGTGTTCTCCTGTGAAGACTGGGTGGAGCGGGGCCAGCTGGCTAGAACCGAGGTGGGGATGATCAGTTTCTTCCCCTCATACCTTGGCTCCTCTCTCTGCCCACAGGGCAGACCGTATCTGATGATCTCAGGAAGCTATAAGGGTAAGGTCCTCATCTTGGAGAGGGGACTTTAGCTTGTTTTGTCTTCAACAGGAGGCACTGACCCCGGTTTTTGGAAGCTCAGGCAGGCCAGGACTTGCAAAGAGTACTGTTCTCTGGGAGTAAGGACTCCAGACAAACACCATTTCTAGATGATCGTAATTATGCCCAATAAAAATGAGTGCTCGGAGACCCAGGTCCGTATTCCAGAACAATCACTGGAAGAAGGCATCTTTCAATTAATTGCAGTGCCCCAAACAAGTATTAAAACCAATAAATCTATTTGGAGCCAGTTCCTAGGGTCAGAGTGATTTACTTCAGAATGGAGCCATAAAACTCAACAAGGGCTGACTTTCCATGCTGAATGTCACCTTCCTAGATCCCTCCTACCAGCAACTGGGGGAATTAGAAGGTTAATGGCAGCATTTCCTGGGGGGAGGGGAGCCTGGGGCTGCAGGAGGGCCCTTGGGGGGGGTCTTCCCTGTATGCAAATTAGCTGTCTTAACTGAGCCCTCCTTTCCCATAAGTGAGGAGTCTGCAGTGATAAAATACAGCCTTCCTGCCCTTTGCAAATGCTCTTTAGAGCTGGGGAGATGAGGGTGACTCACTTTTACTGCCAACGGAAAGCTGACCTTGATCTTGGTGGAGGTTTGAAGGGGACCAGATTCTTGGGGGAATTTATTCTTTGGTGTTTGGCTGGTCTCAGCAATGGTATCTATTTAGTTTGGTGATTTAAGAGGATCCCTGGTTCTTAGTGGACCCCCACCCCTGCCCCCATCCCTGGCCAGTAGCTCCTCTGCCCTAGACAGAGGGGTCTGCCCTATTCTGATGTTTCTGCTGTTTCTGCCTTTTCTCGTGGGCCTGTGTCCCTGCGTGCCTCAGTGGGGCTTGGGACTCCCAAGTGTGTGTAGTCTAGGCTCTTTCCAGGGGTTCCCCTCCTGTCCCAGGTCCCTGGCCTTGCCTTCTCCCCCAGCCAGCAGCGCACTGCTGCCCTGACTTCCCCAGAATGATGAAAGAATCTTCCTAACAACAAGGCTTCCCAGTTCCTTCTCTGTAGGAGATTTTTGATTTGGGGGAGTTTAAATTCTTCAGATTTGTTTTGACTATTCTCAGGCCACTTTGCTCTCTCGTGGTTTATCCAAATTGGGTTTTCCCTTGTTCTCATGAGCCTGCTTTTCAGAAATGCTCCCTCCTTGTAGTCCCGCTGTCTTAGGCATGGCCAGAGTCCATCCTTGGGAGGCCCAGAGGCCCAGGAGGTCCCAAAGCAAAAGGGGCTTTTGTGGGAGTGGGTGGTATTCCTCCTTTTCCCAAATGCTTTGCCTGCCACCTGGAATGCCAACAGGGGCCTTGCAGGCCTGAGGGGTGAGACCGCCCATGTGGGGATGGCCACAGGTCCATGCCCCGTCTTGGGGCATCTCCGTGTGCGACAGACGGCCCCTTCCCAGGCCCTGATAGGGGTCCTCAAAACCTGGCTCTCCTCTTGCTTCTCCTAGAAGAATATTTGATCTTATTCACCTAATAACTAACTAGACAGAAAACAGCAGATACTTGAATAAAATGAAGCTGTTTAATTTGGGGGGATATTTTGGGAAATAGAAGCTTGGTTCTCATTGAAGATACCTCATTAGTCCGCGTAGATTTTTCACAACTTAAAAATGTTACTGAAAATCCGGTGCTACCACTGCATTAAACATCCACTTAAAATCTTTAAAATATATATCTATACATTTAAAGAAGAGAATTGCCACCTCATCACTTGAACATTAGGGTAATTTTTGCATTTGCTCCCTTTCCCCCTTGAATGGCAATGGCTGCCTTGCAGGTATGTTAAATAATTTTTCATACTTCAGTGGCCCAGGTTTTTCATTTGTTTCAAGTCCTGTTTCTTGCCGCTGAGCCCCCAGTTTCCATAGACCAGAGCAGCTGTGTCACTACGGACTGTCCCCTTTTAGTTTGTGCTTCCCGGCTCTCCAGGCCTTTTCCATCCCTCCTGCTAAGGGAAACGGCCAGGATTGTCACACTCTTAAATAACGCCAGCTCCCACTCATCTGTGTCATATTTTGTGAATGTACCGGGGACCCTCTTGCCTCATATGTGGGCCAGCACAATGATGCTTTGAGAGATTAGGTCTCACGCAGACTTTGCAGCTGACACTGGGACCAGAGGCCTCATTCTTTCCATCTCAATTCATGCTCTTTCTACCTCACCCCAGAACCAGCCGCAGACACAGAGCAGTCTTCGAGCTTTAGTTCTGTAGAATGGGGCAATAATAGTGCCTCTTTTATAGGGCCACTGCAAGGCTGAAGTGGGCAGGTACATGTGCTTAGGACAGGGCTTGCTGACAGTACCATGAGCTCTTAGGAGGGGTAGTAGGACCCCCACTATGTGCTGGATGCTTTGGGGGACAGATGGATCGTGTGGCTGGGGCACATCCAGAAATGCAGGTAAAACCCCAGCCCAAAGAAGGATCATGCAAGGTGGGAAGACTGGGCTGGTGTATGTGACCTCCTGACTGCTCTCCCACCTGCGTCTCAGGGCCCAGAGGTCACCACCTTTCCTTTGCCAGCGCAGGTCTACCAGCAGGCCAAGAATGAACACAAGGCAGCTTATAGACCTGAACTAATGATTGTTTTCGGGAACATGGTGCCCCTTACCCAGGGATCTCGGCGTGCTCTGTATGCTTTTTTCAGCAGTGCTGCCGACCCATTTCACAGACCGAGGCTGTGGCCGCTGGGCATTCTGGCTCCCAGCCTTGCCTCACATGCTACAGTTTGTGTCACCGAGTGCGCACGCACACACACACACACGCACACTCAGATCACAACAGGGGAAGTATGTGGTGCGTGAATGAGGGGAATGTGTTCACTCATTCAGCGGGTATACCCTTCAATATCCTGAACCCCAGTCTAGCTGCTGGGGTGCTGCTGTGGGCAGGACCGAACCTCCTGGAGCTCTCTGACCACAGATGAGTGCACGCTCTGAAGGGGAATAAAGCAGGGCCAAGGGCCGGGGGTCTGAGAGAGGAACAGTGAACGGAGGGTAGTAAGGGCGGAGTCCTGAAGGAAGTGGGGGGTATCCGGGAGGGTCCGGAAGCATTGTCTGCTTGAGGAGCTTGGCCACTAGGACAGAGGGCAGTGAGCAAGGGGAAGGGGGTGGCCAACGGGCAGTGAGGCTGCAGGGGCCAGGTCTTGGGTGGGCTTGGATGAACTTGAACTCAGTAGTAATGGAGGAAGCCTCTTGAGGTGTTGAAGGGTGTGGTGTGCAGGGTGTGAGCTGAGACCATGTGGGTTGGATTGTTACCTGGGGAGGGAGCTCTCCCTTCCGACCTTGGCCCTGAGCTGTGACTTGGGAACCTCCCACATGGTCCTGTATTTGTGGCTTATCCAGGAACCTCTTGCCTTGAACCCTTGAGGAAGGCCGCCCCCATTCTGGACATGGCAGCGATCTAGGGATTGACATACCCATCTCCTGAATGCCGGGCCCCAGCCACTGTGGCTGTGTGCTTCTGCAGAATCCCGTCTCTGACTGGGAGCTTCTGGGACTCAGTGCCTCTCTGTGCTCCTCTCCGTGAGCGGCGCAGAGGAGCCTCCCCAAAGCTGATAGGAAAGAGAGGAGGCAAATCCCCAGATTAGGGGGCCAGCACCTCAGGGAAGGCACTTAGAAGGGAAGGAGCTATTTCCAGGGCCAGGCTGGGCTCTCAGGGGTCAGGGGTCGGGGGTCGGCGGTTGGGGATGGAGAGGTTGGTCTCGTTGTGACACAGCAGGGTCATTAGGGACACCAGGGACAGCCTTCCAATGCTGTGGGCAGTCACCCTGTTCCACTGCTTGGTTTGGGAGGTGACAGCTGGGATGACAACTGATGCCTCGGGGCCAGCCTCTTCCTCTCACTTGCCTCTTGGAGAAGTGTTTCCCTTTGGGGTGGGAGTTCCAGTTCTTTGTCTCATCCATAAGGAAATGATAGCTTTGGAATGGCTGCAGAAATCCCCTTGAGGATGGCTTCAGCTAGATGACAGGACAGGGACTTTTTGGAAGGGATAAGTAATGCTGGAGCCCAGAGGACAGGACTTGTGGCATCCATCTTTGGCTAGCAGTACCCCATAGCCAGGAACCCACTTAGGTCAAGACCAGGCTGAGAGACTATAGATTTGGATTTGGATCCAATCATTAATTTTTTTTTAAAGATTTATTTATTTGAGAGAGAGCATGGGTGGCAGAGGGAGAGGGAGACAAGCAGACTTCCCAGTGATCGGGAGGAGCCCTCCTCGGGGCTCGATCCCAGGACTCTGAGATCATGACCTGAGCCAAAATCAAGACTCAGATGCTTAACTGACTGAGACACACAGGCTCCCCTCAATCATTAAAATTTTTTTGAAGTCTATGAAACAGATAGTCAAAGAATTTATAGTCTCATTTATTCAATGGACGTACTCAGTAGTTAATTTTTTTTTAAAGATTTTATTTATTTGACAGAGAGGCAGGCAGGGGGGCAGGGAAGCAGGATCCCTGCTGAGCAGAGAGCCCGATGCGGGGCTCGATCCCAGGACCCTGGGATCATGACCTGAGCCAAAGGCAGAGGCTTTACCCCACTGAGCCACCCAGGCGCACCCCCTCAATAGATAATTTTGAGCAGCAACTATGCACCAGGCTTTTTTCTAGGAATGAGGAATATAGCAAATGAACAAAAGAGACAAAAATCCTTGCCCTCATTGTCTGGTCTTATAACAAGAGGTCATCTGTAAAGGAAGACCCTTGAGATCTTTGAACAGTAACACTTGGTGTTCATGTAGGCATGATTTAAGGATCATCAGCTTTGTGATAGGCAGCATGGTGGGGTGGTCCGGATGTGCTGGGAAGCAGGAATGGTGACATTGGAGGATACTCTTGTGATATGGCAGGTGTCAGGGAAGAATGAGATTCTGTTTACAAAGTTGAACTTGTAAACAGCTATTTCTGAACACGTTGATACTGCAGAGGTAAGTTATCCAGCATTGGTATTCCAATGGGCCGAGTGATACTGAGTCTTTTCTTTGTGCCCTGGTACATGCGACTGGTGGGAAGATGTGCTCCCTGCTCTACGGACTCACATGGTTAAGCAGTTTGTAAACAAAACACAGTCAAGTCTGTTCAGAGTCATCTCCCGCAGCTGGGCCGGAGAGCTCTGGAAAGAACTCGATGAGAGCAGTCAGGGAAGGCTTCCTGGTGGAAGTATCTCCTAGTCAGAAAGAAGTGGACAGGGAGCCTGGGCGGCTCAGGTCATGATCTCAGGGTCCTGGGATTGAGTCCCACCGCATCAGGCTCTCTGCCTGCCTCTCTGCCTACTTGTGATCTTTCTTGTGTCAAATAAATAAATAAATAAAATCTTTATAAATAAATAAATAAATAAGAAAGAAAGAAAGAAAGAAAAAGAAAGAAAGAAGTGGACAAAGTGTTCTCAGAGGTGATGACATGTGAGCATGGCCTGGTCCTTCGGGCAGTCTGGTCTGTTACAGTTGAGTTGGCGGTGGAAGTAGGTTTGGAGGTGGAAGTAGGGTTGGAGGTTTGAGGGCAGGGGGTAGTGCAGACCAGTGGGGGATTGACTGGTCCATTGAAGGTTTTGCAACAGAGGATAACCTGGTGATTTTGAGTACTTAAGGGGTCAGCAATGATGGGAGGGAACTGGGAGCAGAGGAGTGCGAGTCCAGGCAACCAGGGTCCTATCCAACAAGTCACAGGGTCAGAGTGAATCCCCCACTCTTTCTGTGCCTCATTTTACCTCATCTGTAAAATGAAAAGAAGCTTTTTAATCCTGGCCATTTCACAGATGAGTTGTGTGAGTCGTCACTTTAAGAATAGATGTAACAATGCTTTTAAAAAAAAAAAAAAAGGAAAGTAAACTGTTAATTCAAGAAAGAAATTCAGGCGCCTGGTGTCAGGATCCCCTTCTCACTTCAGCTTTCTGTGCCTAGGAGACAGGGAGAAGTGAGAGAGGAATCTCATATGCCTGTGGGGAGATGACATGGGCCGTGCATCAGAGAACCGGGGGTGGGTAGTGAGCCCAGCAGCATGCCGCCTAGCTTCCGCAGGTCGTCCTCCCAGGACCCGCCAAGGAAGGGAACTGCTAGGACCCTGAGCCAGAGCTGCAGTCCCGGGGTCACACAGCTCATCGGCAGTGGAGCCCAGCAGCTGAAACAGGGCACTGAGGGGCTCTCTGGTGTTAGTCTGCGAGGACTGCCATAACGAAGTGCCGCACACGGGGGGCATCAAACAGAGAGATTCGTTTTCTCACACTTCTGGAAACGGCAAGTGCAAGGTCAGGCTGTTAGTAGGGAGGATTTCTCCCCAGCCTCCCTCCTCAGCTTAGGGATGGCCGCTTCTTGCCGTGTCCTCACATGGCCTTCCTTCTGTGTGTGTCTGTGTCCTGATCTCTTCTAAGGAGACCAGTCGTAATGGATTAGGGCCCACCCTGATGACCTCATTTCACTTACTTATGTCTTTATGGGCTCCTTCTCCAAATGCAGTCATATTCTGAGGTGTGGGAATTAGGGCTTTGAAGATGTATGACTGGAGGGGAAGGGGACACAGTTCAGCCTATAACACATTCATTCAACATTTCAGAATTTCGGAGTTCATTCAGAATGTGCCCTTTTGAGCAGAAAGGCACACTCTTGGAGGCCAAAGGGGTGAGAGTTGTGCAGTTTCTGGGGGCTGCCAGGGACTTGATTTGGGGACAGGGGCCCCACTGAGAGATGGACAAGGAGGACGCAGGCAGATGAGTAAGTGGTCTGGGTGCCCAGGAAACTTGAATTGGAGTCACTTAAGGAAACTTCATAAATGAAAGAACCCCTGAACTTCAAAAAATTCAGTTAATTTCCTTTTTTAAAAAAAGATTTTACTTATTTATTTGACAGAGCCAGAGAGCATAACTGGGGGTGGGGGGATGGCAGAGGGAGAGGGAGAAGCAGGCTCCACACTGAGCAGAAAGCCTGATGTGGAACTTGATCATAGGACCCTGGGATCATGATTTGAGCCAAAGGCAGATGCTCAACTGACTGAGCCCCCCCAGCCCAACCCCGCCCCCCCCATTAATGTGCTTTATAAAAGATTTCATAACAGGTTTCCTTTACATACCCAGCCTCACTGGTATACTTAGAAAAGTGATTTGATTTAACAGCATGTGATTAAAGTAGTATGTTTCCAGAGCATAGCCATTAAAAGCAGTAGGGACAGCCTGTAATTAAGATTTTGCTGAACCTCCTTCCTCCAAAGACCAGTTTGGTTCACAACAGCTGACAGTTAAAGCAGTTGAGACACTCCTGGGCCTCTAGGTCCTTCTGCTTTGGACAATTGTGTACCCGGACTTGAGTGGCCTTGGGAAGGCCAGCGCTGACCACCAGGTCCCTGCCGGGGCTGGGTCATGCCGCCTCCTGCCCTAGGGGCTCGCCTTAGATCTCTGGCAGCAGCCACTCAACCTAGTCCTCCTTGACTTGTTTCTCGGGGGCAGGGATTGGATCCCAGTCTTTAGAGGGCAGGGAGATGGACGAGTGAATCCAGAGTGTTGACTAAACCTTGTGTGAGCAGCCTCAACCTGTAAACATTTGACTCCTCCCCCCAGAGCTGTCAACATGCCCAGATGGACTGACCAACTTCCAGTCCTTCCTGTAAGTGGAACACGTTGCCTGGCACGGGGAGGAAGCAGAGATCCGAATGGGGCTCCTTACCCATTCTCGAGCGGGGCCATGGTGAGGCTAAGAGCGGGGAGCACGTATCACCAGGGAAGAATGTGTGTGACCGACTCATTTGCAGGGAAGCATGTCCTGATTCTCAGAGTGTAAAAGCCAGCAATTACTAGAAAGAAGAACACTTGTCATCTGAGGCAGAAGAGACTGGGTTTAATAAAGCCAGTTGCTGTCTATGTGTTAGATTCTGACTCTGTCCTTCCTTCATGAATATTTTTTTTTTTAAGATTTTATTTGTCAGAGAGAGAGAGAGAGCGAGAACACAAGCAGAGGCAGAGGGAGAAGCAGACTCCCCACTGAGCAGGAGCTGGATGTGGGGCTCAAACCCAGGATCCTGGGATCATGACCTGAGCCAGAGGCAGACACTTAACCGACTGAGTCACCGTAAGTTCTTAGATGACATTGGCCCACAATTTGTCTTCTTAATTATTTTTTGAATCACAGTTATACTGTGCTACTAAAATGAGTTATCAAGTGGGGGTCGGGGGAGAAAGTTAAGGGGGCGCCTGGGTGTCTCAATCAGTTAAGCATCTGCCTTCGGCTGAGGTCATGATCCTAGGGTCCTGGGATCAGCCCCTGAGCAGGATTGGGCCCCCTGCTCAGTGGGGAGCCTGCTTTTTCCTCTCCCTCTGCCTGTCACTCCTCCTGTTTGTGCTCTCGCTCTTTCTTTCAAATAAATAAATAAAATCTTTAAAAAAAATAATAGAACTGGGGCACCTGGGTGGCTCAGTGGGTTAAAGCCTCTGCCTTCGGCTCGGGTCATGATCCCAGGGTCCTGGGATCGAGCCCCATATTGGCGGGGGGGGGGGGGGGGTCTCTCCTCAGCAGGGAGCCTGCTTCCTCCTCTCTCTCTCTCTCTGCCTGCTTGTGATCTCTGTCTGTCAAATAAATAAATAAAACCTTTAAAAATAATAATAATAATAATAAAACTGATTTAAGAAAAAAAGAAAGTCAAGCACTTAGTCCCTGGCCTAAAGGGATATGCAGACTAGGGGAGGGGACAGACAGTGACCCACAGAGGGAGAAGCCCAGGGCCTGGGGTTTCTGGAGGGGGCCTGGTCTGGCTTGGGGAAGTCAGGGAGGGCTCCTTATGGAAGGGCTGAGTTATGTTGAGAGTTAAATCAAAGGGTGCAGAGGGAGATCAGTCTGGCTAAGAGGTGGGGAGAGGAGTGCTTAAGGCAGAAGGCTTATGATGTGCAAAGGCCCCTGGTGAGGACATGCATGCGGGTGGGGGGTGAGTCAGCTACTTCTTAGGACACAGACTTGGAGGGGAGTGGCTGGAGGTGAGGACTAGGGCTGCTGAGGTGAGCAGGTCCCCCGGGGTGGGCGACCACATTGCTGGGCAGTCTGGACAGCCCCACCCCTTAACTTGGTGCTCTGAGGGCTCATTTGGACCCTCATTGAGACCCTCATTGACATCCAAGCTGGAGGATTTGTTCTTTGATTCTACTGGGGGGTGTGGATGGCCTTCTTGTCCTTCTGACCAGGCCGCCTAGTTGTTTCCTGAGCTGTGGCTGCCTCTACCCCTTCATGCCAGTGCAGATCTCTTCAAAGCCTGGCAGCTTCACTGTTTAGGGTGTAGACGCCAACTCCAAGGAGCCAACCCATGCATATTGGTTAGTGCCAGAGACCAGAAATAACCAGGGTTGTTTAAGATGAAGATTATTCATCTCTTGCATAAAAGGTAGGCTGAGGGCGCCTGGGTGGCTCAGTCACTTCATTGTCTGCCTTCGGCTCAGGTCATGATCCCAGGGCCCTGGGATTGAGCCCCACATTGGGCTCCTTGCTCAGCAGGAGTCTGCTTCTCTCTTCCCTGCTGCTCCCCCTGCTTGCACACACACTCTCTCTCTGTCAAATAAAGAAATAAAATCTTAAAAAAAAAAAAAAAAAAGGTAGTCTGACCCAAGCTGGTGTGCTGATTCCGCGATCGAGTCCATTTCCAGCTTTTGGCTCCATCATCCTTTGCATGCGGCCCCTTTACTCAAGGTCCTCTCATGGTCCAATGCGGGGGGGAGCACCAGCCACATGGGCAAGGAGGAGGAGGAACTGGGATCAGTTTTCATTGGGCCACCCCATGTGCAAGGGAGTCTGGGAAATGTTGTTTTCAGCTGAGCAAATTACCCAAGGTTCTGTTTGTCAGGAAGAAGGGGAGAATGGATACTGAGTATCCACCAGCAGCCTCCTGTAAGAGTGAGCTGAGGAGGACCAGCAGCTGGCGGTGCATGCCAGCTTGTCTTCTGCAGCACCCAGCACCAAGGGGGGCACAGTGGATGCCACCAAAGGGGCCGATGGACTGAGACTGTGTCACAGGGGGAACTCCAGTTCTGATTAGCCCCCCGCATGCCCAGATGACCAGGCACATTGTATTTGCATCTCAGAGAAGAGCAGGACTGCATGGGCTGGAGGTCTCATCCCACTTCTTTACCTTCCTTAGCTTCTTCAAGCCTCAGTTTCTCCCTCTTCAGAAAGGGGATACTCCTACCAGGCAGAATTGAGACAAGGGTCAAATGAGACTCTAGACTGCACAGAACTATATACTTGTGAGTTCATGGTCATGATAAGTAGCTTGGGTAGCTTCTCAGACTCTCTCCTTCCCCCGATAAAGTGTGGCAGATTAGATTACTTTTCTGAGCTCAATGATATATGCTGACTTCTCTCAGAGTCTCCACGGCACTTGCCCCGGACACAGGAATCATAATATCCCCTTGTGATTCCAGACATCTTTATACTGAAGAGCTCAAAGCCGTAATTACCTGTGAACCATCTAATATTCCAAGGTACAGAAGGAGCAAGAATTATTGTTTCCATCTGGAAAATGGGCAGGTAACTAACTCATCCAGGGTCAGAGCTACAATAAAAACTAGTCTTTTGACCCCAAGCCCAGAGTTCTTTCTCCCAGACTAGCCTGTGAAGACCTTTGTTTTAAAGCAACAGAAGCAGCTGTACAAAACGGTTCTTCACCAGAGGCCAGCGCACAAAACAGGGAACCAGAATGCCACTGGCTGTCCTGCTCCACAACTACCTCCCTGGAAACTGTCCCCAACCCTTTCTGGAATAGGAAGTAAAATTCCCAGCCCTCCCCTTCCTCTATAGGAAGTAGAAGACCCATCCCCTTGCAGAGATAAGGAACTTGCTCAGCCTGTGACAGTGCCATGTCTTCACACCTGGATTGGCTCCAGCCTGGGATGGAGACCCTCATCGTCCAGCCCCATCTCCTAACCCAGCCCAGACTCCCAAATAGGTTCTCAAGTGCTTTCGTGCTTGCAAAGAAAGTTATAAATTGTATGATACAACCTCATAACTCAAATATGAGGAATTATAATTTGCTTTCCATCTTCCTTTTATTTTTGAATGCTTTCTAGTTTCTTCCAAGCTTCCTAACTTTTTAATGAATCTGCTCCTTCCCTTCTCCTGCCTTCTCTGTGGTCTACGTACATTATCAAACAGAGTTTGCAAATAAAGTCAAAATAAAAAGACATGCGTTAGGGGCGCCTGGGCGGCTCAGTGGTTTGGGCCTCTGCCTTCGGCTCAGGTCATGATCTCAGGGTCCTGGGATCGAGCCCCGCATCGAGCCCTACATCAAGCCTCACATCGGGCTCTTTGCTGTCTGTGGAGGAGCCTGCTTCCCCCTCTCTCTGCCTGCTACTCTGCCTACTTGTGGTCTCTCTCTCTGTCAAATAAATAAATAAATTTTTTTTTTTTAAAAGACATGCGTTAGAAGCAGTCCAAATGTTCCATCAACCAGTCAATGAATGGATAAATAAAACGTGGTGTATCCCTACAAGGGAATATTAGTTGCCATAAAAAGCAATGATGTACTGACATGCCACAATGAGGATGAAGGTCAGAAACCTGATGCTAAGTGAAAGAAGCTAGATGTAAAAGTTACATATTGTCTGATTCCATTTACATAAGCTGCCCAGAGTAGGTAAATCCATAGAGACAGAAATGAAAGTAGGTGGTTAGCAGGGGCGAGAAGGTGGGGGGGAAGGAAGAGGAAATAATTGCTGGATGGGTACAGGCTGGAGGGTGGAGGGTTCTTTTGGTGAGATAAAAATGCTTTATAACTAGGGGCACCTGGCTCAGTTGAGTGTCCGACTCTTGATTTCAGCTCAGATCGTGATCTCAGGGTCATGGGATTGAGCCCCAAGTTAGGCTCTGAGCTCAGCAGGGAATCTGCTTGAGATTCTCTCTCTCTCTCCCCCCACCTCGGTCCCTACCCACTTCGTGCACACTCTGTCTCTCTAAAATAAATAAATGAATTAATTACATCTTTTAAGAAAATGTTTGGAACTAGATGGGGGTAGTGGTTACACAACATGGTGAAGGTTCTAAATGCCACTGACTTGCACACCTTAACATGCCCCAAATGGTTAACTTCATGTCATGTGAATTTCAACTCAATAATTTAAAAAAAAGATATACTCTTTTTGCAAGTTTGGAAGTAGCATTTGCACTCTGACTCCATCCACCCTCACCCCCCTCCTTCTTGCCCTACTTCCCCCTAGAAGTAACAATTTTTTTTTACTTTACTATTAAAAATTTCAAACAGGTATAAAAGTAGACAGATTAGTATAACAAAGCACTGTGTGCCCATCGCCCAGCTTCCTCAAATATCATCTTGTGGCAGGCTTGATTCTTTTCTGCTGTTCACTTGTCTGTCCATGGATTACTTGAAGCAAATCCCAGATACCATATTTTTCACTTATAAATAATTCAGTATGTATTGAAGATAAGAGCCCTTTAAAAAAACATAGTCACAATAGGTAGCACTCATAATATTTTCTTTCATATCTCTTCAAGCAATACAAGGAATATATTATTTTCCCTTTTTTTTTTTTTACATCAAAGGAAACATACTAAAAATGCTGTCCTGTACCTTGGTCCTTTCACCTGTCAGAATATTCTGTAGATAGTGATCCTCTTTGGGTTTTTTCCAAATGTATCATGTTCTATCCTATGGCTACATGGCAGTTTATTTGCCCATCCTCCATTTCTGGATGTTTGGGTGTTTTCCTGACAGCTGAGCTGAACACTGCAGACTGAGGGGTCAAAGGCAAATTGTATTTGGCTCCTGGCCTGGATGAGGAGCCTGGATGAGGCAGGTTTTCCAGAAACACAGCCATTAGAGAGAGAATCCTCCTGGGGCCCTCTGTTCTTCTTTATGTGATATCTCTATGTGGTATTTCTAAATGGTAGCTCTGTGTGGTATCTGTGTGTGGCATCTCTGTAGTGTCTCTCTGTGTGGTTAGCTTGGACTTCCTTCCAACATGGTGGTCTCAATGCAGTTGGCCTTATTTCAAGATGGCCGGCTCCCCTCAGAATAGAAGAGCAAAACCTCCCAGCTTTCTTCAGGCTCAAGCCTGGAACAGACATAATGTCGCTTCTGCTGCGTGTTGAACATCCATTCGTACACTGGGAGGTGTGGACGCTCTTCCATCCACATAGAGAATGTAGTAGAACATCTGGATATTCAATATTATCAGACAGAGCACTGACTGTCAGAGACCCAGCACTTGGGGTGACGTCCTATGTGACCTAACCCCAGACTCACTCCCCCTCTGAATCTAAAATGAGGGTAATGGAGGTATCAGCCAGTCACCTACCTGCCTCACCGGGCTGCTGTGTGGCCCGAATGAGATAAGATGGGAATAGCCATGAAAGGTGTTGGCATCTGGGTTCTGTAGGGTTTTGGGAACTTCCCTCCCTGGAGCTCCCACCTCAAGATACAGGAAGTCCTGCCTGTGTTGCCAGGATTCCTGGGGGCAGGATCTGGGAGCATAGGCACTCATCGGGGGCAGTGTGTAGGGTTCGAGCCCAGTGGGGTATAAGGGGCTAACTTTTACTGAGTGTTTCATACCCATTGAGGGACTTTGCAGCTTTTGTATCTTATATCCTCAGAACAGTTCTGTAAGCTGAGTGTCACTTTTGCTGCTGGGGATAGCTGTCACCACAGTGACACAGCCGAGTGACAGAGCCAGAACCCCAGCTTGGGCCCGTCAGGCTCCCCACCTCCTGCCCTTTTACCCACAGAGCTGGCTCTGGCTGGAGAGAGAAACACTCTTGGCAAAATACCAGAATTTTCCTTACTGTGAACACTGTCGACTTTAATTAGATTAATTTTCACTTTTCTTTTGCCTTCAGAGGGTTTAAGGATGATACAGTGGGATTTCAGCAGTGTGCTGTGAGTAGAACTGAGTGAGAACCTCTAAGCCTGAGAATCCATGAGAGGCACGTTTATTTATCCATATGTCCTCCCCACAAGAAGCCCCCCTCATCACATGAGGCGAGAGATAGCCCGTGGAGACCCAGCCTCTTTGTCTAGTTCTTTTCTCCTCTGATGTTCTCGGTTCCCCAGCCCAGGCCCGTCACAAATGCAGCCTGCCCTGCACACCGTTGCATGAGAGCTGCTTGGTACACTCTTGCCGTCTTCTCCTCCTAAGGGAGACGGAAGGTGCTTGTCTGGATCGAGGCCTATAGGAAATGAGAGTGGTTTGCCCAATTTCTGCCTTGCATTTTCATCCCAGGAAGCCCACAGCACCCGTTCGTGGAGGGCCTGGGGCCTGCCAGGCGGTCCCTGAGCTGGAGAAACGTGCCTCGTGAAACAATTGGCCTCAGAGAGAACTTGGCAAAGAACAATTGGGGCTTGTGGATGGTCTCTCGCTGACCTTGGGCAGCAGTGGCCCCGTGCAGGGACCCAGGCGTGCCCACCTGCCCCGGCTCGGGACCCCGCTTTCTGGGAACCGTGGGTATGCGGTCCCATAGCACCCCAGACTGCCCAGGGCACCTGCTGACCTTTGGAAGGGCAGACATGTGGCCTTGGGGACTTTGCCAGGCCAGCTGCCAGCCTCTTTCCTGTCCAGCGTAGTGCCTTCCCTTCTCCTCCGGCCTGGCCATTTTTAGTGGAAAACCAGAAACACATAAGTATTTCGCAATAACTGTGGGAGGCGGGGCCCACGGGTACCTCACCGCCTTTCTCTGAGGTGAGCCTTTTGTTCATCTGAAGACCTTTGCCCGTTTGCCCCCCTTCTCGCTGGCCGTCCTCATCCGGGGCCTGGCTCACTGCTGTCCTCGCTGTCTGGGTCCCCTTTCTCTGCAGTTCTCTGCTCCAGCCAACACCAGTGCCAGCAGAAGTAGGCGAGAAGCTGCCTCTGAACGGAGACTCCTGTTTTCCAGATTCACTGTGCTGGCCGAGGCAGAACTGTTTCATCATGAACACTAAGTTTCCGGTAAAACCAAATAAAACATGGTCCCCTGGAGGCCCAAGAACAGGATTTATGTGTGATGCAGAGACAGGAAGGACACAGGTTAGGATTTGGTCTGCTCAGCTGTACCTTCTAAAATTCTCATTCCCTGCTCTGCCTCACCAGCTTGGCATTTGGGGACTTCAGGGCTTGTCTTTTGTGTGGTTTTGGGTTTTGGCGTTCTCCATCAAGGGAATAGTATTCTTAAAGGTTGAAATGGCTAATTATTCTTAAGACCTGGAGAGCCACTTAACGTGGCCCTTTTTGTTGCCAGCCGCGAGAGCGAATGTGTGGACGGAGCCTTCTCTTACTGAAGAGAAATCATGGTACCCACTCAGGAAAAGCCACTGAAGAGTGAATCCGATGAGAGGGACATGTGGAAGGCGTAAGGTGGGAGGTGTGACTCAGGCACAGTGTCAGGCCTGAGTTGTGGCCTCTCTTCCCCTTCAGGGACTTGGGAGGAGAAGGGTCTTCCCAGGGCCCCTGTGTCATGGTATGGTACTGAGCATACTGGCCGGGGGACACAGACTGACTCTCAGGAACTGGAGGTTTGAGACATGAGGAAGATATAACAAGAAATTGTGGTTCCAGAAAAATACTGTCTCCTCTAACCGAGGCAGGATATGCCGGTAAAATGGCCTCTGACCTGCGTCCCTGCTGTGGGACCAGAGTATGGTAATGGAGTCCAGGTGTTTGAGGCAGCTGGTGTCTAAAGCCACATCCAGAAGAAAATAGTCTAGTTTGGGGGACCTGTTATTCTTTTGCCCTAAGAGATGTTAATCCAGCCATTGTTGGGGGGGGATGGGCTGCTGAGATGTGCCCTTCCGTCTGACTTCCCTCACACTTCCTCTCAGTCTTTCTTCTTTTGTCTTCAGCCGGGCCACCGGAATACACGCTGTGGCCCTGCGTGGGCCCTCATCTCCTGTTCTTCCCCTCTACTTTCTTTAAAGCAGAAGTTTTATTGAGATACAATTCATAGACCACAAAATTCACCCTTTTAAAGTAGGCGGCTTTTTCTGACTTCATTCGTGTGTGGAATTTAAGAAACAAAACAAAGGAACAAAGAGAAAAGAGAGAGAGCATGACAAACCGAGAAGAGATTCTCAACTATAGAAAACTGATGGTCAGCAGAGGGGGGGGGGGGATGGGTGAGATAGGTGATGGGGATTAAGGGCATGTTTGTCATGATGAGCACTGAGGAATGTCTGGAGTTGTTGGCTCTCTATATTGTACACCTGAAACTAATTTAACATTGTATGTTACGTATGCCAGAATTAAAATTAAAAACTTAATAAAAAATCAAAATAAAAAAGTAGGTGGCTTTTAAAATATTCACAATGTTGTGCAAGCAGCACTACTATCCAGAACATTTTCCCTTCTCTTCTCTTCTTTTCTCTTGTTTTGTTTTAGAGAGAGAGAGAGAGAGAGTGAGCTTGCACCTGAGGCAAGGGTGGGGAGGGACAGAGGGAGAGAGAGAATCTCAAGCAGGCTCCAAGCCCAGCGAGGAACCCAAAGTGGGGCTTGAGACCATGACCTGAGCTGAAATCAAGGGTGAGGCGCTTAACCGACTGATACCCGCAGGCACCCCTAGATGCATTATTTTCTAGAACAGTGCCATCCAGAGCATTTCCGTGACCTCCTTTACCCATTTGCAGCCCCTCCTTATTTCTCCCCAATGCCCTCAGCCCTAGGGAACAACTAATCTACTTTCTTTCTCTGTGGACTTGCCTATTCTGCTCACTTCACATAAATGGAGTCATATAATGTGTGGTCTTTTCTGTCTGGCTTCTTTCACGTAGTATAGTGCTTTCAAGGTTCATGCTGTCGCCTGGGTCCATGCTTGGTCTTCCTTTTTATTGCCAAATGATGTTCCAATAAATGGTTAGATGTATTTTAATGTCTCCATTAACCAGGCGGTGATCATTTATGTCTTGTTTCCAAACTTCAGTTATGAATACGACTACTGTGAGTGTTCGTGTATAACTTTTCATGTGGACGTATGTTTTTAATTTTCTTGATATGTACAAATAGAAGTAGAATTGTTGGGTTATATGGTATTAACCTTTTGCCAGACCATTTTCCAAAGTGGCGGCACCACGTTACATTCCCATCAGCAATGTGTGAGGGCTCCCGTTTCTCCGCATCCTCACCAGCACTTGGTATGGTGTGTCTTTTTGATCACAGCCATCCTAGTGGATGTGAAGGGTTGTCTCACTGTGGTTTTGATTTGCATTTCCTTAATGACTGAGGATGCTGAACATCTTTTCTTGTGCTTTGTAGTGTTGAAAGCTCAGGTTTACTTATTCATCCAAGGTCAATGGGGCACTTACATGTCGTCTTTGGAGAAATGCCTTTTCATATTTTTGCTTGTTTTCTAATTTGGTGATGTGTCCTTTTCTTGTTGAGTTGTAAGAGCTCTTTATACACCCTGGACACTATGCCCTTCTCCGATCTATGATTTGCAGTATTTTCTCCCATTCCATGGGTTGTCATTTCACTTTTTTGATGATGTTCTTTGAAGCCCAATTTTGTTGGAGTCTAATTTATATTCATTTATTTGTTGTTCACTGCTTGTGCGTTTATGTCATAGCTGAAAAACTATTGCCTCATCCAAAGTCATAACGGTTTATTCGTATGTTTTCTAAGAGTTTTATAATGTTCTTACCTTTAGGTCTGTGATCTTTTGGGGTTAATTTTGATGTATGATGCGAAGTACAGGTCCAACTTGTTCTCTTGCATGTGGATATCTTGTCGTGTCAGTGCTACTTGTTGAGAAAACTATCCTTTCCACGTCGAATGGTCTTTTTTTTTTTTAACCATGCCCTTTTCCTATTCCAAAATAACTATTGGCTCTTTCTCTCCCCCTCCCTCTCGCACACCAGACACACACACACACACACACACACACACACACACACACACCTGCCATCCTCTCCTGAAGAAATGGGCATCTCCACTGCTTGAGGGAGGCCTCCATGATGCCCAGGGCCTTGCCCCTAATTCCCAGGATTCTTTCCCAGACAGAGCTCTGCTTTCTCAGACCTCTTTATGTGCTCGTTCGTCTCCCAATGGGAGTATTCAACTCTTTCAGGGGAGGGGCATGAAGGAGGAGCCGCAGGTGACCGCAGAGACCCACACTGACGCAGTGTCTTTTCACAACTGTATTTCCAGCTCCCAAGCCAGATGTAAGCTTTCTTGGGGTCCAACATCCTTCTGAATGGTATTCACTGATGGGCTCATTACATGGAGCTTCTGTGGCTCATTAAAGTATTAGTCCATCCATCCATTCCCCATCCATCTGTCCACTCATCCTTCCATCCGTCTGTATTTCTGTCCATCAATCCATCCAGCTGTCCGTCCACCTATCTGTCCCCCTGTACATCCATCCATCCATCCATCCATCCGTCTGTCCATTCATCCATCTATTCATCTATCCATCTGTCTATCTACCCACTCATCCATCTGTCCGTTGTCTCTGTATCCATCTATTAAAATAGAAAAGGACTGGTCGCTTGGCCCCTGTTTGCTGGCTAGGTCAGAGTTGTGCTACAGGTTTGTATTACAAGCTCAGATTTATCTGATCATTCCAAAGGGTAACACATTTACCAGAAATCCCGACTGAGGTTACCCTGCTGTTTTCTCTGGTAGAATGCTTGGTGAGGGTCACTGGCACAGGGGTTCTTTTGGTGTGTGAGGAGGTCTTCTCAGGAAACCAATGACCACCTGGTGTGCAAGAATTAGAGCAGAGGGACAGGGTGGTGTCAGGGCCCCTTCTCCACTCCAGGTGTATTTCTGTCTAAAGCATGACTTCTGCTCATTAGAATTAGAATTGGTGGAGGTGGAGGCAGCTGAAAAGTTTGTAGTCTCGGTGACTGATGCCGACCGATGCTGACCACTGGCCGCAAGCGATAGTTCCCTGGGGACCCCCGGCTCCATCTCACCTTATAGCAGTTCTGTTCTCTGTTTCCTGAGTTTGGGCCACACTGAACAGCTTTGGACCCCCTGATCCCTTACATCACTGCTATCTGGAAAAGTGGGGTTTTGACCTTGACTCACTTTTTGGTAATACTCTCTGATGGTGTTAATCCCCAGCCACAGATTGCCTGCACCACCCCTCTTTCTGGAAGCATAGGTCGTGTCTGTCCAGCGTGCCAGGTTGCCTCTCCTGTTGTGGGGTGTTCCTCCTTAGGGTTCCCATTGTTCTGTCCCACAAGCTGACCTCTATTTCTGCATCTCCCTGGTTCCCCCAGAATCAGGGTCTGGCCTGAACCCCAGTGGAGGACAGGTCCCCTGGGAGCCCTTGGCAGTATATAGATTGACCCCTGGGGTGGGGGTTGGGGGTGGGGTTCAAAAGCAGCTAACCCACTGGCCAGAAGCATCATCTCGGCTTCACCGAGAGGCCTCACTCCTCTCAGACACCCCCTTGTTGCTCCAGAAACCAGTTCCTTCCGCAGGCCTGCCTTAGAGCTATCTTCTTTCAATTCACCCATGAGTTGCCATGACTTTGCCGAGTCATCACACATTCCTTCTTCCACATCATGCCACCACTGGCTCCCCGGTGCTCATTTCTATACATTTTCCACTTCACAGCGAGGGAAGGTGAGGCAGCAAGACCCTGTTTTCACAAATACCCCAGCTGACCACGGATTTTTTTATTTTCTGAGGAAAAATCCCGAGATCCACCGCATCCTGGTAGGAATTCCATAACTTAGCAGTCCTGGGTCCAGAGTGACGCTTTGGTCCTTGAATTTTCAAAAATAATTATGGCCACCACCTTAGGTTTGAGAGCTTTATTCCAAGCCCTGGCTCCCTGTTCCAAGGGCTTTCCTTCTTGGGTTTTTCTTTTCTTTATTTTCTTTTTTTCTTTTTTTTTTTTTCCCTCTTCTTTTCCGCTGCCTGTGTCTGGGTTGGATCTAAAGGCTCTCCTCCCCTCACTGGGCTCCTGCAGACTTCCTGGCATTTCTCTGACCACCAGCACTTCCTCTGAGCGAGCAGAGGAGAGAAATGAAGACTGGCTGGCGGGGAGGGAAGGGCGTTTTCTGATGGCAGAAATGGAGCAGAGCAAGTGGCCCGTCTGCTCCCTGGGGTCAGGCAGCCAGGGATCCCCTTTAACTCATTTCTTTGTCTCTGTAGCTTGGGTGGGACTTGAAGTCTAGAGTGTCTGTCCATCCTGCAAGTGTTCCTTGAATTCTAAATATGCTCCTGGCACCCAGGGGAGTGTTACCCCTGGGCAGGAAGGAAGGCGGTGGGCAGGAAGGAGTTACTCCCCATCCCCCCTCACAGGACAAGGTATGGTTAAGTGGCAGAGGGGTCAGTTTGGAAATAAGTGTTGGAGATATTGCGGGCCAAAGCAGGGAGGAATCTGTTGTGTCTGAGGTGGGCACAGCAGCCCTGCAGGTTGGGGGGGCGAGGGGGTGGTGCTAGGGTTGGGTGGAAAGGGTATAGCTATTCTTCCCCTCCCTCCCCGCCCTGCCCAGGGGTACATCCTGTGTGACCGAGGAGGGAGGCTCCAGAATGAAGCAAGGGTCCCAGGAGGCAGGAGGCGGCCTGGGGCCTGTAGGGTGCTGTCCCCTGAAAGTGGGGTACAGCCTGCACCATCCACCCAAACTGTACGTAGACGAACTGACAGCTTCGTGGGGATGTTTGGGGACAACCCTTGGGACCCAGGGCTAGAGGCTCGGTGAGGGAGCAAGGGAGAGGGAGGCCCACCAGGAGCTGCCCTCTTGGCCCTGCCAACCTGGGCAGGAAGGTGGTGGCCGCAGGGATGAGGTGAAGGTGGAGGTTGGAACAAAGAGGAGTGGGGGGATTTCCCTGGAAGACCTTCAGGCCTAACGCCTGCCTTTGGGGGATGGAGGAGATGCTGTGGGATGGTGTTGACTCTGTGTGGTCCTCCAGGGACCTCCAGAAGATGAAGCCTCCCCGCCTTAGCCCTGCCTGCCTCCCATGGGGCCCTCTTGCCTCAGGGTCCCCTCTGTGCCTTGAATGGGCTTCTAAGGTGCACAGGCTCATAGCAGCCTGCCTGCTGGGTGGAGGGGTGCCATGTGCTGCTCAGCACTGGGTCAGTCTGTTGACCTTCCTGGCTTCCCAGCTAACAGGTTAGCAGGTGGTGGCAGGGGTTGTGATGGAGGCGGAGAACCAGTACCCATGGTGGCCGTAATAATATGGACAGATGTGGGTCAGTACCACCCATATGCCTAGGGCCGTGCTCCTTGCTCAACTCACCATGCCACGTCTGTGATGGTGGCTGACCTTCATGCTGACCTTAGGGGGCACTTGGGCAGTAGAATTGGACAGAGCCTGGGCACAGTCTCAGTTGCCCCTGCCGTGTGACTGACCCCCCGCCCTACTTGGTCCTGGGGGGAAATCTGCAGCCCTACCTTGGAGGGGAGGGGCGGGTACCTTGGGGAGGACAGGAGGTGCTCCAAGCATTGGTCCCGAGGGGTTCTTAGGCCTCCCAGAGAGCAAAGAACGACAAAGAAGTGGGTCTGGGGAAAGGAAGCTCTGTCCAACTGGTAGTCTATGGAATTAGGTGCTGCAGAAAATTTTAATGAATGCCCTGTTACCTTAATGCTCTCAGAGTGTGAAGTGTATCATAGGAATGTGCCAAGTATCATAGTGCATCATAGGAATGAGAGTGAGACCAACCCAAGAGAGCTTTGAATTCAGGTTTCATTACTCTTGGATTTGTAGATTGACAGGGGAGGAAGCTGGACTATTTTTAGGTAGCACTGTATTAGTTTTGTAATTAACAGACAGCGTGCCCCCTGCTACACGTGCTCTTTGCTCACGCTCTATTGTAATTAGTGTTTTAATCATCATCAAACAATATCATACAGCCTTTCCAGGCCTGGGACATGCTGCCTGCTTCTCACCACTCCATCCTCCGCGCTGGGCACCTGAGCAAGCCAGGAAGGTCAGTTCAGTGGTGGAAAGGCCAGATGGCTGGGTAGTTGACTAGCGAGAAGTTTGGTAGGCAGAGGGAGCAGCTTGACCAGACCGTGGAGGGACAGAAGGCATGTAGTGGACATGGAGCGCTGGGATGAAGTTGGGGACCAAGGGAAAGAGGCAGGACAGGTGGGGCCTTGCATATCAAATCACTTTTCTCTTGTGTTTAGGGAGCCAGGGCTGAAAACACATACTTTGTTGAAAGAACATGAGCATTTTCTGACCCTTGGTCTTTCTGCAGACCAGGCTCTGCGCACCCATGCAGCCCCTTAGTCAGAATTAGGAAAAGGCATCCCTTACCTTGGTGGATGAATTTTAAGGAAAGCAACCCTTTCTCCTTCTTCTCCTCCCCAAGTGACTGCAGCCTTTCATCAGGGCACATGGTTAGACAACTAGGATATAAGCTGGTATCTTGGCCCTTACTTATTATCTTGGGTGGATATCTTTGAGCAGTGCACAAACTACACAACTGAATAGGGTCCCCCTTTTGAGATTTAAGGTCTGAGTTTAGGCTTTTGATTGGAGAGAGTATAAGATGGGAAGCCTTCCTGTGTCACCCAACTCTGATCACCCTATAGATTTCCACCCTTCTCTTGGCTGTATGTTGCTGGTTTTTTCCACAAAGAACCAGGGACTGTTACTGCTAAAGGTCAGAACGTTTACAAGCACATTGATTACAGTTTCCAAATGTTGGTCCTGGACCCCAAAGAACATTGCCATCACCCAAGGAGCTTATCAAAATGCAGATTCCTCTTCCCCAGACTCATGCTATGTGTGATTCAGAAAGTAGGAGAGAGCCCGGGAATATGTTTTTTTCTTACGTTCCCAACTGGAAACCACAGATCTAGCTCATCTCTTCAATTTATAGATAAACAGACTCAGAGAGGGGTGTTGACTTGCTCAGGGCAGAGGTGAGACCTGACATTTTTAGTGCAGCCTCCTTGGACCCCTCCACGTGAGCCCCCGCCACCTTCACTGGCTCTTTCCCCGTTCTTCCAGCACTGACAGTCCCTAAGGCCAGGAACCTGGCTCTGTACCATTTGGTTTGCTGATCACGCTTCCTGTTAATGGTTTTTTCTTCTTAGTATTAACAGTACGCTACTGCAGTCTAATTGACATACAGGATACAAGCATAACTCTTTAGCACATGGCCTGAGGGGTTTTGATAAATGTTTATATTCATGTCAGCATTGCTCAGACCAAAATAAAGATCATTTCCATGCCCCCAGAAGGTCATTGGTGGCTCTGAACACACATTAGGAGGGCTGGTGAGGATGGAAGGCACCTGTTTGGCGACAGGAATGACCTCTCCCATTTGTTCCCTATGTGTATTATGTCCTCTGCAATTCCCCTTAGACGGTTGGGGCCTATGCATGGGGCAGGGCTCAGGGAGCAACAGGAATGACTTGTTGCCAAATTGCCAAATTTCTTAAACCCAAAACACCTTCATGCGCCAGGTCCTGACCAAATGGCGAGATACAAGTGGTACAGCTACTTGGGCTGTCAACAGCCCCCGAAGACCGGTCAGGAAAACCTGTCCTGTTGTTGAAATAAAGGAATGCACAGAGAGCCGAACAAAAATCATCTGGATTGTTGGGATAAAAAATTACCTTTAAAGAAAGTTCCAGCTTGGCCTGAGCTTTCCGTAACCCCAGCCCTGACCCCTCAAGGATGAAGCAGTCTTGGGGAGGGTACTTGGAATGCCAGGGTATGGCATTGTCAGAGCCTATCAGAGGTGAGGTGGGGTGGGGCCTGGGAGCACAGCCGGGACACTGACACCACCTTCACCCCTGGGGCAAGCTGTGGGAAAGACACCAGCACTGGCTCCCATGCAGACTTGGCAGGTAGCCTGCCCTCCAAGGCTTGCTTTGAAGAGTCCATGCTTCTAAGACACGAAGCTGTGAACGGGGACCTGTGGGATTTTCTTTCCGTCTCTTGGAGGGGTGGGGCGTGCAAGAGATCCAGTCTCCTGGCATCTTGGGAGGCAGCTGGGATTTTGCTAAAGAGCCTTGACTGTCACTCCTCCTTTCCAGGGACAGGATCTGCTCAAAATGTTTGAGCTGATGCCCCAGCCTCTGAGAACTCCTAATGCTCTGTGGCACTCCCTTTCTGTGTCCCATGCTCTCCTTTTAGGCTTTCTTTTCCTGCCTCAGCTTCATGACTCCTTGGACTGTCTGTGAACTTCATGGTATTGCCAGGGCTGACTCCCAAGAGCTCCCCTGTGGGTTGTGGCCTCTGCCCTTAGTTTTTCCAAGAACATACTTGTAGTGAATTGTTGGAGACATCTTGGGTTATTTTCTGGATTCTGAGGTGATGCCTAGATTTCAGGATTTTTTTCAGGTTGCACACATTTTCACCCCTGCTAGCCGCGTGTCAGGACACGAGTCTCCCCAACACTGGGTGTTGTCATTCCTTTGCACCCTTCCCAATGTGATGGGTGTAAAATTAGGTCTCATTTGGCCTTGCATTTCTTTGATCCCTAGTGAACTAAAGATTTTGCAGGCATGTCTTTCTTCCCTTGGAAATTTACTTTTGCATGCTCTTTGCTTATGTTTCTGGTGATGGGTTTTTCTTTTTGTTTCATATTAGTGAGTGGTCTTAATTTATAGGTTAAGGCCTTGATTTCCAGGTTTTAAACAATATTTATCTCTACCTAGATAAACCCCTAGACTCAGACTTAGAACAACTAAAATTAACTGCAAAGTGGTACCTGGCTGTCAGTCATGGGCCCATCTCCAAAGTAGTCTTTGGGAGAGCTGGGAAAGTTGCCCCTTCTAGGTGGGCACAGCTCTGTTCCTAAATACAGGGCCTGGTGAGCAGCACACAGGTGGGTCTTAGCCGGTTCTGGGTCCCTTGGCAGGCACCCCTGTTCCAAGCACAGCTGCATGGCCTACAGGATCCATAGAGCCAACATCACCATAGGCAACCATTCTGAGTGTTACACAAACTGCGTCCAGGGGCACCTGGGTGGCTCAGTCGGTTAAGCATCTGATGCCTTTGGCTCAGGTCATGATCTCGGGGTCCTGGGATCGAGTCCCGCATTGGGCTCCCTGCTTACCTAGGAGTCTGCTTCTTCCTCTTCTTCTGCCTCCACTTGTATTCTCTCTCTCAAATAAATAAATAAAATCTTAAAACACACACACACACACACACACACACACACACACACACTGAGTTGAGCCAGTTTGGAAAATAATACCCAATCTCCAGGGCACTGGATAGTACAATTTTTTCTATAACCAAACCTCCCGAACCATTGACACAGGCATCATGGGGTTGTGAGTGGAATCTGAGCTCGGTTACCCTTGATTTGGTTTGAGTGGCAACCGCAAAGGCCTAGAGGCGAGTTAAGAGACAGTGGGGCCAGTTCTGCCTTTGTTACTAATGAATGACGCGACCTTGGGCAAGCCAGCTGGCTTCACGGGGTCTCAGTATCCTCCCCATTAAAGCAGACGCTGCGGTGAGGTAGACCCCTAGGTGTTCTCAGCACTAAATATCCATGAGTCCCAGTGCTAGCTCTAATTTTTTTTCCACAAGATTGTGATATATTTAAAACGTCTTTGCTGTATTTTTTTCTTTAGCATCTCAGTTATGTAAAAGCAAAAACATTTCAAAATCCAGTACATATGTTTTTGCCTTTCACCAAATTTCAGTCTGACTGAGGTATGTTCTAAGCATGTCCACAACCAGGCCTCTCTTCTAGGTATTTCCCTGAGGGCATGTCGGGGGTCTGTGAAGCCGCTGGTGAGAAGGCAGGTGCATCTGACAATGGGACACTGGGGCCATCAGTATCTGGGGCCATTCCAGCTCCTTCTTCCCCTCCTCAGTAACCGCTCCTGGAGAGTTCTCTTGGCGAAGCTCAGAGCAAGCAAGGCTTCAAAGACCTCATTGCCTCTGGGGGACCCGGGGCACAAGCCTGACCTTACCAGGACCCTCCTATGTGCCAACTCTGGGGCCATTCTGCCTTTGCTCCATTAATGTGCAGCCTCTCTTGGCGGCCGCTCCCACTGAGGACCCCTCCCACCCCCAACTCTCATTGCCTTTGGCTCCCACAACCACTTTGCTCCCCCGTGCCCTCCTTGCTCCACACTTATGTCCTGTCCTCAGTGGCCTGTCCAAGGGGAATCACCTGGGGTCCTAGTCGCAGTGACTTCCCCCACTTGCCCTCCTCCTACATCCTCTCACCCCCTCAGGTGACCCTGGTTGTCACCTGAGTGCCACTGACTGTCACATCTGTTCTGCACACCAGGCCTGTTCTCTGATCTACCCACCTACCTCCCGGACTCTCAACCACAGCTCTCACCAGGCCGTTCTCTGCCACCTGAGCCGTCCGTTCTCTGCCACCTGAGCCGTGCCCGCGACTTCTCTGTCCTGGCCTCGTGCCGTTCTCTCCCCTGCTTCTCTGCCTCCAGTCTCTCCCCCTCCCAGTCTGCCTTTATTATTTCCGTGCAAATTTAAAACAAGGAAAACCGCTGTCCTGGGAATGGATCTTCTTGGGGATCTTTGCTCTCTCTACCACACCCCTTCCTGTGTAGGGGAGGAGGCAAGCTTGTAAGGAGGAACTTGACCTATCCTTTATGGAGGTGGCCTTCCCCCTGCCCTACCTCAGTTTCTGTTGCCCTTCAAGCACAGTGCAGGCAGGGGGAGACCAGCCCTGTGCTCCTCCCCATCCTTCCCTGAGTTAATCCCCTCTCCCCACCACCCCTCCAATCCTCCTCCAGGTGCTTAGTCGATCCAAGAACCAGAGTTGGGTGTCAGAGCTGGAAGGGGGAGCCTGTCTGCTTCAACTTTTTACATTTTACAGAAAAGGCAAATGAGGCCTGTGGGCAGGGCCTGTTGAGGGTCACGCAGCTGGGCGCTGGTGGTGAGTCCTCTTGTAAGCGTGCGTGCCAGTGTCCTGGGGCCTCCTGTAAGAAATCACCGCAAGCTGGGCAGCTCAGAACAACACAGATGGATTCTTACAGAGTTCTGGAAGCCAGAAGTCTGAAATCAAGGGGTTGGCAAGGCCATGCTTCCTCTGACCTCACTAGAGGAGGGTCCTTCCTTGCCTTTTCTGGGCTCCTGCTGGTGGCCGCCGGTCTTTGGCCCTCCTCGGGTTGGAGCTGCATGCCCCAGTCTCTGCCACTGTCTTCACGTGGCCTTCTCCCTGGGTGTGTGTCTCTTTTTACAAAGACACTAGTTACTGGCTTCAGGGTCTGTCCGACGCCAGGAAGACATCAACTTTACTTGATCCCATCCTCAAAGACCCTGCTTCCAGATAAGGTCACGCTTGCAGGTGGGGGCAGGTGGTTAAGACTTCGGGGCGTCTTTCTGTGGAAAACGATCCAACCCACAACCCGCCCATGTCTGTAGTGCCATGGAGGGGGTGTGAGCCGTGGGTCACACTGCATCATTTAGGGGAGGAGACCGCCTGGTGTTTTAGGTTGGAAACGCTCAGTGCGCTGCTTGTTGTAGCTGTGCTCTGAATAAAGAGTTGGTGAGGAGTGAGCTTCCTTGTGAGTGTGTGTATGTGTGTGTGTGAGAGACTGTCACTGTGTATGTGTGAGTGTGGGAGCGTGTGTGGGAGTGAGTGTGTGAGTGTCTGTGTGTGAGTGTTGGGAGTGTGTGTGGGAGGGAGTGTGTGGGTGTGTGAGTGTGTGTCTGTGAGGGACGGTAGATGAAAGTCCCACGGACCTCCTTTTGAGATGTGGATTTCAACCCAGGGGAGGGGAGAATTGTCTCCTGGGGGCCGCATTCTTACTTTGTAACCTTCCGTCCGTCCTTGTTTCAGTCTGCACAATGACCTTGCTCATGCTCCAGAACCTCGCGGCTGCGCATGCTTCCCATCATACTAAGCTAACGGGCTCGCTCCTGTTTTCCTTTACAGGCGAGTGCCTTATGCTGCTGTTTTTTTTTGATTGATCTGAAAGCTCATTGTTGCTCCGGCCCTCCTGACCTCTGTCTGGCCTTTGCCCGGGTGTGGGGTTTCTGAGTCAGCGTTTTGGGTGGGCCGGAGGCGGGTAGCATGATTTTCCCTAACGGTAGAGTTTCGGGCCCTCAGCCTGCAGGTGGGGAGCGGCGTGGGGCTGGGGCTCCATATTTAGTCTGGAATCCAGTCCCAGCTGCTGCTCGGAGGCCGCAGTGGATGCCAGAGCGCTGAGCCACGGCCGCCACGCCTGCTGTGCGGCACAGCTGGGGACAGGAGGGGCAGCCCATCCGTGCCAGGCCTGCCCCCTTGCCTGCCTGGGCAGTGACCAGGAGGCCTGGGGAGAGGGACAGTGAGGAAAGCAAATATGTATTTCCAAAAGATGAGAGCTGGAAAGGGCCTCCGAGGTAACATAGGCCAATGTCCCTTCTCTGCAGGTACAGCCACCAGGCTGCCCCAGAGAGGTGGCTTGCCCGAGGTCACATGGCTAGTTCGTTAACTGCAGAAGCCACTAGAGTTGGGTTCATGGATCCCGAGTCCTTTGCCCTTCCCCGGAACGATGCTGTCCCAAGGGGCTGTGCTACCATCAAGATGGGGGTCCCTTCGAGCAGCCGCTTTACCAGAGACTGGGAAGAGAATGACTGACACCCCTGGCTGCATCCAGATTGGGAGGGGATAGGGGTCTGTTTTGGACCTCATCTTGCCTCCTCTTCTATGCCACTGCCTGTTTCCCATAGGCCTCTGCCCCTCCTTACCCAACCCCCACCTCTGCCGGCGTGAGTCATTGACACCATAGTGTGAACATCAGTGAGATCCCAGGGGGACGGAGACAATCATCTCTCGAGGTCAGACCAATGCGGCATTCCGGGGCACGTGGCAAGGTCCGTGCAGATGGAAAGAGGCAGACCTCACAAATGGAGGACGCTCCAGGATCAGCTCCCTCCTCATGCTCTCAGAGCATCTCAGCTCCCCCTGGTGCCTGCCCCATCTTCCTTGTCCACGGACTAGTGTCCCATCACATGCTCCACGTCCAGATCTGCTCAGGAGCTGGGCTGATGGCCTTGCTGATGACCCTCGCTCTTGCAGGGCAGGGTCTGCCCACTAGGCCGCCTCGTGGGTCCCAGGGGCTGGGGAGGGCCCACTGTCGGGGGTGGTACCCAGCATCTCGGGGCAGGACATATGGGAGGGCCTAGCTTCAGCATCAGGAAGAGCTGCGCACCATGACAACAGTCCTCCCCTTGATGTCCCTTTGATGTCCATGTGCCGTTACCTCCCTTGTGCTCATCACATCCGGGCCTTCCTGGTCCTCTGGTCCCTCCTCTCTAAGATGGGATCCCTCTCACACACCAGGGGGAGGATGGAGACGGTGTGTTTAAAGGCTTATCTCCAGTAGCCAGCCGCCCACTACTGCTCTTATTGTGAAGTTTGTTGCCTCAAGGAATAAGCACGGCAGCCCCAGGAGGGAAGCCAGGCCAGTACTCTCCAGCTGCGGGAACTGGGTGTAGAGCAGGAAGGGGACCCTCACTGGGCCTTTTGGGTTCCCGGTGCACTATTCCAGCCACTGAAACAGCCTGGCTATATCTGTGGGCTTCCTGAGTGGTTCTCCCCACTGCCTCAGGGCACCCAGATACTAGTGAGTAAACCATCGTGAAGCTCTCCACCCATGAGGCACCGGACTTCCCACGGATGGTTTTGAAATCATGCTCCCTGGTGTGCCCCCAAATGGGGCCAGGAGAGGAGGCCGTGGCCCAGACTCAGTGGAAAAGCCATGGTCTCGAGTGCTCAGGGATGGGTTAATGCTGGCGTAAGCCTGCCTCGAGCGCTGGACACTGTGATTCCCATGACATGCAGCTTTTGTGGCCGCCAACAGTCAGAGGCTGTGTGCCGGCAGAGGGCTCTGGGAGGAGGGCACGGGAGGGCCTGGCACCGCTGCGGACAGCAATTAGCGGGAGTGGCTGCTACTAATCGCCCTCATCAGCCAAGCAGAAGCCAAGCCTGCGGTTCACAGGCCTCGTTTGGCTCCTGGGGCCCCGGGGGAAGAGGAACAAAGGGAGTTGCTGTAGAATTTCCCTGGCCTCTTCTCATTCTGGAGGGACCGGCTGCTGCAGAAGCAGGGAAGGGTGGGTAGCTGGGAGCTGGGGAGCCCAGAAACAGGTGGCCAGCCCGGGCAGGCTGGCCGACTCCACTGCTCCCAGAGCCCATGTTGTTTTAATGAGCCTGATAGAGTTTTCTCCTGTCCTTCCTACCTTGGAAATCCTCCATGGCCGGAAAGGCTGTGGCACTGTGCATCTGGCAGGAGCGTGGCACCAATCAGGGTTCAACAGGAGGCCACGGGAGGGACCCTCTGAGGTCAGGACTCCCTTGGCAGGAACACCCAGGGAGCCCCTGCTGTCAGGGGCTCGTGTGGAGAGCAGGGGCGCCACTACGGGCCGGGACTCCGGAGATCTTGCAGAAAGGACAAGTTTGTGGTATGTGTGAAACGACCCAGCTGGATCAAAGCAAAATATCTTCATTATTATTATCGTGATGGGTATTAATATGTGTTTAGCGTTCTTTTATAGTTTAGACCTGGTTTTTATGTTCTAGACAACCCTGGGAGGTTAAAAGAAGGAAGGAGATTAAAAAAGGTATTGCTCTCATCTGTAGGTGTAGAAAAGGAGACCCCCTCACACACACACGCAGGCAGCGGACTCATGGGATTAACGGAGGGGAGAACATACCTTTGCCGAGTATGGGGCGGGCCCCTGACCCATCAGGCCTTGTAGCACTGGGAACTCATCCAGACCCTTTTCTTCTGAGTAGGGCATTCAGTTACAAAGCATATGCTAGAGGCTCCTGAAAAATTATTCCAGGGGTCTTTTCTAACACCCAGATGACGCAGACCTACGAGGGGAATAATCACATCTCCCGTGCCACAGTGGTCTCTGAGAATGTGGGCCTCCCTCCGCTCTCGCTTGGCCTCCTCCCCGACGTCTGAGCTGTGCTGTGGAGGACACGGTTTGTTTGGCAAGTTTGTGGTGTCGTGGAGCACCCCTAGGGGCAGGCCGGATTCCAGGGCCTTGTGCCTGCCCAGGGCCCCCTGCCTGAAAGGGTTTGTGCTTGGTGGCTGCGCAGCTGTTGCTGTTTTGAAATTCTTCTTTTGAATAAGAGGCCCCACCTTTCCATTTTGCCTAGAGCCCCACAGGAAGGGAGCTGGTCCTGCTTGCTCAAGGTGCCCCAGCTGTTAGGGATATGAGGCCTCTGCTCCTCGCCATCACGCCTAGGGTCTTTGGGGTCTGTCAGCTGGCCCAGCTGCTGGGGAGGGGCAGGCAGAGGCTCTTAGGGGGCCGGCATTGATGGCAGCTGCACATGGAAGGCCAGACGGGATTTCTGGAATGAAGGTACACGCATTCCCTGGCTGCCATTACCAGTCCCTCCCTCCTTCCCGAGCTGCCCCTTGGCTTCTCACCTGGAAGCACCATGTGCCCTCCCATGACCTTGCAAGCAGAGAGCCAGGGGCCAGAAAACTTTATATCCACTGAAGACAGGTGTCCCACTGTCCCACCCTGACATTGGCTCTATCCTTACTCCCCATGGGGTTTATTTTTGATGGATGGAGAACATGAGGAGGATCCAAGGTATGAGGGCTGCGCTCCCGAGGCCTCCTCCTCTCCTGATGTGCTCTGTTAGGCCACAGTAGGTCCTGAGCATGCCTGCAGGAGGAGGGGGCAGGGCCAGACCCTCAGGGCTGCAGAACCATCCCTCCTCCACCCCCGCCAGACCGCAGTCCTTGCCAGGGCATCAAGTTCAGCAGGGAAACCATCAGAGAGCTGAGGAGGGAGAGCAGAGTGATGGGTTCCAGACTGCAAGCCCCATGAGCCTCCAGAGCGGGGAGCTCAGTGGCTAGTGCCCACTTTGCCATCTGAAGCTAGTGGGGTCCCAGGTGGGGTGCAGAAGCACCCCCCCAAGAAGCATGTTAGAACTCCTAGGTGTGTTTATTTTTTTTATCCTTTAATTACCATTTTAGGGTATGTTTTCATAATACACAAGATGTATTAGCAGGGTCACTGCGTGTGTATGTGTGTATTTATAGTGTGTGTGTATGTGTGTGCGCGTGCAGGTATGTCATGCACAGATGGTGTCTTAGATTGCTAAGACTGATGTCACAAAGTAGCACGAAAGGAGTGGCTTCAACAACAGAAATGTATTCTCTGGCAGTTCTGTAAGCTGGAAGTCCAAGATCGAGGCCTGAGCAGGCCTCGATCCTGCGGGGGCCTGGGAGGGAGAATCTGTGGGATGTTGCCCCCTAGTTTGGGGTGGTTTGCTGGCAGTCTTCGGCATTTCTTGGCTTGTAGAAGCATCACCCCGATCTCTGCCTTCATCTTAATTGGACTTTCTCCCTGTGTGTGTGCGTGTGTGTGTGCGCGCTCATGTATTTTTGCGTCTGTGTGTCTGTGCGCCAATTTCCTCTCTCTTGTAAGGAGACCAGTCCGTCGGATTAAGGGCACACCCCACTCTAGTGCGCCCTCATTTTAACTAATTCCATCTACAAAGACTCTTGTTTCCAAAGAAGGTCCCATTCTGAGCTACTAGAGGTTAGGACTCCAGCACACAAAATCTGGGCAGACACAGTTCCACCCAAAACAGATGGCATAAGCAAAGGTAGGAAACCCTTGACGTAGCTGAGTTGTTTGACACCGCGGTCAGCTAGCCTGACTGTGTGTTTGTGCCGCTGTCTCGATTTCTCACCACGGGGCTCTGGTCAAGGCCTAGCCCTGCTGGGCAGTGAGAGTAGCTGCCAGGAGGTGTGGATAGCAGTTCCCTGGACGGGAACAAGTTAGGGAGGCAGCCTGCAGGCGGGCGTGCACATCCGTCTCCCCGGCCTACAGGAGGGCCTTGCCGGGGTGTTTTCTCTTCTCTAGCCCTGAGAATTTGTGCTGTTTAAAGTGAGGAGACCCAGCGGTCCATGCAAGGGACAGACCTATACTCTCCTGCAGGGCCCATGACGTCGCCTCTGGCACTTTTTCTACTTCGTTGTTGCAGCTTTTCCAATCCATCCTCTACTCCTGGGCCCTCCAGCCAAATTCTTTAGACTTCCAGTGGCCCTGCACCAAGCTCCAGGCCTGGAAACAGTGGGCAGGAAGCCCAGGGTGGCAGGGAGGCCTCAGCTGAGGGTAATGGGGAGGTTCTAGGGGTCTTACTGGGGTTCCAGACTTCTCTGCTCGGCAACCCTAGCACAGGCCTCCCCCACTTCTCCGCTGCTTTCTGAGTCACAAGAGGCAATTGAAACCATACGACAGCCCGTGAACTCCTGCTCATTCACATTTAAGGTTTTAGAAACTTCTATATGAAGGAAGTTACAAGTGCAGTGTCATTAGCAAGACGGGAAAGTGTGGCAGGTGCCTCTCAGCTCCATCCGAGGACACTCACACACACCTGCAGCCTGCCTGCCCTCTAGCACCAGGCACAGAGTTAAACAGGAGAGCCCACAGGGCCGCAAGCATGTGGAGGGCATAGCAGGAGGGAGAGGGGGACATCTGGGAGGAAGCCTACGGCATGTGCCATCTCTGTACCATTAAACTCCCAAGACCAGCACTTGGGAACATCTTTCCCTTCCGTGTTTTGCCGGCAGGAGAATTCACCACTGGGAGGTGTGTGATGTGCAGAGGCAGTTCTGTGGTGTGGACAGGCGGGCTCCTGGGCTTACCACGAACACGGGACAGGCCAAGAGAATTCTCTAGCAACACCCTGAGCAAGCCCGGGGTGACAGGGCCAATAATGACAACAGGGACATCTGTTGACTTTATGGAAGCGTGCAGCGTGAGCTCAAAGTGCTTTGTGGGGATTGTCCTCCTGCCACCTCCCAGCCTTCAGTCCAGGGAGGGGTGGGGGAGGGGCAGCTCCAGTTCCCACCTCTGGCCCTCCGCAGAGTTAGCAGAGCCCAGATCAAGCAGGGACACACAGGATGCCCGGTGGACGGATGCTGTCTACGTCGCAGAGGTTCTAGTGCTTTGGCAGAGCAAAAGATGACCTCGGTGCCAGTCAGCTCAGAGACGCAAAAAGGCTTTACAGAAGTGTAGTCCTCCTGCTGGAGGGGTATGGGCAGACGGCCTTGGGGCAGGAGTGTGCCTGCCTCCCTGAGTGTGGGAGGGCAGCGGCCCCTCCAAGCCAGCGTCTCAGCCAGGTGACCCAACAGGCAGAATGGACCTCACAACCAACCTTTTATTTCCTCTTAAAGTTTGCCTTTTTCTTGTAAAAAAATGCCCCAAATCATTTTTGAAAAAAAAAAAAAAAGGAAGGAAAAATAGAAGAAGATGATTTTAATTCCACCTCTGAGAGATGTTTTAGGAGGTTTTTTGTTTGTTTTTTGTCCTTTTTCTACGTGTTTTTGTACACTTGAGATATTAGTGTATACAAAAAATTATGCTTTTTCCGGTAACACAGTGACATGAATGTTGCCGGGTTATTCTAGTTCTTCATCAATAATTCCTGAGGGCCGAATGGTCTGTCAGGGAGACGGAGCCACTTTCTGTTGCTGACCGTGAGACATTTTGGCGTGCACCAGACCCTTCCCCTCCGTGCCAGCCTGCCTGGCTGGACCTCCCTGTCACCCGATTCTGCGAGTCGCCTGGATCTGTTCCTAAGACTGAGCGAAGTTTCGGGAGACCCCCTCCTTCCGGAGTCAGGGAGCTCCTATGCCTCAGGTGGACAGAAGAAGCACCCAGATGTGATGGGCAATGAGCTTTCCAAAGTGCCTGGGCCCCTCCTTGGCTAGCCCACCATTCCCTGCACTTTCCAGCCTGTGACACCAAGTAACCAGTCTCACTTTTATGTGATGTGAGAAGAGGGCAGCTCAGTAAGTTGCCCATCAATGTATCCAGTAACCCCCTGTGCCTCTGTTTCCTCACCGTCCAGTGGAGGCAGCATCCCTGTGGTTCTGGGCACGAGACGCATAAGACGTGCCCAGGTGTCTGTCTGCACAGGCGCACATGGGTGGGCTGTCACTCTAAGCTGCTCCGAGGGAGCTCCTGGGTGGCAAGGGGCTGGAACTGGCCTGGAGGTAACATGGGTGCTGTGGACAAGTGTGTGACCCCAGGGCTGAGCAAGGGGCTGTTCCGCACATACACTACGTGGGTTTGGGTTCCACCAGCTCTAGGTGGTGTCTCATTGGTGACACTGCCACAGTCTGGGTTTTGGTTGGATAATCTCATGCAGCCTCCACACTCTTTATCTTAGCTCAGCACCAGTGATGACAGGGAAGGAAGGAGGGGCCGTGTCCTCCTTCAGCCCGAGGCTTCCCTGGCTGCTATCAGGGGCAAAGGTCCTGGGTGCATTCCCACAGCTGGGCAGAGCAACACGGGAAGGGATGCCCGCTACAGGAGGATGGGGCCCAGCCCCTGCTCCCTGGCGTGGACCGCTTCCCCACAGGGCCCACTTCCCTAGGTCCCTTTCCTATGGTGAGGGTCACCTTGTTGAGTGGATAGGCTCAATTTGGGCAGGCAGAGTTGTTATGTGGCCTGTGGGCTTAGAGAGAATTGCTGGTTCCCTGTCCCTGCCTCCACGGCTGTCCCGGGGGGCAAAGGACAATACTCTCTCGTCAACCCCTTCTGCCAGACTGGTTAGCATGAGATTTTAGGGGCTGTTTTAAGATTTTATTTATTTATTTAGAAGAGAGAGAGAGAGAGAGCAAGAACATGAGCAAGGGGGAAGGGCAGAGGCAGAGGGAGAAGCAGGCTCCCCACTGAGCAGAGAGCCTGACAAGGAACTCGATCCCAGGACCCTTAGATCATGATCTGAGCTGAAGGCAGATGCTTAACTGACTGAGCCACCCAGGCACCCCAGTTTACGTGCCGTTTTATCCAGTAGGTCTCATGCTCCAGGCACCTGGGCTTGTGGGTGTCGGGAGAGGAAGCAGTGTCAGGATGGGACAGCACACCAGCTCCCAGCAATGCGGTCCCTGCCCCGGGGGTCCTTCCCCTCCGTGACCTGGCAGACCTCCTGCTCCTCCTCCAAGATCACTCAAGGAATGTGCCCTCCGACCCTTTTCTCCACACATCTTATTTTTAATTGCCATTATATTTTGAGCCTCGAATGCATGTTGGATTCTGAGATAAGCATATCAAATACATGCCATCGTAGATTGATTGCCTACTGTTTGCCTGGGACAGTGCAAAGTTTACATATTTTTAGATCATCCCCTTGACTGCCCTGGGAAGTAGGGATTTTTATCTGCTTTGGGGCTGGGGAGACAGAAGCTCAGAGAATTCACTTACTTACTGGAGGCCATGCTGCACTCCAGTCCCTCTGTGCTGACTCCTGTGTGTGCCCTTGGACCTGGGTCTTTGTGGCTTCTAGTGGGAATGCCTACACTGCACCATTCTCTGCCTGCCACCCCGGGGAGTGTCCCCAGGGCAGTGGCCCACGACTCACTCACCAGGCATCGCCAGGTCTAACACGGTGCCTGGCACACACTGAGAGAGTGACCTCTGTCGTCGCTCTCTGAGCCAAGGGTAGAGCCAGAATGAAGGGCATGGGATGCACTGAAGGGATATTTCTTTTGCATTCTGACAGCTCAGTGTCCCCAGCTCTGTTCCTGGCCTGTCACTACAAATCAGACCATTGTATTGGGTACTTTTTCCTCCCTGGGGTAGGGCTGCACGAGATGGACAAATTCTTTATTACTTTTCACAACAGAACTAGTTCTTTCCTTTTTCCCCCCTAACATCTCTGACCGGTGCTGAGCGGCTCTTTGTCACGTCCATCCCAGCATAGCTGGTCTTTCTATTAGTTACATTTGACACTACTGTGTCCCTGGCGAGACATGCCCCTGGCCGAAATCTGAGCCGTGCGCTCGCCTGGTCAGCTGTGTCGGCAGGGCGTTTCCGCAGACCTCTGTTCTCGAGCTTGTGGGGCAGGAGCGTTTCTGGTTCAGCCTTCACGCTTTGGCCTTGCATTTGGAGAAGCATATCTCCACTCACTTTAACTGGATCTAACCTCATCTCAGAGGCTCTACACCCATTCTTTATCTGGCTACAGGAAAGGAAAAAAAATGACGTTGTGGCGAAGAGTTAGCTGACTGTGTTAATCTGTGCTAATGTCAGGGGGCAGGTCTCCAATGCCAGATTCACAGAAGAAGAATGTGTTTTTTCCCAACTTGATCTAGTGCCCTGACAGACAGGTGTGCTTCCAGGATGCAAGCAGCAGGTTCAGATACCGAGAAGCAATTCAGCACTCTCCTGAACGCCAGATATCCTGTTCTTGCATAACAGACATAGTGCTTTCTAACGGCAGGCTCCGCAAGGGCGTCTCCCCACTGTTGTAGGCGGTTTGATGGGGAGGCCGTCTCCCTGGGGGCCCTGCCCATAGAGACAGCATGAAATTCCAAGAAATCACCTGTGTGGCCTCATTTATAAACATTTCACAGTATCATTGAATGGCAGGCAAGGCACCATGCTGAGGGCAGTGGAAACACAGGCTCATGGTGGCTCTAAACTAATGGTCTTTCTTTGCCCACTTGCGCGTTGAACTTGGCTCCTTACGGACCAAGGCTTCTCATTACTCATCTTCATGGGGCTTGTAGGATGAGCTCATGTACTGACATGTAAATCTTATCATCATATATGTTCTAAAAGACTTTGGTTTTTTCTTTCTTTCTTTTTTTTTAAAGCAAGAAAGTATAAAAGAGGTGTAGAGATGGCAGTCTCCTGGAGGTAGCCCGAGGGAGCAGAAAATAAAACGGGCACAAATCTCAGCTAGCAAGTATTTCAGGCCTGGGTCTCTGATTTGGGCTGTGAGCATGGCAGCCCCATGCTTGTGTGTTCTCACCTGAAATAGAAGGGATTGGCTTGCCCCTTTCATTGCTCTTAGAAGGCATGGTTTTTCATGCATGTTAATATCCACGAAGTCAGGTTGGATATCACTATTGCTGGCCATCAGCCGCATGCCAGGGATGACAGCCGTTGTTGCCTGAGCAGCAGTGAGCGTGGGCATGCTGTTCAGACTGTCCTGACCTCAGCTGAATTAGGTGCATTGTTGGTTAAACACATCTGAAGTGTGATTGTTGTTCAAAATTGCCTTCAGAAAGATTTTACCGTGATTACTTAAGGATACCAGAGGTTACTGTGTATGCAGAAGGGCATGGAAGCAGCGGGAAGGAATCGATTCGGTTTTAGAAAAGCAAATGTTCATTGTTGGGGGAAGAACGTCCACCTCATCCTTTCTTGTAGAACAGCAAGAATTGGGAGTCTGTAGGGGTGCCTGGGTGACTTGGCTCGATAAGCATCTGACTCTTGATGTTGGCTCAGGTCATGATTTCAGGGTCCTGAGATCAAGCCCTGCACTGGGCTCTGTGCTGAGGAAGGAGCCTACCTAAGATCCTGTATCCTCTCTCTCTGCACCTCCCCCCATCGCTCGTGCTTTCTCTTTCTCTCTCTGGAAAAAAAAAAAAAAAAAAAAAAAAGAACAAAGAAGAAAGAAAGAACCAGCAGACGGGAGGGAGAAAAATTTAAATGGAAACAGTTTGGAAATTAAATATTAAAAAAAAAAAAAAGACTGGGCAGTCTCACGCATGCTAGGCAATGCCACCAAAGACAGGCGAAATCTCCAAGTGCCTAGAAGAGAGGAAACAATCTCAAAGCCACATGAGGCTCGTGTGACCAATTTGTCTGCAGGCAGGACCATCATAAGGCATTATGTCATAGATTAATTGACAGCCCTTTTCTCTGCGGCTCATAAAATAATGGTGGGTCTCACAAGTCATGACTTTGCTTTCTGAGGTTTCCCCTTGTTTTAGTAAATACTAGTTATATTTGCGTTTTTCTGTCCATTAGAGCAAGCTAATAAAAATAGCATTTGCAGTATTTCGTTTGTGTGTTGGTGCTGGTCCTCTGGGTCCCACAGAAATAATGTCAATTGCCTCATTACTTTCCTACCTCTCCAGTTGTATCCCTAGGACCTAACAACAAGCTTGACTAGATGCTTTTGAAATGAATGAATGGATGGATGTGTGATAAATGGTTGGGTGGGTGGATGGATGATAAACGCGTGGGTGGATGGATAGATGGATGGATGGATGATACCATGGATGGATGGATGCATGATAAATGGATGGGTAGATGGATGGTTGATACATGGATGGATGGACAATAAACGAGGGGATGGATGGATAGATGGATGATACATGGATGGATGGATGCATGATAAATGGATGGGTAGATGGATGGAGGGATGGATGGATGATGAATGAATGAATGGATGCATACATGGATGCATGATAAATGGATGGGTGGATGATAAATGGATGGATGGATAGACGGATTGGTGGATGGATGGAGACACACCCAGAGATGCATCTCCATCTTTGGTGTAGCTAAAAATATCCCCCAGATTCAGTGGGAACTTAAACTCGGTTTTTCAGACTTTTTGTTGATTCATTTATTGTCTCAGTTGATTCTCACAACCATAGTTTTCTCTGGAGAGATCTCCAAGCTAATCAGCCAGAGATTCCAACCCAAGGCAATTATTCTGGGGCCCTTTTGTGTTAGTACACTAAATTTTTAAAGTGCTTTATGGAGATATAATTCATATCCCGTACAGTTCACCTATTTAGAGGGCACAATTAAGTGGTTCTCAATATGATCGCACAGATGAGCAACCAAAATTTTAGACTGCCTTCATCACCTCAGAAAAACCCCAAACCCTACCCCATAGCTATTTCTTCCCTGCTTACATAGCTCATTCCCTACCACAGTCCTAAGCAACCACCAATCAAATTTTTGTCTATCTGTCTCATCTTCTAGACATTTCCTATTAACGGAATCATACATTACGTGGTCTTTTGTGATTTTCACTTAGTACAGTGTTTTTAAGGTTCATTCGTGTTTTCACATGTATCAGTACTTCCTTCCTTTTTTATGACCAAATAATATTCCACTGCGTGAGGGTGGGGGAGGAGAAAGAGAGAGAGAGCTCTGTATACCACATTTTGTTTATGCATCATCAGTTGGTGGACAGTTTTGGGGTAGTTTCCATACTCTGGCTATTATTAATAATGCTACTAAAAACATCCATGTACAAGTTTTTTTCATTTCTCTCAGGTGTACACCTACAAATAGAACTGCTGGGTCATATATTAACTCAACTTTTTATCATCTGAGGAACCACCAGACTGTTTCCTAAGGCAGCTGCACCATTTTTAACTCCCACCCTCAGTGTATGAGGGTTCCAGTTTTTCCACGTCCTCGCCAACACTTGACTCAATGATTTGTAAGGTCTTTTCTACTCCTAAGGTCCAGGGATTCTGGGGTGAAACCTAGTGATGGTGAGTGGGAGGCCCCTGTCTGACTACATATTCTCCTTCTCCTGTCTCAGAGGAGTGTGCAATGGGCTGTGGGGAATTTCTCAGTTAATTATCTGCCAGTTAACCACTCAGCCTGCTCCCTGCGGTTGTAACTGGCTACAGACCGCTCCTGCTGTGTGCGTGTAAAGAGGTTATCTGCTGCTAGCACACTCTAGTGGGTGAAATTAACTGCAAGGATAATGGCAAATAGAGCCTGAAACTATGATGGGCTAATAAGAACAGCCATCAGGATGTGCCATCAGGCAGGCTCTCTGCAAGGCATCTGGCCACATCTGGGGGACTCTATCTACCCCAGACTAGCTCTGGGGAGAGAGCTCCAAGGTCCAGACACACAGGATGGGCAATTCCACAGCTTCCTAAGAGCAGCCCAGGGTCTTTCCCCTGCATATTCTATGGAATTCTACTTTGTGCCAGACCTTGGAACTATAGTGATGGGAAGACACAATGATCCCTGTCCTCAAGAACTCAGACCATAGTGGTTGCCCAGCTAAAGTGATCTGGAGCTGAGATTTTCTGGCTGCCTACTTCCCCAGTTACCTGACCCCAGCATGTCCCAGAGAGAAACAGTTGGGGAAATCAACCTCCAGAGAACTACCATACCTGAGTCTTCAGCAAGGACTTGGCCAAGTGCTCTCATCCCTGGCTTGGCCATCCATGGCCATGGACCTCCATCATGGGGGCTCCATGTTCTCCAAGGTAAAAAGAGCTAGCAAATGTTTGTGGTCTGTGGTGCTTAGCTTTCCCACACCCTGTCTCCAGAAGTCTTTGTAGCCTGTGGGTCTGGTTTTCTATCCTATCCCTTCTGCACCTCATCCGTCAGAGCTTTATCTCAGCACAGCAAGGACGTGGTGGGTACATTCAGGGATTCATTGGCTCATGCCATAAGGAGTGGGACTCTGAGATGTTGCTGGCCCTAGGAAAACACCCGGGGCTGGAGTCTGGACTAGTTTACAATCCTGCCCTGTCCCTAGACCACAGACACGTTGCTCCACGGGCCGCATCTGTGAAAGACAGGTGGGGATGCATGCCCTGCCTTACTCACACCCAGGGTTATTGAGAGGCAAGTGGTGGGATGGTGCTTGGCTGGGCAGAACCTAGGGGCACGAGGCCAGAACCCCTTCCAGGCCTCTCCAATTAACTTCAGACGACCTGGATAGTTACTGTCTGCGGCTGCTGGTGGGTATAGGTACAGACAGTACGTTAACAGTGGAAACAGCAGAGAGAGTGAGGCTGGGTGCGGGTCCATCTTGGGTTGAGTAGCCTGTATGGGTCACACACCATGCCTGAGGCCTGATGGACAGCAACTGCGGGAGTCTCGAACTCAGTCCAATACCCTGGGTGCCCCTAGTTCTCCCTGAATTCTCCACAAACCACAGGGAGATTTAAAAAAACAAAAAACAAAAAAAACAAAACAAAACCTGTAGGAAAAGAGCCCAGGAGTGTAAAACCCCCAGAAAAGCAAAAGCCAGACCCTCCTCAGGTTGCTTCCAAGTCCGGAGGCAGCACCGCCCGTGGCCACCTCTGCCTTTGCTTGGAGAATGCTGGGGTGGGGGTGGGGGGGGGGTGGTTCCTCTGACTCAGGGATAGCTGCCCTTTGACTTCCACTGACGCCAGAAAGAAAACCATCGATACTGTATTCCCCACAGACTGCTGGTTTCCCAAATGTTCTCATTTACTACCATGTTTACTTCTCATTTTCAAATGAAATTCTAAATGCCTCCCCCAATATATGAAAGATAGTAAAAGCTAACATTTCCGGAGCGTTTCACTGTGTGCCAAGCCCTGGGCTAAAGGCTTGTCATATAGGAATTTAATCATTGAGACAATCCTATAACGCGGCGCCATCTTGTCCCCATGTACAAACTAGGAAACAGAGGCAGAGAGGAGTTGCCCGAGGTCACTGGTCAGGAAGAGGCTGAGTCAGGATTTAGAACCCAGAGTGGTTCTCAGATTTGGCTACTCTGAGTAGACGGCAGGGACGCACCCAGAGCTCTACTCCCTCAACATTTCTATTCCTTGCCCGACATCTCCCCCAAAGCTGCCCTCTGTGGGATCGTTCCTGAAGTGGGCCCCGGAACCTGTTCCAGGTCATGGTTTTATGCTTTTGCAGGGTCCCAGACTGAACCACCAGCAGATAGGAAGGGGGACAGAGCACTGGTTACCTGCTAACCACTCTCTAATTTCTGGAAATGCATCATCAAATACTCAGAGGTTAACTGAAGGTCAACAATGGGCACAGGTCTGGCTGCCAGGGGACGAGGAAAGGAGCAGACCTGTCCTTGGCCTCTGAGAGCTCATAGTGTAGCTGAGGAGGGAGGCAGCCCCTCAGATCTCATCAAGTCTGAGTGGGACTGTGGTGGGGTCATTTAGAGGAACAGTGGGATAACCCTACACTTATGTGGGCCTTCCCTCAAGATACCCAGGAGGGGCTCCCCATTCTCTGGATGGAGTTTGGACGTACACTGCCTTCTTTGCTTCTGGTGCAGCCCATTGCCTTCAGGGTGACTTGCCTGTCCTAGAAGAGCTTCGTGTCCGTCTTCAGTCAGGAAAGGGCTGAGTCCTACTGGTCTGGAAACATTTTTTATTCTCCCTCTCTGCGATGACTTTGCCCATTTTTGTTTTGGACTATCATTTGTCCATTTCACATTGTCCCTCGCAAAGCACAGTCCTTGAGCCTGACTTCCAAGTTCTTAGAGACAATCCTCATTTTTCTGGTCACAGACCACCCACAGCAGCTTTTTTGCTGGGGGTCTCAAGCTCAGGTGCCTGCGAGGACTAGGCAGGCAACCCGTGCAAGTGAGTGGAGCCCCATGAGAGTGGTGGCTGTGAGCAGTGGGGAGACATTAGGGAGCGGCAGAGACTGTGGAGAACTGGAAATGGTACGCTCTGTTTGGAGCGGTTGGCCCTGCTTAGCTCCGGCTGATGGCTGCTGCGGAAAAAGGTGGGTCAGTATGGCTAGATCTCCCAGTTGTTCAAGAAAATCAGAAATGTGGAGTTTTACATGAAAATCTTTTTATTTATAAATGTTGGCCCAGATATTTTAAAAAATACTGAAACATCCAGGGGCAGGGCTGTCCCAGGGTGGGGAGCTTGCTTCTCCCTCTGTTCCTGCTGCCCGTGCTCTCTCTCTCCAAATAAATAAATAAAATCTTTTTTTTTTTAATTAAGGATTTTGTTTATATATTTGACACAGAAAGAGAGAGCTCACAAGCAGGGGGAGCAGGAGGCAGAGGGAGAGAGAGAAGCAGACTCCCTGCTGAGCAGGAAGCCCGATACAGGACTTGATCCCAGGACCCTGAGACCATGACCTGAGCCGAAGACAGACGCTTAACCGTCTGAGCTACCCAGGCGCCCAATAAAATCTTTTAAGAAAATACTGAACAGGCCAAATAAAATGCCTGTGGTCCAGATGTGGCCCAAATGGACATTTGCAGTCTCTGTTTGGTCATTAAGCTTCCTTGTAGAATGAGCTTGTCATCAAAGGTGGCAGGGGGCAGAGACAGGTCACTGCCACCAGTGTTCTGAGGGACAGGGTCCCTGTGAGCCGGATGGTGAGGGTAGCATCCAAGAGGTGGACCTGAGCTGCGGAGGAGGAGGGGTGAGGGAGGGAGAGGCTGTGCCATCCCAGCTGCAGCATAGCTCCGAGCCAGACCGCGTGGACTGAGCAACGGGCTCCTTGTTCCATGAGGCTCCTAGAGACCGAGTGGTGTTGCCACTGCTCCAGCTGGGCTGTAGTTCAGGAGGCTGTTGCCAGGACAGAGGGAGCTGACTGGGGACCTTGGCTACCCTGTGACAGACGCTGGAAAGAGAGTGTCACTTGAGAAGCAAGGTGTGGGGTGCTGGAGCCACCACACTTGGAGGAGCTGCCCCACCTGAATCTGAGAGGGGCTCTCACAGGTGCAGTGCTGCTTTCAGAACAGGACACTGTTGCTCTCCCGTCCTCGCATGCTCTGAGTTAGTTTTCATTCTTTGTTATCCACCCAGAAGTTTTCAAAGGCACGGGGTGGGGGAGGGGGCACCCTGTCGACCCCCAGGGCCCACGGAGGGAGAGAAAGAGTCCCTGGGAGTGCATGCAGGTTGGCAGAGCTGGGAACAACCCAGAAACTAGAGTACAGGGGAGGACTACACAGAGGCCTGAGCGAGGCACACACAGTTCAGAGTGGGGAGACATTAGGGAGTGGTAGAGTCTGTGGAGAACTGGAGTTCAGAAGGAGCAGGACCAATGGTAGCCAGAGTGACCAAGGAGGACTTCTTAGAGGAGGTGTGTCTGGAGCCAGGCCCTGGGAAAGAAGATACAGTTTGGAGAAGCAGAAGTGGGAGAGTTTGGGGAGGGTAGAGTGGGGCACAGCTGGGGGGCATTTGTGATGTCAAATGATAATCCCAACCCGTGACTGAGTGCCTGCTGTATATCCGGCTGTGGTGGATGGTTTCTCATGAGTTCTCACTGAATCCTCATGACACTTTATACTTTCATCATCAATATCCTCTAAGGACGAGGAAGCTGGCTACCCGAGGTCCTGGAGCTAGGATGTGGTTTAGCTAGCATGGAAACCCATAACCCTTACATTACCCTGTCTTAGGACTTGGGGGCAGTGAGAAAGCCACCTGACTCCCACCAGGGATGTGGCTGGAGCCAGGCAGCCTCCTCACTGTCCCCTAGTACCCGTTGTTTGGAGTGAGATGCCCAAGGAAGCTCTTGAATGCAGTAGGACAAGGTTGGAGTCCTAGTCTGGGACCAGGTCACCCTGGTGGCCAGTGGAAGGGGGGGTTGGACAGGTCCACCCAGCACCGTTGACTTCAACGTTCTAAGGACCAGGAGGGGCTGGGGGAGAGCCTGAGCCAGTGGCGGTGGACAGGAGAGCTAAGGAGTCCCCTCTTAGGGAAGGAGCGAGCTGGGTGTACCAGCACGGAGGTCGGAGGGGCCACAGGCCAGTCTGCTGGCCTGGTCTGGAGCTGTGATGGGCGGAGGCTGGAGTGGACCTCAAGGATCATGTGGTCTTGTCAAGACAAGATAAAAGCCCATAAAAAATTCAAGAGCAGGACGAGAGTTGGGTAACAGCACAAGGGAGAGAGAGGGGTGTCAGGAGGAAACCTATTCTCAGCATCTAGGGAACACATGGGGGCCTGCTGGGAGCAGGGGGAGGGTCAGTATCTGGAGCAAGTTGGGGATCAGTGCCAGGAGCAGGTGGAAGGTCAGTGCCAAAGCAAGTGGGGGGTCAGTGCGGGGACCACAGGCTCCCGTGGGCCTCAGGGGCCCAGGGCAAGGCAGACCCGGACAACAAGGATAACCAGGGACAAAGCAGGGGTGGGCAGTGCCATCCTGCCCACTGGCCCAGCCCGCCCACGTGCGTGGTGGCCTCCGCAGAGCCGGGGAGCTGCCGTGGTGCTGTTCTTCCTCCAAGAGCAAGTCCGAAGACTGGAATCTAATCGGAGTCACTGGGTGTGTGGCACTGAGTGCCCCCTCCCGCCAGCCGGTGGGCCTCTCCAGCATGCTCGGGTGAGGAGGAATCACAGCATTGCTCTTGCCTCCCTGGCCCACAGTGACCTGTCCCATCCTCCTGGAATCTGGCCCAGCTCCTGAGATACTCCCGGAGGCAGCTCCTGGGGAGAGACCAGTGAGGCCTGGGCCCCATCTGCCTCCTCCACACAAGCTCTGATAGACCCACAGGGTTTTCGGAGTAGGGGCTCAGTACAGCGACGTGGGGGTTGCCTGTTTATCTCGGAATAGCTGTCCCGTCATTACTGCCTGATATAATGATTGTAACCCGGACCGTACTCGGGCTTCAAAGACATTGGCAATCCCTGGGTCAGGGAGGGGGGACGGGGGGCGGTGATTGACTCTCAGCTCAGCAGGGGGGCTCCGGGGCCAGCAGGCTGTTGAGGGGCTTGGAGTCTGGGGACCTGGGCTGCAGGCCCAGCTCTTTCCGTAGGCAACTGAGAGGCTCCTGGCAAGTTGTTCCCCTTCTCTGGGCTCTAGTGTCCGCATCTGCGAAGGGGAAGGGCCAGTACCATCTTGTTCTCTAAGGACCACTGAGGTCACCAAGCTTCGGTTTCAGGAGCCCCTTTGGCTTCTCCGACCAGTGGGACGAGTCTGGGCCTCTAGCTCGGCATTGCTGGGCTCTGAGCAGGTGCTGTTGTGTGTGCCTGGCTGGGAGCCTCTGGAAGAGGTGGGAGGTCCCAGGGTCCACCAATGAATACTAATCCAGCCTGTCAAGGTTCTGCCTCACCCCAAAGGAGACCTCAAAGCAGCACTGCCCCCTCCCCCACCCTGCAGGGAGCTGACCTGCCAGCCCAAGGGTCAGGGTGGAGAATTTTCCAGACCAGGGTGAGATATCTGAATAAAGGAGGGAAGGACCATGAGAGGTTTTCTAGATCTTGGCTATTCAAAGCGAGCCCCTCTGACCTGAAAAACACAACATAAGCTGGGAACTGATTAGAAATGGAGAATCCCAGGCCCTGCCTCCAACTTTCAGAATCTGAAGCTGCATTCGAATAAGACGGCCTGTGATTCCTGCGGCAGGTGTGTGGAGGTCCGGAAGCACCGCTCCTGGACACTTGGCTTAACCCCTTGGCCACACCTTGCAGAAGATGTGTTTACATCTTCCCCGAACAGGGGTAATGCCGATCCCACAGAGCAATCGTTATGCCTGCAATGCCGTCACTCCCTGATGGTTTCCATTCAGTTGTAGATTTTTAAATGCTGAAATCATGAGTTTATTTTACCCTAAGTTTATTTTAGAGCCCAGTAAATAACTGAGAACCTGCAGTTTGCATACCAGTACGCTGGCTAACGCCCTGTCTGCCGTCAGAGCGGCAGAGGATTACAGTGCAGGAGGGGGCTGTCTGACATTTAGAGGACCCTAGCTGTCCTCCACACTGACAGTCAATGTTGTTGATTTCTTTTCTTAATTTTTAAAAAGATTTTGTTTATTTATTTGAGAGAGAGAGAGAATGAGCAGGGGGAAGGGCAGAGGGAGAAGCAGCCTCCTCGCTGAACAGGGAGCCTGACATGGGGCTTGATCCCAGGACCCTGAGATCATGACCTGAGCCGAAGGCAGCCGCTTAACTGATTGAGCCACTCAGATGCTCCATAAATGTTGATTTCTAAAGTCGCCTCCAGCTCTGAGTGCATTTGAACTTTCCCATTTCTGGTGGTTGGGGACCAAAGGCTCCTGCATGCAGAGGGGTCCCCGAAGCCCCCTGCTTTTCTTTGGCAAACACCAGTGTGGCCCAGAGTCCTTGGGGCCAGCCCTGCCTGGAGAGACAGAATGGCAAGGCATGTGGGCTGCTGATGGCTGGCAGAGGGGATGGAGGGAAGCATTCTGTCTGGAGCCATGTTTATACAGGAGATGGAGCGTGGGCTGAACTCCAAGGGGTGGGCTGGCCACAGGCCTTGTGAAGGGGGTCCCCATGGCTTCCTTGGGAGTGCCGTGGGCATCCTGTGTCCCTGAGCTGGGGCCTCTCTCTTCCTACCGTGTCAACAGGCATCTGGCTTGGCCCTGGGGGGCTGCCCGACAGCCCCCAGAGAAGAGAGCTTTCCTTACAGGCTCTGGGTGAAGATGTCCGTTGCCAGCACAGAGGAGAGCTAAGACAGGAAGAGAGGATGGGCTTCGTGTCCCCAGGAACCAACTTCTGGAGGGGGGCTGAGGGAGGGAGACTGTGGGGCGGCGTGGCTGTGGGAAAAGTGGGATGCAGACGGGGTGCATGCATTCAATACAAGGTGAGCGGTGATGACGTGCTGGGCCCTGCTGCTCGCCCACAGCTCAGGCATGACTACCTCTATCTGCAGAGGCGCAATACTGCTGGGATGGGTGGACGGACCCGGGAGCCCCAGCACCCCTGAGCCCAGGAGCGCGGAGTAGGCCCCCTCCGGCGCCACACAGCTACCCTGCAGCTGGCCTGGGCTCCAAGAGGTGTGGCTACTTGCAACAGCCAAAAGCCCCCAAAAGCCACATCAGGAAAGCAGAAAAAAAATTCAGGAATATAGAAATTGAGACCTTTCCAGGCTTCCTCTGTGCACTCCCAGAAAAGGGACCCAGGGGGAGTTGCGTGCTGAGGGCCTGAGGACAAAGGGTTTGATGAAGGGCAAGGGGAGCCGTGCTGCCTTGTTTGGGGGCCTGGAATGATGGATTCCCTAGAGGAGGACTGGTGGCCGGGGAGGGGAGGCATGTCCTCTGGTTTTCGGGTCACCAAGTCATCCGGGCCGTTGGAGGAGAAGGTAATGCCTCTCTAATGCCTGGCTGTTCTTAAAGGGATTGGCTAAATTTACAGCCACTAATGCCATTTGTCACTGGGCGCACACAAAGGCGTGCTGAGCCGGCTGGGACGGTTCCAGCTTCATGTCTCTGGGGGCACACGGGGTGCCCGGTGATGTCAGCCTGCTGGTTTCCTCCAGATCTCTAGCCCCTGACAGTAGCGCCGTGAGCCCTCACAGCCTCAAAGGCAGGCATGGCCAGAAGGCTGGGGGAGAGAGAGACTTCTAGCCCTATAGAGAGAGCTCTCGTCAGCAGAAGCACCCTGAGTGTTGGTTTTGTAAGGGAACCACACTGCTCTGGGCAGAGGGGGTAGTGAGGGGAAGATTCAACCGGCGTCTGAGTAGGGGAGCACGGGTAGGGAGAGGAAGAAGAAGGCTTTTTATCACAGAACACGAGTGGTTTGTTTCTGGCCTTAAAAAAAGGCATCCAGGCTCCCCTGACTCTATGGCAAGTCTATTAAAGGCTGGAGGGGGCGGGGCGGGGGGGAGGGTTGGTGAGGGTGCTCTGGGCCCCTAGGACTGGGATGGGGTCTCTGATCAACACCAGGAAGACAACAAGGGTTACGCCTTTCATCAGACAGCTGTAGATGGGTCTAAGTCCTATCTGGGCAGTGCAGGCCAAGGAGCCCCCACCCCTGCTGTCCTTGTGCAGGCCTGGCCCCTTTGCAGCCCTCCTCAGGCTCTGCTCGCCTGGCTCATCGCTCCTGCCCACCCGCAGGCCCTGGGCTGCCTGCCCTTTACAGCAAAACGCAGCCTCAGCGCTTCTCCCTGCTCCTGCTGCTTGCCTTTTTGTTCTGCGTCCATCACCTGGCAGCGGGGGCAGGGTGGGGAGAGGTGGCTGGCTGGTTGGCTGGCTGCATCGGCCTGGCCTGGCGTGTTCCTCCGCATTCTGGATGGCTGCCGCTGGAGGTCCACCTCTTCTCGTCCACCCTCTCCTTCCTTCTTCCTCCGCATCCTCCCCCCGCCCCCCACATCCACTGAGATCCTGAAAACATAAGCTCCTCTTGCTGGCTCTCTCAGCTTAGCCAGCAGCCCGGCCATGTGGGCAATTTCCCATCCGGAATTTGCTGTGAATGGGAAACTGAGCCAGGAGGGGACCCCGAAACACAGGTGGGAGGGGAGCACCACAAGCCCTTGAGAGAGCATCCCTGTATTTCCCTGGCCTTCCCCTGGCCTGAGAATTCGTTCACCCTGTACATCCTCATTCCTTTTACCTTAAAAATAGAGCAGAGCTTCTAGGTACTCACCCCAAAGAATCAAAAACAGGGACTCAGATGTTACCCCTGTGTTCCCAGCAGCACTACTCACAAGAGCTGCAAGCAGACACAGCCCACATGTCCCTGGATGCATGACAGATATACAAAACGGGGGTCTCCGTGAACACTATGTTACTGTAATACGACGTAGGATGTGGAATTCTGACATGTGCTCCCCCGTGAATGAATCTGGAAAACATTATCCTAAGCGAAAGAAACCAGTCACAAAAGAATGAATGTTGTATGATTCCGCGTCCATGAGGTCTTTGGAACAGACAGATCTGAGGAGCCAGAAGGGAAAGCAGCGGTTGCCAGGGCCTGAGATGAGGGGAGTGGGAGTTGGAGTTGAATAGGCACAGAGTTTCTGCTTGGGATGCTGGAGAGTTCTGGAAATACAGCGATGATGCTTCTCCAACATTGTGAATACACTTAATGCCACAGAACTGTGCGCTTAAAAATGGTTACAGTGGTACGTTCATGTTATGTGTATTTTACCACCATTTAAAAAAAATGGAGTGTGGGTGTCTGACTGAACGCTATATCCCGAGAGCTGAGGAGATGGAGAAGGTGGACAGCACCCCCTTCCCGCTCCCTCCTCCCTCTTCTCTGCTAAGGAGGTAAAGTGCCCTGGTTGGAACTCATTCTGGAATATACAGATGAGCCCAGGGGATATGTTAGCCTGGTTCCCTCTCGGGAAGTAGAGTTCCTGGACGGATGAGAATGCGTGTCCCTGGGGAGAGTGACACAGGAGGAAGGAGGGCCCGGCAAAGGGGTGTTATGGATCTGGTCCCCACTGTGGGCAGCTGGGCTCCATCCCCTGGGACCTGCTGAGGGACCACGAAGAACACACCTCGGTAGTTGTGAGAGACCGAGGAGGGAGTGTCTGTCGGGGGGCTTCCCCAGGAGCCGTTAGCACCTCACACTCTGCCAGGGCACAGGGGCCAGGCACCAGGGGCCCCTGCTGGTTTCTGCCGGAGTGTGTCTCCGAGGAACCCTGGGCAGATGCGTTTGGGGCAGCTGAGGGAAGATGCTGTCGGCCTCACCGTGTGACTCTGAGAGGAACAGGAGGGCCACCACGAGGATGTGAGGACACACAAGGCATCCAAAAGTGACCAATGGGGAGTCCTCTGTTTCCCTCTGGGCACCCAACTTGGGCAGACTGGGAATGGGTCTCATGGCCTGTCCCTTTCTGCAGTGATCATGGATCCCAGGATCCCTCACAGGACTGTGGTGTGGCCTGGTGCGGGGCCTGCGGGAGCCTGGGAGAGCCCAGCAGAGCAGGCCGGAGCGGCTGCTACTGCAGGCAGAACCAGGCCCTTGATCCTCCTGGAAACACTCCTGTCTAGTTCTTGCAAAGTCCAGTTCTCCACCTGTCCCTGGAAAGTATGCCAGGAGGCCCTTGATAAGATCTTAAGTCTTCGAGGAATAATGGGCATGGCCTTAGACACTGGCTTTTCCTGTGGGCAGCTCCTTTTTCAACCCTCTCTGGACATCAGCCTTATCTCCCCTACCCCCCAGAGGCCGGCCATCTGCCCAGCGCCGGACAGAGAGTTAGGCTCAGAGCCCAGCCCGCTAGAGCCTATAGCCCGGTGGGGAGTAAGAGGCACACACCCGGCTTGAAGCATCCACTGGGCTTTGAAGGGTAGTGGAGAATGGGAAGTGGGAGACATCCTGAGGGCCTGAGCAGGCTGCCAGGAGGAGGGATGAAGAGGCAGTGGGGGGTAGGGGCGCCTGGACCTGTGCTGTGCAAACTTGAGCCAGTTACCTAACCTCTCTGAACCTCAGTTTTCACTTTTAAGTAGTGTATTTATACCAGTTTCACGGTGTTATCATGAGGGTTAAGTGGCAAAAGGCATATAAATTGCTGAGAACAGTGGCTGGCACATGATATGGGCCCAGGGCACTTGAGCCATTCCTGTTATTAGAAATCAGAGTATCCATGCCCGTGGGCCAAGGTGGGGTGGATCCTTTGTCCAGTAGCCCAGTCTGAGAGCAGGGGCTTGTGCTGGTTGCCAGATGGCCTCTGAGACACTGTTCTAACATTGTGTGAGTGTAAGGACGTCTAGATTTTGTAGGCAGAGGGAAGGGAACATGTCTCTGGGTGAGGGGCTGGGTGAGCAAAAGCAGAGGCCAAGAGAGCATCACATGTTCGTTTTCTATGACCTTGTAACAAACTGCTACAAACTTGGTGTCTTAAACCAATACCTGCTTATTATCTCACAGTTCTAAAAGTCAGAAGGCCCGCTCAGTAAGCCATGAGACAACCCCACGTGTCAGCCAGGCGGAGTTCTCATTTGGAGACTGGCAGGCCAAGTCTGCTCCCAGGCTCATCGATTGCTGGCAGAAATCACTTGCTTGCAGTTGTAGGACTGGGGTGCCCTTCTCCTTGCTGGTCATTGACCCGGGATTTCTTCTCCTAATCCCGGGATGCTGTGTGCTTTCTTTGCACGCGCTCCTTCTTCAAACCAGCAACAGTATGTTGTGCCTTTCTCATGCTTTGAATCTCTGTCTCTACCTCCCATCCCAGTTTTAAGGATTTCATGGCACTGCATGAGGCCTTCCTGAATAGTCATTTTAAGGTCTGCTGATTGGGAATTTAATTATATTTGCAAAATCCCTTCCCAGGAGTAGCTAGATTAGTGTTTGATTGAGTAACTGGGAGAAGGTGTACACCCAGAACCTTCTTAGGGTTCTGCCTGCCACACGTGGCATGTGGCCAGGAGAAGAAGTAGGTTAGGAGGGGGTCGTGGGCAACCTTTGGAGCAGGAGGGGTAAGGTGGGCCTTGGTGGTAGGAAGGATGTAAGCCTGCTGTAGGCCTTGAATGGCAGGTGGATAAAGGGGCCTCCTGGGACATCCCCACCTTCACCTCCCCTCATGGCGCTACACCACTCGGCGTGCTTCTCCCTAGTCCGAGCCAACTCCCTGTAGACCCGCCGCCACCCTCTGAGGAGGGCACCCAGGCTCGAAACTTTGGACTCTTTCTTCTGGGTCAGGTGGACATACCCCAGGAGCCCCCGGGCTGCAGAGCTCAGGAACCCAGAATCAGCACTACACGGTTCCTCGGCAACAGACCTGGCGCCCTGCGGAGGCTGGGAAACGCAGCCGAATGCCAAAATATGAGCCAGGAAATCAGTTGAGGAATGTGTGTGTCCCCCTGGGCAGCTCTTCTTCCCCACCACCATCACCAACTTCAGAAAAGCCCAGAGATGGTCCTGGGGAGTCCATATTCATGGTCTCAGCAGCATTTCTGGAGCCCAGTGCCCTCTTCTGGATCCATTACAGTTGAAAACTCAACAAACCCTTGATAGCTGGTGAATAGCTATGTTCCCAAAAAGTTCTCAGTAATCTAGGGTCTTGAAATTCAAATGCTCCTTTCAATATTTGAGGACCTTACCTTTATTATGCACAGTCACTTCCTGGATACATGCAGTCCCTTGTGGTCCCAGAGCCCTGTGCGCTCCTTGTGTATCTACTGGGGGTTGTTTGGTAGACCACTCTACTTGTTCTGATGATGAAACTCCACGCAGGCTGGGCTTCCTCCTGCTTGAATGCAGTCTCCGAGGGAAAGCAGCGATTTTCGGATGATGAAAGGGACACCAGATAAGCCTTGAAACCGTTACTTCCCATCTGGCCTAGAGCCTGTCAGAAGGAAGGGGAGGGTCTCTGATGGGAAAGGACCTAGAGGTGAGAAGGGTTCCAGTTCCCCCCACTTCAAGGTGGGGTCTGGTGGGGGCTTTGAGGGATAGGAGTGGGCTCCTGCGATGGCTGGGTTGACCCAGTCCGATTAGGGAAGGACGGCGATTCTGCGGGTGGCCATCAGCGGGTAACCCTGGAATGCCAGCCACGTTATGCCAGTCCAGCACGGAGAGAGGGCCCGAGGGCTCATGGGAGAGCCACGTGCCTATGAGGGGTGACCAGATGGCGCCGTTGACTGGCCCATGCTCTCCCAGACTCTTCATACTCAGTCATTAAAAACCAGTCATGTCCTTCTGTGACCGAGCGTAGTGTGTCCTTAGGAATTGCAGCATAACAAGGCTGCAAAGTTGTGTGTAGACCATTGAGGCCTGCAGGCCTCACCTGATTTAGGGGGCTGTGCGGTGTCCCAAGAGAAAGCATCTCTTTAGAACGAGGTCCTGTAGGGGGTTTGTGTCTGGAGACCCTGGTACGTCCCAGTGCTTGGGTCCGGGCTGTCAAAGCCTGTGGTCTGTTTCTTTCTGCTTTGTGGTAGACTTGGCTAACCCCAGGGGGGGAAGCGGGGCCTGGCGGGAAGGCTGGGTCGGCCTCCTCCAGAACCCCAGGTGGTAAGACCCAGGTGTGGACTAACGCCCAACACTGCACAAGTACTGCGTGGGCCTTAGGCGCGCTGCCTGCCTTCTCTGGGCCTCAGCTTCCCTCCACGTGCAGGGGGAGTTGTAGCACAGTCTCCACCCTGAAGACAAGCTGGCACCCCACTGACATCTGTGGGTTGCTGGGAGGCTGGGAGGCTGGGACGGAGGAGAGGACGTCCCAGGAGCGCCCAGGGGAGTGGTTCTCAACTGGGCGTCATCCGCACCTCCCCCCAGCTGCGTCTCACCCCGTCCGCTCTTCTGTCTCCTGCAGCCCCCGCCCCTCGCAGCCCCTGAGCTGGAGGGATGGAGAACTCCTCCGCTGCGTCCGCCTCATCCGAGGCTGGGAGCAGCCGCTCCCAGGAGATCGAGGAGCTGGAGCGCTTCATTGACAGCTACGTGCTCGAGTACCAGGTGCAGGGGCTGCTGGCCGACAAGACGGAGGGGGACGGCGAGAGCGAGCAGACGCAGTCACACATCTCCCAGGTGAGTGCCGGCGGGGCCTGGGCAGGTGCAGGGTCCAGTGCGGGGGCTGGGGGACCCTAAATCCAGGGAGCGTCTAGCCGCCTGGCCCTTGATTGCTGAGGCACCGCTGGCCCCGGGTGGCAGAGCCTGGGATCCAGGCAGGGAGTCCCTCGGCTCCACTGCGCCTCCATCCTGCCCCACTGGGCCGCTGGGGCCCGGCCAGACTCAAAATTCATTGGACACAGATTTATTGAGAGCCTGCTATGTGTCAGGCACAGTTCCCTGTCCTCCACAAGCTTGTGTTCTAGGAGACGTCTGGAGATTGTGGCTTCTCCAGCATGCACATCACAAAAGACTGTAACTTGGGAACATTTTCTCTGATTTCAAATACAGGCCGTTGTTGGCAGCCAAAGAGCTGGTCTCAGGCACTCATGGGGGGCTCTGTGTGCCAGCCCTACGTAGGTGCCCGAGGCATTCTGAGCAGAGTGTCAGGTTGGTGTCATCTGGCCATGGGCTAGTCTGCGGCAGCCCTGGGCTTGGGTGGAAAACAGACTTGCTGACTGTGGGCCAAGATTTGGAAACCTTGAGTTTTCAAGAGTAAAGTGTGAGCCATTAGGAGTCGTGGTGATGTCACATTCATCTTTCCTTAATACTGCAAATCCCCAGGAGATACTGCTTCAAGAGTTGGTTCCAAAGGTCCTTCTAGCTGTCTGTGTGACTTCGGGCAAAACTCTCAGCTTCTCTGAGTGTTGATTTTCTTAGCGGGTGAATAGGGATTATCCTGTTGCCTCAGGAATATTAGAAGGTAAAAGGTGATCAGAGGCTCCCAAAGTTACAGAAAAGCAGGGTATTTTCTGCACAAGAAGACACAGGATGCATTTCTTCTCCTGTTTAGGATCTGGATCTTGGGTGTTCACGTCTTGCTCTTGTCCTATCTCAAGCCGGGTCTCCTCTGACCAATAGAGGGGACCACCTGGGTACCCTGCTTTGGAGAAAAAGCCAAGTGCAACTAGCGGGCTCACTGTCTGGGTGGGCAAAAGACCCAGACCCTCTGGCCATTCAGAAAGCCAGAGGAAACCCGGAACTCGTGACCGGGGGTCAACCTGGGACATTTGGAAGGCATAATGATCCTACACCTTACCCCACAAGGGCAGGGAAGAGAAAAACTGGCCCTGAGAGAGAAGTGATACTTTCCTCTGTGTCTTTAAAGTTCTAAATTTGCTCTACAAGCATGTATCTAGCATCTCCCATGTGTCCGACACCGTTCTGGGGCTGGGTATCTGCGGGCAAGCAAAAGAGGCATAAAGTTCTGACCTCATGGGCCTTACATTCTAGGGATGGGTAACAATTGCTGTGCAGAAAAATAAATTAAGGAAACAAAATAGGGAGTGATGAGCGTGAGGAGGGGGTTGTAGTTTTAAGTAGGAATATAAGGGAAGATGTCACTGAAGTAGGTGAGGGGCTAGCAAAGGCACAGCTGGAGGAGTATCCAGGGGCAGCAAGGCGACCAAGGTGCAGAGCAAAAGGGAGAGGCAGAGGGGATGAGTCAGGGAGAGAAGGGGGTCACGTTGATAACAAGTGCAGGCGCCGAACCGGGGGGTCTGCTGGTGCTGAGCAAGCCGGGTTGGGAGGAAGGACCCATCAGAGACCAGGAGGGAGGCAGAAGGAAAACCAGGTGGGATGGAGTGCTGGGAGCCCCGGCAAGGATGTGTTCAAGGAGATGGGGGGCAGGTTAGCTGTGTCGACAGCAGCTGCTGGGCCATGGAAGAGGAAGACCAAGAAGGACCCTACAAGCTATGGGGGCTCATGAGGGGACCCTGCCTAGAGAGGTGCCCATCAAGGGGCAGGGGCTAACGTTCAGGAGATGGGTTGCAGATGGGGAGGGTAATACGGATCCTCTATGTATTATAGGGGTGTCTCTGTAAAGGGGAGAGATCTGGTATTTGGGGAAGCGAGGTCAAAATGGGAGCATCTACAATATGTAGTGCATGGATGGGAGTGGTCTGGGGCAGAGGGAAGGCTCCGTGGAGCTGTGGCCTTGAGTAGAGGAGAAAGCTTGACCTTGGCTCAGGTCCCCAGCAGCTCACCCATGATCACAGACGGGGGCTTTTCCAGGCTTGTAGACGTGCTTCCAGAATGACCTCCCATTGTGCAACATAGCCGTGAGTTTCTCCAGCTATTTTCAGCTGCGATGGTGCAGGTGCAGGTGCAGAGTTTCAGAACTGAATTTAACTGGGGCTGAGGTTTCTCTGGGCAGTGACGCTGGAGGGAAAGAAGGGCAGGGGGCAGGGGTGGAAGGAGTCAGGACAGTGCATTCCCTGACACTGAGCCAGGCGAGGACAGGAGTGAGGACCCAAGGCAGAGAGAGCTGCTGAAGGGTGGTGGGTCAGTGGACTGGGGGTCCCAGGGAGTTGGTGAGTGGCTGGAGTCCTGCAGGAGTGAACAGCAAAGGGGGGTACCCAGGAGTGAGCGTTTGGAGTCCATGGCAGGAGGTACAACAGCTGACAGTGAAAGGCTGGGCACGAGCGTGGAGATGTTGAGCAGAGAAGAGATCAAGAGGAGGACCGGGGAGCTGATTGGCAGGGCAGAGAAGCCACGGTCACTGATATCGACATGTGCCAGAAAAGGTGGCCACCATCCAGAAGAACAGCCTTAAGGAGTACAGAAACTGAGGCGGGGGTGGGTGACCGGGGGTCTACAGGTGATTGCACGGAGCGGGTGCCTTGCCTGAGGATGTGTTAGTTTCAACCTCCTTTATCATACACTTAGCAGTATCATCCCCTGGAGTGGCCGGGAGGGGGGACAGGCTCAGACTAGACTGGACCATTTCCAAGGGAAATGAATCTCTTTGGGTCGTGGAGGGCAGGAAGGGGAGGGAATTAGGTGGACGGACTCTTGCATACTCCAAGCCCCGTGGATGGGGCGCGGGGCTGGCCGGCCCATGCTGCCCGCCTCCCAGACCGTTGTGGCCTCCCGCGGCCTACAGCGGGGTCCCCTTTGGAGACTCCTCCTCCTGAGGTAGGCTTCTCTCATAGGAGGAGTGTCCAAAGATGCCATAAAGCTTTACCCCAGAGGAATACCTGACCCACAGTAGAATTTCTGTTCCCACAGTAGCCACTGGGGAGAAAATTCTGGAGGCAGGGCCCCTCCTGGTATCTCTGGCCTCCCTGTGCTCTCTCACTCTGGGCCTTGCCCTTGTGGCTCCTGCTTCTGGGAGAGGTCGGGCCTGACCATGCTTGGATGTCCACATCTGCAGGGGCCTTCAAACAGATGTTTGTTGGGAGGCTGTGTGGAAAACATGGCCACTTGCAACATCCGATGTGTTCCTTAAACTTCCTGCGATCTCTGAAATTCCCTGGAAGAATGGGAACACCTGGCAAGAGTCCGGGGTCTGCCTGTGTGCTGATGGGCAAGGAGGGATGTTTTAACCCGATGCCCACCAAACCCACTACCAGATGCTCGCAGACACAGCTGGGGCACGGACTCCAGAGGAAGGACAGCAGTGGACAGCTCTCGGCAAGGCTGGGGTTAGATGTATTTATATAGCACACTCTTTAAAAAAAAAATAAAGTCTCTGTTGACACAGCTTTAAGGGAAGTCTTTCTGCTAGAGCCTTTTTGCTTTTTCTTATTTAACCTGATGACTATTTTAAATGGAAGCAAAGAACCGAAAAAAAAAAAAAAAACCCTCAGAGAATGTCCCCATCTGCCTGTCTGCGGTGGTGTTTTGATGTCTCTGGGAGAGGAAAATTGTGAAGAATCTTGGAAACGTTGAGAAAACTTGAGAGAGTGGAGAATAATGTTGCTTTTCAGTTGGTGAGATCACTTTTTTTAGGATATGAGAGATGATGGTTGGCCCTCAGAAGAAAATGCCTCATGAAGCTTGTACAGTTGTGTTCTCCCCCTCTCCTCCTTTAGCAACAAGTAGGAAGAAAGATGGATGGACAGATGGAAAGATTGATGGATGAATGGAAAGAGATTAGATAGAGAAGATAGATAGATAGATAGAGTGAGCCAATGAACTTCCTTTTCTTTAGATGAGTAACCAAGAGAATGTATGTTCTACATTTCCCAATGCTTTTGGGATACCATATTTAAAATTATGGGGTGCCTGGGTGGCTCAGTGGGTTAAGCCTCGGCCTTCGGCTCAGGTCATGATCCCAGGGTCCTGGGATTGAGCCCTGCATCAGGCTCTCTGCACAGTGGGGAGACTGCTTCCCCCCCCGCTCTGTCTACTTGTGATCTCTGTCAAATAAATAAATAAAATCTTAAAAAATAAAAAAATAAAATAAAATAAAATTACATGCCCCCCCCCATATACATATCAGGAATGCCTGCCCTCCAGTGGATTCCAAGTCCATAAGGCATGTCCTGAAAGTTGTCTTCCCTCTGTCTTTGAGAGAATGGAGGATAATAGCCCTGTTCCACAGGAGAGAAGCCTGCTGGAGGACAGAGGTGGGAAGGGACCAAACCACACTGCTTCGTGGTGGCTGAGCTGGGCCGCAACCCTTCCCTCCCCACTTCTGGCCACCTGCCTTGAGCTCCACTGTCGAATGCATAGAACGTAAGAACATTGTAAAGAGCAGATACATTTAATGAAAGCATATTTCCCCATAAATTCTTGGTCACAGGTGAAATGAACCAGTGAGGGTGAAAAGAACTTCCTGTGGTCCTTTTTGAGGATGTCAGGCACTAAAGGCTCCTAGGCTTTGTCTAAAATGCTGAGTGTCCTTCACAAGAACAGTGTAACCATGCAGATAAGAAGAATGGGATACAAATATTCAGGTTGGCATGACTTCTCTCACTCACAGTGTTTTTCCTTCTCTTTCTCTTTGTGTTTTTCCTCCACTCTGCCTTCCCTGTTCGCTGTTCCCTCATCCCCCTTCTATCCCATTCCTTCGTTGCCTCCTGCCCTTTGCACCCACTCCCCTGCCGACTTTGCTTGGAGGAGGAAGCCCTCAGTGGTGGACCACCCATGAAAGGCTTAACTGAAGGAGTGAGTTGAAGGGGAATTGTGGGACGCTTGAGCATGGGGGCCTCAACTTCTTAGAGAGATGATTCATTTTTACTTACATGAGTACTCTATGCATAGTTCTTAGGATATACAAGAATTCTAATATTAGCAATAAAATCTCCCTTAGCTGCTACCTCTTACCACCGCCTTGATTGGTGAGTGAACTTCATCTTTTTTCATGCTTTTACCAACCTATATATAACATAGGACTTATAGAAGTACATTATTTCAAAATCATAAGTCAGGGATGCCGGGGTGGCTCAGTCGGTTAAGCGTCTGCCTTCGGCTCAGGCCTTGATCTCAGGGTCCTGGGATCGGGTCCCACATCAGGCTCCTTGCTCAGCAGGGAGCCTGCTTCTCCCTCTCCCTCCGCCTGCTGCTCCCTCTGCTTGTGTGCTCTCTCTCCCTGACAAATAAATAAAATTTTTTTTAAAAAATCACTAATCATAGCCAATAAATATATTGTTCAATAACCTACATCTTTTACCTTGCTGTATGCCCCACGGATTCTTCCAGCCTTGTACACTCACGGTATTCTGTTTAATGGCTACATCGTAGTCTGTGCCATGGATGTCCCATAGTTACATGCACCTGCTTAGGGGGATTCAGGGAACTTCTGAGTTTTCCCCTGGAAATGTAAGATATGTCAACGAATGTTACAGAACGTGCCTCCTCCTGCACATGTAAGAGTGTTTATTTAGGTAGATGCTGAGAAATAGAATCATTTTTTTTTAAGATTTTATTTATTTATTTGACAGAGAGAGAGAGAGATCACAAGCAGGCAGAGAGGCAGGCAGAGAGGGGCGGGGAAGCAGGCTCCCCACAGAGCAGAGAGCCCAATACGGGGCTCGATCCCAGGACCCTGAGACCATGACCTGAGCCGAAGGCAGAGGCTTAACCCACTGAGCCACCCAGGCGCCCCAGAAATAGAATCATTTTTAATAGCTATTGTCAGATTGTTTCCTAGAATGTTCTGTTTCTCATGCCACCGCTGGTGTATTGAGACAGATCATCTCTTGGCCTCTTAATTTGCATTTTCTTGGTGTCTAGTGAAGTTGCGCCCTTTTTAGTCTGATTATCTGTCATTTTTTAATGAGTTGGAATTTTATTTTACCTTTAAAACAACAATTGGAAAAACAGAGGTAATCAGGAAACAGAGGAAGAAACCCAGCATGACTTTGTGATAAAACTAATGTTATTTTGGGTACTGTTTTTCTTTATGTACCTTTTACAATGTTGAACTCGCATACCTGTAATTTATAGCATAGTACTTTTTTAGCATGATCTAGACATCGTTTGGTGGGTTGTGACACAAAGTATGATTGTTTTAAATCTGCCTCTGCGAATCACTATTGGTTTAAGAGTGAAGTATAATTAGAGCTAAGGTTTTGTTCATTCAAGCCCTGTTCTAGGCTCTGGGGATAAACTCAAGAACACAATGAACCATAATCCCTGCCCCCCCCCCCAATCTCCCAGGCTTCCTTTCAAATGGAGAAAGACCGATGACAGACCAAGAAGGAAATAGGATGATAGAAGATGTTCTACACCTGAGTGGGCAGGAGAGGGGATAGCGCTGGGCTGTCCCAGGGAGCTTACTCAGACTTTAGAGCAAAGACTTGAAAAAAGTAAGAAAATGAGGGCATGTGGGAACCAGTGTTCCAGGCAAAGGGAATGTTGAGGGCCCAGCTCTGGTGTGGGAGTGTGTCCTGCTTCGAGGAACAGCTTGGGGTCCATTCTGGCTGGAGCAGAGTGAGCAACGGAGAGTGTCATAGAAGAGGCAGATCTGCAGGGCCTTTCTCTCTCTGGTGTGGACTCTGGCATTTTCTCTAGTGGGGTGGTGCTAAAGGGTTTTGCGCAGAGGACAGGTATGGTATGACTGACTACATAGGGTCACTCGGGAGGCTGTGAGGAGAAGAGGCTATGGAAGGAGCTGGCAGTGGGGAGTGGCCAGGAAAGGAAGTGGGGAGACCAGGAAGCTGTTAGGCTGGTGCAGGCAAGAGGTGATTGTGGCTTCGAGCAGTGGGGTCACTGTGCAGGTGGTAAGGGGTAGTCTTGTTATACCTTAAAAGTACAGATAACATGATTTTCTGATGAATAACCTTGAGGATTTTAGCCTGAGTAACTTCAGGAATAGACTTTGCAGAAATGAGAGATATGGGGCACCTGGGTGGCTCAGTGGGTTAAGCTGCTGCCTTCGGCTCAGGTCATGATCCCAGGTCCTGGGTTCGAGCCCCGCATCGGGCTTTCTGCTCAGCAGGGAGCCTGCTTCCTCCTCTCTCTCTGCCTGCCTCTCTGCTTACTTGTGATTTCTCTCTGTCAAATAAATAAAATCTTTAAAAAAAAAAAAAAAAAAGAAATGAGAGATATATAGGAGACCCCAAGAATAGCTTTGGGGAGCAAAGGTCAAGAGTCGAGTTTTGGAACATGAAAGGTTTAAGATAGCATTAACGTCTTTGTGGAGATGCCAGTGAAGCAGGTAGGTGTGCAGAGGTGGTGTTCAGAGGAGAGGAATGACCTGGAGACTAATATCTGTCAATAGCAGCATACAGATGGCATCTTAAGCCCAGGAATGAGCTTAGAAAAGAAGGTCTAAGATTGAGACCTAGGAGACCGAGGAGATGAGCAGTAACTAACAGAGACACTGAAATGTGTCCCTGTTAACTCATTTGCTCTTCGCAACAATTCTGTGAAGATACTGTTATTGTTACGTTTACAGGGGAGGAAACTAAGGCACAGAGAGGTTGAATAAGCAGACCAAGGTCACACAGCAAGTGTGTGGCCAGTCTGAGGTCTGAACCAGGTGGTCTTACTCCAGTTGTCATCCACTTAACCTCTCTCCTTTTGGTAGTTCCTGTTCATTATTGTGGGGAGGGGGGACAGGAATTGAGTCTTAGGGATAAGGTGGCTTGTCCAAGTTCAGAGAATAATAGAATCAGGAGTGAGAATTCAAGATTCACTGCGTCAGGAACTGGAGCTCCTAATCACTACATTATGCTGCCTCTACAACAGGAAAGGTTTTTTTGTTTTGTTTTGGTTTGGTTTTTTCCTTTTTAAGACACGTGCATAAAGCCTTTGTTCCTCTCTCAAATCTCAGCCCTAGGGCAGTGCCTCCTCCCTCTCACACACAAGGCTTTCCTGGAGCATCACAGGGATGGAGAGTGGGTTGCCCACCAGTCTCTGCTCCCACCTCCCCTTCTTGTTTCTCCTCTCCATGCACAAGGAGCCCTCAAACTCTTCCCTGGGTGGTCCTACCACCCCCTTGATTAAGAAACCCTGAATAAGATGACTCTTTAAAAGATTTTTCACTTTGAAATAAATACAGACATAAATAAAAATGTCAACAATAGTACCGAGAATCCCTGACTATCCTTCACCCGGAGTATCCGATTTTCATATTTTACCACTTTGCTTTCTGCCTCTCACTTCTCTCAAGAGAAAGAGAGAGAAAGAGATTCTCTAAAGGGATTCTTTTTTTATGTATTTGAGAGTAAGGTGCAGACTCTTCTTTATTGCTAAACACTTCAATGTGTATTTTCTAGGAACAGGGACATTCTCTTACATAGTCATAGTATAGGAAATAAACATTGAAACAGTATTATTATTTAATGCGTAGACTTTATATTTCACCAGTTTTCCCAGTAATATCCTTTATAGCAAAAAAAGAAGGAAGGATGGGAAGGAAGGAAGAAAGGAAAGAAGGAAACAAGGGAAAGGAAAAAAGGAAGGGAAGAAGGAAGAAATTGTAGTTTCCTCAAAAATTAAACATAGAATTATCATGTGATGCTGCAATTCTACTTCTGGATATATACCCCAAAGAATTCAAAACAAGGACATGGACAGATATTTATACACCCATATTCATAGTAGCATTATTCACAATAGCCAAAAGGTGGAAATAACCCAAGTGCCCATCAGTGGATGACTGGATAAACCAACTGTGGTCTGTCCATACAATGAAAGAGTATTGAGGCTCAAGAAGAACAGGAAATCCTGTGACATGTGCAACATGGATGAACCTCGAGGACTTTATGCTCAGTGAAATAAGCCACACACAAAAGGACAGCTAATATGATTCCACTTGATGAGACACTGAGAATAGCAAAGCTCGCAGAGAATGAAAGCAGGAGAGTGAAATGGGTGGCAGGGGTTGGGAGGACAAGAGCTGGGGGTTAGGGTTTGATGGGGACAGAGTTTCAGGTTGAGATGAGAAAGTTAAGTCCTGGAGATGGGGCGCCTGGGTGGCTCAGTCGGTTGAGCATCTGCCTTTGGCTCAGGTCATGATCCCAGGGTCCTGGGATTGAGTCCCACATGGGGCTCCCTGCTCACCGGGGAGTCTGCTTCTCCCTCTGCACACCCCACCCCCCCGCTCCTGCTCGCTCTCTCTCAAAAAATAAATAAAATCTTCAAAAAAAAAAGGAAAGAAAAAGTCCTGGCAATAGATGGTGGTGACAGCTGCAGGATAATATGAATGAACTTAATGCCGTTGAAATACACTCTTGAAAATGGTACATTTTATGTTCTGTATATTTTTCTATAATAAAAAAAATTTCTGGTTCAGTGTCTAATCCAAGATCACACATTACATTTAGTATCCAACACTTTTATTGGCTCTTTGAATTAAAAGCTATTTATGCCTTTACTCATTCTGCCACTTTTTGGCTGTGTAACCCTGGGCAAGTTATCAGCCATGCTATGCCTCAAATCCTGTATTTGCAAAGTGGGTATACGAAAGGTGTCTCGATGGCTATGAGGAGTAAATGTTAACATATGTCATAGGCTAGATGTAAATGAAATCTAGATATATTGTGACAAACTCATTTTTGTTATACACGCCTCGCCACACATAGCCTTTCACTTGCCTTTCATTTTGCCCAGGATTCCTTTTGTCACACCAAGTATAGTCTAAAACTCCTATCTTGGCATTTGATCAACTTGGAATGTGCTGTTGACAGTGTGAGGCAGACATCAAGGGTAATTTTTCCTCACTTTCCTCCAGTTGTCTCAATCCCAGTGTTTATTGATGATCTCTCCTTTCCCCTGACTGGAAACACTAGCCTCATCATAATATAATCTAGGATCTGAATTCCCATTTGTACATCTGTAGGTGCATGGATACAGTTTTGCCATTTGTCTCTTTGTCTCGTCCTGTACTGAGTCAACTTGCTGGTTTGGCTCAAGCCTTGTAATGTACTTGGATATCAGGAAGTGCAGTCCCTGGGGGGCTTCATACCCCTGAAAAGTATACCCTCAGCACCCTCCCCAGTCTGTGCTTTTCCTCCCCCAGGGCCCATGGGTTCCCCCTGTCTTTTACCAAGTCGGATCCTAAAATACTGTCCCTCCTGGGGTGCAGAAGACAAGACAGCAGGTTATATTTTTTTATTATGAATTTTTTAAATTTATTGCTTAAGATTAGTAAGTGATCTCTACACCCAATGTGGAGCTTGATCTTGTAACCCTGAAATGAAGAGTCACCTGCTCCCCCAGCCGAGCCAGCCAGGTGCCCCTGCTGTGAGATAATTTAATTGTGCCGATAAGAGCGAAGAGTAACAGAATAAGCATCTATTTTGGGTATAGAATAAGGATCTGTACTCCCCTGTTTATGAAGTCTTCACCCTGTGCCATCTGTGTTTCAGGTTTTTAAAGTAAGAAATAAATCACAGCAGCAGGCTGGAGGCCCCACACCACTCTTACGAATTCAATGTTCATCGTTTCCATATAGGAAAATGTCCCACTTTTCCTGCCTCCTTGTGTTCAGTGACCTTCTCAGGAGGACACCACCTCTTTCCCCAGAGGACTTGCTCCTAGCAGTAAACCGGTTTTCCTTGAAGGAGAAACTCTCTAGTGTGGAATCAGGCAGCGGGGGATGGGCCAGCTGGGCCTGCTCTCCAGGCAGAATCTTTTCTCTGTTCTAGAATCATCTCAGACAGATAAAGACAAACTTGGGGAAGGTCTGCGTCTGGAGATTTTTCTAGGTGATGGTTCCGAAAAGGCGAGGGGGAGGCAGTGGGTTGGGGCTAGGGCCTAGGAGCGATCCCAGCAGAGGTGGGGAGGAGCTTTGGAGTGGGAAAGGGAGAGTTCCCAATGGGCTTTAGGGAGCGAGGAAGGAACCCTCATCCCTGCTGGTGGTGATCCCAGCCGTCCCGGGACTGCTGCTCCTTCAGGCGCTGGAGCTGGGTGCCTGCTGGAACTGGGTGCTTTGTGAGCCCAGCCCCGTGGGCACAGCTTTGTGGGATAAGTGCAGGGATTCATGCTGAATTCCTTCCGGGGCGAGGGGCTGGGGGCAGGAAAGATATGCCCAGCTGGACCACAGTCCCTTCCGCAACCACTTTGCCCAGGGACCTGCCTCTATCCAGCCCTGACTGGGTCTCTGGGGTGGGTTTCTGCAGGCTTGACCACCTTGCTTGCTCTCCTTCACACGGAGCAGCCCCTCCGCTTGCTGCTTGTCTGTACCACACTCCCAGATCCATTTCTTCATTTCCGTCTTTGCCTCCACTGCCAGTGGGAACCTGGATGCTGGACCCAAGCCTCCTGCCCCGCTTCCCACCCTGCCCCCACCCGGGCTAGTTAGCCTTCCCTGACACGGCTCTGAGGATGTCCTTCCCTAGCAAGGTCACCCCCCTTCTTCTCACCCTGTCTACCGGAAAAGTCTCCGAGTGCCTTGACCAGAGAGTCGTGCTTGCTGCCATCAGCCTCTGAGCTGGCGGCTGTCCCACTGCTTATGTCCACGTCCAGGCTCGTGCTTCTCCAGGAATCCCCACTTGCCCATTTTCCTTCCCCGCACCCACCCCTCAGCCGCCTGCCAAGGGCACGCTCTTCCTCCTCTCAGTCTCGCCGTCCACGTGGCATTGCTGTTATCGGAGGGAGGGCTCGCTTCTCCTGGGAAGGGAGGTGTTTATTGCAGGTCCCCCTCCAAAAGCGCCTGAGAAATGGCTTCTGGTGGGCGGATACTGAGTTAAGGATGGCTTTGACAAAGAAGGGACATCTCTCAGGAGCTCGGGACCCCTCTCTGATAGCCTAACCGGGGGGCCGAGTTTGCCTCTAGCAGTGAGTGAAACCTTAGCCTTTTCTCTGCTTGCTTGGCTAGAGGAGCCATCGTCCCCACCCTGCTTGCTCACCCCAGCAGTGTGCCCACCAACAAGTCACTGTTCCAGGAGATGTCACCCAGGTGCTCTACAGCTGGGGATGAGGTGTTGGGGACACCTGGGTTGGGGGAAGCCTTTCTCCACAAGGCTGTCCTAGGATGGCGGGGAGGGCACGTGGTCCCAGCCTATAGTTGCTGCATGCCTTGGCCATCCCAGCCAGGAAAGGAGAAGCCACTGCAAGGATATAAAAACTGTCTTTATAATAGTTTAAGCACTTTATGCACATATGTACGTACATATGTGTGTCTATATATATCATTCAAAAATATGTGTGTATAAATACAGGTACGTATTACTTATTTTTTTGAATTTATTTTAACTAAACTTAAAGGTGTAAACATAATACAGCATGTTTCCACGGACCTGTCCAGCTTCCCCTAATATGAACACCTTATATCACCATAGTACTGTCATGAGAACTCAGGAATTAACATTGGTATCATGAGACTTTATCTGAATTTCACTGGTTCTCCCATGAACGTCTGATTTTCTGTTCCAGGATCCAGACTGGCAACAAGTTGCCATGTCTCCTTATTCTCCTCTTATCTGTGTACCCTTCCTGGGTCTGGTTTTCCATGACCTTGACTCGAGGACTGCTGGTTACCTGTTTCCCAGAAAGTTGTTCTATTTGTGTTGCCTGGTATTTCCTCCTGATTAGATGGAGGTTGTGCATTCTTGGCAAGAATGCTTCAGAAGGGATGGGCCGTCTTCGACACATCATACTGGGGAGTCCACGAAGCTGACAGGCTTCATATGGCCAGTGTTATCCCCCATCTCTCGGTTAAGGTGGTGTCCGGCAGATTTCTCACTTTCCTTTGCATAATTAATAAATATAATTAATAATTAATACAACTAGTAACTATCTTGGGGGAGATGCTTTGAGACTGCAAATATCCAGACAGAGGAGATTTATTCCAGGCAGTTGGTTACCCAGGTGATAGAACTGAGAAGCAAAAAAGAGCCAGAGATCAGCAATCCCACCTCCAGGCCTGAGGCACAAAAGGAGGAGAGATGGGTTGCCAAAGTCCAGGAGTCAAGATCATGACTCTTCACCTCTGGTGAGGTCTAGAGCCATGAAGGAGACACAGTCCCTGCCGGTAGGGCCCCCTGAAGCATAGAGGGAAGGGAGAAACACCTTCTTCCTGCCTCCTAGTGGCCGAGCGGAGCTGGAAGCCAGTCAACGCAGGAGTCTGGGAATCGCGGTCTGCAGGGGTCAGCTCCTCTGCAGTGCCCAGCTAGACATGTGCTCTAAGTGGATTTCAAAAACTTGGTATGGAAAGAATATAAAAGATCTCATTAATAATGTTTTAGGAGCACCTGCGTGGCTCAGTCGGTTAAGGGCCCAGCCCTTGATTTTGGCACAGGTCATGATCTCAGGGTGGTGAGATCGAGCCCCACCTGGGGCTCCACACTCAGCAGGGAATTGCTTGAGATTCTCTCTCTCCCTCTGCCCCTCCCCCCAACACATATGCGTGCGTGCATGTTCTCGCTCGCTCTCTCTCAAATAAATAAATAAATCTTTTTTAAAAATAATGTTTTATATTAATTACCCGTTGAAGGGATGTTATTTTGGGTATATTGAGAGAAATAAAATATATTATTAAATTTAAGTTAACCTTTTCCTTTGTAAAATCTGGCTGCTAAATCATTTAAAATTACCTCTGTGGCTCCTATGCTTGTGGCTCTCATGTTATTTTGTTTGGATAGCTAAGAGTATACTGGTACCCGTAATAAAGGTCATGCCCTTGACCTGCAGTCAGGAGGGTGTGGCCAGCTAAGGTTTTCCAACACCCAGACTGCACTGGCCTTGAGCCATTCACGCTCACTCTGTTTTTGTTTTTGTTTTTAAAGATTTTATTTGACAGAGAGAGATCACAAGTAGGCAGAGAGGCAGGCAGAGAGAGAGAGAGAGAGAGAGAGAGAGATAGGAGGAAGCGGGCTCCCCGCGTAGCAGAGAGCCTGATGCGGGACTTGATCCCAGGACCCTGAGATCATGACCTGAGCTGAAGGCAGAGGTTTAACCCACTGAGCCACCCAGGTGCCCCACACGCTCACTCAGTTTTGACCAAGTATGTCAAATATCGATATTGGACTCCTCTGTTCTTTGTGTATCATACAGGGTGTAGGTCAAGGTCAGTGTTCAACATTAGCCTAAGGGGCTAGCTAGCATTTAACACAATAATAAAAACACCACCACATAGCTCCATGGCACCTTACAGAGGAAAAGCTGTGCTGTTACTACTATTTCACATCTCTATGGTGTCTTTATAGTTTTACAGAAATCCTTCATTTCAGCCTTGCAGTCAGCCAGCCTTGCTGGCTGTGTTTTGTAGGTGACCAGACAAAGCCTGGGTAATCCATGATTTCAGTGGCTCTCAAGCCTCTGCTGCATCACGAGGGCAGCTTGTCAAAATGCCGCAGCTCAGCCCCACCCTCACCGAGGGTGGAGGGTAGGACCCAGGGACTTCTGAGCGGCAGGTTTCGGGGAATCTCAAGCAAGTGGTCATCAGACCACTTTGGGGCACCCCCGGTCTCTGAGCTCTTGAGGAGTAAGTGCTGGCACTGAGCTGGAGCCAGGCTTCTGATGGCCAGTCTGGGGCTCTTCCTGTCAGCCCACGGGCCCCTTGTCCCCTGGAGCTGAGTGCATGGGAAGTTCCGCACGTCTGTGCTCCCCTCCAGCTCAGGCAGTCAGATACACTGCTGGTTGTTCAAAGTAAATAACTTTTGTCCTATGTGGTTGACTCTGCAAGGCAGCTGGTCTCGATCCCTCTGGTGGGCTTAGGTTAAGGGAAGGAACTTTGCCTTCCTCAAGCATACACCAGAGGGGTCACCTCAAGGTGGAATTTGGAGATGCCAAAGTGAACCTGCTGGTAGGGAAGGATTTGTCTTTGAAAATGGCCAAGTAGGATGTTATCCCGGCTCTCCTGCAGAAGGGCAGGGCTGTCCCAGGAAGGCCCCGGTAGGGTGAGGACGAGCCTACATGTCCAGCCATCACTGACCACTCCTTTCTCTCCTGCAGTGGACAACAGACTGCAGTGAGCAGCTGGACAGCAGCTGTTCCTTCTCCCGAGGCCGAGCTCCCCCACAGCAGGTAGGGAACCAGCTTTGTGTGCCTTCTGGGGGTGGTCACGTGTCTTGTCTGTCGGCGTTCCTGGGCTGGCTTTGTGATGGCTCTCCTGGGCTGGGTGATGTGGAGAGAGCAGGAAATAAGAGAGGGGAGTGTGTGGTCCGCTCTCTGGAAGGTTCTCCCTGAATACCCAGCCCACAGTGAAGCACGCCCTCCTTAAAACACATAGATTCTTGAGGTTTTTTGGTTTGATTTTTTTTTTTTTTTGGTCATTTGACTATTTTTGCATCAATACCTGCAAACAACCGCACGTCCGTTGAGAGGGGAGTGGATAAATGAGGTGTTGAATTGTATACAGTCGTAGCCTGAATGAACTTGGAGGTTCGCACATCAGCATTGGTGATAGATCTCGCAAACAGTGGGATTCCTAAGGTTCGGGTGCTGGTGGGGCATTTGAGATCACTTCTGGTCCAGGTGAGCAGAGGACCTAGAGGGGCAGAATGTGGGGGTGAGCTGTCAGTGCCCCCTGCCCCCCAGCCATCCAGATTCCTGTTCCCTGCTGGAGCCCACTGCTTCTCTCCCTGCTGCTTTCCTGTGAGATCCCAAGGGGGCACCCACACAGGTGTGGGGTTTGTGGCCGGTAGGAAAGAGACAGCTGCTCTGGTAACCCTCAGGCATCCTATATCCCCTGGTTGTCCATCTGTTTTTGCTGATACCTTATTCCTGGAAGACCATGGGAATGAAGGCTGAAAGGAACCACAAGCCCAGGTCCGTGCTGTACCTGTCCAGAGAGACATGGGCTCCTGCACTCACTTGTTCGAAATTTCAGAGCAGCTGTGTTCACACATTGCCCTGAGCCTGTTTGCTTGTGTCTGACTTCAGTCCCATGGCACCAGTTAAATAAACTCCTCTCTCTTCTGTCCTAAGTGAAGATGGTCGGTGGCCTCAGTTCTAGATCTTTCTTAGTCTGCAGGGCTTTGTCCACCATGGTGTGGGGGGATGGCTGCCCTCTCACACTACAGGTTGTTGTGTATGTTTCGTTTTTTCTTGGGCAGGAGACCGGACAAGAGCCCTGGGTTGGGGTGGTGGGGAGGGGAGGAGGCAAGAGACCCAGGTTCTCCTGTTTGCTCTGCCACAAACTGGGTAGAAATTCTTCTCATCCTCAGCTTCCTCCTATAAAACTCAGGGAACTCAGTGACCTCTGGGGGCCTGTCTAGCTTCTCCACTCCACTTTGTAACTGAAGTCCATGGAGGTGTCATGAGCTCACCCAGCTGGGACTTGAACCCAGGTCTCTCACCTGCCCCTCCCCCCATTTGGCCATTTACTTTGTTTTACTGTAATAGGTATCCTTCCATGGAGGACTGTTGTCCCTGCCATTAGAATGCTAGTACTTGGTCAGGAACCCTGTGTTATCCTCCCTGAATCCCTCTAGCTATGGCCTGAGGCCTGGCACATCAGAGCACTGCCTGCCAATTACCCTGGGATTTCCTACCTGAAGACTCCCTTAACTCTTCAGGGGCAATAGTGAGCTTGGGTCTGGGGACTCAAGAACCAGAGGGTTCCAGGGAAGGGTTAAATTCTTGGATGGGGGACATAAATGGCTGATAAATGAGAGACCAAAATACTAGCTCTCTATTATTTGGTTGGTAGGTGTCTGGCTCTGGAATCTTCCAGAATCTCCCTTTTTTTTTCCCCCTCTCCCCTTAATCACCTTTTCTGGGCCCCCTCTTCCCACCCATTCCCTCCGGTCTCATTCACCTGTCATTCCAAACAGGATTCCAGGGGGCAGAGAACGACTTGTGCTCCCACTTCCCCTTCACCTGCCTCCCTCACCCCATGGCATCCTTTCATGGCCAGGTTCACGCCCCTGGAGGATGGTGGGTGGGGAGTCGGCCAGACCCTAGGCTGATGGAGCAGGACTGGGGGGCCTGTGGGAGGGGGCACCCTAGTACTACGAGCACCCCAATCCCACCTCCAGAAAGCAGTTGAACAGTTGGCTTGGGTACGTGGAGTTAGACAAAATGAATGCAAGTGACTTTAAAGAAGAAATCATAAAAGGCTCATATTTGATCCTTTCCTGGTAAGTAGAACTGAGACATAGGCTCATTATGAAGAAGAGCCCCAGAAGGGTGGAAATGGGGTCTGGTTAAAATAAATCTGCCTTGGGGCACCCAGGTGGCTCAGTTGGTTGAGCGTCCAACTCTTGATTTTGGATCAGGTCGTGATCTCAGATCATGGAATCAAGCCCCGCGTCAGGCTCTGCACTGAGCACAGAGCCTACTTGGGATCGCTCCCTCTCCCTCTGCCCCTTCCTCCCTACTTGCTTTCTCTCTCTCTCTAAAAACAAACAAACAAAAAAAAAAACACTGAAATTAAAATTTTAAATACACATGTAAACCTGACTCTCTTCCCTGATAAGCCCAGAGGACGAAGCCTTTTTGGGAGGGGGCTCCTGGGGCACAAATTCATGCCAAATCAAACTCTTCCACATACATTTGACTGTCCCCTCAGCCAGCTGGTCGACCTTGAGATGAGCGCTAGGGATGCTTCTCTATCCCTGACCACTCCTGCCCTAGGGCTTTACACACAGTAGTCACTCAGTTAAGACTCCCGAGACAGCACTGAGTTAGCCCAGGCCCAGTCCATACGGTCGGTCCCTGGTGGGCCCTGTTCCTCTGGCCACCAACTTTGCTGAGCTTTTTGAGGTCATTGGGATGGCGGACCAGCTCTGCCACCCCACATTCACCCACAGGGGAGAATTTCAGAGGGAACTAAAGGTAGATTGAAACTAGGGTGGTTGGCTGAGCTGGCATTCCCCCTTAGCCACCTGGGCCCAGGAGAGTGGGAGCCACTGGAGGATGCTGAGGTTCTATACTCTGCCTGGGGAGCTCTGTGTGGCAGGTCACCGACCCTGCCCTGAAGGAATAGCCCAGGTGCAGGTTCCATTTGGGGGTTAGCCATGCACTGGATTATTTATTTTGTTATTTCAACTACTGTGAGGAGAAGAGGAAGGGGAAAACCCTTGCCTTCTCTGAGCCCTACAATGTGGAGATAACCTAGGGCAGGCTGAGTCCCATGAGATGGGAGGAAGGGGCTCAGAGGAAATTGGGCTCTCTAACCGTCCACAACTGGGATTCAGCCATATTAGGGATTATTTGGCATCCTGGCAGCCTCTTTCCGAGAGAGCTCATCTATCACCTTGTCCCTTAGGAAGCTGTAGTCGTTTCCAGCTTTTCACTGTAGTGGGGGAATCATTGTGGAGATGATTTACAGGAGAGTAGCTGATAGGGGAGAGTGCAACCTGGTGCATTTAGAAAACGTCTCTGGGTGCCAGCATGGGATTTAGTATTCAGGGAAGAAAGCCAAAGGTATATGAAAGGTTGTATGAGATCAGGAGCTAGCCGCTCTTCTCTGTCTGCACAGAAGCGCCAAGGGGGGGAAAATTAATGTGCACAACAGCAGCAACAGAGCATCTGATTAGTCCTTGAGAAGCACTTCCTGTCTGAAGAACTTGTTGGCCCGCAGTGCTGGCTGTTGAGCAAGTGATGAAATTGTCACTGGAACCCTAATGGGCACAGCTTCTTATGGGGCAGTTTCCTGCGGAACCTGGGAAAGGAGGGGATGTGTTAGAGGTGATGTCTTTGAGTCCTAGCCGATGGTCTGGGATCCCACATTCCCTGAAATGAAGAGGGGGCTCTCCCCGTGCCGTCCTGACGTCCGCCGGCACACAGAGCCCCGGAAGGAGGGAGTAGTTTCTTGTGTCAAGGCTCCAGAGAATCAGATGCTGACCCAGGTGTGGCGCGCGTTTCAGTGCCTTTACTGCAAAATGATAGACTTCTCTGAAGCGCTTTGGAAATCTCTTTCATTGTTTTCTGGGGCTCTAGAAAAGACCAGTGGGATATAGATAGCCGCCAAAAGTAGCAGCAGGTCTGGATTTTCCTGATTTCTCCACTGTTCCCTTACCCTCCCTGACACCTTTGCTAACCAGCAGCTAGGTTCATTCTAGGTGCCGACCCTGACCCCGACCCAAGGGACGGCAGGTGGTAGGCAGAGGTGAGCCTCAAATACACGCTCACCTCTGACCCAGGAAAAGGTAAAAGGGTAGAAGGGTAAAAGGAAAGGGCAAAAGGAGTTTTCTGCCAGTCATCTTGTTGCCCTCCAGTGATCATAGTATTTGGTTATGAATTGGTTAATCTCATTAGTACAAATGATATCTTAGTAGAAGTACCTGAATTTTTACTCAGCCTCTGTGGATACTCAAGAAATATTACGTTCATGGCACTTCTCTCTATTTAGTCGGTATTTATGGAGTATCTGCTATGAGCTTGCCAGACACAGAGGAACTGGAGCCTTTGGCCTCATCACCGCTCTATGGAGTAGAGGCTTCTTAACATGGAAGAGGCTAAAGGCACCCAGTTAAGTCCCAAAGACGCCTCCTGACCACAGACACTGCGGTCATTCCAGAGTGTTTCTGCTGATCTCTGTGGGTAGAGAGATGCCTTGCAGGACATGGGGCCTTATCTGTGCCCTCAGGAATGGTTAAGATGCTTGACCAGATGGAAGGGAAGAGAGAAGAAATGGTAGTCACGAGGCTTGAAGTTGGGTGCTATATGGCAGTGTGAGGGCATCAGGAGGGTGTACACCAGAGTGGGTGGTGTGTGTTGGGTGTTACAGGAGTGGTGGGAATGAGGGCAGCAGACACGGAGGTGTCTATGTGCTCAGCTGAGATGCCAGAACTGCTGTGCAGCCCCATCCCTACACCTTATGTATCTTGTCTCTGCTGCCCCACCCAGGTAAAGTCCATCCCCTTGTATCAGTCAGGATAGCCCAGGTCATGCTGCAGCAACAAACAGCCTTGAATCTTGGTAACTTTATTTTTTTTTTAAGATTTTATTTATTTATTTGACAGAGAGAGAGGGGGAACATAAGCAGGGGGAGAGGAAAGGGGAGAAGCAGGCTTCCCACCGAGTAGAGAGCCTGATGCGGGGCTCGATCCCAGGACTCTGGGATCATGACCTGAGCCGAAGGCAGACGCTTACCCACTGAGCCACCCAGGTTCCCCAAAACTTGGTAACTTTAAACAACCCATCCAGGACCCAGCTTGATGGGGCAGTTGTCCTTCTCACCAGTCCCCAGGATAAAGGGAAAAGGACCACTGGAGGATCTTGCATTGGCAAGTCAATACTGCAACCCAGATATAATACACATCACTTCCTTTCTTAGCCTGTGGCCCAGAACTGCCCACATGAGCCCACCCAACCAGAAGGGGTAAGCACCCTACAAAGTATAATCCTACTATGTGCCCAGCATTCTGGAAGCCAGAACTGTCTGGTGACTGGCTAGAACGACCATCACATGCGCCATCTCTGGTAGCAGCTCACCAGGAACTGGGGCTGACCTCTTCCTCCCACATCAGACCCAGAGCTAAGCAGGTCTCTACCCTATAATACTGTGGGCTCTCAGGATGACCAGAGGGTCAGAGGCCACCTGATCCAACCCCCAACCCTGCAGTGCAGGAGCCCCCTCATGTGGCTCTTGAGCTGTGGGACATTTCCAGTAATGGGGAGTTCACACCTTCAAAAGGCAGCTCAGTATGTTGTTGGGAAGCTCCATGGCTGTTCGCTCTCCCATGGCAGTCCAGTGTGGAGAGTCTGTGTTTAAGCTAAATATCCTCATTCCTGGAAACAAGTGCAGGTTCAAGGAACAAGTTCGTTCCTCTATTTATCTGTTTTTTCACACCTCGATTTAATCAGCACGTCATCACAGAGGGCAGCTTGCTGGGAAATGGGATGGCAAAGGTGATGGGCGCTGTCTCTGTTTACACAAAGGTTAGAGAGGAGAAGACAGACACTTACACTGAAGTGCTGAGATGTCTGGGACATGACCTGATGATTCATGGGTCCTGTCCCATCCTGGGTTACCCTCCTGGGAGCACGGCAACTACAACTACGGACTATGATTCCACCCACGCCTCCCTGAACCGAACACAGTCCTGCTGGCATGATCTGATTCTGCAGACTCTGGTGTTCCCAGCATGTAAGCCTCTATTTTCCAGAAGGTACCACCTATCCCTGTCCTCCAGGTGCCTTCTGACTCCAGCTCACTTGAAGGAACCAGGCTACCACATTTGTAACAGTATCAGTGGTTGACTTGTAGGGAAACAGTCAGCAGCCATCCCCTGAGCCTCCGCTGTCAGTTTCATAAGCCACGTGGCCGGGTCTCTATCCTCAGAGAACCTGGAGTCTGCTTAGAGAAATAAGACTTTCTCTAGTGGGAAAGCAACAGTCCAGAGCAGCATGAGATTACAGGCAGGAGAGGGGCTGGTGCCTGTGGGGGACCTTGCAGAGGGCAGAGGAGGTCAGATGCACAGCAAGAGGAAGGAGGCACCGTGCTGTCATGGTAACAGCACTGGACTGAGAGCAAGGAGACATGAGTTCTAACCCCCTTACCTCTGACTGACTATTTGATCATGGGTGAGACACATTGTCTTGCAGTAACCTGTTTCCCTCTGAAAAAGGAGATGATCTAGACATAAGGCCATCAAAATATTTTGTTAAAAATACAGACCTAGATTTCTGCTTTGGGGAAGATGGAGTAGATGTTCTTTTTTATATTCCTTCTGCTAAGGAAAACTAAAATCCTGGTCATTCTATATAAAACAGACATAAGATTCTGAAAGGTAGAGATAAGAAGGCAGACCAGCTAGGGTTTGGGGGACCCGAGCAAGGACAGAGTCATGATTTTCCTGGGTTTCCTTTTTACCTCTAACATCCCAGACTTAGGGCCAAAGAAGGAGGTAACCAGAACATGGCAGGGGACACAGATTTTTAAAGTCCCAATAAAAGTCTGATCTCTGTAAGCAAAGGTCCAGGCAAAGGGCAACCTATCAAGATAGAAAAGTTTTAGACAATGATTGCTCTACTCCAGCCAAGTAGCACAGAACAAAGTGTGGGTCCACCCTCACCCACACCAGCAAAACCCACTGAGAGTCTAGACTGCCCCTCTCAGAGAGTTCTATAAGCCCTCCTACCCCTACTGGGGTGGTGTCAGAGAAGGCCAGGCAGGAAGCTGAGCCCTTCATCCCTGCCAGCTCATAAGAAGGGCCCCTGGCCACCCCATTGTATTATTGGAGACCTGTGGTGGCCTGGACTTCCACCCCCACTCAGCAGTACTGAGGCACCCCTTCTCTCCCTGCTGGGAAGTTCTAACAGGAAGATGAGACTTCCAGTATTGCCAAGTGGTAATGAGACCACCCCCATGGCAGGGTACACTGGGGACTCTGTAGAGTCCTGGAACTCTCGCCTCCATGGAGCAGTAACAAGTGCACCCCAATACTGAGGCTGTGCCCCCCGCCTTTCCCTGCCACGGTGTTATCACAAACAGCCAGGTAACACAGAAGACTTAATATGATTCAGTGTCTCATAACATAACATGGAAGTGCCCTCGTTGCAATAAAAAATCATATGTCTTACTAAGAACCAGAAATACTTCATATGGAAAAAAAGACAATCACTAGATGTCAACACAGATGAGAATTTGAACTTCATCAACATTAAAAACTTTGCTCTGGAAAAACCCCTGTTTAGAGGTTGAAGAGACAAATTACAGAGAGGGAGAAAATTTTGTAAAACACGTATCTGGCAGAAGGACTAGTATCCAGAATATATAAAGAATTCCCCAGACTCAGCATGTGAAACAGCGCAGTTAGAAAATGGACAAAAGATATGAAGAGACATTTTTTTTCCCTGTAGAAAGAGGATGTACAGATGGCAAATAAGCCCGCAAAAAAAAAAAAAAAAAAAAGATGTGCCACATCATTAGCTGTAAGGGAAATGCAAATTAAAGCCACAGTGAGAGATTTCACACCTATCAAAATAGCTAATAAAAAAAATAGTGACAACACCGAGTACTGGTGAAGATACAGAGCCACTGGATCACTCATACTTAGCTGGTAGGAGTGTAAAGTGTGCTGCCATTCTGGAAAACAATTTGGCAGTTTTTTAAAAGACTAAACCTGCAAATACCATCTGATCCAGCAGTTTCACTCCCGGGTGTTTATCCCAGAGAAATGAAAACTTATGTTCACACACAAACCTGTACTCAAATGTTTATAGCAGCTTTATTCATAAAGCCCCAAACTGGAAACCACCCAGTTGTCCTTCAACAGGTGAACAGTTGGAACAAGCTGTGGCAATCAACAGTAAAAAGAATCAGCCAGTGACACATGCAGGAACCTGTGTGAATCCCCAGGGAATCATGCCGAGTAAAAAAAGCCAATCCCCCAAAGCTACGTACTCTGATTCCGTATATATAACATTCCTGAAATGACAAGAGGATAGGAATGGGGACTAGGTGAGCAGTTCAAGGATTAGAGAAGGGAGGGGCAGAATGAAGTGGGTTGGTGACAAAAGGGCATCAGGTGGGAACCTTGTGCTCATGGAAATGTTCTGCATCTTGACCGTATCAACATCAATATCCTGACTTTACTATTGAGCTATACTTTTACCAGTGTCCCCATGGGAGAAACTGAGTAAAGCATACAGGGTGTCTCTGTGTTATTTCTTAGAGCAGGATGTGAATCTACAATTCTCTAAAATAAAAGTAAACTTTTTTAAAGAACAGAACATTTTGTTTCATCAGAATCTTTCTGCAAAATCCCATAAGGAAAAGAAAAGGGACAAAACTGCTTGATGAGGTAGAGGAAGGAGTAGCCCATCTGCTGTCTCTCCCATTCTATCTACCTCATTGCTCTGGGAACACCTCTGTAGAAGCCTCGGGTCACCTCTTGGACCCGATGAACTCTCAGTTCCTTTCCTCCCTGGCCTTCTGTGGTTCTGAGTCTGGGGCTGACGGGTAGGGAATATCCCTGGGGCTTGGGGAGCTTCAAGAAGGCCTAAGTGGGGAGCCTTGGAGGTTGGGGTCCTTTCCCTGCAGAGGGGCATGGGACAGTGTGGACAACTGAGAACACCTGAATGGCCCCCCATTATTTTAGCAGATGCTGAATAGGAAGCCAGCCAGAAGGGCCCTGCCATGGGGCCCAGACCAGGACAAGTTCAAGTAACGTGGCCCTTTAAATCTGAAAGCACAAAGTTAGTTAGCCAAAGAGGGTGGGGAGAATGGATTGGATTCAGAGAAGTATACTTGGTCACAGGCTTCAGTCATTATCGCCTACATCTCCCTTTGGGTTTTAAACTCAAAGACAGTGGGGTCTAGTAAAGAGGGAAGGGACAGAATGAATGTATAGACGAGAAAGTTCCAGAATGAAAGGAATGCCCTTTCCTGCTCCTGAACTCAGTTCTGGTGCCACCAGGAGGCCCTCTATGCTGGTCTTTGTTCTGCCATTCCCCTGCCTCAAAGATCCTTCTATTGTAGGGGCATTAAAATATTGGGGGAGGGGGTCTATCATTGTCTTTCCCACCAGCATGTGGGATGCTGTCTTTGGTGCTGAACACACACATGCATAAACGCGCGCACACACACACTCACACACACACACGGAGTTACTAGGACAGGACTGTTTGTCAGATTCAGGTTTAATTGGGGCCTCAGGGGAGTTTGAGACCTGACCTATAGGAAGGCCCTGCTTAGGTCTGGGAGATGCCTTTAGGGGCCTTTGGTCCCAGTGTCTCTTATGGTGCACCTACTCTCCCCATCCCAAGTGGGGAGTCCCTGGTCCCGTTCAAAGGCTCATGGTGCAGAGGGGGCAGCACAGGTCCAAGGAGCTAAGTGACTCTTCTGAGCCCTCCAGGATGCAGCTTGCAGGCCTGGAGTCCTGCTTTCCCCACTTTTAGTCCAAACCATGTTGCTACTTGCCCAAAGTTTTCCTGGAGTCTTAGAAACCCTCTGGTCTCGCCCCCAAAGCCAGCAGCAGAGGTGGCAGGCATCGTGTCATGTGCTGCTTGACCACATGCCATCTTCCATTGTTCTTTTTGTTTCCGTGACTCCTGGTTGAGTGGTGAGACCTTTGAGGGCAGGGATGATAGCCTCAGGACTAGGACTATGCTAGTCCACTTCTGTGGGTGATAGATCAGGGCTAAGGCAGGGGAGTTGGGGCAGGGTCCTTGGAGAGGAAGGAGAGAAGTTACATCTGTTGTCTACAAGGATGACCCTCCCCATCAGCCACTCCAGGAACCCGTGTCCGTGAAGTAAGGGTACCCATGTGAGGGTCAGGCTTGCTGTTGGCCCTCATGATGCACAGAATCTGTGGAAGAACATTCTACACTGAGAAGGAAGATGGACTGGGATAGTGAGCCTTCTGAGGGTGTCCAGAACCGGGCTGTGCATACACAGCTGCTCCCCTACTGGACTGTCAGCTGTGGGAGGCCAAGACCAAAGGCTGGCCACCCCTGCCTCTGTGTCCCCTGGCAGAGCAGACAAATAGCAGGGATACTGGGGAAGTCCAGACCAACATGTCCCAGCTTCCTCTAGCTGGAGCTTCACCTGCGACCCTCCTGGGAATGCGGGCAGTCCTGCTCCTGCCGGGTATCTGATTCAGTCAAGTTCTGCTTAGTCTCTAAACCCTCATAGCCAGAAATTGTCGACACCTACATACACACACACATGCACAAGCAAAAACCACTCCATGGTTGTGCACTAATACAGCAAAGAGGAGTGTTTATTTTCCCACTGCTCCTGACTTAGCACGTTTTTCTAGTGTACAGTGATTCACTCCCACCAAGTTTCATTCACTCAGACACAGAGCCCCGTGCCCCCCACCATCTTTACACAGCCTGGCTCACACCCCCAGATTCCCTCTTTACTTCACTGCTGGCGGTTTACTCCCTCCGCCCGCACTGCCTTCCCAGTCGTGGGCAGAGATGGACTCGGAGAACCCAGCTGTCTGTGGGGGATGGATACCTTACTGCCTTACAGCCATCTGCTGTCAGGTCACAGTTTATTCGGGTCATGGAACTGCACGGTGCCACGGAACTGCACGGTGCCACGGGTAAGAGCATAAACTCCGAGCCATGCTGTCTACATTCCCCTCCTGGGAACTAGCTCTCTGAACACAGGCAAGTTCTCTGAGCCTTCGTTTTCTCATCCGTGAAATGGGGCTTCCTAAGGTTGTAACCAGGTTGAAATGCTCAGAGGATGGCCGGTGTTTGGCCAGTACTGCCTCAGTGCCTTTGCTGTTGTCATCGCCCAGCGTCCAGGCTCCCTGCCACAACTGCTCGGCCCTGCCCGAGCTGGGGGGAGCCGTGCACACCTGCGGGCTCCAGGGTGGCTCCAGCCTCCCTGCCCACGGGAAAGCTGTTTCCTTTTCTTTTCCACAGGGTTTAAAGTGCTCATTATCTCTTTGTGCTCTGTTCTGAGAGCAGCACGGTTCACCCTGGCATGAGGCCCCCTAATTGCCAGGGAAAGGGACTGTTGTGAAGGATTTGGCGGCATTTAAGTGCTAAAAACCATCCACCGAAAAGGGTGGTTGCTTCTGATTAGGCTTCTCCAAACCTCAGCCTTGCAGCAACCTGGCGGGGGCAGGGGCTGGCCGAGCCCCTGGGCTGGGGCAGGGATGGGGCTCAGAGAAAAGCCGCGGCCACAGGAATGGCAAACTGGGAGACGTTCTTGAGGAAGCCTGTGCGGTTTTGTGGGGGGCTCTCAGTGCCTGGACACCCCGGATTCTTGCTCAAAAGTATTTAATGAATGAAGCTGGGTCCCACAGCTAGGATGAGGGGTAAGTGGGCAGAGGGATGCAACAAAATTGAAGCCAGAGTTCCCAGTTGAGAGGATGAAGAATCACTAGGGAAGAATATTAGAAGACTGTTCCCCAAAGTAGATTCTGTGGAACCCTGGTCCTGAAAAAAAAAAAAAATTGCTCTGTGGAATAAAGAGGCAAAATGGGGTGGTTTTCGGCCAAAGGAATTTGGGGAATACTGCGTACTATATGGCTACCTACTTGAAGGGTCAACATCCATCCAAGGCCGATAAAAGCACTGAGTAGTTTTGCAATAAAGTGATTTATTTAACAGTCTTTTAACTCAGTGTATCCCAAATGTTTGATGAGGGAACCTTTTTTTTTTTTTTCTGTGCCCCACAAAACCCTTCTAATCTCCAATGTTTCTAAAAGTGTGTTTCGTGGACCACCCCAGCTGCACTCAATTTAACCTCGCAATGCTCCTCTCTCTACATGACTCTGATGCATACTGACATCTGAGACCCAGTGGGCTTGTGTTTCTAGAACACCACCAGGAAGCCATGCAGTCAGGGTCGGGAAGCGCTGGACATGCTGTGGGCTCCTGGGGCACAAGCTTTAAGGACACTGCCGAGAGGCAGAGAGGAGGGGTCTCGAGCTGGTTCCTGTCAGAGACAAAGACGGGGGACAGGTAGGACCTTTGTTTCTCTGAGTCCAGGAAAAGCACAGTGGTCCAAAGAGGAATAGAATCCCATATCTTGGGCAGCACAGTGTGACATCAGAGCCCTTCCCACTGACACCACGCATTACTAGTGCACCGGGGAAGCCGAGGCTCGAGAGTGCAGGGAGGGCCTGGGAACAAGCCAGGCCCTGATCACCCTCTGCTCTGTCTTCTGCTTGTCCTCGCCGCTCACGTGGCTCCTCAGTGTAAGGGGTGATTTAGAGAGTGAGGTGGGTCTGGATGCAGGTGTGGGGTTCCAGAAATCAGACTGCTGTCTGCCTGTCTGTGGGTCTCTCTGGAAGGCCCCGCCCCGCAGTAACCTACAAGCTCCTTGGGCGGACGGATGAACCCGTCTGCAGTCGTAAGAGGGTTTTGTGGGGCAGGTGGCGTGTAGGTTGGGGGTGTTGTGAGTTTGAGGATTGGTGTCCGGAACTCAAGAAAGGGGGACTATCCGGACACTTCACGGGCTTAGATGGGATCTGAAGCCTCCTGGTCAGCTTGGATGCTGCCAGCGCACGGCTGGGACGCTGGGGATGGGCTTGTGAAGCTCTTGGTTCCTGGTGGTCTGGTTTTCGCTGTGGCTCCGCCCGGTGAGGCCCAGCCCCTCTGGGCAGGGCCGGGGCCGCTACCTCAACACTGACAAGAAACAGCATAGGAAGGCTCAGCAGGTGCGGTTCTGCCCTCTCTGGGCTGATTTGGTGGAGATTGATTTTGCTTCCAAGTGCCAGGCAATGGCCAGTCCCAGCCCCTGCTGAGAATTGGTTGTGTGCATCATTATATGCCTGTCATATTCCATTGCAACAGCTCTGAGGAAACGTCCAGATTCATGTTATATGCTGTGCATATTGTGTCGAATAGAGTGACAATAAATAGGTCAGCTCCTGGGACCCAGACTTCCATCGAGAGTTTCTCCAGTCTTGCCCTCTCACCTGTTAATGGGCTTACCTTCCTATCCCATTTGGCACAGACCAGACAAACCACTGGCCCACAGCCCTTGGCACCTCCAGCTCAGCGGCCCAAGGACCCTCCTTCTTGCCCAGGGCCATCATGCCTCCTGGGCTGCCAAGTGGCATAGCCCCGGGGTCTTGTCCACATTATTCTTTTCCTGGCTATGACCTTCCCATCCCTTTATCATAGTCATTCTCTCTCCTGCCCTCGTGCCTCGCTCTTCAGTGGCCTTGAATCCTAGTTTGGTAGATCAATCTTGACATCCCAGTCTGTGACTCCGTCATTTAGGCTCGAAAGCAGCAGGTAGAATCTATTTAATCGGTTGGCATCATTGGAGGCAGACTGTATGCCTAGCTTGGCCACTGTGGAGGGCCAAGAAGAGAGGGTAGCTGCTCTAGTCAAGGGGCTTACAACCTACTTGGGCTCGTGGATGGGCTTCAGGGACATTATGCTAAGTGAAGTCAGCTGGTCACAAAAAGACAAATCCCGTGTGATTCCATTCAGGTGAGGTATCAGAGTGGTACAAATCCTAGAGACAGAAAGTAGGAAGGTGGGGGTGGGGTTCGGGAGAGCGGAGATGAGGAGCTAGCATCCATTGGGATTGGACGTCCAGTTTTGCGAGGTGAGAGGAGTTCTGGAGAACGATGGCAATGAGGACTGCACAACCACGTGAACATACTTAACGCCACTGGACTGTGCACTTGGAAATGGTTAAGATGATAAACTTTATGTTATCTGCATTTTACTGCAGGAAAACAATTTGGGGGGAAAAACTTGCCTTGAAGAGTACCATTCTTATTATTATTAATTTATTTATTTGAAAGAGAGAGCATGTGTGTGCAAGTTGGACAAAGGGCAGAGGGAGAGGGAGGGAGAAAATCTCCAGCAGGCTCCCCGCCAAGCGTGGAGCCTGACACGAGGCTCGATCTCATGACCTGACATCATGACATCTCAGCTGAAATTACAAGTCAGATGCTTAACTAACTGAGCCACCCAGGCACCCCAAGATTTAACATTCTTCTAAGGGAGCCATTGACAAGCAATGGTCTTAAGCTGAATTTGTAGGCGCCATCAGTTGGGTATTTAAAGCATAGGGGATCAGGGAAAGAGACTTTGTGTGCTACTCTGAAGGACAGTGAACTTCTCTCTGGCTGAGGTCTCAGACACATACTTCAGAAGCAGAATTTATTTGTTTATTTGATTTTGTTGTTGTTTTTTGACCTTTGCATTTGAAATGTTCTACTACCCACAGGGGCTGGCTAGGACAACAGAGTGTGTGACTCTTGATCTCAGGGTCACAAGTTCAAGCCCCATGTTGGGCATGCAGCCTACTTGAAAAAAAAAAAAAGTGAAATGCGCCTGGATTATGAGGTTTGAGGCCTGGAAAGGGTGTTGTGGACATGCCAGATAACCTCTCAGGAGGCCTGGGAGCTGTCTCCTTGTGGGGGTTGATTGTGTATCTCTCTAGCCATGTGCAATTTCAGAGTTGCATTTGAAGCAAGCCAGACACCAGGAGCTGGGATGGGAGGATGATGAAACAACTCAAGAAGGGAGGAGGAGGGGGTGATCTGGAACATTAGCAGTCAGCTGATTGGAAGGCTATAAATGATGCCAGAACTGATTAGCGATGTCTGCTGCTGGTGGGAAGGGGCTTGGCGGCAGCGCGTGTGCCAGAAGAAACCCATCTGGAGCACACAGCATTGCACTCTCAGAGACCACTTTACTTAAATACAAAGAATCTCAAGTCCAGACTTCACTGAGGTCACAAGGCAAGGTCACTGTGGCAGGAGGAAAACAAGCTTGGGGAAGACGGCCGAAGTTTATTGAGGTGAAAGTCAGTTCAGCAGACACGTTGTAGGCAGTGAGCAAAGAGCCATGGGGGTCCAGTGAGGTGCCTGCCAGCCAGTGTCTCTGATCTAGAACGGGAGAGGGGTCTCTACAAGCAGATGGAGTGAGAACTGCCACAGGTGAGCTCTGTGGCCGCACCTCAGATGCATGGGTGGTACATTCAGGACAGAGCATGGTGACTGCAGTTTGGGAGGTCAGATGAGCTTCCTGGAGGAGGCAAGCTTTGAAGGAGATGGACAGGCGAGGAGCAAGATGGGGATGGTAGGACACTGTCAGTAATGAAAGGGATCGTGGGACCACAGTTCTAGACAGGTGTGGGTAGGAAGGATCCAGGTGCACAGAGCTGCCATCTGGCACCATACGGAGAGGCTTATGGCCCGAGTAAATGTGGTTGATTGACAAGAGGATTGTGGCACAGTGGAAAGAGAAGGAGCTCTCAGGGCATGGGAAGGGAGGAGAAAGCTTTGTCACTCAGAACCTAGGGCTTCTGGCTGGTGATGCCGCCAAGAGAGGCCAGTCCTGATTTTACTGATGAGGTATGAGGTCATGCCCACTCCCCTTTGTTCCCTCAGCCACCCCCCTCCCCCATTTACTGCTCTCCCTTTTCCCCACAGCCTCTCATTGTCTCCTGCCAGTGTCTGCGAGGAGCCCAGCGCTTGGGCCCCTCTGCTGGGAGGCTGGGCTACTCAACCTCTCCACTGGCCAGTGTGTTCCCTCTCCTTTTGATTGATTAAAGGCTGAAATGCACCTGCAAAGTGCTTGCTCTCCCTGGAAACTAGGCTGGTTTCCACGTGAGGAGCCAGGGAGTCGGGCATGCTGAGTACAGTACAGTAAAGGAGGAGAACGTGCTTACCAGCTCTGGCCAATGTGAAGTAAATGAGAAGAATCCAAAACAAAACCAACCCCCGCCCCCATCATGGGCCTTCTCTGTCAAGATGCTGGTGTCTGCAGTCGCTGGGAGAGGTAGGGGTGGGGTCACTGAGCCCACTTCAGGTTCTTTTCTAGTCCACAGGGGCTTTGTTCAACAGGCTCTGGGGCGACATTGGCCGCTCTCTGCAGGGGAGTGGCCACCAGGGAAAATAGCACGTGGGACTTTTCAGGGGCTGGCCCCTTGGGGGGTGGATGTTGGGAGTCAGAAGCCAGCCTAAGCCAGCATGGATCTGGACTTGTCTACCCAGGCTGCTGTGTTTGTAGGCTTTGGGAAACCCTAGGCCTCAGGTGTTGGGCATGGCTGTGAGGACAGGAGAAGGTCACAGGGTTGGGGTAACTGGTAACTGCGGGAGGAAGGGACATGACTGACCACACTCACAAAGGGCGTTTGTAGACAGGTGGATGGTTGATTGCCATATTGGTTTGCTAGGGCTGCTTGATTTTACATTTCTGATCCCCAAACTGGGTTGACCTAGTGAAAGGTGTAGTCATCCCACAGTTCTGGAGTCCAGAAATCTGAAATCAGGGAGTTGGCAGAGCCATGATCCCTGTGAAGGCACCAAGGAAGGATCTGGTCCAGGCCTCTCTCCCAGCTCCCAATGGTTCCTCGGCTTGTGGCAGCATGACTCCAGTTTCCCCATGGTGTCCTCCCTCTGTGCGTGTCTGTCTCTGTGTCCAAATTTCCTCTTTTTATAATGAGACCAGGCATACTGCGTTAGGGCAGTGTGATGTCATCTTAACTAATTCCATCTGCAACCATCCTATTCCCAAATAGAGTTACATTCTGAGGTACTGGGGGTTAGAACTTCAACATACGAATTGGAGAGGGCCACCATGCAACCCCAACAGTCACTGAGGCGCACTTGTGGGGCCTCTAGGAAGTCCTGGCCAGGACAGAGTGGGTCATGTTGGAGATCACCAACTCACCTAGGGCTTGGGACCTCTGGACACTCTCCAGGCTGCTGTGCTCCACAGAGCCTCTAAAGTTATCTAGAATACCCTGTGTGTCCTGCTGTTTCTACACGCCAACCCCTTTATGAGGATGACTCTGTCCCTGCTTTTCCCTCTGCTTGCATGACCCTCATGAATACTTGCATCCCCTGTTCAAGGGGAGTCCCCAGGAAACTTGCCTGTGCTACTGTGGCCCCTTGAATCAGTGTACATATCACACTGTCTTATAATTTTTTATTACATGTGTGTCATCACACACCATTCTTTGCAGTCAGGGCCTGTGACTTTTCCACTTCTGTGTCTTCAGTGTCTGGCCAGGCCTAGCTTCATGGCAAGGTCTCAAAAGAAGCTTGTCCAGTGTTGGAGCTAAAGGACCTGAGATGTGGCAGGTTTGGGGAGAGATTGGTCATAAAGACAGGGGATGCTACCAGGAATCTAACCAGGAGGTCCTAAAACACATGGAAAATCTGCACATATCACATGTGTACAGTTCAGTGGGTTTTCACAAGCTGAACACATTTATGTAACCAGCACCCAGATTGAGAAACAGAACATTACCAGCTCCCCCATGGCCCCCACCCCACCCCCGGCTTCTATCTAAACTCTATCTCCTCAGGTTATTAATTTGCCTATCCTTGAACTTGATATAAATTAAGTCATAGAGTTGGTACTTTTTAATGTCTGGGTTCTTTTTTTTTTTTTTTTTTAATGTTTATTTGACAGAGAGATCACAAGTAGGCAGAGAGGCAGGCAGAGAGAGAGGGGGGGGGAAGCGGGCTTCTCGCTGAGCAGAGAGCCCGATGTGGGGCTCGATCCCAGGACCCTGAGATCATAACCCTGGCCGAAGGCAGAGGCTTAACCTGCTGAGCCACCCAGGCGCCCCTAATGTCTGGGTTCTTTTGTTCTACTTTGTGTTTTGGGGGATTGACTTCTGCTGTTGTATGTTGCTCTAATTTGTTCATTCTCCCTGCCGTGTAATATTCCAGTATGTGAATATACCGCAGTTTACGCGTCTGGTCAACTTCCGGTAAGCGTGGATGTACTATGCATAGGGCTGTTCTGTAGCTCTGTGCTTCACGCTGCTGGGGAACATCTGTGCACATTTCACTGGTGTTTGTACCTGGGCATGACTTCTGGGTCATGAAGCGTGCACACTCCCAGATGTACTGGAGGTGGAAGTATTGATGATGAGAGTGGACTGTAGGGGTAACGAGGGATGGATGACATCAGGAGTGAAGGCAAGTTGCCAGAGAACTTGGAGAGATCATTAGCCAAGGGGCAGAGAAGCCAAATTGTAGAGACTGGATGGAATAAAGTGCTTTCTGTCTATGGGATAGATCATATAAGGGACGTTGGAGGACAAAGACTGGAGGGGGTTGACTTAGAGAATTTAATTGCTGGTGTAACCTTGGTCAATGGGGGCCTCTCTGTGCTGCCTGATTTGGGGAAGTGGGGGCTTAACCCTAGAGGAAGTCAGCTTCTCAACATGGACCTGTCGCCATGTCTGGCTTTGCAGAATCTCCATGCCTAGGAAGAAGCCACTGCTATCAGGCTGGCGATGGTGGCAGCAGCTCATTAGTGTGGCAGCTTTGAGTAGAGAGTGATGGACTGAGGGCAGCAGAGACCCAGGCTATTCCTATACCTGCCTGCGCAGTTGTCAGACACCATCGAAGTGAGGGCCTATGCCTGGGGGGACACCAGGGGTCCTTGTGACTCTTACTGGGCGCACCAGCCAGGATGCTCACTCTAGTGGCTCTCTCAAGCCCTCAGGCTGCCCAGAATGACCAACCGAGGGGTGAGAGGGAAGTCCTCTGCAGCCCTCTCTGTGAATGGGCCTTTGCCTACTTGTTCTCAGTGTCCTGAACTAGGAAATGACGCCACCCTTTTCATCCCCCATCTTTTCCAGAATGGCAGCAAAGACAACTCTCTGGACATGCTGGGCACAGATATCTGGGCAGCCAACACCTTTGATTCCTTCAGGTAAGCTCCCCTTCCTCTTGCCTGTGGCGTATGCCCCTGGCTGGAATGCCAGCTTCTTGTCCTTATAGAAGCCCCATGGGGTCTTTGGAAGTTGAGTAAACGTTGAGCGTTCACTGATCAAGAAGTAGAGAGAAACAAAGAGGGGGTGAAGTAGAAAGGATGAGACCGCTGAGGAAGGAAGTCAGAGAGAGAGAGAATGGAGATCAAAGGAAGGCAAAGGAGGGGAAAGGAGAAATCCAAGGGAAAGAGAGAAAGAGAAGGAAAGGGAGGCTGAGAGAGGGTTGAGGGGGAAGAGAAGAAAGATGCTAATAGTTCAACCACAGGGAAGAGGGAGAGAAGACAGAGGGGTGGACTGGTGGTTGGAAGAGCAAAGGAAAATGGCATATAGCAGACGATGGAGGCTATGGCTGCAGAGAGGTCCGGAGGAGGGAAGGGCTTTCAGTAGTTCAGACTCTGGAAGGTTCCTGATAGACCAAGTTGGAAGAACAGGTATTGGCCAGGACTACCTCAGTATGTGGGGACGGTGCCCTTGAAAGGTTTGCTAATGGGTACATACCATATGTTCATTCCTCTGGGGAGGGATGGCTTCGGACTGTGGATGGTAGTTACCCTTTAGCTCCACTCTGCCACTGGCTTGGAGCTGGCCAACACTGGGCATGCTTCAGGCCTATCCCTGGCTCAGACTCCAGTTTGCACAGAATGGAAGCACCATGGTCTCCTGGGACTGGGGCTGATGGCACCTGGCCTCCTGGCACTTGCCTTATCTCCTCAGATCCACCTTGCCGCCATTTTGAGCTTCTGTCAGAAGCTTCTGGTTTTGGCCTCCTTTCTCTCCAGCCTTCCTCACATGTAGGTGTAAGAGAAAACTCTGGAGTGTTTTAGAGGGACCGCTCGCTGTAGGATAGGCCGCAGACTGACACTTGTGTTTTACCGGCACACATTATGGCATAGCGAGGTTGAAGAGAGGTGAGGGCTTGGCATGCAGCCTTCTGCCCCCTTCTGCCTCTGTGAGCAGAGCTGACACCACAGGCTCCATTCTGAGTGAGGGGTCTCTGTCAACCCTGCCCTTGGCTGGTGGATGCCCTCCCCATCCTGCCCACCTCTTTGTGAGGACACTCCCTGCCAGGCTTGTGCCTACTTGTCTGGTGCCCATCAGTAACTGGGCTGGTCGCCCCCTTACCTCCCTTCCTTACCTTTTCTCATCCTCCAGTGGTGCCACCTGGGACCTGCAGCCCGAAAAGCTAGACTTCACCCAGTTCCACCGGAAGCTGAGACATACGCCCAAGCAGCCCCTGCCGCATATTGACCGGGAAGGGTAAGCGGTGACCAGGGGCTCTTACACAGGGGTGGGAGGGGTTGCAGCCATCTGGAGGTCGACAGGGGCCTTTCCCTGGGTGGGCAGACAGACATCTCTGCTGCACTGGGGACACACAGGTGGCTGATGTCCAGAGAGGCTCTCTGCCTAGAACCGCAGACTCACTGGCCTCTCTCCACCCTTCTCTGTCCAGCCTCCTCCACCCGCACCACCCACTCCTCTTCCTGACCACCGCGGCTCTGCTTGTCAGCAATCGAGTGCAGCGGGTCGCAGTTTTGATCGGGGCCACTGGGAGACTTGTTAAAACAGCCAGAACATCCTGAACTCTGATTCGGGAGGTCTGGGGTGGGCCCCGAGAATGGGCATTCCTAACAAGTTCCCAGGGGATGCTGGTCCCGCTGGACCAGGGACCCCCACTTTGAGAACCACTCTGGTGTCCCATCCTCTGCTTTTCTCATGTATCACTGTTGCTTCTTCTCTTAATGATACGTCCAGGCCCACGCTCACCTCAGGACAGCAATGTGACTGACCCAGGGGAATAAGACAGATGGGGTTTTTTTGTTTTTTTTTTTGCCCTTTCTTTTTTAAAAAAATAATTGTTATTCATTTAGAATTCCCGTAACAACGCATTCACCATTTTAAAGTGTCCAGTTATATTTCATTTCGTATTTTCATAATATGGGGTAACTACCACCTCCTTGTAGTTTCAGAACATTTTCAACACCCCAGAATAGAATCAAATCCGCTAAGCAGTTACACCCCAGCCCTCTCTTACACCTGGTGACCACCAGTGTGCTTTCTGTTTCTGTGAATTTACCTCTTCTAGAAGTTTCTAGAAATGGGATCATACGAGGTCTTTGCACTCTGGCTTCTTTCCCTCAGCATAATTTTTTGAGGTTCATCCACATTATGTAGCATCTATCAGCCCTTTGTTCCTTTTCGTGGCTGCGTAATATTCCATCCCGTGGTTCTGTCCCTGTTTGTCCATTCATCTGCTAATGGGGATTTGGGTTCTCTCCATGCTCTGGCTATTGTGAATGATTCAGTCATGAACTTTCATGTCCAAGTACTTGTTTCAGTCCCTGTTTTCAGTTTTTTGGGGTATGGGCCTGGGGATGAAATTGCTGAGTCACGTGGTCCAATTCTGACACCAGTTCTGTCGTGTGGTGTGGTTTTTTCCCCAACACCACCAAGCAGTTTTCTGATACCAGCTGAGTGTCCACGATTTGGCTCAATTCTAACCCAGTCTACCTGGAAACACCATCAGACCCCACAGGCTTAGGTTGAGAGCTCAGTCCTACATACTGTCCCTTTCCCCCATTGCAGATGCCAGTCCAAAGGCCAGGCTGTCACCTGTGCTTCAGATCTCTGACTCTAGGTTGGGGGTCCAGCGACCCCCTCCCTGGTTTCTATGGATTTGCTGGGGCGTGGGGGCATGGGAGTTGGGAAAACACTGTACTCACTAGATGACTGGTTGATATGAAGGCATATAACTCAGGAACAGCCAGATGGAAGAAATGCATAGGAGAGGGATGGGGAAAGCTGCCAAGCTTCATGCCCTGTCCAGAGTGCCAGTCTCCCAGAATCCCTGCGTGAGCTCCTCCCCGAAGCCCTCCAAAGCCTCTCCTTTGGGGCTTTTTGGGGGACTTCATTACACAGTCATGACTGATCAAATCACTGGCCATTCGCCATTGATTACACCTCCAGCCCCTCTCCCCTCCCTGGAAGTCAGAGTTAGGACTGGAAATCACAAAGTTAGGTCCCCTGTCAAACAGGCCCCTCCCTTAGGTTCCCTAAGTGTTTTCGAGGGAGCCGTCACATTAACATAACAAAAGACACCATTATCTCTGTCTTGGCTTAAGGAATTCCAAGGATTTTAGGAGCTCTGTACCAGGACTGGGGAAGAAGACCAAATAGATCTTCTATAATTACAATACCACACATAGTAATTCCTTGTTTTAAGTTTGTGAGGAACTGCCAAACGATTTTCCACTGAGGCTGTATATTTTCCCACCAGCAATACTCAGGGCTTCTGATTTTTCCACATCTTTGCCAACACTGGTTGTTCTCTCTCTTTTTTTTTTTTTATTATGCTGATGACTTTTACTTTTCCTTCCAATCCCTTCCTGTCCACTCCTGGCTCCTGTCACTGCAGATCTGAACATAACTGAGATTATTGGTTATGTTAAACGTAACTGCCTCTCACCTGCTCCCCACCCCACCCTAGCAGGCACCCCTTCTCTGACCACTCTGGTCTCACCAGGGTCATGAGCAACAGCCTGGGGAGGGAGATGCTTTTGTCCCTATTCCAGATATGAGAGAAACGTAGCTCAGAGAGGCAGACTAACTTGCCCAAGTAGACAAGCCATGATTTAAGGCCTTCTGATGCCATCCAGTGCCCAGGTCACCACACCAGAGTATCTGCGAAGCAGCTTAAGCCCCTTAAAATTCCATGCAAACTCATGTGCTTGTGGAAATTTTTCTGGGGAGAGACCCATCACTTGCCTGTACTCTCCCAGGGGACCCCAGGCTCTCACAACGGCTCCTTTTTCCATTGTCCCCCCGTGTGGGTTCCATAAGAACTTCCTAGAGCATTTTTGCTTGGGTAGAGAGTAGAGGTGGCCTTCAGCATGGAGGTGCCCTATTAGAATGGGATAGAGCAGAGGTGAGACCCAGGGCCCCAGGTTCAAGGGGTCGGGGACCCTGAGTCTAACGTCCAGTGGCCACCTTGTGGCAGGAACTGTGTCGCCCTTAGAGGCCAGCCATACTGGGGACGGATGCCACATGCCCAGCCACTGCAGCATCCCTCAGAAGCAGGGCACCAAGGTTGGTTGCCAAGGCTTCCTGCAGACCATGTTTCCATGGAGGGACAGAAATCAGAGAAGGCTGTTGCCTTGGAAACCCTGTTGGCAGCGGTGACTCAGCTGGTCTGTGGCAACCTTCTGCCCTCCAAACCTGCAGTCCCTCCGGGGAGTTCCGAACCCCAGAGAGGATGGGTCTAAGGGGACAGCAGCCCTACCTTGCACAGGGTCCCCTTCTGCCCCCAGGGGCCGCTGAGGTGAGGATGAAAGACCACCCCTGTGCTGAGCCAAGCTGGTGTCTAGCGTGTGCTTGGAGCCTGGGGCAGCTGGGAGTCCAGAGGTGGGGGGTGGCACACATGACCTGGGGGAGAGGGTGTCAGCCATTGCAGTCAGCCAATGGTCCCCAACTTCCTCCCTCCCACTGCCACGCTGTGTATGAAATACAGAGGCAAGCCATCAGTACCTCCACCGGCCAGCCTATAGTGAGAAGGTTAGCCGGATGTTTCCAGACCTCTTTCCATCTCCCTGTCTGCTTGCAGCCCAGGGCATCAGGAGGCTGCAGTCGGGGTGACGTGCCCCTCACACCTTCCTTACACCCCTCCCACCCCAGATCCACCTCCCAGAACCGAGCTGTCCCTCAGACCCCAGTCCTCTTAGCACCATCTTGCCCCCTTACCCACCCCCATCCGCCACACTCCGCTGACAGGAACGCGGACATCCCATACTTGGGCTTCGCTCCAGGCCACTGCCTTGTCGCCCTCTGCCCAGGACATTCTCCCGCGTTCTCTGCTTGGTCAGCTCAGGACCTGCCTCCCTCCCTCTGCCCCAGACCATTCTGGATGCCTCTGGACGGTCTGGGCAGCATTCCTCGTGGTTCTCGTACTGCCCTCTGTTGCCCTGAGAGGCCCAGTCTGTGCACTCTTTACACTGGGGCCCAACCCGAGCCGGAGCCCACACAGAAACACTTGTTGAACGAGGGGCGTAGATCATGTCCTCCTACCCTCTTCCACCCAAGCCTTTCTGGGATATGCCCCCACTGGGCTCCCCTGTCTGTAAGGCTTTCAAGATGCTTATCACATGCTGCCCCCTACTGGTGATGGGGCTCACTGCCCTGTCAGATGAGTTGAGTGTGTGTTTCCCAAGAGCTGTGAGTTGTGGAGGGCAGGAACTACAGCAGATTTCTTTTCCATGACTCCAAGGGAAGTTGACAGGGCCAGAAAAACAGACACTCGGTAAATATTGAACAAATACATGCTCTGAAATTTGAGAGTTGCATTAATTCTGCAGCTGGAAAATTCTGTGGCTATCACACCAGACAGCCCTCACAGTGCCTGGGTCCCTAATAATAACAATGAGAACAGTGGTCACTAATCCGTCCTGGGCACCGTTCCAAGTGTTCGCCTCACGTCATTTAAAACTCACCCAACCTATGGAGGCGGGAGCATTATTACCCTCACTTCGACAGATTGCGGGAACTAGGAGGCACGGAGAAGTGAGTAACTTGCATGGGCTGAGGTCAGCTCCAGAGTCTAGGCTCTTAATCAGTCTCCGTGCTGGCGCTCTTCCCACCGCAGCAGCCAAGACAGTGGCAGTGAAATAGTAGCAAAACAGTAATAGTAGGAATAGTAGTAAGATAGTTGTAAATCATATTAGTACTAGGAGTAGTAGCCCTAGTGGGAATAATGTATTTGCCGTATTTATCTTATTAGAATTTGATGTAATTATTGCCCGTAGTTACCATAATAATATGCATACCATTGAATATGGTATATAAATACAGATGTGTGTATATGGGGGTGTACGGGTGTGCACGTACGTGAGTACCAGGCATGATTCTAAGTGCTTAGATACATGAACTGATTTAATCCTCCTGCCACTACTCTTGATCCCCAGAACCTCCGGAGAGGTTAAGTGAGTCACATAGGATCACCCAGTTAGTAAGGGATGCAGCTGGGGTTCCAGCCTGGCAGTCCGGTCCCAGAGTCTTTCAATCGCAGGAGATGTGGGTGATGGGTAGCAAACTGAGGCCAGTGTCTGCGGCCTGATGGTAGGGCTGCCTGCAGGGGGCATGAAGACAAAGCATCAGCATCTGAGAGCGCTTGCTGGATTGGCCCAGAGGCAGGCCGAGGAAGGAGAAATCCCTGTTGCAGGCCTGTGTGACCTCAAGAAAGTTGCTGTCTTTCTGTTCATTCGTTGTCCCTCTGGTATAATGGGGGAGATGATGGGCTTTGCAGGAGCTGTGACAGGTTTGGGGGTATTCGTCAGCAAGGAACTTAGCATCTTTGCCTGGAAGGATCAAAGGGAGCTCTGGGACCTCTGTTAACCTCTCCGTTGGATGTCACATTAGTGCTCCCTGCCCCTGGACTCATCCCAGCACTCCCACCTGTACAGCGTCCTTCATTCTCGAGGCAGGGCCCATGTTGCCAGGCCTGGGGAAGGAGGGCATGCTTCTCCAGGGCTGTTTCCTCGGGATGGGACTGACCAGTCCTGCAGGCCTTTGGGAAGCAGGGCCAGGTGTCTGCTCTTTCTGCTTGCCGGGCCGGGATAGGATGCAGAAACCTGACAACTTTTCAGTGCCTTTCTGTCTTTTCTGGCCCAGGTGTGGAAAAGGGAAGCTAGAAGACGGGGATAGCATCAACCTGAACGACATCGAGAAGGTTCTCCCAGCCTGGCAGGTAGGTACAGGAGCAGAGTCTCCAACCCCTCCAGCCAGGTCCGGATCCTCAGTCTGGGCTGAGCCTACATGTTCTTTTGGCCCCTTGCTCCAGCAGGGTGGAACTGGGTGTCCCTGCAGCAGTAGGTGGGTAGGGGTGGGTGCCCGCCGATGGCCAGGCTGTCTCATGGTGATGCGTATGGCGGCACACTCTTGGCTGTGCTGTAGGCATCGGTGGCAGGCCTGAGAGCCCCCAGAGGTGAAATGGGGCCGTGCTCTGGCAACTCAGAGCACTTGGAAATTTTTTGTCCCTTGACCTGAAGTCTCTGCAGGCGAGGCGTCCTGCAGTGTGTTCTACTGGGACTGGTGGGACTGCTGGGATTTCCAGCATGGTCGGGGCATATTTTTAGGCTTTTGAAAAGTGGAGTTGTCCTGCCAGCCTCCAGGTGTCCTCTGTGCTTGCTGATATTATCATCGATTGGGCTCCTTTCCCTGAATTAAGCTAGGCTCTGGGACAAGAGGATCCACTCAGCAAAGAGCAGATCTGAGTTCTCTAGATGTTTCTGGTGCAGAAATAGTAGGAATCTACATCCGGGCATGGCACTGGAACCTGCCACAGCCGAGTGAGAACCAATCTCCAAGGTGACTGAACCCACCCCACCAGTGATCTGCCACCACACTCACCACATCCCGCTTTCCTTCCCACCTGAATCTCATGCCACTTCACCTTCGCCCATTCTCTCCCTGCTCCCTTTGTGCTTGTCCCATTTTGTGGGTTCAGTGTCCATGCCTCGGGCCCATTAATGGGAGACAATCAAATGCCCAGTCAAGGTCTCAGCAATCTGAAGAGGATGGGCCTTGAGCTGGTTTTTTCTTTGTTTCTTCTACTTGGCGTTTATTGTCTTTCTTAGATCTTAGATCTATTAACCAAATTTGGATAAACTTCAGCCACCATCTCCTCCCACTGCTGGGATTCCAATGATATGTCTGCTGTGTTTCTTCCTATTTTCCCATGGCTCCTCAAACTCTGCTAAATTTTTTTTAAGTCTTTCTTCTCAGTGTGCTTCGTTTTGAATAGTTCCCATTGCTGTGTCTTCAGGTTCATTAGTCTTTTTTTGCAAAGCCTAACCTAGCATTAATACTGTCTAGGATATTGTTCATTTCAGATATTGTGTTGTTCATGTCTAGAAGTTCCGTTTAGATCTTTTTTTCTCTGTCTTCCGTGTCTCTCTTCTTCATGCCCATGTTTTCCCCAATCTTCTTGAGCATAAGGAATATATTGATAATAACTGTTTTAAGGTTCTTCTCTACTGCTTCTGCCATCCATGTCATCTCAGTGTCTGTTTGTATTCATTGATTTTTCTCCTGGAAATATTTTTGTATGCGTCCTGGTGATTTTAGATTAGTTGCGGTATTAGGAATTTTACATTGTTGGGTACTGGATTTTTGTTAGTATTCATTTACGTATCTGGGGGATTGTTCTGGAACACAGTTAAGTTACTTCAGAAGAGCTTGATCTTTTCAAGGCTTGTTTTTAAAGCCTCATTAGGTGGAAGGCTTTTAGTCTACGATACCTCTTACTCCACTACTGAGTCAATACCCTTCTGAGATTGCTTCCCAATAGAAGTGTTTCAACCTCATCCACTGGGAACACAGAATGTTTCTAGCCCTGTGTGATCTCAGGGGATTTTTCTGTCCATTCCTTTTAGGAAGCCTTCTACTGGCTCTGGAAGTTTCCCCACACACATGAACAAATTAGTGCTCAGCCAGAGACCCGATGGTCTGCAGATTTCTGGATTTCTCTTCTCTGGTGCTCTGCCTTGCAAATTCTAGTTGCCTCAGACTCCCTGAATTTTGAACTCTGTCTGCATAACTCACTGAGACCACTTGGCTCTGTGTAGACTACTCCCCCTGTGTTGCAGTCTAGAAATTCTCTTCCAGGCACCAGACTGGAGCACAGATAGGACTCACCTTATTACAAAGGGAAATGTGTGACCTTCTGGTGGAGAAACCTGCCAGAGTCTAATTTGACCATATGACTGAGGTTAACATCATTAGTGATGGGATGGGTAGCCACCATGTGCTGTCTGGTGTGCTGCATGGGAAGCACCTACAGCATTTCTGAGGGGTCTCCTGCTAAGAAACTATGGCCCGAGTCTGATCATAAAGAAACAAATGTAAGGACCATTCCCTTGAACCACTTGTATATGAAAGACAGGAAAAGACCAAGGAATCTTCCAGGTCAGAGGGACCTAAAGAGGCAGACTGAAAGCCATGTGTGTTCTTTGCTGAGATCCTGGACCAGAAGACTTTATCGGACAGTTGGAGAATGTGAATGGGGATCTGGGGAAGGGGACAGTAGTGACGCCTGGGTGTTGGTGTCCTGACCTGAAGGGCTAGATGACAGCTCTATAGTGAAGTGTCCTTGTTCCTGAGAAATACACAGTAGAGGATTTGAGGTATATGGGGCTTCCTGTCTGCAGCTTGTCCTCAAATGTTTAGAGAAAGAAAAAATAATGGGTATGTAGATGCACAGATGAACTGAAGAGCAAATGGTGAGCTTTAACAGTCAGGGACTCTGAGTGAGGAGCATAGGGAAGTTCTTTGTATCGTCCTTATAACTTTCCTGTAAGTTTGGGAGAAAAAAAGAATCCATATCTTCAGCCATGGTGTGTAGGTCAATGGCATGGAGTATCCCAGTGCACGGAGCATCCTCCGAGCTGGATCTGTGTTCAGTTATCACTGCTAATATAAAGCTAGCTTTGGTGCAAAAGGCAAAAGGATAAAGTACTCAGAAATTACTATTTTATTGCTCCATTCCTAAATGCTTACAGCATTCGTGGTTGATAGAAAAAATTGTTTGAGAGACAGAGATCCAAGTGAGAATCCACATTCCCCTGCCCTAGGTGAGGTGTTCACCCTTTGGTGGCCTTTGAGCCAGAAGTGGGGGACATCCTGGCCAGGAAGGTAACTGGTATGACCTCTTTCTCCTATTTGGTGCCTGTCTCCTAGCTCCCTGGGGAGCAGAGCAGAGTAGAGGGGCTTTCATTTCTGTTTGAAGGGCAGGAAGAGCTGTGCCCCTGGCTGGGGGAGGCAGCAGAGCTCAGGAGGTAAGGGCTTAGTGTCTGGACCCCAGACATAGACTTTATGGCATCCTGGCCCTGCCACTGACTAAGCCAAGGAACTGGGCTAATTACTTATCCTTGCTGTGCCCCAGTTTCCGCCTATGTAAAATGAAGATAATGGCAGTCCCTACTTGAGAAGGGCGTTGGCGAAGATTGAGTACCGAGTTCATGTGGAGCATTGAGAACAATGCCTGGTGCTCCCTCCCACTGATGGTGGGCTCCCCTGGCCTGGTTCAGAGGTGGGAGAGGGAGCAGTTCCCTGTGTCCCACCCTGGGCACTTTTCCTAAGTGACCTCCCAGGCAGTGCAGAAAGATTTCACTAGAAGTCAGAATCAAGCTGCAGACTTCCACCCAGAAATGCTGTCACCTCCCCTCCCTCTACCTCAGTTTACTCATCGGTAGAATGACTCAGTTGGACTAGATCACAGGTCTGCAAACTGTGAAGCCCTTGGATTTTTCAGAGCTGCCTTGGGAGTCCTACTAGGAGTGGGGAGGCTGGAGAAGCAGTTTCAGCAGCCCCTACTTGGGCTCACCCAGAACTGCTCTGCTGGCATCTCTAAACCAGTCTACTGTGAATTGTTTCATTGGAGGAAATGGTTCTACTACTAATCCGATGGTGAGAATCATCAGGCCAGCGCATATTCCACATTTTCTCTCTTTCTTCCAGGGAACAATAAGTCCGCAAGCACTCCTGATTCTCTGGGGCCGTGTCTGACACTTACAGTCTTAGGGGCTTCTGGTTGTGGAGGTCTCCCCCACCCTCATCTCTATGCAGTGGGGGTCCACACAGCCATCCGGGCTTTGGTGCTCCTATGCACACATGCCACTATGAGTCAGCTTTGCCTCCAGAAAACTCGGAGCAGTTAGGTCCCTAAACCCATGGTACTGAACCTGGGCTGCACATGAGATCTGTCTGGGAAGCTTTTAAGTCTACAGCTTTCTGGTCTTACCCTAGACCCACTGCATGAATTATCTCCTGCTGCATAATAAATGGTTCAACATCTAACAGCTTAAAAAAAAAAAAAAAAACAGACATTTGCCATTCCACATACATTCATGGGGCCAGGAATCTGGGAACTGCTTGGCTGGGGGTTCTGGCTCAAGGGGTCTCTCCTGAAGCTGTCGTCAGGCTGATGGCCAAGGCTGCAGCCATCTGAAGGCTTGACTGGGGCCAAAGGGCCTCCTTCCATCATGGCCCCTCACCCACCTCCCTCGGTTCCACCTTGTTTGTTGGCTCAAGGCCTCATTTCCTTGCCCCGCGGGCCTCTTCCTAAACTGCCAAGTGTCCTCACAAACATGGCCGCAGTCTTCCTCCAAAGCAAGTGATCTGAGAGAGAGAGAGAGAGAGCATCCAACATGGAAGTCCCGATCTTTCGTACCGGAGTCTCAGAAGTGACATGCTCTCCCTCTGCCACATGCCGTATGTCAGTTGCAAACACACCAACCCTGGCCCAGTGCAGAAGGGACCACACAAAGGTGTGACTGTCAGCAGGCAGGGGTCACTGGGGCCGGTGACCACACCCACTGACTCATACCCAGGAATGTATATTTTTTAAAGCATCACAGGGCATTCTGCCATTTTATCAAAATTACCAGTACGAGTCGAACTCCTAGAGTTATAGCTGGCATCACTCATGACACCTCTTCTCGGGCGTTTGTACTTCATATGGACACTGTTAGGGCAAGGCTGACAGGCTTCCTGATCCCCAAACCCAGCTGTGGCAGTGGCATTTGAGGCCCTAGAACTTGATTTCTCCAAGTTCTCCTAGCATTCTTCAGAGCCCCCCACAGGTAGGGTTGGCTGGCTGAGTCGTCCAGCTTTGGGTCCTCAGAGTCAGCTAGCCTGGCTATTGGCCTTTGGGTCGGGACAGATCTTAACCGGATGAAAGTGTCCCATGTAATGTAGGATATTCCGTGTTCCTGGCCTCAGCAGCTGAAATCTGGTCACTGGGGAGGGGTGAGCAGCCGTGGTGACCGCCAGAAGGATTTCCAAATACACCAAAGAGACACTGTGCACCCAGCTGAAGACTGCTGAAGGGGAGAGAAAGCACACCCATAGCCTGGGGGACCCCCAGCCCTCCCATAGAGTCCTGGGCCCAAGCAGAAATGAATGGGCTTCAACAAAAGTCCGAGTTTGAGGAGTAGAAAGACACCTACACTAGTTAACCACAGTTAGTTAACCTCCTCTGCTGGTTAGTGGTTAATTTCAGGAGTTAACCGCATCTGAAGTTTCTCTTTCCTGGTCTCGGTTACCTGAGGTCAGCTGAGCTGCAGGAGCAGATGTCAGTGACAGCCTAACCCGACGTCACAGGGCCGCGCCCTCCACCTCACTGCCTCTCCTCACGCAGGCCTGTTACCACCTCACACAGTCACGGGAAGGGGTGAGTACGGTACAGTGAGATTTTGAGAGAGAGACCACATCCCTATAACTTTAATTACAGTATAATTGTTCTATCTTATTGTTGTTGATCTCTTACTGTGCCTGATTTATAAATTAAACTTAATCATAGTCTGTATGTCCAGGAAAATACAGTGTGTGTGTGTGTGTGTGTACATGGTTCAGTACTGTCTGAGGTTTTAAGGCTTTAAAAGGCATCCACTGAGGTCTTGGAATGTTCCCAGGTCCCAGTCCTCGTGGGTGAGGTCTGGGCCCTCTCCCTGCAGACTTCGCCTGCCTCCTCCATGCTGCTACAGAAGCTGTTCTCTGGGACTTGAATGAATGGCTAAGTAGGGAGCATTGACTCCAGTGACCCGCAGACTTAACGACTATTCGAAGGAGCTCTGGCTTATCTCTCACTGGGAGTCGCACATGGGGTACACGTCACAGGGAGTGGTCCTAGGTAGCAGTGCCCCAGTCAGGTCAGATGCTGTCACCTGGGTACCTGACCAAACTCCCCTCCAGTCAAAGCTGAGGACCCCTATCCCCGACAGCCCTGCCTGGTTGTATTTCCACAGAGGGATCCCCGGGGACCCCTATCGCTGGGACTGCTGGGGCCAAGTCCCTGGAAGCACCCAAGAACGTGGGAACAGGGCAGATAGGTGCCCTGTCTTCTGGGTATAGTTCTTCACCCACAAAAGGTGTTTAGGTGGCTAATAAGGGCTGATGCCGGTGGTGTTGACTGTCCCTGAGGTCTGCCTGCCTGTCGTGGTAACTGAGGGCCTGGGTAATAGCCAGCAGCAACATCTTAGCATCTGCGAATACTCAGCCGCCTCCAGTGAGCTTGGGCGAGCACTGTTCCCCCACACTGCTGACAGGGGGGAGGGCAGCTGGAGGCTCTGAGTGCGGTGACACAGACTTAGGGGTTCATCAGTCATGGTTCCAGGCAGTGAAGCCACAGAACGGGGCCGAAGCTGAGGCCCATACAGTTGGACCTAGAATGGAATCCCAGGGGTCCCGCCTGCACTTTGGGCATCTCTGTTGGGAGCTGTGTGAAGGTGGACTGGGGTTAGCCAGCCCACCACGTCCCAGTGATGTGGTCCACATGGGGGACACTGGCTGCACTGTGATCTGCTCCCGCTAGAGGGCACCAGCGCGCCACTCTGGAGGGAGGCTCCTTAGGCAGGCATTTGCCTCACAAGTCCCTTATCCCCAGTAGCCAAAGATATCCTGGCCTCCCTACTGGTGCTCAGTGTGCCAAAAAAAAAAAAAAAAAAAAAAAAAAAAAAAAAAGGCTCAGGCCCTTGCCGGCCAGAACAAGGGACAGGATGAGGTGGGAACAGAGGTGGTCACATAGAGGTTTTAGGGACATATCTATCTGACCTAAATGTGCCCCACTGTGCAAAGGCCCGACATCCCTCCAGCAGTCCTCCCCCCACCGCCCCGGGGAAGGCACACCCCTTAAGCCTCTATCAGCCGCATAGACGAGGAGGGTGCCTTCCCATGGAGGGAGGGCTGCAGGCAACATTCCCCACACCAGACTTGACCTGGGCCTGCAGGGGAGGTGCCCACTGGCGTGGGGTCTGGGGGCCTGGGGCCTCAGGAGCCTTGGCTTCTGCCCTTAAAAAGAACAGGCACTATGTGAGGCCAAAGATGGAGTGCCATAATCCAGACCAAGCTAAATTTGGCTAAGTTCATGTGAAGCCAAGGGAATAGACTCTGAAGAAGTCAGATTCCTGCCCAGACACCACCCCAAGGCTCCTTCCCCTGAGAGGGGGTCACTCGCTGAGCAGCTTCTCGCCCATGTCCCCTCAGGCTCTGGAGTGCAGGGGACCACACAGCCTCAGGGCCCTGTAGAGAGGCTGCCTCCCTGTTCCCCACGCGGCCCCAGATGCTACTATGTCTTGTACAAAACCCGAGCTGAGAAACCTTGTTCTTGAATTATCCTGCGTCTTGCCCAAGGCTTTCTATAAGGACGTATTTTGATCATTTTTCTTGAATTCTGTCAGACAAACGTGAGGTCCGCTGCCTTTTGTCTGACAAGAGGAACTTCATAACCCAACTGATTTCCCTTTTTGCCTTCCTGTGAGGAAATTTTGAAACTGAATTCTGTGCCTGCCTGCAGTTAATTATGAGCTCCCTGTGACCTGGTCGGGTCCCTCACTTTGATCCTCTGGTGACTGACCTAGTTTGGTTGTAGATACTGTATAATCCCACTGTCTTGTGGGTGAATAACGAGGGTCACTACGTTACGCGGGTTTTCGGGCCTCATGCGTGCTCCTAAGGTTCTCTCCACTGAGGGGCCCAGCAGAGCCAGGGAAGGTGGAGTGGGAGTTCACACCTCATGAGAGTGTACATGGCCATCTCTTCACACAGGACCCACAGAGGGGACAGACCAGCTAAAGCAGGGGACAGTGAGGCCTGGAGTTAAGCACCCCATCCCCCTGCTTGGCCCGGAATAAAGACAGGATGACCATCTCTCCCACCCCACCTCTCTGAGGGGCAAATGAGCTTTGAGAATGAAAATCACTGCTCTCCTGAATGATGACCGGCCCCCTCCTCCCACCTGTTCCAGGTGGAAGAAAAATAGTGGCCTGTGCACGAGCTGCCTTGTTCCTCCAGCAGGTGGCGCTGTTGCCATTCAGAAACAGGGTTGGTGGACCTGGGCCGCCCCATGGGATTGAAGTTGTCCTAGCCCAGTTCCCAGCTGTCCAGATGGGAAGGAGTGACTTTATTGTTCCCTAGAGCTATGCTAGCTCTAAGACTTCTGGAAACTTCTAGGATATGCTCATTCACAGGCATCAGGAATATTGAAATAACCCAAGATGCCAAGGAACAGTCATATGAAAATCAAGCCCCACCTGGAACGCCCAGGCCTATCATCTTCTCCAAGCACTATTTCATGTCCCCTCTTGGTCTCACGGGAGGTACGGTCTGGCGTCATTCACTCCGCCCACCGGTACTGATTGAGCACCTTTCCGGGGAGAGGCACTGTCTCAACCATGATGGACTGAGTTAGAGTGCCGGGGCTGGCTTCCTTTCCCACGGTCGGGGACATGGGGTTCTCCCACTGTTCCTTCAGAGACCACGCAACGACTGTCCCGCGCCCATAGGAACACTGCAAACCCTTGCCAAGTGCTTTCCACGTTTCAGGAGCTGTGACCACGCTTCCTCTTTCTTATCTTGCTTATCCTTGCGTGGTCCCTGGGGAGCAGGTTGTCTCTGGTCAGATGTCACCTTCTCAGTAGGCCTTTTGAACACCTCGCCCCCCCCGACTTTATTCTTCTTCATCCCATTCATCATGCATTTGCTTTATTTATTTCATGGTCTTCGTGCTCCCACTGGAATGTAAGCTACACACACGGGCACATACGGGTGCTCATGAAATACTCGGCCAATGACTGAATGAGTCCTGAATGAGGGACTCACTCCCAGTACCCTAGTCCCGAGCCTTGGCCTCCTTCACAGGGGCTTGAGCACTGTCTGAGCTAGGGTCTGCATACCATCCTTTCCGAGTTCATGGAACAGCTCTGTAGGGTAGAGGTATTACTGTTGTTGCCATGAGAGCTATTAACGTGAATGAGAGAATTGAGATCAAATACTTTGCCCCAGGTCACATGGCTGATAGATGGGGAGTGGAAATTGGAATTCAGGCAGCCCAACTCCGCTGAAACCCCTTTGTAAGGAATGTCGGAGAGGAGGAGGAGTTGCTGGAAAACCATTTTCTGTATTCTAGGTGACCATAGTCACGTATGGCAAGTTAAGGGTGAATGTCATTTCCTTAATAAGCAAGAACAAGAAAATGGATATATATTTTTTTTCCTTTCTTGCTGAAGGCACTAAAAATGGAAAGAGAGAGAGGAGCCCCACAGACACTTTTAAAAGAGGAAGAGACATGGTTTTTACTTTTTTTTTAAGTCAGTTTCTAATGCCCTCCCCCACAGTCCCTGCTGACCCAAGATCGTGCATCAGCTATCAAAGAGGAATGCTTACCTAGGACACCCCCCTCCCTCTGCCTCTCTGGCCGCCTCCCCCCACTCCCCCCAGTGCTTCCTCCCTCAGGACAAAAATAAGTGCCCCGTACAATAAAGGAGGATACCAGGAGTTCTTCATTCCATGGTTTCCTGTCCGAGGCCGCCAGGTAGCAAGGCCCATTGGGAATGGGGCAACGTGCTCTGTGAGGCAAGCCTATTTTTATTTTTGTTGTTTGTAAGTCTTTTTTACAAGAAGTCACCACTTTGGGGGTGAAGACTTTTGTTGGTGACAGCTAGGCAAGTTCCTAGGGAGCAGACTACGGCCAAGTCTGGAGTGGGTTCCCATGAAGTCTCAAGTTGCTGGGACAACAGGTAGCAAGTGCTTTCTGGCTCTAGGGGGCCCAAGAGACTACCATCTCCCTGCCCCAACCACTTTGATGATCCAGAACATGGCTAGGGTCTTCGATAGGGATGGCAAACTGGCCACAGACCAAGTCCAGCCCTCCAGCCTGTTTCTGCAAATAAAGTTTTGTTGGCACATAGTCTGCCCAGCTGTTTGCTCACTGTGGCTATGCTTGTGCTACAAGGCAGAGCTGAGTAGTTACAGTGGAAGCCTACAGCCTGCAAAGCCCACTTAAAAAAATTTTTTTTTAAGTGTTAAAAAAAAAAAATGACCGAAATCCTGAGGTTCATTCAACTTCTGTTGTCCGAGAACCCTTCAGTTTGACTCACAGATCATTGTCAAGTTCACCCAAAATCATTCTCTTCCAGCTTCCATTTCTCCAGCTATAAAATGGGATCATGGGACATCTGGGTGGCTCATTGGGTTAAGTCTCTGCCTTTGGCGAGGTCATGATGTCAGGGTCCTGGGATGAAACTCCACATCGGGTTCTCTATTCAGTGGGAAGTCTTCTTCCTCCTTTCTCTCTGCCTGTCTCTCTGCCTACTTGTGATCTCTCTCTCTATCAAATAAATAAATAAAATCTTTTAAAAAATTTAAAATAAAATGGGATCATACACCTGTTTGACTGACATTGCAAAGCTATCCTAAGGGTCAAAATACAAACCAAGTTACATAATGACAGCTCTTTATAAACCGAAAAACTGGTCTACGTACATGAAATGGCCTTACTAAGTAGCATAGTGATAACTAGAAGCAGGGACAGAACCGTTGAGCTTAACAGGCAAGAAATGAGCTTGGGAAGCATCCCATGGGGCCCTTCTATGATTTGGGGAGCACAGGGGTACAGATTGTGTTGACTTTCCCCAGCTCCTTCCAAGACTGAGCTCTCGGAGAACAACCATCAGCCTATGTAGGACTCGGGCCAAGTAGAGAGCAGAGCCTCACCAGCTGCGCCCACCCCAATCCTTACACCTGCTCTGTCCTTACTATCCCGCTGGCCCAGATCTCCCCCTCTTTCATGGCCCCATTCACACTTTCCCTCCTTCTTGGAACTGTCCTCATAAAGCAGACCCCCCCCCCCCCAGGCCTCACAGAGTTCCTGGACGCTTGATTCTAAGCCAGTTGTGAGGTTCTCCTGTTGTTTCCCACCTTTCCTTGTGTTTGTGCTTCCTGGAGGAAGTGGACCTTGAACTGGATCATGGGGAGGTGGCTAGGGGGGTTCTCTAGAGAGGAAAGAAAAGGTCTGGGATTTGGAGCTCTGGAAGTAAGTGAGTAGTGGTTCAGAAGCAGTAGAGGCAGTGGACAATGGGGGTATCCAGCTGCCAGAAGGGACATTTTTATAAGTAGAGAGAGCCATTGGTGTGGGTCCTTGAGGCCTTGGGACTTGACCAAAAAGGGACTCAGTCTAATGTTCTTGTGCAACGAAATGCATGATGAAAGGAGGATTTAGGAAGTCAAGGGCCAGGGCCTAACCAATCCTTATGTCCTCTTCTTGGAACCCATAGGGAATTCCTAGGACCATACACATCTTCCCTCAGTGACCAGGAAATGAAGTTTTGTGACTTCATTAGAGACAGGCCAGCGTCCCTTAAAAACAGGACTTGCCCCCAATAGAGAGGTCATTTGGTCTATGCCCTGCTTTGGGCCAGACCATGTCCAGAGTCCTTGGCTGAGTGCCTACAGGCTTGATCCTTGAGATGGGAGGGAGCACCTGGGGGCAAGGGTGGCCAGCCCAAGCAAGGCCAGACTGAACGCTGCCTTCACTGAGGCCACGGCTGGGCCCAGGCCATCTCCCAAAGAACAAGAGCTGCCCTACCCAGCCCTGCTCTGGAATGACGTGGGCTTGGGATGAGGAGGCCAGCAAAGCTGTGAGGAGGCCCTAAGCTGACCTATGGGGGCCCTGGCTACCAGTGCCCAGAGAGTCCTACACACACACACCCCCACCCACTGATGATGCCACAGTCCTATAGGAGAGGCCCTGAGCATGAGACGAATGGTATCACCTGCAGCCCAACTGACCATCCTAGGGCTGGCCTTACCCCCCATCCCCCACCACCCAGCCATCTTGGTGATGGCCTGCTGACTTGAACCCATCCTTGTTAGACCAGGCTGCATTCTGGTCCAGCACCTTTCCTCCTCTGTCCTTGGCCTGTGCAAGGAGCAGCTGAGGCTAGAGGAAGAGGAAGGTGTTGCTAAGGGTGTGAAGCATCCATTATTCCTTTATTAGCCAGTGTGCCATTTCTGGTCGCGTTCCCCTTCCTGGCGGCGGTGAGCTTGGGGGCGGAGAAGCCCAGTTATTTTCGTTTACCCCAGCTTCTCACTGGGAGTAGTCAGAGGCTGCAGGCAGAGGGGGTGGGAGCGGACAGGGCTACGTGCTCTCCAGCAGGCCTTTGTGAATGGGCCCCGGCTCCCAGGCCACCCGACGGCAGGCGGCCCCCCCCAGGACGCGCTGACTCTCACTGGCTGGACGTCGTCATTTCTAGCATTGCAACGGCCAGGCAGGAGGAAGCTTTCTTCTGGCCCAAGAACAATACCAGGGTCAGCCCGGGGACCTCCCTCCTACACCCTCTTCCTTCCATTGTGAGCTGCAGCACAATCCCAGGCTCTGCATAGCCTGGGGGAGGGAGGACTTGCCCAGGAGAGATTAGCAATGTGATACCTCAAATCATCGGCCTCCCCTTCCCAGGCTGGGCCAGGGTTCTGGAGGCAGCAGATGGACAGACAGACCAAGCATGTTTGAATGGCTCTCAAATCCCTATGCTTGGCGAAGGGGCTGCTAGCAGGGTGAGGCCACTAGCTGGGGGTCCCAATCCCTCCCGCTGTCCCCACCGAATCACAGCATGTCCAGGCTGCAAAGGCCTACTTAGACCTTCTGCCCATCACCCCATTACACAGACAAGGAAAGTGAGACCCAGAAAGGTAAAGGTTTTACCCAACTTCTGATTGCCCTGCTGAAAAATTCTTCAGACTTCCCATTCTGCCCAGTATCTGCCAGCCTTCCAGGCTTCTCTCCTGTCACTCACCAACTTGGGCTTTAGCCATGTGACTAACTGATAGGCCCTTGATCTAATGGCACCGGTCCCTCTGCCTTAAATGTCCTTCCGGCTTCTTTTGCATGCCTACCTGCCTGCCATATCCCTGTTCTTCAAAAACTCTGCCTGAAGGTCATGTCCTCTGTGCACCCCTCCTGGACAAGCGTTTCCTTGCTGATTCACCTGGGCTTCTCCAGTGCTTAATATAGACCTAGAGAAGGGCTGCCCACCCCCATGTCATTGGTAAACCTGTGTGTCTCCCACATGTCCCCCTTACAACACACACTCCAGATCCCAAGGGCTGAAAACATCCCATTTGCCTTTGCAACATTTAGGACAGTGGTTCTCCAAGTGGGGTGCTCAGACTAGCAGCATTGATATCACCTGAGAACGTGCTAGAGACACAAATTCTTGGGGGTCCCTTCTTTTCCACTGAACCACAAACTCTGGGGGTAGGGCCCAGCGATCTGTATGTTCTCATCCTGACAGGTGATCCTGATGCCTGTTCCCAATTGAAAACCAGTGATTTACAACCTGCTTACAGGCAGCTGATTCTTAATTATGTCGTCTTTTCCTGCTCTTTTTTCTTTTTTTTTAATACCAAGATATGTTTGACGTATGAGTTTAAGTGTGAGTTTAAGATGTGTGACTTGATTTTAATACATTTATATCATGCGGTTCATCCCACATCTCTGGCATCAGAGTCACCACTTCTGGTGTGGGGAACAGGTGACGTCAGGTCTCCTCACAAGTTTAATATTTATAGTACAGATTTGTTGTCTGTCTTCGTGATTTCTTGATAGCTTCATGGGTAATTGACCTCACCCACCTCCTTCGATTCACTGCCAAAATCTTTGGGTTTTTTTTTTTGTTCCTTATCATTATTTTGCTCCGATGAAAGACCAAGAATCTTGCCCTCTTGGACAATCAAGGATATGGATTCACAGAGGGTTGAGTGATTCAAGGTAGAAACAGTGCTCCAGATTCCAGCACCTGGTCCTGTCACTGGCCATACCCCAGATGGGTGACCCTTTGGCCCCGACAGTGCCAGGTGAGCCCCTGCAGGTTGTTGGGGGGGGTCTCATTACCTTCCTGACTATGAAAGGTAGAAGCCTCAGAAGAGCCCCCAGGGACACTGCACACTTACACGGGGTCGAAGCCACCCCCTGGGGTGGAGATGTGGGGGCAACTTCTGTGTTCAGAGAGGAAAAGGAAGCCCTGGGCTAATCATTCTGTCCCTTCTCTTCGGATCCCGTTGCTGCATGGGGGGCTGATTCGCTGGCCCCGTGTGTGGGGTGGTGGCCGGTGTTGAAGGGAGTTTGTCCCTGAGCTCAGAGACTCTGCCGACAGCAGGCAGTGACCCTGACGCATTGTTGGTGGCAGGAGGAAGCTGACCTGGGGATAAAACAAGAAACACTAACTTCGGCCTATAAAGGGAGTAATCAAAAGTTGCTATTAAATAGACTATAAATAATAACAGTACTGTAATCGTGGGCCCAGCCAAACAGACTAGGGGGAGGCCAAACATTGAGATCGTGTCCAGAAAACAGCCCTGGTCTTTCCCTCTGAGGTTCAGTGCTCTGACTTTTGGAGCAGAGGGGCTGAGGATCTGGGTTTCCAGTGGAGGAGGAGGCCAGTTCCCTGACCCAGGGACAGGTGATCCTGTCCCACCTCGGAGCCTCCTCATACCATTTCCTGTGAAATAAGAGTGAAGCCTGTGCTACCCTCTGGGCCCAACCCTGTACGCCTCCTTACCCACGCGCTTTACCACTCCCTCTACATAATTTTATTTTCGTCTTCATGGTTTGAAGAACAAGTTGTGGACATGTTGTCACTTTACCCCTAAATACCTCCATGTGTTTTCCTAAACACAGGGACAAATCTCTTACATAATCAGAGTTTCAGGGTCAAAATCAGGAAGTCCACATTGATAGAATCCTATTACATAATCTGCAGACCTTGTTTCCATTTTGCCAGTCGTCCTGCTGATCGCTTAGCTAAAGAAAAGGTTGTTGGGTTGTGTTTTCGGATTTAGAGCTCAGGGGAAAGCCACACTTTGCTTTACGTTGTCGTGTCTCCTGAGGTTCCTCTATCTTTCTGTCTTTCATGGTCGTGACATTTTTTTGAAGAGGACAGACCAGTCATTTTGTAGAATGTCCCTCGAGTTGGGTTTGTCTGATGACTCCTAGGAAGTGAGTATGCACTTCCGGAAGGAACGCCACAGAAGAGGCAAGGTCCTCGGTGCAGGGTATCAGGAGGCCCAAGATGTTGATTTGATGACCGTGCCATGGACCACCAGGTGGGAACTTCTAGAAAGTTCCCCTTTACAATTAAGAACTGTCTTGCAGGGAGCTATTTGAGACGGTGTCAATATACTGTTTCTGATAACACTTCTGTCCACTCACTTTAGCATTCATTGATGATTCCTGCCTGAAATAGCTTCATGTTTGTGGGCCAATGGTGACTTTTCTAATTCCATCTATATATTTTAGTTGACTTTCTACTGTAAGGAAGATCATTCCTTTCTCTTATTTATTTACTCATTCATTCATGCATTTACTTACATGTCTTGACCTAATAGATTTTTACATGTCTAATGGTTATAATCTGTGACTATTGGATGTCTAATGGTTATGGATTTGACAAAGAGGAGCCCTTCAGATCACTTCTGTGTATTTCTGAAATGCCCTGAATGATCATTCTTTGCGTACTTCTTCACTTGCTGACACAATAAGTGGTTCTGGGTTTATTGGTGCTTTCCCAGCCTGGCCCTGGGAGCCATTACCCATGGGACCCAGTTCCTTCTTACTGGACAGTTTTTCGAAACTCAGATCCAAGTGCTAGGGGTACTCACTGCAGCTGAATCCCTGACTTTTGATCCATGTCTCTCCCATTTTCTGAGTCCCCAGATCAGAGCTTCTCTCAAAAATAAAATCTCTTGTCTGGAGGTAGGGATGAAAGGACATTGCATGGCTCTGTGGAGTGGGGAAAGACACTTGGGGAGTCCATATCCAGACTCTTCTCAGCACCTTGAACACCACCGCCCCCCCCCCCCCCGCCTTTCGTGGTCCCTAGTCCCTCCAAACACCTCCCCCGCCTTTCGTGGTCCCTGGTCCCTCTGAGCTCTGAGCTCCCTGGGGGTTTGGCACATCTCTCTTTCATGTTCCCTTCTGCGGAGTTACCCGCCACTCTGCTCACGTTCTGTCTTCCCTAATTGGTGGCAATCTCTTTCCTCATTCTCTGTGTTTTTGTAGGTTTACAGTTATTATTATTATTATTATTATTATTAATTAGAGAGGAAAATTTGAAATAAGTGCATGGAGTCCATTTACTATGTGAGGTGGAAGTCCATTTGGTTGGATTTAAGTCATCAGGGGAAGAGGGAGATCATTGAAGGGGACACTGAGCTACACATACTTGTCAGGAGCAGCAGTGGGAGAAGATGCTTGTGTCTGAGAGGAGAGGGATGAAGTGATCTGTCCTCTGAGTCTATGAGGAGAACAAGTATGTGGCAGAGGCCCTAGACACATAGTCGTTGGAATCAGAATATAAGGGGGGGGCAGCAGAATGTACCTGAATGTGAGTAAACAGATTCTTCCCTTTGCTGTTGTTCAAAGAACTATGAGAAGGACACACACACACACACACATACACACACACACACACACACACACACACACACACACACACACCCTGTGTGAGGTCCCTGAGAAAATCTGTTTGGATTCAGACCTTACAGAGAGGCTTACTCCCACCCGAGAGCCAGGAGCCATCAGGGCAGATGCTCCCCATGGAGGACCCAAGGATAAGTCTCTGCGGCCCAGCCATGTAGGACTCCAACAACACTCTGCCTCACTGTCCGTTACCCAGTGCGAAAGACGTTCCTCCAGCAAGTCTCCAGGGTCCTTGGGAGCAAGGCTCTTGCCTGGTACCTCACCTGGGCCAGGGTTGGGCACATGGTGGGGGCTCAGGAAGTCCCAGAACCATAGATAGTTGCTAAATGCCAGAGTGATGTGTGAGCCAGCTGTGCCAAGGAGGGGAGCAAGGCGGCCTCTTCCCCGGAAAAGCTGCAGGTCCTTTGCTCATTGCTGGGCTCTCTCCTTCCACAGCTGCCTGAGTGTCTCCCCTTTGGCATTACTAAGAAGCTTGACCCCCACCCACCCCCAGGGGCACACTGGCTCCCGGAAGCCCTCACATAAAGTACAAGCTGTCCCTGCCTCTTGCCAGTCTGCATGTCAACAATCCACGCATTCTGCGGTTCCTGAAAACCATTTTTGTAGAACTTCTGGTAGCTTGAGTCTCCTTACTTGGGGGTCCCTGCCCATTTCTGGAAGTGTTAAAATAAGCAAGCACGCCCTTAAGGGCAGGCAGGCTCGTTGTGCTGGCACGACTAGCATTGTACCCTCGTGATGGAGGACGGCGCCCCAAAGAGCCAACCCTAGCGGCCGGTGGGCCCTTCTGTGTGCTGTTCTCATCTCAGGAACCCTGAAGGGCAGGGACTCTGGGTACATCCTGTTTCCTGGAAGCCCTCCCTTTCTAGCTGGTCACTGGCAGGGATCCGTTCTGTGGACAGGTTGTCACCTCGGGCCCCCGGGAGCAGGGTAAAGCCGGGGCGTACTTGGAATGGGGCTGGTGGGGAGGGGGAGGGGCAGATATGAGCAGACCCAGGAGCAGGGGACACCGAGAATGAGTACCGAGATGCGCTGAGAGTACGCAAGCCGCTTGGCTGCCTCAGCCTGGTGCCTGGGGCAAGGAGCAGCCTGCGTGCATCCGTCGGGCAAGAGCTGAAAGCTGTCTCTGGGCGTCCAGCTTAGAGACCCAACTCCTCAATTTGAAGCCATAAGGAAAGCATTCTGAACACATCCTGCTCCCCAAAGAAACGAAGGTTCCCCCCCACCCGCCAGGAAAGGGCTGCGCCCAAGGGCATGCAGCCCCTCCAGCCACAGATCTGGGGCCGCAGATGCACAGGTCACTGCTCTTCCCCACACTTCCCGCAGTTTCATTAGAACGAATTCTCAGAAGTAGTCCTTGCAGAAGGCTCACAGGCTGTCTGTTTAATCATTCAGTCTGGAGTCTCACTAGGGATCTGATTCAATAGGTGTTTTTGAAACAGCCTCATCACCAAACTACATGTAAAATGTTCCATGGAAGGGAAATTTGAATTCCCAGCTGCAACGGGCTCTGCCTCTCCCACACCCAGAACCAGCCCAGCAAGGCCATCGGAGCGGCCACCAGCAGCACTGATCCCACACAGCGCTCCCGGAGGCCCGCAGCTCAGCCCTGCTGGGTCCAGGCCACGGAGAGACGGAGGGTTAGCCACAAGGATGCCACAAGAACCGGGCCTTTGTGAATACCACGCAGGAGAAGGATTTTCTGCCATGGCATCCGGACATCCCATGTCCATCCCCCCGTTGGTTCCTGTTCTAGATACTGAGCCGTGGGGTGGGCTTCTGAGTCCTTTTTTGGCCCTTAAAGAAGTGAAAGATGTTCTAGAACCTGGACCAGCCTGCCACTGGCCAGAATGGCCATTTGTGCAAATTAGAAGGAGAAGCTCCTTCCTCACACTGGACAGCCTCTGCCCAAAATTGTCAAAAACTATCCAGATCCACGGTGACTGAGGTGAGGACCATCTCCTGGAGTGGCACAGAGCCAGCGTTGGCCGCAGGTTGTTCCTCTTTGTAAGCAAACGTCACCAACGGGCTTGAGTTGAAAACCTAGGCCACTAGCTCATGTTCTAGAAGGCCGGGCTTTGAGTGTAGAGTATTTCCAGCTAAAGAGAATCCCCCTTAGAGGTTAATATCTCACAGCCTAGAAGGCTGAGTAACGCATTCTATTTCCTCAGGTGGAAGCAGCCACAAGGCCGTAGCAGGTTATGGGTTTCCAGGCCTGAGAGGAGCCTCAGTGTCACTGAGGGCAGCTCCTTTCCTTTTGCACCTGGGAACTCTGAGGCCCACACAGACATCCCTGCCCTGAGGATAGGCCCCTGCCTGTCCCTGGTATGGGGCTGAGGAGTTCTTCTAGTTGTGAGTTGGGTGTTGTGAGTCAGAGGTCCTCGTACCCGAGAGACCCCTGCAGTCCCGGAAGGGCTGGGTGCAGAGATAATGTGCAGAGAAGAAACGCTGCTGCCAGATGCGCCCACATTCTTCCAAGGCCTGAATGAGACACTAGTGCCTGACCTCCTTTACCTGCCGTGGTCGCCGACCAGGCACGCACACCGTATTGCTCTTACAGCAATGTCAGGGAGCCTCTGTAGTGCGTGCCAGTTGTGGGGGATTCTCATTGTAAGGACCCTCAGCAAAGTTGGCCATGAAAAGCAGGCATTCTGAAAGCAGATCCTTCCTAGTCCTCGCCCATACACCGTACCCAGCCCAGCCAGGGCCCAGCAGCCGGTCAGGGGTGCTCATGTGAGGAGCAGTTGTCCCTCTTCCAACTGTCCCAATGGGCCATGCGTGCTCATGTACACAAGCATGCACACACGCGCACGCACACACACACACGAACACACACACATTCTCTCAACATGTTAAAAATGTTGGAACAATTCAGCCTAGTTCTTGACCCATGACCTCTAGGGCAGCTCAGCGGCCTCTGGATCATTATTTGGCTTCAAAGAGTCCCCTCCAGGTCAAAGCAGAAACATTTGCTTGGCAAGAAAAGAGAAGATGTTCCTTTATGTGGCTTTTCCTGGCGGCAAGAAAAAGGGACATTGTTCCAGCAGGCTGGCGTGTGGTGTGGTCAAGGAAATGTCATCATACCCCCTCAGCAAGGTCTTCTCAGGACACCCCAAAGGGCAAGAGCACCAGCGGCTGGTCACGTGGCCCAGGCTGGTCACTCAGGTTGGCCGGCCGGCACAGGATGTCCACGCACAGGAAGACCTGATTGGTGGAAGACGGGCGGGCAGACAGACGGCGCCTGCAGGTGAGGACTGGGGAGGAACCTTCCCGGGTCTCTGGGGACCCCGGGCAGGGGGGACCTCTCCATCCCACAAGAAGAGAGATGCCCTAAAGACCTCGGGGTGATTCAGAGTCAGATGTCAGTGACCAAAAAGAACAACTTCTTTTGGTCCTGCCATTGGCATGGTGAGGAAACAGGAGCTTCCCTCCGCGAAGCTGAGAAGACCTTGTTTCAAGGTCTCTGGAATGAGTATCACGCACACCCCGCCCCCAATTCCTTGCTGCATGTTAGAGTTGGCTGGGAGCTCTTGAAAAATATCTGTGCCTGGACCCCACCCCACCGGCAGGTCAGGCCCCTATAAAGGTCCCAGGTGAATCTGATCTGCAGCCAGAGCCGAGACCCTTTGTGCTCAGGTCCTAGAGATTTCTCCCGCTGTGCCCTCCTGGAAGGTGTTTGCACCAGAGGAAAGCAGGGGTTAGCCGACATTTGATCCAAACTTACAAAATGTTAGCGTAGTGACCTCTGCCTTCTTGATATGAATTACATTTCACCAGGCTTAATCCTCCTTCATTTTCAATCTGTCTTGCAAGGATGTACTATTCCTTCAGAACTAGGACTGTGTCTTATTTGCCATTTCTCACGGATGGTGCTCTGTCCCCCATCCCCACCCCCATCCTTCACCAAAACTAGCCCATTTTATTCTTAGATGTTCACAGACTCTCCTGTCCCTCTGCCATTTCCCCAATCCTTACATTAGCCGTTGACATCTCTTGACCTTGGGACGCCTTCTTAACGGCCCTGCCCTGTGTTGCCCTTTGAAAGCCCTTTGAAACTGTCCTCCACACCACATCGGCACGATCCACCAAATCCACAATCTAGCTGTTTTACGAACATACTTCTGCCTTCCCTTGCTTCCCCATCACACGTAGAATGTAGCTCCTGCCCTGGAAGGCCTCCCGCATCCTGCCCCTGCTCTCCTTCCAGCCTTGGATCCCACATGTCATGCCCCATGCGTAACAGCCACACCAACGTGTAGTGGGGCCCTGAGTACAGAAGGGCCAGGCCTCCATCTTTGGCCGGCATGGGATTGGCAATGGCGAGAAGACCATGGGCAGGCAGTGAACCCAATCACAGTGGCTCTTTCTCCTCTCCGTTTCCTCATAACTAGAGTAGGGATGATGAAATCTATCCCTCCCACCACCATCTCAGGAGGAGAATCCAGCGAGATGATCACGAGGGAGTCCTTGGACAACCATGAGGTGCTCAACACATCTAAGAGCTTCTACAAGGACATGAAGAAATAAGTGTTACATGGGAGTTCACGGGGCCCTCTGGGAGTCATTCGCACGAAACACTGTGCGCGTGCTGGTGAGCAGGGCAAGCATGTTGGTGGCGACACTGGCTTCTGCCCTTCGTGTTTTCATAAAGAGAATCGGGTGAAGGAAATGTCTTGGAAAAGACAATCTTCCTACACTCCCCCGAAATAACTTCAGTGGAAACAATTGTGGTACCGTCCACTGCGCAGTTATTGTTCCAATCTACCGCAACATGGGAAAAATCTCCCGGCATTTCCAACTCAACTGGGAATCAGCTTGACTTCCAGAGGCCTGGAAACAAAGGGATTGTGCACAAGGGCTGCTCTGGGTCTTCATGGCCTACTGGAGCTGAGGACAATCCCAGGGCTTGTGTACAGCTTAGCTTTTCCTCTCCACTTCCCTTTGGGAGTCATGTTTGCTAGAGACTTTTGTATTTTCCCATAGATAACTTTTGGGGGTCATGACCAAAAGGCTTTATTACAACAATACTTGAGATTCTAGATTTCCTTCCAGTCAGTTCTATAACACAGCATGGAGATTTGAGACCTCAGAATGCTCTCTTGCCCACACCCACCAAACGGAATCAGAATAGAATAGAATAGAATAGAATAGAATAGAATAGAATAGAATTCCCTCCTTTGAAAGGTCTTCCTTGGTGCTCTATTCTTCTACCTTCTCAAAGGCTCTGTCTTCCAGACGTGGTTAGAACCTCCTGTCTGCTCATCCTGTCTCCCCGCTGTTTCTTATACTAATCTGTCCTTTTCAAAGAAACTGTCAGAGCACCTTTGCCCAGTGCCTTCTCCTGTTACCTCCCTCCTTGACTCAAAAGGCAACATGTAGCTCCCCAGTGCCCCATGAGACAAAACCAGGAGCCCTCTCCTGGGCACCCACAGTTCCTGGAATCTTCCTTTATGACCCCACCCATGCTGATCACCCACCAGCCCTTCATTGCTGCCCCCACTTGACCAAGATCAACCTGACTTTCCTGTCATTTTATCCTTTTAAAAATCTCAAGCGTGTTAAATGTGTAACTAAGTGTGATTTGATTTTCTTTTGTAAAAAAAAAAAAAAAAAAAACGCATTTTGACTTCTTCCTGCTGGCTCTCCCTTCCAGAAGACCAGTCTCCTCTTGCCTCTGTATGTGGAGTCCTCCCCACCACCTCTCTGCCTCTAATTCTCCCATCCTTTAGAATCCTTCCTCTCTTCCTTCCTCTAAGAAGTGTTCCCTGATTACTGTGTAGGGACATTCTAGAGCCTTCTCTTTCTCAGAACATGGTACCTTAGAACAGCCCTTCTGACATCTGAATGAGCTTGCAGGTACCAGGCTGAAGCAGTTCCTACACAGATTCTGACTCTGTGGAACAGGGCTGAATTCCTGCATCCCTAACCAGCTCCCAGGAGATGCTGAGGGTGCTGGACCATGGGCCGCATCAGAGCAGCAGGATCTTACAACCATGGTTCCCGATTTTGTGGCACGTTGGAATCACCTGAGAATTTTAAAAGAGACGCATGCCAGTCTTCCACCCTTAGACATTCTGATTTTATTGGCATAGGATGCAACACAGGCATTGAGATTTTTCAAATCTTCCCAGGTGATTGCAGGGTACACTCATGTTGGAACAACTGCCTCATCAGATAGTGTGAATATAGCTAAGCCTTGTGTATATTTCATCTGTGCTGACCTTATCTCCCTGCCTTAGACCACAGTCCCTTTTAAGGCAGGACATGGTCCCCCCCCCCCTTTTTTTTAATGAGGCGTGATTGATTGGCTGGTGATTAACTATTAGGCTGTTTGCACTTTTTGATGATAAACCAGTGTTCACAGAGCATATATTGCCAGTAGAGAACCATACTAGACGTCAAAAGGGAGACAAAGGAGATAGTCTTGGATTTTGCCAGAGCGTGGTGAAATCCACACACGGTGCCAGCCTTGGCTGAGGGGGACTGCCTGTGTGACATGGTGTCCAGGGCTCTGGACATGTTTCCTCCTCATCCCCACCCCTTAGGAGAAAAAAACCAACAATACCTGCCTGGCTCATTTATTCCTAAAACACTACCACTCCTTTTTTTCTTCCCTTTTGACCTAAGGCTGTGGTTCTCAACTTGACCACCCTTAGAATCACCTAAAGAGCTTTTAAAATCTCCCCTGCCTGGGCTGCAGCCCAGACCACCTGCCTCGAGGCTCCTCAGAGACGCCTGGCCACTCAGGGATGTTTCGAAGCTCCCCTGGGGCTGTCAGTGAGTTGCTCTGGGCTGAGAGCCACCGGACCTTAGCTTTTTATTGATTGAAATGTAAATAAAATCCGTTTATTCTCCTCTCAGGGGATTGAGATTATCAGGGCCTTCCCTGAAGACAGGTTCAAATAGCAGTAAAGGGAGACTATGAGGAACCCGGGTGTCTGTCAAGCTCAAGAAATCACCACTGGGGCGGGGTGGGGGGAAAGGCCCAGAGGGAGGACAAAGTGCTGCAAAATACACTTGGCCTCCAAGAATTCTTTAGTGCAGGGGTCAGCAAGTGACAGCTTATGGGCCAAATCTGGCCCACCACCTATTTTTATAAATAAAGTTTTATTAGAACACAGCTATGCTCCTATGGCTTCTTCTGCTGTACAATGACAGTTGAGACCACATGGCATGCAGATTCTAAAATATTTACTATCTGGCTCTTTTTTTTTTTTTTTTAAGATTTTGTTTATTTATTTGTGAGAGAGAGGGCAAAAAAGCACAAGCAGGGAGAGCAGCAGGCAGAGCAGGGAGCCTGATGTGGGGCTCGATCCCAGGACCCTGGGATCATGACCCGAGCTGAAGGCAGACACTAACTGACTGAGCCACCCAGGCGTCCCTATCTGGCTCTTTATAGAAAACGTTTACCCACTCCTCTTCTGGGGGGTTGACCCTGCACAGACTCCCTAGCCGCAATTTGTGCATCAACACACACGCTCAGAATTTTTAATACCGCTTCTTTGTCTATTTTTACGCTCAGAATTTTTTTTTTAATTTATTTATTTGGCAGACAGAGATCACAAGAGGCAGAGAAGCAGGCAGAGAGAGAGGAGGAGGCAGGCTTCCTGCCGAGCAGAGAGCCTGATACGGGGCTTAATCCCAGGACCCTGAGATCATGACCCGAGCTGAAGGCAGAGGCTTTAACCCACTGAGCCACCCAGGTGCCCCTAAGCTCGGAATTTTTAAAACCGCTTCTTTGTCATTTTTTAGTTACTTTTTAAAATAGAACAGAGCGTCCCGATAGATGTTTGAGACTAAGTCCTGGTCGGGATAAGGTATGGCTGTCACTCAGCCTGGAGGAGCAGACTGCCACCCTCTGGCCCCAAGAAGCCTCATTGCGTTTCCCCCCACGTGCTGCGGCGATGTCACCGTCCTCCTTATGGGCTGCAAAATGGGAAGACTGGGAGGCCCCCCCCATCAGAACCTGATCGATGGTAGGAGGTTAGAAAGGTACCCAGGGACGATGGAGTCAGGAGAGGAGCTATAGGAAGCAAAGACCGCAGATGGAAAGAGGTGGCAGGGATGGGCGCTGTGCTTGACCAGCGCGGGAGGGTGTCAGGAAGTGCCCAGAGCCTGCACTTCCAAGTCCTGTGTCCAGGCTGTCCTGTTCCCTTCCATTCCTTCTTGAGCCACTGCTGTGCCCCTGAAAGTAGGTCACATCACTGTCTGCTACAGAGACATGGAGGGAAATAGACACCAACTAGGTCATCGTAGCTGCTGGGGCCTGGTGAGCCGGCCGAGACCAACCGCTACCAGATTGAAGACAACCCGAAAAGACTCTTTGATGTGGCAGGGAATCCTGAATGGCCACATCCACACCACAAAAGGTCAGCCCTGCTTTCTGGGAATGGAACAAGTAATTGAATTTCTGAAATGGTACATTTCCTGTAGACAGAGAGAGGTACAGCCCATGTCCTTAAAGTATTCCGTTACAAAATTAATAAGTTGAAGGCGGTTATTTCTTTTACCAAAGATATTTGCGATAGGACTAATGATTTCCAACTCCAGTTAAAGCAGAGTTGCGCGCAGGAAGTTCTTACAAGCACACAGCTTTGAAGGAATTCCTCTTTATCTACTCATGTCCCATCTTTCTTCCTCATTGGAAACATTCGCCAGAATAAGAGCGTGTTACTTCTAGTTTTCAGGTTGGACAACACACAGGTCGGGATCCGTTATTTTCCCATGGTGCTCATCACATGAATATTAAGCTTGGCACCTTAGCTGTTAGTTTTAACATGGAAGGAGGGAAAAGGAGGAAGCAAGGTACCCCTGCATAGATCAAATATGGCAACCCTGGGAATGTATACTTTTGACACTGCCAACTGTCCACAGTGCGAATCCAAGGGAAACCGTGAGTGGGCTAACCTTTTACTTGGCTTGTTGTAAATCACGCTTATCATTTGTCCATTCGTTTTCTCATTCTACCAACAATGGTCGTGGAGTACCTGCTATGTGACAGTCGCCGTGCAAAGTGCATTGTGGTGGAAACCAGGGGTCCATTGCCCAAGAGATGCAACCCCAGCAAATTCTGGGTTGGTGCGTGCTATGGTTGGTGCTGGGTCTTTGATCCACCGCTCTCCTGGGCACTGTGTAAGGTTCCATCCTGGGCCTGAGTTAATGTACCTGCTCTACTGCGCATTGCTTTGGGTCTGGTATTTAATTGAATCCAACCTCCCTTACCTCTCCTGTCGAGAATGGATAATAAGAGTACCACCCTCTCTGATGTGAGGTTTAAATTAATTGATACGTGTAAAACTCTGCTCCGTGCCCGCTCCGTAAGTGATAGAAGCTCTTGTTATCCTTATCACAGCTCACAATCCTTGCAGACATAATTTAGTTCCTTCTTTGGTAAGGAGACCTTCTGAATACCTTCCAGGGAAACGGAATTGCTCACTCAGTGGAAGGGAGTGTATTTATGGGGCAGGACTGGAGGGGAAGGAAAGCCTTTGCAGGCTAGCTTCCCCCCATTGTTGGGCTAGCTTATCCGTACGGGACTCAGCTCAGGGATGCCCTAGCCTCACCTTGCCATCTTCTTTGTCATCTCTGGCTGCCCAAGGTGGCCTAGGAGGTAGCCTAGAGAAGCTACTACAAACAGACAAGGAGTGCACAGGCAGTGTTTCCGCGTAGACAAGCTGCCTTGACCTCTTCCCCAGCTCTCAGTGTTCTCAGTCTAGTGGAAGAGTCTCACTGAGCGTGGGCAACATGGGAGATGCTCTTTGGGAGGTCAGACTTTGACAGGGAAGGCAGGACTCTGAGGAGTCTCCTAGCCTTTGCCTACTCTGTGGTCCCAGCCATGACCCGGAATTCCAACTCCATCCCCCCACCCCCCAACCAAGTGCTTCACACCAAGCAAAGAGCATAGACCCAGGGCAGGGAACAGGGGCCAAATGCTGTTTTGGAATCAGTGACTGTAGCCCAGGAGGGGCCTTTGGGTGGGACCTTCCTTATGGGTGCCTGACCCCTGGTCCCAGTTGGAGCCAGCCCACCTTCCAACAGGAGCCTTGTTTTGAGTCCCTGCAGAGACCATGCTTACCTTCTTGGACCCTGAAGCTTATTCGTCCCTCTACCCAACAGGATGAACCCTTGGTACCTTCTTCCTGGCTCCTGTTCCTTGTGTGACTTCTCCAGACCATGTTCATCCCCTTTTGGGTCCTGACCCCTCTCAGCCTATCTGGCCTCAGCTCTGTAGACCAAGAATACTTTTGGACCCTTCTCTTTGCAGGCTGGTCTGGGCACAAGCAAATCCCATGTGGGTTGAGTAAACCTGTATCCAAAGACTGGCCAGGTGTGTACCCATGTGTCCTCTCATTGGACTTCCAGCACCTCATTCAATCCTCACAACGGAAGGTTTGCTTAAGTTCTCCGTTTTAGAGCAGAGGAGACCACGGCCCAGAGAAGGGAAGGGAGCAGACCTACTGCCTGGCCCGACTGGCCTCTGGCCTTGCGCACAGGGTAGACTTGGCAGAAGTGGGACGCTTGTTACAACCTAGGGGGCCTGTGGAGTCAAGTGGTGGGCACCAAACATCCTCAGTGTCATTGTCACTGTGCAGGCCAGCAAATAGCCACCTTGATTCTCAGAGGGCTTACAGTCTAACTGAAGACTGGGGGGATCCAGGTCTTCAGATCTCCTGCATTTAATGGAAGGAGAATTGCAATGATGGATGGAGGGCTGAGGGAGCCGTGGAGCGTCATAACTGCTTACGACCAGGAGACATTCCTCAGTTGAGGGCCGTGGTCTCTAGGCCCTGGGTCACCTGTGAATGCTGCCCTCCCACAGAGGAGAGAAAGGGGGTGGCCCAACTCTGGTCCATCCAGGGCCATGGGACATCTTAACTTTTCATCCAACCAGTAATTATGGAGGACCACAGTATCTATCACTGTGGGGCATGCAGAAGTGAAGGAACCATGACCCCGACCCCTCAGCTCCTGAAAGTTCGTAACGTGGTTGGGGAGACAAGCTAAGAAGCAACCACCTAGCTCATTTAGATACCAGGATGGAGTGCTGAGAAGTTTACCCAATGTGCCGTGTGACCAAGTGGATCAATTCTCATGAGAACCAGGATTGGTTCTTTTATGGGCATTAACGCCAATGGCAAAGTCTGGACAATATTGTAGGGGTGAACAGAAGTGGGGAAGATGTGGCAGGCAGAGGGAAAATCCTGGTTCCAGAATGTGTGGTGCAAGGGTAGGGCAGCAGCTACATGGGGGCAGGGGTGGGGGTGGACACACCTTAAAGATCTGGGAAACAGTCTCCCTCCAACCCCAGGGCTGGGTCTCCTGGCCCCCGGCCCAGGGCACCTTCTGATGCATTACCATAAACAGAAGCTTAAAGCCAGTTCTCAGGACCAGCAGTGTGGTGTGCAGATGGGGAGGTGGGGAATAGTGATTAAAGCTTTTCCTCCAGGTAGGCTTCTGATCTGACACAGGAGCATGGGCAGTGGGGGCAGAAAGAATTGCTTCCTCCGTGGAAGTGATTTGGTCGGAAAAGCTGTGGTTCTGCCAGGAGTCCTGGCCATGCCCTTAAATCCTGGCCCTCGAGGCAGCCACCCAGGCCCACAGCCCCGAAGCCAATCCCGTGGGCCCAGCTTGTGCACACTGACCTTCCTGGTTATGCCGGGAGTGCTCAGAGCCCGGAGCTGGGTGGCTCTGCAGGCCAGCTCTCCACTCCTACTAAAGGGCCACACTCTGGTCAATGTCGCCTTCTCAAAAAAGAAAGGAGGGAGGGAGCAGGGATCTCATCCTTGTAAACCTCATGGATAAAGCGGACAGCAAGTGCAACAGCTTTCCCTTCTGTTTCTGCAGCTGGGCCACCCGGCAGATGGGCATTGCCCTTCTGAGATACACCACCTCGGGAGGGCTGCGGGGAGGGCCTGGCGCTTGGCTGGGGAGGCACTTTGCTATGTTCCGGGGAGGCGGCTTCAGTGTTTGGAGCTGCTGGCAGTGGAGGGCTGTGTGCTCGTAGGCCAGTGGTACTCACCAAGCTAACTGCATCGTATCAGTGACCCAAGGAGGGTAGCACAGGGCCCAGGATGGGGAGGGACAGTCAGTGAGCAAATGACCAAAAAAAGACAAAAACCCGCATTTGCTTCCAAAATAAAACCAAGTAAAAACTGATGGTGGCTTGATTAAATGCATTAGCAGGAAGGGAAAGGGCTTGGATTACATGAGTACTTGCCTTTCACACCCCGGAGGGAGTGATCGCTGCTGTGGTCCTTGACCTAGGCTGACACAGGTAAGCCAGAGGTCTTCCCACGGCCCTTTGGCAAAAGGAGAAAAATGCTAAGTTCACAGTTTCCTTGGAGATTGAGGTCAGGTGAAAATGATCACATTTGTGCAGAATCGTTCTTGAAAACCCCTTAAATGGCCCGTGAACTTGAGAACACTTGGTCCGGAGTATGTACCCTGGGCGATAATTGTGTACATATAAATGTATCCTGTGTGGTCTGCTACAAAGAGGGCATGAGCCCCATAGGGTATTTTCATTTTATTTCTAAGTACATGTAGATGAACTTGAGCGAGGTAGGCAACACCTGCCTGGGACCCTGTGTAAAAGGTGGTCTGTAGGATGGTGTCATGCTTTGCACACAGTGGAGGCCGATCTGAGTAGAGGACCACCTTCTATTTAAAGTCCTGTCCTTTGTGAAATGAAGGTTATGGTAGATGGAACGTCCTCAGGCATAGGGAAACGTAACAACTCCCCATTTTTAAATTTAAATTTTACTGGTTATAAATTTGAAAAGGCTGGGAACTACTAATCTAAGCCTACTACTTTATTTAAATTAAAGAAACTCTTAAGCTTTGTATGTTGAAGACTAACAAACTCTTAAGCTTTGTATGTTGAAGACTAACAAACTCTTAAGCTTTGTATGTTGAAGACTAAACAGAAGGAGAGTCAACTCTTTCATTTTTTTTCTCCCGTAGCGAACATCGGTCTCAGTTTTGGCTCTGTCTCCGTCTGTCCACCTAGTCATTCTGGCTGGGCTCCAATGTCACTTTCTTAGACCTTTTCTTATCCTCCGGTTGAAAGCATTGCCTTCTTCTTCCTTTTTGTTGTTTCTTTTTGTTCCAGTTCACCGGTCTCTGTTTAAGTGATCTTTTTCTTTTTAGCTGCATCCTGTTGGCTCTCCCCTTCCCCTTGTGGGATGGAAGCCCTGATCTGCAGTTCAGTCCACTGTTGGGTTCGAGGGAGTGTCGCAGGAGTGAATGAAAGCCCGGTGGTTCCTGAGGGGGGGGGGCACATTTTGGCCTCTCGCACCCCGCACCAGTGCCAGTGCTACCCTTGCAGGTGCTCCACAGCCTGAGCGTAGAAGCCAGTCCCTCCACACCCTCTCCCTGCACTCGCTCCTCGTCTCACGTGGCTCGACCTCTTCAGTGGCCTGCGAGCTGCCCGCTGCCCTCTGGCCTGGCCAAGCTGAATTGACTCGGTGTTTCACTCACCACTTCTCTTGTGAGAGGTGGGCGTTGACTGTCTACATGGAGGAGGCTGAGGCTACAGCAAGCTGCACTTCTGTCCCCTGAGAATGTTCTGGACGCAGCCAGGTGGCTCAGGAAGCGGTTGGTGAGGGGACCCCGTGCCCACATTCTAGGATGGCATCCCTGGGGGTTTGAGCTGCTGCTTCCCGGCAGGCGCATGAGGGACATGGGTGGAAATACTGAGGAGGCCTCAGGGCTGGGGGCGGCTTTCCTGGCACAAGGGTTTGGGGTGCAGATGGTGACATCTCACTAGCACAGACTGTGCCAAAGAAAAGAAGAGGGTGAGGGGCATCTCAGCATCACTGCTAGAGGTCATTTGGTCAGGAGATCCCGCCACACGGCCCGCAGGTGCCCTCACACTTACCGACCCCTGACTACTCCCAGTTTGCTTATTGAGCTGTACCAGAGATCATTCAGGAAAAGCAAGAACAAAGCCATTAATTAATGCCTGCTTCCTGGCAACCTGCACCAAGGCTGCCATCTTTCTTAGTCTGCTTCCGGTAACTCAGAGGGTAGCCTCAGGCACCCCTTCCTCCGGGAGGTCCTTGTTCCATTCCATTTCTTGCACCTCTTCCAGCCTTTGGTCTGCCATGGCTTGAAGGTGTAGCTTTTTCAGTTCACCAGGCCTCTCGGGACCCTCAGTAAATGTCCCTCCTCAGGAGAGTGGAGAGCACGTGTCTGTCCCAGTTGCATCCACATGGCTGCTGCCATGTCAGTGAGCCCCGGGAATACCACTGTGCATCCAGGACGGCCCCTGGGCTCACTTGCACAATGGAAGGCTGACAGTGGTCATGGAAAATCCGGCCTCTCGGCAACAGGTTCCTTTACATTTTACACCATAGAATGCAGAAAGAATGTTCTAACATTGTTCTGCTGTTTCTCAGTTTCTGTTCATGTTCTCACCCATTTTTTCTCTTCATTCAGAAATTGTCAAGCAAATGCCATTTGTATTTGCAATTGCCCAGTGGATTCTTCCTGACGTGGGTTCCAGTGGGAAGGGACGGGGGTGGTCATGTTTGCTTCCCATGACTTCATGGATATGATGAGATCCCATGCCGGACTGCTTAGGACTTCTTTGGTTATGAGTGATAGAAACCCACCTCAAAATATTTGAAAGATAAAAAGGGGAAATTTATTGGCTCACGAAATCAAAGGAAGTCATGACTAAAGAGGCAATTATTTTCATCTTCATTTTCCCCCAGAAGGAGGAGAGAGAGGGCCCCCGCTGTGGCAACAGAGCCGGGACCCAGGTTGTGTGATGGGTGTGTGAGACATCAGTCAGGAAGGACTCCTTTGGTTTTTATGGTGAGAAACCCAACTTGAACGAAAAGGGAGGGGTGGGTTCCCCATGAGGGCTCGCTTCCCCATGGCAGCGAGCTAGTCTCTGTGACTGCCCTACCATGCAGCACAGACCCCCAGGTCATGGGCTCACCCTGAAGACTGACACAGGCAAAATGTTCACAGGCAATTCTGGCGGGTCCCAGAGAACCTAAGTTCAGCTCCTCCTCTAAAAGAATGTCCAGTTCTCGTGGAGCCAGCCACAATAGGCAAGCGACAGCACTTTTTCAGAGTGAGTGGAGTCTAGGGTCTACGTTCCAGGATGTGAGTGGAATTGTAAGCAGGGGTGAATGCTGGTGGTTCAGCCTCTTGGTCTCATCCCTGTCTACATTTATCTGTGTTTTTTACATGGGGGTTCCACCTAAGGTCTTGTTTTTTTATTTTTTTATCTTTTTTTAAAGTCTCTACTGCTTAAAAAAATAAATTAAAAGAAAAGAAAACCACAAATTTAAACACAGGGAAACCTGTCTACCCCTCACCTTTCTTTCTAGAACAGGTCAGCCTCTCTGAATAGCTGTGCAGCCTAGAGATTTCAGGAATTTTAGAAACATTACCTGTTTATTTCACTGGACGTGACCCACACATCCTGCCCACGTGCCCACAGTAAGACCTTGGTAGGATAACTTCTTAGAAGCTTTGAAAAAACATGACTCCCTGCAGGAGGAAGCCTCTGCTATTGAGACAAGCTCTTGTCAGGGAGCTGTACATGGCATTTTTATGGTCCATTAAGTTGCCAAGTGCTGTAGCTGCTTTGTACTATTCACCCTCGGGATATCTCCCCAAGTTGGGCTGGACATGGGGGAGCCTGGGGAGGCCTGAGCCGGCTTAGCAAAAGACTCTGTCCTGCCTCTTCAGGGCTCCAGCTCCCTTGGCTTGCCCAGTGGGCACAGCAGAACCAATGTCCTGTCTTTCTTCTGCCAGACTACCGATAAGGCCCTCCACCTGAATCTTCTGGTATCTTTTGGAGAGAAGGAACCTTTAGTTCCCATGTACTTATTCGCATTCTTGCAAGCGACAGGAGCCTAGTAGGGCTGATCAACATGCATGCTCAGGAAGGAGAGGAGAGGGATCGTGGTCTCCAAGAGGCCCGGGTGGAGAGTCGACATCCAGGTGTGATGGGAGCAGACAGGTGTGTCACTGGACAGAGCAGGGTGGGAGCGCACGTCTACCTCGTCAGAAAAGTGAAGATGCCTCGCCACGTGAAACGCCCCCAGCTCCCCTGCTTCCCAGTAAAGGCCACACGGTGCTGTTTATCCAGATCTTCTGCAATCTGGGGGATGCTTTACACACTAGGAGGAAGACTCTCTTGTATTTGTGTAATCCTCTCCCTCTGCAAAGCGCTGAAGTGTGAGCAGAAGATAACAGACATGTGAGACTGTTCGGCTTGGATGATTTCTATCAGGCTCAGGTCTGGGATTAGTAGATACAGGTCAAAGGTCACGGGAATATTAGGAAAATCTCCCTGAGGGGAAAGTGGGCACAGGGTTCCATGAAATTGTACGTCTTTCCAGCTTCCCTGCCTTTCCCATCTTGGTGGTCCCTGCAGGTGTACCCAATGGTGGGGCTGGGCCAGGAGGTGGGGAAACCCTGCCTACTTTGGGGATTTGGGTCTCCTCAGACAAACCAAAAGCACTGGGAAGTAGGGGACTGGGAAGGGTCTCAGGCTGTTGGTTGGATGAGGGGCCAGAAGACCCCAGCACAGAGCCTGGTCCTCTACCCCTGGAGCTGCATGACCCTATGCGTTATGGCCCCAAAGGCCTGGAGTGGACAGGTGTGGGGTTAGTAGCACTCGCCCACCAGGGAGTATCAGATGGCCTTAGGACCACCCACGTCAGACAGGGCCCTGGAGAACCGCATGAAAGGAACAAGCTGCTACTGTGGAGGGAGCACATGGGGAGGCCCTGAGGCGAGCCTCGTGCTGTGGGCCTGCAGCTGGGATCATGCTGTGGGATCTGGTTGGGAGAGCCAGGAGCGTCCTCGTGTTCTAGGCCCACCATCACAAAGTATGCCAACTGGGGGACTCAAAGAACAGACATTGATTGTCCCCCAGTTCTGGAGCTAGAAGTCTGGGATGGAGGGGTCTGTAGGGCCAGTGTTCCTTCTGAAGACTCTGGAGAAGAATCCTTTCTTGCCTCTAGCTTCTGGTGGCCACCAGAAGTCCTTTGTGTCCTTTGGCTCAAGCTTGTGTTGGTCCAGCACCGCCGGCGTCTTCCCATCGCCTTCTCCCTCTGTGTGTCCTCTTTCTCTATAGCCAAATTTCTTTCTTCTTCTAAGGACACCAGGCATTGGGTTTTCTCCACTGGATCATATGTGCAAAGACCCTATTTCCAAACAAGGTCATGTTCATAGCTCTGCAGGGTAGGACTCCAACTAATCTTATTGAGGCACAGAACTGTACCTGTTCCAGGAGGTGAAGAGGACGACAGAGATGGCCCCAAACTAGACACTGGTCAGGAGCACCAGTGCTGGCCCTCAGAATGCTCTGGTCCTTCCCTGTCTGCCCACAGCGCCAAGCGCATCTCCACACGCTCCCGTGACGCTCGCATCATTGGCCAGCAGATGGAGGCGGTAACACACCTTCTCGTGAGCATCTCTCAAACTCCTTAGGACTCAGCCCAGGTTCTAGCTCCGTGGCAAGGGCTTCTCTGACCCTTCTCCTAAGGAGGGTCCTCGTTCCTTCTTCGGCTGCCCGAGGCGTCTCTGTTCAGTGTCTCCGTGGCCCATGGCATCCGTCAGCTTACTCCTTTGTGTTCCCTGACCTCCAGGGCTGGAGCTGGGTCTGTTCATTCTGGTTTTCTCCCTCTGAGGCACCTGGCACAGGGGAGGCCTTTAGCGCTGGCTGCGTGAGAAAGGACCATGGATGGACGTACAGGTGGGTGGGTAGAAGGACAGAGGCGGAGTAACAGGAGTCTCCCCTGACCATCCCCACCCCCGCTGGTGCATCCCCTTGCCAGCCTGCTCTGCTCCGTAGCGTTTTCGTCAATTATCACAGCATCTGCTTATCTGACCGTTGTCTCTCTGCTTTCGCTAGAATGTGCGCTCTATACAAACAAGCATTTTGCCTATTTCTGTTTTACTTCTGTATGTGCGGTGCCTAAAATGGCCATTTTTGTAGGCCAAGGTGAATGGAAGAGCGGGTGGGTTGTGGGGGCGTGGGAGTGGGGAGCCTAGGGGGAGCATGTCACTGTGATCACAGAGTCAGTGGGTCACAGAGCCGCCGGAGCAGAGCCATCTCTGTGCAGGCTCCTTGCTCGGTGAGCTCGTTGGCCCTCGCTCATGGCACTCTCCCCCCAGGGACAAGGCCCTTGCACTCCCAGTGTGGGGCCTGCCACTCTGCTGGGCTTGCCTTTACTGCTATAGAAATACTGCCCCCGGGTTGTAAGGACCCGCCTCAGCCTGCCCTGGGATGGGCGGACTTCACAAAACGTGTTTCTGCAACTAGAGCCATCAGGGACTGGCCTGCAGAGCTGCGTCTTAACGTTGCTGACCCCCGAGTCAGGTGTGTGTGTGTGTGTGTATGTGTGTGTGTATGTGTGTGTGTTGCACGTGTATTCAGCCAGTGCAGCATGCAGTAGGAGTATTACCTTCCCTCTGTCCCTGGAGAGGTTGGTTTATATAATCTACTTGTCTCCCAGGCCCATTTAGTGAGCAAAAGTGGTCAGAGGTTGGTGGGGAGGGTAGGCTGCAGCCAGGTCTCAGAGAGGCGGGAAGAAGGGTTCTGAGCAGAGAAGTGGATGAAGACCAGGCATCGCAGGGGGTGGTCCAGCATAGTGCTACGTGACGGAAGACTGAGGAGACCGGCCAGGCAGCTGGTAAACCAGAAGGCCGGTGCTCTCATTTATGGAGTTGGGGGCGCCCTCCCACCTGGACCGACGTTACCTGGACTGACATCCGTAGGGGCCTCTTTCAAAGCATGGAGTGGAAGAATTTGTTAAGCCAAGAATTACAGTGAAGGCCACTCTCTGCTCTTAGAGGGTAATCCCAACAAGGCTGATAAATTTCTCATTCTCCACTCGAGGGATAGATTCTAAAAAGCAGGGAGGGATCTCTGGTGTAAAGCCAAAGCCCCATCTCCCCTGGCCAGGCCTGGAGATACCAGTACATGCTCCTTTCTGGATTCTCATTAGTCACACTGGTCGTTGGGTGCCTCTTGCCTAGGATGTGCTGCCCTTTGCCACCCTGGCTTATGTAAAATGTTTTAAGGCTGCTGCTTCCTGGAGAGTGATTGAGTGAGAAAGGAACACTTTCCATTGAGGCTGGATCTTCTTTCTTCTTTCTTCTAACACTTGGGGTCCCCTCTACCCGGAATATACTGCCCCCAGATTTTCTTCCCACCTTTTTAAATTGAGACATGATTCACGTTGCCATGAAACTCACCCTTTGAAGGCGTATGGTTAGTTGTTTTTTAGTATATTCACAAGGTCGTGCAACCATCTAATTCCAGAATATTTCCCTCACCCAAAAAGAAACCCAGTACTCATTATCAGTCACCCCCCGACTTCCTCCCTCTCCCCAGCCCCTGCCCACCACTCATCTGCTTTCTGTCTGCCGATGTGCCTATTCTGGACATTTTGTAAAGATGAGATTGTACAGTGCGTAGTCTTCGGTGACTAGCTTCTTTGCCGGAGCGCAATGATTCTAAGGTTCACCCACATCATCACATGTATCAGAACTTCCTTCCTTTTGGGATACCTGGTGACTCCACTGATTAAGCAGCCGACTCTTGGTTTCAGCTCAGGTTGTGATCTCAGGGTCACGGGATCAAATCCCACATCGGGCTCTATGCTCAGCAGGTCTCTGCTTGAGGATTCTCTCTCTCCGTTTACCACCAGTCTCTCTCAATCTCTCTCTCTCTCTCTCTCTCTCAAATAAATAAATAAGTCTTAAAAAAAAAATAAAGGAACTCCTTCCATAGCCATATAATATTCCATTGTATGGACATACCACATTTTGCTTATCCAGCCTTCGGTTAGCGGACCCTTGGGGTGTTTCCAGTCACGGCTATTGTGAGTGAATGATGTTGACGTGAACATTTGCGTGCAGAGTAAAGAACTTCTGCCAGCCCAGATCAGCAGGCAGCTAGCCTGATGGCAGGGGTGTGGCTGAGCACAGATTTCCTCTTTCTTCATCGGCTGGCCTTGTCTTTGCCCCTGTTGACACCAAGTCACCCTCATCTTAGAAGGAGCGCGGGCAGTATCCTGAGTTGTATGTGTCTCTTGGTGTCGACCACCCGTCTGAGAGGCAGAGTGGCTGATTGCAGAAGGCCCTCCAGGGAAGCCAGTGTGAATCGTGTGCCGCGTCTCCTGCAGGAGCCCCTGAAAGTCGTGTGCAATGCACTTACTCATTCGTTCACCCAGATGCCTACAGCCTGGGGCTCCAAGTGGTCTTGAGGGTGGGACCTGTCCTCCAGCACCCCAGCCTGGATTGCTCCTGGGGAGGGAGGGCCTCAGAAGTGCAAAACTTTGTCCTTTGTCACTTCTTTAGTTGATTTCTGGCCTCCCCGTGAGGTCTGCCAGCCTCGGGCCAAAGAAGGCGCAAGCCGAACTTCTGCTTTCCGTTCCCAATCCACAGCTGGGTCACCAGCCCTCTGCTCATCCCTCTGCCTTCCCTAACCTGAGCTCCCCCATCGTCCGGCAAACCACCTCAGTCTCTGTGCCAGGACTGGGGGCGCCACCAGGAGAGGGACCAGTGCAGCCTGGCCGGTTTGGGCCCACCCGGCCCTGAGCTAAGTGTCAGGATGATGGGGAAGATGATGAAGGTGAGGGAGATGGAGAAACCCCCGGAGAGACCTACGGAGGCTTGCTCCATACCAGGCCCTAGGCTACGTTATTTTTACCCTCATCAGCTCAGCTAACCCTCACCGGGACCCGAGGAGGCTGATGCTCTTATGACAGATGTGCAAACCGAGAGCTGTCGAGGGGAGATTAGCTATCGAAGTCACACAATCATCGAAAGGGAGAGCCAGGAGCTGGCTGCTCCCCGTACAGCTGCAGAGCCCATGCTTGGACTACTGTGACCTCGTCTACATGTGCACACATATATATTGATTTGAGCGGGGAGATAGATGGATGGACACTTCATTAGAAGCCCTGAGTGGCCGGCAGGTCCGCTGGGCCACACTGAGTTTGGGGAGAGCTAGGACTGCAACTGCATTGGAGTCCCGAGGGCAGCTGCTCCTGCTATGGTGTGTGGAAGATGAGGACAGGGTGCAGGGCAGATCCCCGGACTCTGAAGCCCAGACAAGGGCGGCCTCACGTCCCAGGCTCGTGGAAGGCCCAGGGCTGCGGACAGCTCCGTCTGCCCGCCCCGAGGTGAGGTCCCAGTCCAGGCCGCCAGCTTGAAAGGGAGCCTCAGCTTCCTTCCATTGTCTGTGTGGGGCACACCCAGTGTGTTCCTGCAGTGACCCGAGGCCCGGAGGGAGGGAAGGGGCCAGCCCAGAGCTGGGTCAGGATGGGAGAGGGGAAATGAGAGGGGAAGACGTGGTGTTTTTCCTTGTTTGTGTTTTGTATTAAAGAAAAGCAAATAATATCCTTTGAGAAAAACCATTAAACAAAGCACATCCTAAGGCTGCAGAGGCCCATTGTGGCTGTCTGGAGCCCAGAGTTCATTCATGACTTTTCAGCCAGATTATTGGAGGCAAGGGACAGGGTAGGAGGCAGGGGGTGTTATGACAATGAATGTTGAAATGTGCATTCCCTCCGTAGGGAATGTGCATGGACTCCATAGGAGGTTAGGCCATGATGCATGCATAATGCTAGAGTCCCCTGTCCTCCTGAGCCTGTTGCCTGTGTCCTCCTACTGCCCCACCCTGGGAAGCTCCTTGAGACTAGCCAGAGCTGTCAACATCCAGCCCACCTTGGTTGGTGGCTATGCCCTGAGAAGGCAGCCTGATGGGACCCTCCATGGTGGAGCCTGAAACTAGAGGGCTGGTACCATAGAGGATCTGGGCCTCAGTCTACCCATCTATAAAGTGCGGATGGTTGGGCTAAAGGAACGCTCACTGACCGCTCTGCAGCACACTGGGCCCTGTCACTCCCTCTCACCCTGTGCATGTGAAGGGCCTCGTGGGCCACATGGGGGGTGACACTCCGGGTGTAGTCTGCATCAGACCTGTACACAGGTATCCCAGGCCCAAGTCAGACTACCCCCTCCCCCCAGCCCTCCAGGCCCAGGTCCCCTCCACCACTACCCTGCCCACCCCCACCCCTACAGGTTGCCCATAATGTGATGCCAGTGCTCGCACCCATGTCCCACCATAACACACTTTCCTGCTGGGGGGAGGGCGATGGTTAAGAACAGAGCTGACCATCAGCCCAGCTTCTGCAGATCATTCTGCCTGGGGCCTGGCATTGGCAGAATCAGCCCCCTGTTATAAGCAGAGGGTCCATCTCTCACCTTGACATAGGTGTGTAGTTGTACCGATGACAGCGTACAAAAGACCATTCTTGGGATATTCCCCAGTTTAAAGTGTAAGAGAGATGTATTGAAGTATTTCTTGTTTCTCCTAAACAGTCCCCAGGAGTATGAGGAATAAGGGTCTTGGGGCGGATTTGGATGGGCCATCCTGGACCAGGGTGAGGCAGCCGGGGTCCTAGCACACTGCATCTCCATGACACTCAGGGTTTGCAAGGCGCTGCATCTCCTTGGTCCCCTCGACAGCCCAGAGAAGATCCTGACATCCCCAGTGTGTCAGGAAACACAGAGAAGTCATGAGCATTCAAAAAGTAACTTGTCCTTGGTCATGCGGTCATGAATCCGGGATCTGGCCCCAACTCCGTCGCTAATTCTCCGCAAGACTTTGAGCGGGTTCATTCATCCCTCTGGCCCTGAGCGTTGTCATCTGGAATTTGCGTGACTGGATATAACACATTCTGAGGTCCCCTTTGTGTCCCTACTGTTCTTCAGTCCTGTAATTCCAGCACCATTGCCTGGTGGGAAATTGACTAACACAGTTTCCATTTTTCAGTCTGGATTTGGCGGTGAGAGTCTAGTCTTTCCAAACTCCTGATTTCCTTTTGGTCATAGATGTTATCATCCATAGTTACATTTAAGAAGGTCTTTGCTCTCTTTCACAAGTTACTCACCATCCCCCTTCTTCCCACACCACACAGGGCTATCACCCGATGCCCCACGAAGTGGAGATCGCCCACACGAAGAAGTTGTTCCGACGGAGGAGAAATGACCGGAGGTAGGAGAGACTCCATCGAGAGCTTTGGGTTTTCTGTCCTTGGCCGGCTGTCTCTAGCTCCGTTGGTTCTGACCTGGGTTTTGCTTTTCCCGGGGATCCTCTGATACCCATGAGATGAAGCGATGGGGTCAGGTACCAGTTGGGAAGCGGGAGCCCCACTTCTTGGGGCTGGCCCAGGAAACAGATCCCTCCAGGAGGCCAGGGACAGGGTGCTGGTTCCACAGCTCAGGAAGAGAAAGGCTCTTTCCATTTGCAGCAAGGACAGCAGTCCTCAAGGGACTTGGTCTCAGCTGACGTGTGTTTTGAGACACGGCCTCCAGGAGGCTCTGAAGCTCACGATTCCAAGGGTATCTGTGTCTCCTGCTCTTCCCTAGTCACTGCAGGTCGTCGCTGGCTGTGCTCAGCTCTGTGGTAACAGGTGACCCGCAGATCAGCAGCCACGTGTGCACCTGCTCTCCAGTGCCTGGAGGAGCTCATTTAAACCTGGGCAGAACCCAGGGTCTCCCCATGGTTCGGCGTGCTGGGTAATAGCAAAGGGCCGGAAAAAGTGCCCCGAGGCAGTTGGGGCTCGGAGTCCCAGGAAGACCTGCCTTTGTTCCCGGGGGGACTTTCTTGCATGGAAAAGTCTTCGTGGTAGATTTCAAGTGGAAAACACCAGGTACAGAGCAACATTTGTAGTCTGTGGGCATTCGTAGTAAAGCAGGGTTAGAGTGTATTTTCTGTTTGGATATGCATCAATTATTTCTGGTTGGAAACATTTTTAAAAAAAGGAAGGAAGGGAAAGAGCAGGAAAGAGAAAAAAGGCTTCTGCTCAGGGAATTAAAATGAGACGTGTGCCTCTATAAGGAATCTCTTCTTGGATCAAAGGGATGGCCTGTGGTTTTACCTTTAACGAACAGAATATTCTTAGAGAACCAAGGGAACAGTCTAGGTGACATCCCTTCCTTGCAAAGTGGAGGTGCCTGCCCCCTTGAAATGAGGGCTGTGGCTGACTAGGGTCCCTGGGCCTCCCCTCCACACAGGGGCCCTGAACAAGGCACGTTGGGTGCTGGCCACAGCTCAGGCCGCCTGGAGGACAGGTCCCCAGGACTCCTTGTCATCAGCTGGTGGACTTAGCGGGTGAGAGGCGCTCCCAGGAGACAGGAGCCATACCACTAACTAGGAGGAAGGCCATCCTGGCTTAGGAATCAGAACCACTAGGCATGTTATGGAGCAGCAGGGAAAGGGGAAACTGAGCCAGGAGCATTGGACCAAGCCCTGGGCCAGGCTTGACCAGAATGATTGCTGTGTGGACCCCCTCAGTGCTGTGCTGCTTTGCGGAGGCTAATGCCTCGTTTCTGGGCTCCTACAGGAGGGAAGAAGTAGGGAGCACATCTCTAAAAGGGGAATGGGGCTCTCGGGCGACTGGGGAAGAGGGAGAGCAGAGGCTGGGTGTCCCTCCTCCCCTGCCCCCTACCCCGGTCCTGAGTCTGTGTCTGGAGGTGCGGGGAGTCCCCGAGCTTTGAATGTACAGTCACCCCCTGACCCAGAAGCAGTGGCAGGCTGCTGCTCTCCTTCCAGGTCAGCTACACCTTGGCTCGTGGACCTGGCCGCCTGTCTGAATGGGACCGCCCCCTGCCACCCCCGGACAGTGGTAGGCCTCCGGAAAGCAGCCACTGCCCCAAGAATATAGGAAGAGGGGTGTGACACGCACGCACGGGGAAGCTGACCTTCCGCCGGGCCACGCTTGTGTTAACAAATGCCCAGTTAGGTCAGCGCACCTCGCAGAGGATGTGGACCCGGGACAGGGTCCAAAGCGAGGCAATAAAGATGATTAAAGGGATGGAAAGTATGTCCCGGGAGGAGAGGCTAACGGGACGGGGCCAGGGAAGAGGAGGCTGCAGGGAAAGAACGGTCACGCCAATTAACTCATGAAAGATTGACACGGAGGCTAAGAGCAGCTGCGTCGCATTCAGAGGGACCCAAACCAGGGGCAGCTAGCTGGTAATGGAAGAAGACGGTGTTCAGCTAGACCCAAGATGGGCTCGGGGAAGAAATGTCTTGGTCGCTGAAGCTGGGCTGTGTGGTGCCTTGTAGCCTGGAGCAGGAAGTCTGCTTCATCTCCCCGCTCCCGCGGGAGGCCAGGCTGGGCGTGCCCTTGCTGCTTTTCGTTCCAATTGTTGAAGTCAGAGACGCATGCCCTGGAATTAGACCCTGGATGTGAATTCAGCCTCCCCCATTCACTAACTCTGTGACCTGGGCAACTTGCTGCATGCCTCTATTTCCTCTTCTGTAAAGTGGGTCTATGAAGTGGGAGGCTTGAACAATCAAATCCTTCTAAGGCCCCTAGAAACGGGCTTAGCACCGGCCCGTTCTTGAGTCCAAGGTACACAGAAAGCATCGAAAGGTGAGGGGTGAGGAGATGGCTGCAGAGGGGCTGGGCTGTCCCCTGTGATCTCTCTTAGGAGCCCAGGGAGCTTTGCGCTGCATTCCCTTCAGGGTCCACCACCCAGGCAGACAAGACAGGAGGGCCCCTCTGCTCCCACACTCCAGGGGCTGCTCCCAGGGGCCCTGTGATTAAAGTTGAACTGTGAATGTCTTCTCCTTGTTTTGCAGAAAAAGTTTAAGCTCCTGAACAGTTCCTAGGTCGTTGTCCTGAAAAATGTTCTGAAAACTTTTAAACAACTAGTAACCACTTCTTTCTTTTGGGAAATGACTCAAAGATATTTGCTGATTTCAGGCAAAACGATGCATTTCGTGATAGCAAAGTACTAACTGAGTATTTCAGGTACTCCTCAGAGCGCAGCCGCCTCGGGCGCTCTGTCCCCGGAGCCCTGCCGGCTGGAGGGGGCCCTACAGAGGTTCCCCTCCCGCCCCAATCTACCCACCCAGCAGGTGCAGAGGAGGGGGCTCCCAGAGGGCAGAGTCATGGCCATGCTGCTGACCCACTGCCTGTGTTGACCTTGAGTGAGTGCTCCCCCGCTGGGCCGAGACATTCTCTCCACCCCTCCCCACCCCACTCCATTTTGCAGAGCGAGCAAACTGATGCAACGAATGGCCCGGCAGTGTCTGTGTTCCCTGGGAAGCTGACTCTGGGTTGGAGAGGAGCGGGCAGGGCCCTTACTGAGACACATCCTTTGGAGCAATAGCTGTAGACGGGAAGGGAAAGGAGCAGGGTAGGGCAGAGGGAGAAGCTGGGCTGCAGGGCAGTCTGGCCGGGGAGTTCTGACCCTACAGGGAGGTGACTTCAGAGCTGTCCCATGATGGAGTAAAGGAGCAGGTCTTTATATCCCCACTGCCACGATCTTATGCCAGCAACTGTCATCACCCAAGGCAGTTTCCATAGAGGGTGAGAGCTGGGGGGGTGTCTGCCCCAGCACGTGCAGCAGCTGGTGCGGGGAGGAGTCCACAGTTCCTGAAAGGGAGACTGGGTGGTCCCTTACAACGAACATCCCAGTGGGAGCAGTACTTAACTCTCCTCCTGGGATTGATGGAGTGGTGCTCCGTACTACATTCTGGGCTCTGGAGCAGAGCAGGGAAGTGCCAGGCTTGGTCCCTGCTCTCTGGGGCCAGAGGGGTAGCTTGCACAACCTCTCTGGCTCCTGAAGCCACCAGAACGTGGTGTGTGACTGTGCAGCATCTGAGCGTTCAGAGAAAGGAGCCAGCAGGGGATGGCTGAGGAAGGCTTCCCGGAGGAGGTGGGCTTTGTACTAACCACGAAAGAGGATTTGGAAGGGGGTTGGGAGGAAGCGTGAAAGTTGCCACAGCTGGATAGGTGCGGGAACCAGGGATTCCTACCACCCCCCAGAAGTCACCCCCCAAATCTCCCTAGGCACAGCCCTAGAAGGGTGGAACTCGATACTGCCACCACCCCAGCTGAACTAAGTGGAAGGGAAAAGCCAGAGTTCCTGATTCCTGATGGGCCCTGGCCCAGGGTGATACAAGCCCCTGTCAACCCTCTGGAGCCCAGCCTCCTAACAGAGCAGGGCAGTGAACATAGGCACTACCGTTCCATCCCACACTGCTCTCGCAGCTGGGGACACAGGAGAGCCGTTCTCCAGATTAATCTGTTTCATTAAGTGAGGTCTCAGAACAGTTCATTGGCTGCATGTGCAAAGCAGATTTGGAAGGAAGAAGGAAAGAATGCCGTGGTCATCCAGCTAAGTGTCAGATGACCCTGCTGGGTGAGGAGCAGGAGAGCGAGCTGTCCCCACACTTCTGCACACCACGCCCTCCCTAGGTCCCCAGGTGGTGCGATCGGACCACATCCTGGACACTGCAGGATGATTGGAGCCTCCGGCCACTCTTGCTGCCTCTGTCCTATGAATGACCATGACTGTGGCTCGGTGCCCTCTAATTGTGGAACCAATTAAGAATCTCATCCCTCCTTCCCTTCCTCTGGCAGCAGGTGCCCAAACCCTCCCTGGGTGCCAGGCTCTTTCCCTAGGGGCAGAGTGTCAGCCATCAGATTTGATTTTGCAAGCTCTCTGTGACATCATCTGGGTCACTGATAAAAATGAACACGACATCTGGAATTAGGGGTGATGGATATGCAACTTGGTAAATAAACTAAAAATCCTGAATTATGTCATTTAAGAGGGTAGATTCTGTTGTATGATTTACATATCAATTAAAAATGTTTTAATGGGGGGCGCCTGGGTGACTCAGTGGGTTAAGCCTCTGCCTTCGGCTCAGGTCATGATCTCAGGGTTCTGGGATTGAGCCCCACATCGGGCTTGCTGCTCATCGGGGAGCCTGCTTCCCCCTCTCTTCTCTACCTGCCTCTCTGCCTACTTGTGAGCTCCCTCTCTCTGTCAAATAAATAAAATCTTTAAAAAAAAAAAATGTTTTAATGGATAAGTCCAGTCCCCAGACAGAATGATGCGACAAACCCCTGGAAACATTCCTTGAATCTTGATGTCTGCAGAGTTCCCTAAATGTGTCGGGCAAGTGACCCTTTCAGAAAAGGCAGTCCGTTTGGTCTGGTTTTGTGTAAATCTGTGCTAGCCATTAGTGGTGACACTGTTTCTTCCAAATCATCTGTTTGGGACTCTCTGAGAGAAAGAATAATTGTATTTTTCTGGGGTTTTTTTTTGGAAAATTGGAACTGTATGCACGCGGCCACAGTCTCTAGCACTTCATTCTCCAAGATTCCTCAGATGTGTTCCAGGGCCATTTATGACCTTAGTGCAGAGTTCTCTTTTCCTGAACAAAATTGCTCCATCCCTTGGGCAAGAAGATGAGAATTCAGAGCCCCCATCGTTTCCCACCATCCTGTCCTAGGTCCTGGGTGCTGTAGGCTTGCTCCTCAGGGTCTGCCTTTCCTGGGCCAGCACTTGTCGTCTGACAGAAGGCAAACTTCTGTTTCAGCTGCCTCCTTAATTGTACATCATCTTCCTCAGCAGCCTTGTGCTTCTGTCCTCCTTCTCACTCAGAAGATGAAAATACAATTTTAGGACCATCATCAACCGTTGGTTGGCCCACTCTTTGTCACGTCCTGATGACTACCCCATGCTTTGATGGTCATCGCTGGGTATGGGCAACCCCTCGTTCCATTCCAGAATCACTTTATCCCTCCTTCTCCTCACTTCTAGGCTCAGGGGCGAGGACCCTAGGGATGCCCTCTGCCTCCTTAACCCCCTTCCCGTAAGTCACAGTTGCTTAGGGGAGCTTGTCACTCCCTTCAGTGCCACACATGACCCCTGCAGTTGTGGAGGTTTATCCTGTAAGGATGTAAGTTCCAGCTCTTGCCAACCAGGAATGGGTCAGGAGATAACCTCGTTCAGAACCCTAGATTTAGCCATTGGCTCATTCACACAAGTTGTTAAGTTAGCCCTTTTGGAAGGAGAGTCAGTCCGTATTACCAACGGATTCCATATTTGCAAATTTGCCTACTTGCTAAAATGTGTGTGTAACCTCCGAAATCGGTATTCACAGTCCTTTCAAGGTCATTCACAGACATGCACGGGGCAGCAAGAAATTTGACTTGCCCAACAGGCACATTCCCAGCTGAGGTCAGGTCAGGAGACGCCCCACCTTTGTGTTTCAGCCCTAGACCCGCAAACAAGTGTCCTTTTCACAATTGATTTAGCACCATGATGTTCACATGTGTGTGCTTTGTGTTGGTGACTTTGCTGTTTAAAGTGCTCCCAAGTGTAGTGCTGAGGTGCTTCTACTGTTCCTAAAGGCAAGAAGGCTGTGATGTACCTTCTGGAGAAACATACACATGTTAGGTAAGTGTCATTCCCGCATGAGTTATAGATAGTCCTGGTACCGAGGACGGATTTTCAGGACCGATCGAGCACTATTGACCGTGAGTTCACCATTGATGCATCAACACTCTATATTAAGCAAGCTGCCTTTGAGCAGAAACACATAATATCAAGTTTATGGATTGATCAAATGGGGAAAATGTGGTGGCCAGGGGCTCGAAGAAACCTAACCCTGTATATCCCCTGGGAGCAACGGTTCGGTGTTCCCTAATTTGGTGTTTGCGGGACTTTGTAGAACTTTGCTCCTGTGAATCGCTCTTTAAAGCAGCGTGGGGAGGTGCTCAAGGTAAAGGAATATATTGCGAGGGATGGGATTTCAGACCTAGTGATTTATCTTGTGTGGCTGGTGGTGGTAGAGCTGGGGGCCAGAGAAGGGAGGAGCAGAAGACCCTTCCCCGCTGGGACGTCCCCTGGCTTGGGTTTCATGGAGGGGACTTCTGCTTCATTCTCCCCATCCTGGGATGTCACCATCCCTGAGCTTCACCCATCCCCCGGACTGCTTAGCACTGAAGTGACCATCATTGTCACCCTGTCATCAGGAGCCCAGGGGACAGTGCGACAGATCACGCTGCCATAGCCTGAGGTTTGTCTTTATATCCCAGCAAGGAAATTGCCCTCATTAAGTCCCTGCTAAAGATAGATAAGAAAATGGGACAGGCAGACCCCCACCTGGCAGGCAGCCCTGTCAGATTCGAAGCAACATGAGTCAGATAGGAATTATTTTTAGGCTCCTTCTCCTCCCTCCCCCACGCCCACCCCCAAGCAGGCACTCTTGGAAAGAAGAACAGCTCATTTCTTGAAACCAGATGTCCACATCCATGTCCAATGGATATGAAATTCCAGCCCTGATAGGCCTAGAGAAGACCCCAGCCTCTGTACCAGTCATGATGGCTGGATCCTCCCGTGGACCACGTAGCCACCTTGAGCTGCGATCCTGGGCAGAGCTGGCTGTGAGAGGGCCTGGAAAGGCTGGCCTGCAACTCAGGTGGCCAATGTCCCTTCCCTGGGTGCCCTTTCTTGCCCCTCTTCCCTGGCACATGCTCCAGGCTTGGGATTGGCTCTGGGCATCGCACTTCGTGGGAAAGAAAACAAGGCCCCGGGACCCCTCTCCCAGGGAAGGGCCAGCATGTCCCTTGGGCCTGGGCCCGTATCCGTGGGAGGGCTATTTTGTGCATTTTGGCCGAGCTCCCAGGTGCTGGGCCTGCCCACCCTGGCCGTGGGCATCTCCCAGTCTGTGCCCGCTCTGGGAAAGCTGAGCATTGCCCTTCTCTGTCCGTTCTCTTGCCTTCTTTCCAGATCGTAGGATGTATTCAGACCCCATAGACGCCAGATGGGGAAAGAGAGGGACCAGGAGGCAAGAGAGCTGGCAGAAGTGGAAGCAGGGGGCCCCGCGCCTAGAGGCCTGGGCCGTGGCAGGGTTGCCGACTAGGAAACTGGCTGAGATGGAGGAATGCCACCTTCACAGGCTCTGTGCCTGGGACGAGAGGGAGGGTGGATACCCCAGGAAAAGCCACCTGAGTGGGTTCAGTTTCTCTTCCTTGGGGACCTCAGTCTCTCAGTTTCGGCCATCGTGGGCATTCAGGAGTTGGCTCAGAAATGTTAACCCCCAGCCCTGCCTCCCTTGTTGGAGCCTGTGGAAACGGGCAACTTTGGGGGTCCCCAGGCACTGGGCCCCGGGCACCAAGTCTGCGTAGCCTTGCCTGGGGGTGTCATGCGTGGTAGGCAGCCCAGGGCTCTCAGCTTCATGACTAGCTTCCCCCTCCCTAAGCAGTGGCTCTCGAGGCGCTAAGGACCCTCCCCAAGCCTATTCTTCTTGCCAAATCCCAAGGACACTGACACACAGCCTGCAGAGGTGTGGATAGGTGACATCGATGGCAGGTACACAAGAAGTCCCAGAGGCCAGCTGGGGCTTTCAGTGCCAATAACCAGTGCCGCTGGTGTCTTCAACTCAGCCCCTGTGCCCTTTCCAGAAAGGTCTAGAAAGGCAGGCCATTTCTGCTGCCCCGTGTGCATCTTCCAGGACCCAGTGTGGTCTAGGTCGGCCCCCTACTACCCTGCCCACCTGGCCGAGTGCCCATACTCCCGGTGCTCTGGCTGCTGGAGATGGGATGCTGCCTGGGACCACCTCACTCAGAAGGCAGGCGGTACATGCCCCTGGTTCTGGGGCCTTTTGACCGGCCCTCCCGGGCAACCCCAGCCCACCCTCACTCCTCCAGAAGTCACTCAGCAATTTAACAGGAATTTCCAGGATGCTCACCGCATTAAGGACACACTGAGCCTTTTATGAAATAGCAGCTCCTCTCGTCTTGCCACCAGCCTTAGCAAGGAGATACTGGTTTTATTCCCACTTTACAGGTGGGGCAAGTCATTGGCACAGAGTGGAGCAGGAGCTGAGCCAGACAGCAAAGCCGAGCAGTCTGCCTTCAGAGCCTGTGTCCCCAACCAGTCAGTCCTCTGCGGAAAGCTCTCTGTCCCCTCCCCAGCATGCTCCGCCTCCCTCTTCGGGTCCTTCCCAGCCTTCTGCATAGCTCCCTAATTAACTCATGTGCCCCAGTGGTGAACAGCATGGGGCTGGTGTTTTCTAATGGACTGAGTGCAGAGCTAGTGCACAATTCAAAGGAAGGAGTGAATGGCAAGGTTTCAGACGAGACCTTCCTGACAGAGCCACTCACCTTCTGCCTCCCGCACCCTAGCTCTGGCTCAGATGCACCTGGTGAGCCCTTCCCTGGTTCAGAGGACTCATGCATGGACATATTTAGGAGGTCCCTTCGGTAGCCAGGGTTGTGGGGGCCCCACCTGGTGAGAAGCTGGAGGAGGGGTGTTATGAGTTCTAGAATGGTGGGCAGTTCTCCAGGGAAGGCCGTAGGGCCAAGCGCCCCTCCTTCTGCTCCCCCAGTCCCCGGGGGCCGGGCCTAGGGTGCGCTCCCCAGGGTTTCCCAGCGAGGATGCGAGCACAGGTTTCAAAAATACCAAGGAGGCTTCCTGCCTGATCAGCGTCTACCCTGAGCTCCAGGAGTTATTTCTGAGTCTTCCCTAGTAATTTAAGTGTAGTCATTTATTCCAGTGAGTGTGTTTTAGGGAAGCCAAGGTGGCCACTATTATGGTTTGGAGTATTTGGTGGGGGAAGGGGGGGCTGGTTTCCAGAAGTGATGCAGGAGCTCAATTAGGCAAGACATCAGCAAACAGAATTAAAATAACTCAAGAAGATAGACCCTTGGGTCTTCGGAGGTGATGCCTGTGCTCTACCCTCTCAGAGCACAGGCATCATTCCCCTAGGGGGGAAATGAAGACCGAGGTGTCCCCTGTCCCCTGCATGCCCAGGGGTCATCTCTCAGGTGGCACCTGCAGGCATCTCACTGCCCTTGAAAATGCAGAATGGATGGAGCTGCCAGCTCTTTCCAAGTAGATCTGAACAGACAGCCGGAGAGACAGACAGCCGGAGCACCAGGAGCAGACAGGCCCACAGCTGTGGCAAGCTCTGGAGGTCTGCTTGTAGGTGGACACTCAAACTTACCAGCTTAAAACTTACAGCCCCTAAAACATTAACACCTGAGTAGTTTGGGGCAGAATTATTGATTATCTTCCCCCACAACCCCCAGAAAGACATAGTTTTTATTTCCATTTTACAGATGAGGAAAGTAGCTTGCACAGAGCAGTGAAGGAACCTGCCAGCATATAACCTTCCTCCTGGACCTTCAGAACCCCCTACCAGTTTCATCCAGACCTGCCCCCTCCCCTCCACTCCCTGGAGGCGTGCACCTCTTGCCTGCCCCTGCCCCCCATCCCCCCACACCTCCCTTCTGCTACATGGGCTTCACTGTGCTCTCTGTCTGCGCAGGACCCCTCCCACCCAACTGTCGCCCTGCGGGTTCCCTCCCATCATACGTCCCACCTGCCCCACTGTCTACCCCGCAAAGTCTTTTGGGGCCTCTTTGGTCCTCCTGCCTGACCTTCCCCACAGAGGCAGGCCTGGCCTGCACCCAGAGAGCTCTGCCTGCCTCCCTCCAGCTCTCTGGCTCACGTGGAGCAGGTGCAGCATCAGAGGGACCTGGGGATGGGGGGAGGCCCCAGGAGATGCTAGAGCTGCTGGGTCAGTGGTGTGAGGGAGGGCGGGGCCCCGCATCCTGAGCCACCTCTCCAGGTGAACACGGGAGCCCAGAACAAAAGCAGGCCCCCAGGGGGGGCCATCTTATCCACAGTTACACCCTCCCTTGGGAATACGTCAGCCCCTGAGCTGTCTTCAAACTACAATTTTCAGCTGATTGCAGACTTTCTGTTTGCCGGGCCAGCGCTGAACTCCAGGAAGATGTGTGGGACCCAAAACAAAGATGAGGCATGTTGTGAGAAGGAAAAAATACAGTATGGGGCTGTGTGTTGGTTTGTTTGGTCTGGTGGCCCAGTGGCCACAGTAAATGTGTTCTAGACTGGCTCCGTGCATCGGGGAACAGATGGCACAGCCTCGTCACCAGGAGCAGGACACCTGGGGCCTTTGAACCATGAGCTGCAGCCATGGCTAGGAGGAGAGAGCGGGGATGGGACAGGTGGAGGGCAGAATTCTGACTTTGCCCTGATGTTCTGAAAGGTTGGGGGATGCTCAGTCAAGAGTGGGGTGGGGAGGTGATCGCTGGAATGTCTCTAGGCAGGGCCCACAAAGGCCAGCTCCCTCCGAAGGCCCCCCTGTCCAGTTCCCATGCCACCACCCTTGGGACAGCAGGGGAGCTTGGGGCACACTCTTCTGGCTGAAGCTCTAGTCTATTTTTACTGTGGTGCTTCTTCTGACACAATTGGAGGAAGCCACTTCTACCTCCCACTATTCCTGAACAGCGCCTGTTTCCCCCAGGTTTTCTGATTTTGCCTCCCATCTTATAAACTGGGATGTCAGTGGTCGACCTGGTCTTAATGGGTAACCAGAGCAGGTCACTTTACATTTGATCTGAGTTAAGAGAATGATCTAGGGCTGAGAGTTTCCAGCACCCTGAGACACCAGTACAGGGAGGGTTGAGAGGCAGGGAGGGAGGGTGGATGGGTTGTATTTTCTGAAGACAGGATTTTTAGCTCCTAAAGGCCTAAAACCGTCCCTCACTTTAAGCAAACATCCCTTGGGCCCCTATCTTCCCTTTCTGGAAGTCACAAAGCAGGAGTCACTGCAGCCAAATGTGTGGGTGGCCCATTGAGTGTGCAGACTTGTCCAGACTTGGTTTGGGGCTGTTGCTAGACATGGAGCCTCAGAGGCATTTCTGCACCTGCCCCGGGCGTGTTTCTCA